>NC_141689.1:1892807235-1893450961 GCF_964263255.1 Lissotriton vulgaris | reverse complement strand
AAAATGTTCACCCCGATGGGCCTGCATGAAATTGAAAAAAGCAAGAATAGGCTAACCTGCTAAGTCTCTGCCACCATCTGATGGATCTGCTTGAAACTTATTAGTAAATTAAAAATGTCTCCATCTCTTTAAATCTTCCCCCCACTCGATCTGCATAAAATCTGAACTACCAGCACTGGGTGTGACTTGCTAACTGGCTGCCACATTGATATAGATTCATTAACACCATCGATGCTCATGGTATAGTGTTCGAGAGGTGTACCTCATGACGAGCTGAGCTCGTCATGAGCATCGAAGGTGTTAAAAAGTATACTTCAGGATACACTGAACCCACCATTCACTCAAACTAAACGTTTTGCAATACACCTACTTTAGTTGACTCTAAAGAAAATAGTCAAACTAAATATGCAGGACACAAACGCGGGCTGGACTTAAAAAAAAAAGAATCGACTGGCAGTATTGAGCACATGCTCTTCTGTAATGGCTCACACCTTACTGGAGCTCAATTCAAAAACAACTCAGCAACAGCTCCGACATTCCAATCGTACTTGATTTCCCCACCAGTGTGCCTGGGCCATTAGAAGCCCCTGAACATCTTGATGTGTCATAGGCTGATTAGGCTCTTCCTGACTTACTCCACACAATTGCACTAATATTTCACACTCGGTGAGCATAGGTCACCTATCTTAGGTTGCCTCCTGGGCAATCAAACCATTTATGAGAAAAATGGAGCTCCCTGGATACGTTACTAAGTTACAACCTACCCTGCAAAGAAACTGGAACAAAATCACCACGGACCAAATCTCCGCATCGCTCCTTCGAAATTCCCCAGCCCTCTCTTCTAACGCTAACGAAGCCGCCGCCAACCTCACCCTATGGTTATCCAACACCGCCGACACCTTAGCTCCACTGAAAAAACGTCAAAGCAAACCTGGCAGCAAGAAGGCCTCATGGTTCAACGATGATCTCAAGAAGTCCAAGAAACTCTGCCGCTCCCTTGAAAAGGCCTGGAAAAAAGACCCAACCACCAGCACCAAGGACGCCTTCAAAAGCGCCACCCGCACTCATCACCAACTGATCCGAAAAGCCAAGAAAACAGCATTCAAGGATCGACTTGACAACAACGCCCACAACAGCAAGGAACTTTTCAACATCGTCAAGGAATTTTCCAATCCCTCGGCCAACTCCAACGACATCACCCCCTCTCAAACCCTCTGCGACTCCCTAGCCTCTTTTTTCCACAACAAGATTGCAGACATCCACAACAGCTTTGACAACCAACCCGGAAACCAACCCACCCTACCATCTGCTGACCATCTTCCCCCCGTGAACACCCTTAACGCCTGGAACCCAATCTCCACTGAGGACACCATCCGCCTGATGAATTCCATCCACTCAGGATCCCCCACAGACCCATGCCCTCACCACATCTTCAACAAAGCAGACTCTGTCATAGCACCGCACCTCCGAGACGTCATCAACTGCTCCTTCAACTCCGCCACCTTCCCGGAAGACTGGAAACACGCTGAACTCACCGCCCTTCTGAAAAAACCAACAGCGGACCCCACCGAACTCAAAAATTACCGACCCATCTCGCTTCTTCCATTCCCGGCCAAAGTCATCGAGAAAGCCGTCAACAACCAGCTCGCCGCCTTCCTCGAAGCCAACAAATCCCTCGACCCCTCACAATCTGGCTTCCGAGCAAAACACAGCACTGAGACCGCCCTCATCGCAGCTACAGACGACATTCGAACTCTACTGGACAATGGAGACACAGTCGCCCTCATCCTCCTCGACCTCTCTGCAGCATTCGATACAGTCTGCCACAGCACCCTTCTACAACGCCTCATTAACATCGGAATCCAAGGAAAAGCACTTGAATGGATCACCTCATTCCTCACCGGAAGAACCCAGAGAGTCCGCCTTCCTCCATTCAAGTCCGAGGCCTCTGAAGTCATCTGCGGCGTACCACAAGGATCCTCACTCAGTCCCACTCTCTTCAACGTATACATGAGCCCCCTCGCGGCCATCGCACGCCAACACAACCTCAACATCATCTCCTACGCGGACGACACTCAACTGATCCTTTCTCTCACCAATGACCCCAGCACCGCCAAAACTAACCTACACGAAGGAATGAAAGAAGTTGCCGAATGGATGAAACAAAGCCGTCTGAAACTGAACTCAGACAAAACAGAAGTCCTCATCTTAGGTACATCCCCCTCTGCTTGGGACGACTCCTGGTGGCCGGAAGCCCTCGGAAAAGCACCCATCCCGACAGACCACGCACGGAACCTTGGCGTCATCCTGGATTCTTCACTCTCAATGAACAGACAAGTCAGCGCCGTATCCTCTTCCTGCTTCAACATTCTTCGCATGCTCAGAAAAACATTTAGCTGGATCCCCTCCGAAACAAGGAAAACAGTCACCCACGCTCTGGTCACGAGCCGACTGGACTACGGAAACACCCTCTACGCGGGAACTACCGCAAAACTCCAGAAGAAACTCCAACGAATCCAAAACGCCTCAGCCAGGCTCATATTAGACATCCCACGCATCGAACACATCTCTGGTCACCTTAAAGACCTCCACTGGCTACCCGTCAATAAGAGGATCACTTTCCGACTGCTTACCCACGCACACAAATCACTCTACGACATCGGACCAGATTGCCTCAAATCACGACTGTCCTTCTACACCCCTTCCCGCCAACTACGATCTTCCAGCCAAGCCCTCGCCACTGTACCTCGCATCAACAAGACCACCATGGGAGGCAGATCCTTTTCATACCTGGCTGCTAAAGCATGGAACTCACTCCCCGCTTACCTTCGCCTCACCCAGAACCACCTAGCGTTCAGAAAACAACTTAAAACGTGGATATTTGACAAGTAATCCTCCTCCCCTTCCTAAGCTCCTTGAAACCCTCTGGGTATGTAGTGCGCTATACAAATTTTATGACTTGACTTGACTATCCTAAATATTCCAGCTACATGTCCCCTAAGGTGTCCACCCATTCTAACCCCCCACTTGATGACTCTTCTATCTAGCCTCATAGATTGCTTCTTCCTCCTTTGTTTCCCCCTCTACCCTTTTTACCCCCTCTTTCTATCTAGTTCATCTAGCTGAGGTTTGCTTTTCATACATGTACTATGGGGTAAGGGGAATTAACTGATTACTTCCAAATCTTTGCTCATGGTATATCAGTTATCTCAGAATAAACTGTAGAGATTAACCTATACCGCTCTCAATACATCCTCTACCTTCACTCCCTGACTCATCTCACACCTCATTCTACTACTCTCTCCAATGCACTACCCTAATTCTCACCCTATACCTCTCTCAATATATCCTCTATATCCGCTACCTCCAGTCTCGGACTCTTCTCAAACCTCATTCTATTATCCCAAAATAACAATTTCTAGACTCTTCCCTCCTCTACTGCTCCTTGCATCCTCTCATACCTTTTTTACTATTCAGATCTCCCAAACAAGCCCTTTTGAACCTGTCCCTATGACTCCTTCCTCTCCACCTCCCTCCCCTGTACTCATCCCAAACCTCCTCCTACGTGCTACCCGCCGAAAAGCGCTCCGACACCTCATCAAGGGTAGAAAGCACCATATAAATGCAAGCCCTTCCTTCTTTCTCAATTATCCTTTTTAATGCAAATAACAAACTCACATGTCCACCGCTCAAATTTATTTCATACCTCCCTATACTAATTCACTACTAATCCTTTTGGGGTTCCGGAGTAGCCTGATACTTGCTGAAAAAGCGCTTTGATGCCTCGTCAGGGGGTAGTAAGCGCTATATGGATGCAATTACAATTAATAATTCTATATATGCTGCTCATGCTAAGAGGTTTACCGGCAGGAATTTTACAGAGGCTGATTCCATCCACAAGAATTAAACTCAAAGGACTAATGTTAAAATTAAAGATGAGAAGTAAAGACCAAGCTGAAAGTTCTATTGTAAAACTTTATGTGAAAATGAATTGATATTTGAACAAAAACGAACAAAGGAATATGACTGGAATGCAAAAAGCAGCCACCTGCACAACAGCACCAGTGATGAGCAAACAATTACATCTTACCAGTAATCTTGCCTTCATTTCTCACACTCACAATAGAAGGAACTGGTGATATATAGAAGAAATATTAGGGTGGTACTATAATACAGAGGAAAGCAGAGCTTTATTTGTACATGACATTTTTCTACATGATCAAGCATGAAGATTTTGGTAGCTGTCCACGAGAAAGAAAGGAATATCAATAGATGGTAGGGAGCCATGAAAAGAACGCTTTAACAACAAAGAAATGCAAAGAGGTTCTTACAATGGGTGCATTTTGCAACAAACCATGGCTGTTCCCCTCTGGGGCTTAGACCTTTTAAGGCCATTTTCATGCCCTTCACTCAAGCTTTAAATTCGCCGATCTGCGGTAGGATCTGAGGAAAAATTCACAAAGTACTTTTGCCAAGGGATGTTCACGCGTCTTGGTTTCCCTCATCATATTCTTCAGAGCAATTAAACAGTAGATCAAGAGCGATCCCTGGGGCATCCCTCTTTGCCGGCTCCCAGATCCGCCTCAATTCAGGGGATTAAGAGTCAGGATGGCTCTATATGAAATATAAATGCACCTCGCGGCAAACACAGCAGCATAATAAGCATCTTTGATAAAACAGACTGCGATGTCAAGATCACTTCACATTGTTATTAGGAATAACAGAGGCATAATCAATTCTGAACGTTCCTACAAGGACAGCTAATTGAGGAATAAAATCGCCTACTAAATGTCAGCTGCGGGCAGGAGTGGAATCCTGTGAATAAATAGGCCTGTTACGCGAACGAACCACTTTCCGCATCAATTTGGCACCAGCCAAATGTGATAAAGCGCAAGGCCTGGCCGGTTATTAAAAAAAAAAAAAAAAAAAGGAGGACCTAAAGGGTGTCCTTAACTATCAGGCTTGCCAAGGAATTTCGAATTCTGCACATTATTGAAAATGACTTTAGTTCACAACCCTGCTAATTGTCCTGAGCTCTGCTGGTTTGGCAGCTTCGGCGGAGAAAGGCCGGTCACCCCTACTTTGCTGTTGGTCAAGTGACAGCTTAATTTGAGCGGGAGATCACATCTCACACAGAATAATTGACACTCCTTTTTCCTGGTCGCTTCTGTGTGCCTCCCAGGAAAAAGCATCACCGAGGGCCCTCTCACAGCAATGGCATCTTTGCGGGCCCTCTCACACCAACTGCAAAAATTTGTTCCAACTTAACGTGGTGCAAGGAGTTCAGGAAAGGGACAGCTGGTTCGCACAGTAACAATAATAGTTCTTATTTGTAAACCGTGAACATATCACCCCTTCAGATTTCAAGGCACTGTGGGCCATCGGGGAGATCATGTGAGCTATTGCCCAGAGTCCCATGGTGCTGAGCTGCCTGCCAGCGCCAGGGATCTAACCCTGCTCCCCGCGCTCTGGAGTCAGCCGCTCTGGCCACTGCGCCATACTTTTCATAATTAAATTAAACACACTTACTAGTAGAGAACTTCGTTTGCTTCATGTCTTTCATATCGAACAGTTTCGCACATCAACCTGCAAAAGAATAAACGGCAAGCATGAATAGAACACCCAGAATCAAGCCATGTAGGCACAACACACATTATACATTTTATTTGTAACAATAAACAGTGCACCTCTAATAACTGCTTTCTGTGACGAATTCAAAGAATTGGCCCTTGAAATAAAGCTGGCCAGCGTTTATCTAGAGGTCTTCCATTCAGCCGCTACTATGGTCTGTATGGCCAGAGAAGGCTGCTGCACGAAACGAGCACTGTATCCCAACCCAAAAGTGACTGGAAGTCCTCTATCAAGGGCACCGTCAGACATAAAATGAAATGCCACAAATGTCAACTCCGCTGCACTGATGGCCATGTGTATTATACAGTGGGTATCAAGCCACAAGGACATTGCCTGCAGAAACAGGAGGTTGCAATACCAAGCACTAGTTATGAGCACTGAAAACAAGAGCTTGTGAGTACAGTGACAGGCAGGTGTTGGTGGTCCTTGGCTGGAGTACTAAACTAAAATACATCATCAGTGAGGAATCCGATTTTGGCCTGGGTTTTAGCGTGAGTCCAATAAAAGAAAAGCAAGGTGGCCTCCTGAGTGGACATGTTAAATGTCACTCACCTAAATCCTGCACAGTGAGGAACACTGAACAGCCGTAAGGAAGGAAGGGAGATACAAGAGGGCTGTATGGGGCCATGTCGGACTAGAGGCCACAGGATGAACTAAGTAGCATCGTTTCAGAGCTTTCTTGTACAATCTACCGACTTATGGTAATAGGTCAAAATTAAGTTAGAAACGGGGACTCTAATCCCGAAAATGAGTATTTCTACCGGTAGCCAAACATGCAGAATGTGGAAAGATCTGGACAGAATAAAAGAATGCATGAAGCCACACATTCTGATATGGAAGAAATAGCTTTTGCAATTCTATTGGAACACAGGAGGAGTTAACTGAGTGGAAAACAAGGTAATGTTTTATTCATTGGTTGCACGTTATGTCACTGGCAACTCTGGTTTTTACCATGTCAAGTCGTTGTTCAATTGCTTTTTTATTGCTGCCCCCAAACGCTTCTATTATAAGGTTTTACGTAATCCACATATACAATACTCATTCACCAATTTAAAGCATAGTCCTTCGAATATATTAACTGCTGTCTTTTTTTCTGAAAACGGAATTCATATTGATATACCTTCATAAAACGGCAGTAATTCTTGCAACAATCGAAACACTGTTGCCGAAAGATATGGTTGTGCTGGGTCTCTCAAATCGTTAAAGTTCATGGTTCCATGCGGTAATCTTTTTTTCCAAAACATCTTTGCAAAAAATACTTTTCAATTTTTTTTATTTTTACAATAACAACCTTTCCCTATGTTCTGTATAATTTTAATCAACATTTTGACCTTCTCCAACCCCTTTTTATTGAATTTATTTTCTTGTAATGTATCTGTTTCTATTTACATATCCTCAAACTATTTTTTTTTGTTGGGCAAAGAAACCTCCCATATACACATACAAGCGTGCATATAGTTTATTCCTATTTGTTTGTATCCTTACTGCTTTTACTGTATCTATTTATCTTTACATATACGTTTACCACTTCAAAATGTTTACCTTATTTTAAATTAGGTACAAAATATTCTTCAGTTAAAATTAATAAATCTTACTTTTGAAACGGTGCTTCCAAATTACACAAGAATTTTAATGTACATTTCGTGGTTATTTTCGGTCTGGTATGCAAGGATTAATTTGGTCTAAAATGTTATGGGACTAATATTTGAAATATTATGTTATAACATGCTACTAAAGTTCATAGCTGGTCACGTATGCCTAAAAATCAGAGGTGAGGATTTAGAGGGCATAACGAATGTCTTCAATTTCACTTTTTCCCATTAAAAAGTCTGGTTATGCACAACACGGTAACAAAATACTCTGGCTATGCTATTTGCATATATTAAAGTATTTACATTTTCTGTTTTCAGAGAGAGTAGCTCCGACAGCTGAGTCATTTTGACATGCTGTCAACTCGAAAGAATGCCTGTGAAAGCAACAATAATTTTCCAGATGTACATCGACTCCTACGCAGTCAAATGCCAGCCCCATCTCGCGGGGCCATTTTCAAATTATTAGCATGTTTCTGCCCAGCAAGAAGTGCACGAATTGCAATGGAAATGCAGTCTGGGATTGGTCCAGATAAAACAAAGTAGGCTGACGAGGGAGCAGGGAAAGATTCAAAGGTTGAGGGTGACTAACCCCCCCAACAACAAAAAAAGTCCACAAGCCAAGTCAGGCCGGTGACACTGGGTGCTACCAGCAAGCATCGAGGGTCTGTGGGAGGGGCTGGGTCCCAGATTACCACTACAAACAGTGGATGGTTGAAGGGGGATTTGGATATGGGTATCTGTTATGATAAATAAACCAAGTAGATCTGGTAATAAATCCACTTGGAAATATTACCAGATCTACTTGGTTTATTTATCATAACAGATACAACAGTATCAAAATTTGTCTTTATCTAGTGAACGCACAAAATCATTATATCACCCCTAGCACAAAACGTAAGCTTAGTGATGTGCAGTGGGTTCCAATGCTAGTCCACATGCATTATGCCAGTGTTTTAGGACACCCAAGGATTCCCCTCCAGATTTCCAGTATGTAAATGTATCTCATCGATGTCCTGAAAATCTGTCATAGCTATTCCTTCATACAGTTGGTTGTCCACAATGTTTTAAAACATGTGAAGTCATTAAATACTATTATTCACCATAACTGGCAATCATTCGCTACCAAATATGGTAGTATGACGCAAGAAAACTATCGACAAATACATGCATAAAATTAGAAAGCATTAATTGCTTATTGAAACTATACCAGCTGAATGCGCTCAGTGGCTGCAGAACTACCTAATGAATATTCAGTTTCAATGCAGTGAAAGTTGCAGCAATTTGTGAGATATTGTTATTACCATGGCCAGACAGAACTTTTATTAGTTATGAAAAACAATTGTTCCTTCAAACATCTAATTCAATTAACAATAAATATATACCAGAATCAGTACTATATTGTATTAATGATGTCCAGCCGGACACTTGATTTAATAAATCGAAGCAATTAGTAGTGATCAAACACAAAGTAATCGAGTGGCAAAGCTGTTCCGGACAGTTGCAGATGTGAACGGGAACTTAAAACCCAGATAGGCTCCTCACGAATACTAAAATCCTGAAGTCTTTTAATCTTAAAAAGACAAAAACAAACTTTTTATATGGAAATTGAGATACCATCAGACCCTGTTTCTAAATTAGGTTGCAGATGGAGCATCTACAACCCCAGAAATTTGAAAAATAGCATTGCTTGAAGTTTCTTCTTAGTTGGCACCGCAGACTTGTGTCTTATATAGAAGATTCAGTGATCTAAGGACTCATCTTTGCCTTTTAAAAATCGCGTGGACTGCTCTATATCCTGGAGGACCTAAAACACCTTCAGTTCTTTGATAGACACATAAACCCCCAGTACCACACCAAAGATGGAATATGTATTTTGTTGGTCCTGAAGAAGGTGATATTAATTTGGTTTCACCGAAACGTAAGTAGGCCAGTGACACACATCTGAGAGCCCCACCCAAGAATCAAGTCAAGAAAAGAACCATCTATAATCAACTTGATGGATTTGTGTCTATGTTTGAACTAAAGAAAATTTCTTTTGACAAATGACAAACAGAACTAGCGAGTAGGACTCTTGCTCAGATGTGTTTTTATTGTGAATTTGTCTGTGTGGTATGATTGTTGGTATGCATGAGTGGAATGAAAGGTGAGAATGGAATAATGATAGAGAAATTTTGGGGGTTACCAAAATACAAATCACTGTTTAGAAAAATCAAAGAATGTCTTTCTTCAATTGAAATAATAATGTGATTTTGTTTTGTGTATAAATTTGTTTGCTAATATAAATCCAAAAAAGTGTGAAAATATATAAAAAAAACTAATACATATAAATATTTTTGATAAATAAATAGAACTTAAAAGATATTTAATTACTGTTTCTATGCTGTAAGGTAAATATTTTGATTAGAGTCATTACCATTTTAGAAATTAGACAGGTTTGATAAGAGGTTGTTTTCTTTCTATTTCTTTCCTTCCCCCTCCTCGTAGGCCTTAAAATAACAGGGGGTACTTTTGTAATTATATATATCGAGTGGGACACAATCCTGTATCCTACAGAAACAAACAAAACCACAATTACAAAGGAACAAACATTTTTCAGGCAAAACAGGGAAAAGCTTTTCGCCAATGCAAATAGTCTGGGCAAGCTTTTTGAATAAACAGTGATTGCACTGGTTTTAACAAATCGGTTTAATGTGCAAACTGTTTAAAGTGTCGACGACTTTTCGATCCATAACTAGATACTTGGATCATCATCAGGACAGGGAGAATTGTAGGCCTGAGGTAATTTGCTGCCTGTGGAGAAATAGAAACGGGGAGGGAGGCAGGAGACACGGAAAATGAATATGTAGGAAAACGTGGGAGAGAAGGGACCTCCTGGTGATTGCTACAATGTGATTTAGGTGACTCCAGTAACAGAGCGATGGTGTATGGTGAGTACATGGCCTAGGAGAGCAATTGGCCTTGATAAGGCCCTGGAAGTAAAGGGAAGGGACGTGGAGAATTAAGGTGAAGACCGAGTGGTGGTAAAAAAGGGTGAGCTGCGAGAAGGGTGGTTAGGAAACACATAGATGTGTTGCGGCGTTAATAACCTGGACGGGTGAGCGGTCGCTGCAGCGAAAGGCAAAACTATTTAACCGCAAGGGATGAAACACTGACCTGGACCAGAGGCGTGGAAGCTCAGTCTGAGCAGGGAAGCAACAATTGGATCCTTACGGTGTAGGAGGCGCTACATTGAGCGGTCTGAAAGAGATGCGAGGGTTGGAATGTAATGCAGCTGTGAAGGGTGGGTGGCGTGCTGAAGAAAATTGCAGGACACGCTTACCTAGGTTAAAAGCCGAGGGTGGCTTTTATAGGAAACATTTGAACCGAATTGGAGGCAGCCTTGCAATGATGGACGAAGGGCGTCCAAATCAGTATGTCTCGGTACAGGAGCTGGCTAGGTGCCGATCACACATACAGCCTGGGGAGGAAAAGGACAGGGTGCCGAACTCGTTAAGGTTCACGAGCGAGGGGCTGCCTAGGGTCATCTTATAGTCTAGCGCAGTCGCTGTGCGTGCTTACCGGTAGCGTGGAGTAGCGTCACTGGGCATTTCCCTGTTGGGCTGGAGCCCTTGGAAGACAGGGTTTGAAAGCCAGGGCCACTCCTGGTCCTTTGTCAGTTTCCCCAACTTCCAGAGGTTAATTCTAGAAGGCGCAGGGTCAGGGAGGCTTCAACCGAGAGGAAGAGGGAGAGGTAATGTAGAGAGGGGGACAGCAAAGTAGGAGAGCGAGAGAGAGAAAGGATGGATGGAAGGCGAGAGATTGCATGAGGAGATAAAGGGACAGAGGTTTGAGCTTTTTTGAGTATGGAATGGTGGATGGTGTTCTCTTGCTGCAATAGGACTTCGGTGTACAGATTGTATTATTCTTTGTTTTCCCTTTTTATCTTTTGTTGGAATTAAAGATTAACTAAAAAATATATTACTAGGTGAAGACATATCGAGTCCACATGTGACTCCAAGCAATAGAACTGCATGGTGATGTGGAGCTGAAAAGGTAAAGCAGTGCCCGGCAGGGTTGAAAGCTAGAGGATATAACCTGCTTGGAAAATCAGGATAAGTCATTAAGTATTACAAAAGCCACTACCAATCAGCACTTGAAAATGAGAATCACCAAAAATTGGTGAAGTGTGTGGGAACCAATAAAGGGCTCTTGTGTACCTACATTATGAAACAAGCATTGGTAAAGATTTGGCTTTAATTTGACAATGCTTGCAAACAGAGTCATACAGAAATTATGTTTCCACCTACTGACTTTGCCAATGTTTTGTAGTGGTGTGGTACTGGTGGTGGTTGTATTAGCAGTGGCAATTAGGGGTAGCGGTGGTGATAGGGTGGTACTGGTGGTATTTGTGGTGATATTGTTCAAGGTGGTATCGGAAGTCTTGGTGGTATTGATTGTGCTGTTTGGTATCGATGGTGCTGCTGGGTACTGATACTGATGGTAGTATTAGAAGTGGTGGCTTGGGGGTGGTGGTAATGGTGTTGCTGGTAGTTTTACATTTGGTGAGGATGGTGTGGTATTGCTTATGGGATGATATTGGTGGTATTTATTTATGTATGTGGAATATTTCCATAAAGCAAAACTAGCTAAAGGGCAGCAGAATTCAGTAAAAGGTTAAAGACAATATTCCTAAACTCTGCAAGTGATAAGTGAGTCAGCTGATTTGTCAGGGTTTAATGCATTTGTGATGTAGTGTTTTTAAAGAGGTTTCCCTTTGGTACTGATAATGTTGAGTTTGTCTTGACAAAAGCATTCAAAGATGCCAGCTGCATTAAAAATAGGGACGGCTTTCTGGATGCAATACTTGTGGTGATAAGGAATTGTATGAGACTAAAAGTGTCACAGTCAACCGTACTCTTTCGATGTAAAATAGCCCCCTACATTGTAATGTATGCACCCCATAGGAGGAGGAAATGTACAACCTAACAGCATGAAGATGAAAGGGAAATAAATATTGCTCTGGGCTGATCTTATTAACAATGACCCAAGGCAATGACTGAAAGAGGTGACTCAAATAAGTCAATGGATTTGCAGGGGGATGACTCAAAGACCGCGCTATGAATATTGTAAGCAAAATGTCTTGCAAAAACTCCTGCTGTCAGCTCAGAACGAACAAGGGCAAAACAGCCATGTATGGAGTACAATAAATGATCAGTTGGAGGATATTGGGCAATATAGTCGTCATGTGTTGGCACACTATAAAAACAGAGTACTGAGGTGGTCAGTAGAGTGGCAAGAATTGTTAGCGATATTTAGAAATGATAGAGAATGGGAAATAGGTTTTTAATAATTGAACTGGTGGCTTGAATTTTGGGAGCACAGTTAAGACGAAAGAATGTTTAGTAATGTTACTTAACGTTAACTAAATCCACTACTGGATGAAACTAGACGTGTTTGAACTTAATTGGACAAAAAGGCCCGCACAAAAACATAATATTGCAGTTAAATGTTTTTAGCTTCTGCATTCCCTACTAACAACAGCACACAAGGTCCACCACCTGGACATGGGTCCTAACCAGAATCTCATCTTTGATAATCATGTAAAACGTTTTTCTGAGCAGAGAACTTCAACCTTCAGGTAACCCATGAATATTAACCAGGACACTTCAGCCTTTGTCCTACTCCAGTGCCTCTTTTCCTCCTCCCTCTTCCTCTCATTTCCTTGTTTCTTAAGTTTCTTCTCCGCGCAATACAGCAACTGGCTACTGCCTTTCAACTGACCAGATACAAGCATTTGTTTGAACAATAATATTGAGTTGTTTTGACTGTAGCAATTGGGTACAACTAGGCATCTCCCAAAAATCAATATTACAACAACTACAGTAATCCTAAAAAAAGCAGCAAAACCTCATTTACATCCCATCAGGTTCTTCACGGTCTGTCAGCAGGTTGTAAAATTCAAAACACCCCTCTTGACAAAAAGGATGTTTAGATTCTTGGGTTCAGAATGCAAAAAAGGATCAATAGCTACACTCACCATAAAAACCTCTACACACCATCTGAGACAACCCGACTCTCTCTTCTTCTAACCCCCATGTTTTAGGAACAATAACTTGTCCATTGTTTATGTAAACATAAGCTGCACGGAGTAGAGTAGCTATCATTAATGGCCTAGGGCTGTGAGATCCACTGCACCCTCGTTGTGGCTATTTTTACCATTCGATCATGGCGCAGAGAAGCACGTTTTCCTTGCCTGCACTAGGGCCACTGCTATAGCAGTCTACGGTTCCTAGTCCATTCATGACTAGATGACCATATCCTCCGATATGGAGAGAGAAGTATTCAAAATGGAATTCAAGATTTAAAATGCTTCTAGAAGATGTAGCTTAGGCTCAGGGACCTTCCGATAATATACCCCAATCTCCGGGCTGAGGTTCTCCTGGGCACTTTGCTGCAGCAAGTGCATTTCTGACAATTTTCTTGCCATCCGCTATCCATCATTCTCAGTTCCCATCTCCACTGCTCCTCTCCTTTAGTTTGACATTAATTTTTCTCATAATGAGAACCCTCTCATCATTTAGTCTTCTTCATCTGACAGCCCATGAGACCACTAAACCCTCGGATGGATTATGGAGCAGTAGTAGACTCCAAACAAGGCATTGCCATACAAAATGATTTAGAAGCAAAAAAAAAGAAAGACAATGCAATATGTATTAAAACAGAATGAGCGAAAGAGAATCAGGTTGGATGGAAAGTTCACTGGTAAGGCAACATTTATAGTTTGTATGGCTCACAAAATAATTTTTTTTAACTAATATTTGGGAATATTCACAGGAAGACTATGCACACAGTTCGAAAGCTTAGCATACAAATGAGGATGAAAAGAGCTTAATAGATTCAGTCATACAGGGGTGTTCTTTTTAAGAAGTGGTCCCTCGAAGAAATAAGGTGCCTCATCTCTCGAGTCCGACAAAGGGTTTGTTCTTGATGTACAAATCCTGGCTCACTGCATCTCTGACCACTCGCCAGTTAAACTGATGAGAGGATCGCCAGAGTCTGGGAGAGGTGGATATCAAATGTCCACCTGGTGGTTGACTGACTTAGCATTTAAAGAATATCTCCTCACCAAATCAAATGGATACTTCTTGCAAAATGATCGGTCTATGGTGTCTAGGGGAGGCTTTTAAGGCACATATGCAGGGTAGGCGCGTTAGTGGATTTGGAATCCACACTTTTGAAATTGGGCTCAGAGTGTCATACGGCCCCTGATCCATTGCTGGAAAGCAATATTGCTCAGCTCCGGGTTAGGATACGCAGAGTCATGTCTATCAGTGGGGTAAATAGGCCTACAAACTGCTTCAATGGCTCTCCAGAAATAAAGCACCTTGTTTGCATATAGTCACAATATGCAATGTGGATGGCTGGCTAGTGATGGGCTGGCGGGTATTGGTTGAGTTTGATTTGTACTAAGCTACCCTTTTTGCCAGATTTTCTAAATTGCAGAGCGATGAAGCGGTCCTGAGGTGCAGGGGAAGGTTTTTCCAAGCTTTGGTTTCCACATGTGAGTGAGTCCTCTGCTGTTGGCACGACGGACCCTTGGGTGTCTGCAAGGAAGAGGGCGGCCGATCATAGGAGTCAGTTTGCAGAAGGTGAGGCGTGTGTTGATCCTTCACTGTGCAGGGCTTTGTATGTGTGGGTCAGCATCTTGAACTGGCATCTCTTTTGGATCGGGAGTCAGGGGAACATCCTTTTGAACGCGGATGTTACCCCGCAGTGCTTTTACGACACGTCCTTTACAACGCAAGTTGTAACCACTAAAGGATAAAGAATAGTATATTTACTATTCCAACACCTTCCCTACTATCCACGGGGATTGGTGTTAGAATAGTAGATTATACTATTTACTATCCGCACCCAACAACGCAAGTCGTTGTAACGACTTGCGTTGTTAAAGACACGTTGTAAAGGCACGCCTTGAAACAGTACGCGTTGTACAGTCATACATCCGGGAGTCAATGTAGCTTCTTGAGGTCTGCTGTGATGTGTGTCCATCTGGGGAGGTTTAGGAAGAGTCTTGCCATTGAGTTTTGTATTGTCTGTAGTCGCTTCAGGAAGAGTGCAGTGATTCCTATGTAGAGTATTTTCCTATGTAGACTTCTGGTGATGAGGCCCTGCATGGCGGTCCTTCTGGTGTCGAATGGTAGTCCCCCTGAAGATCTTGCTGAACATGTGTAGGGTGTGGAAGCAGGTGGGTGAGACTGCACTTACCTGTTGGTCCATGATTAGCTTGCTGTCCAGGATGATGCAAAGATTACGGGCGAGGTCCGTCAGGTGGGGTGGTGGGAGTTCCGCAGGCCACCATGCATCGTTCCATGGTGAGGTGCAATTCCCTAATATGAGGGCTTCTGCAGATCTGTGTACAGTTCGAAGCAGTTCTCCGTCATCCAGTCGGTGACGTTCATCATTCATCTGTGGATGTTGGCTCTGGTGGCAGAGGGGTCTTCTGACACGGAGAGGATGAGTTTGGTATCATCGTCGTAGAAAATTTCAAGTCCAGGCAATCTGTCGGTGTTGGCAGAGGGGGTAGGAGGGGGGTTGTCGGTCATGTACATGTTTAAGAGGGTGGGACTGAGGGATGAATTTTGGGGGACGCCGCAGATAATCTTCTTTGGTTCAGAGTTTAACAATGGGAGACGAAAACTCTGGGCTCTTCCAGTGAGCTATGAAGCTATTAAGCTATCCATTTGAGGACATCTTCCTTGATTCCGATGTGGTGGAGTCTGTTGAGCTGGATGTGATGGGAGACGGTGTCGAAGGCGGCTGATAGGTCCAGGAAGATGAGGGCTGCCATTTCACCGCAGTCCAAGGGGGCCCTGATGTCATCAGGGGCTGCAATAAGGACAGTCTTGGTGCTGTGGCTGGCTCGGAACCCAGATTGGGAGTGATCTAGGAGGTTGCTGAGTTCCAGGTATTCGGTGAGTTGCTGTTTGATTGTCTCCAAGAACTTTTGCTGGAAAGGGTAGATGGGTCAGCAGTTCCTCATTTCTGTTTGGTCGGCAGATAGTTTCTTCAGGAGGGGCCTCACTTAAGCATGTTTCCAGTCCTCCTGGATGGAGACCAAGGTGATGGAGGTGTTCAGGACTTTCTTGAGCTCACCACCTATCAACTTGCTCCCGAGGTGGAGAACCTGGTGGGGACAAGGGTCTGTGGTTGCTCCAGAGTGCCCGGAATTCATGATGACGATAGTGGCTTGCGTTGTGAGCATGTGTTCGGGTTCTGTGTTCGTGGGTGTGAGCACTGATGCTGTCGGCGGTGTGTGGGGGGGGGTTCAAAATTTTTGTAGATGTCTGAGATCTTACTATTCCATTCACTTTCACATGGTCAAAAAGCATACTTGGAGCCTACGACCTCTCCAGTATAATTGGCGGAAGCTTTATCTCAGCTTAAGGGAGGGTGGTCGCCGGGCCCTAAAGACCTTGTGGCAGAGTTCTTAAGGTTACGACTTTGCGCTCTATTCCTGCACTACAGGCAATGTTTGATGAGGTGCTTGACAAAGGGGTGCTTTTACACAATGGCTGAATCACAGGCATAGCCATGAACCATTAACGTGGGGCACATTTGCTCCGGGCAAATTGTATTCTCCTAATACCTTTATTAACGTAGAAGGGAAAATATACGCCAAAGTCTTGGAGACTCATCCGCAAGGGAGATTGACTCTTTGATTCACAAAGACAATGTGCTTTCATGCCTGCGAGGTCTACCCACATAACATCGGCAGACTTCACAATGCAGTGGCCTTAATCAATACTACTCAGGGCCCCTCAGCCCATCTTATGGTTGATTTAAAAAGGGCCTTCAATTCAGTAGCCTGGGGTTTTCTGTTCATCATCCTGCATAAGGCCAATTTTGGTACCAATTTTATTCGATGTGATCATCTACTTTATACCAATCAGGAGGCCAGGTTCTGTCTTGGCCCAGAACTTTCTATGGTGTTTCCCGTTGTGAGGGGAATGCGAAAAAGCGGACCACTCTTACCCTTGGTTTTCACACTGACCATTGAACCCCTTGCTACGTGGCTTCATTTTGATGTTTGATGAAGGGCTTTCAGTGGACGAGAGATCTCAGATTGAGTCTTACTTTAAGCAGACTACCTCTTGATATTTCTGCGGGAACCCTCAAGTGCCCTTCAGATACTGCATATTTTAGGGGCTTCTCTGGTCGGCTTCTCTGGTCTTCTTGTTATTAGGTCCAAGTCAGTGATGTTTCCAACTGGAGCGGATTCGGAAAGCTTGCACTGGGCCTCATCACGGACACTATCCTCTGAATGCTTTAAATATCTGGGATTGTACATAACGTTTGACAGACAGCATGGGACTGAAATATTTTGAACCATGTTTCTAGCATACAGAGTGATAATGCATTCTGGTCTCTCCTCCTCCACTCTATTATGGGTTGGTCTCTCCTCCCCTACTCTATTATGGGTAGAGCATTTTTTTAAATGGTGTTGCTCCTGTGGCTTCCCTATCAGCTGGCACACCTCCGTTTGTGGATTCCCAGTTCCCTTTTTTACACGATTAGCTGCAATGCTCTGTGGCATTGCTTTGAGTGGAAGAGCACTGCAAACAGCTATAAGTAAATGTTATAAGACACTATTTGATGAAGGTCTTAGCATCGCAGAGGTTCTCTCATACTGTAGGGAGGCACATCTCTTGACAATTGACCTATGGTTGCAGTCCACTCTTGACCCCCCTATTCGTCACCGAAGATGGGCTATAGTGAACTTCCATTTCTTTTGTTACCTTTAAGTCACCCCTTCTGTCCTTCCTCTGACTTTCCAGGTTCTGAAAACTGTGAAAGGAGACTCTTAGACACCTGAGGTGGCATAAGAGACTTACCAGGGAAATGCCACTCAGGGTGGCTGCTGTTGTCAAAGACGTGAAAAAACATAAGGGATTCCAGGGCTGGGATTTAATATGTGTCTCAACTTTGGGGGATATAATGAAAGGAACGAACTACACCTCTTTTCATCAACTGCAGACCTCCTTTAGTCTACATGATCAGCAATATTTTTTTTAACTTCCAGCTCCGTTGTGCCTTATTCCCACACATTAGGGGTTTAACTCTGTGGATTGTGAATTTCGGAAAGAGAGAAGCAGGCATGGTCAGAACCTAGCATCGATTTTACTATGTCTCTTCTGTTAAGGATAAGTTGGCCCCACCTACAAGAGTGTAATATATCATCGAACAGCTTTGATGAAGGAAGCAAGAAAAGGTGACCTTCCTACTCGAGAGTACGTGTAACCTCAATATGACTAACTACAAATGAGAACATAATTTTCACATTTATATATTGAAGTCACAATGCAAGGAACAAGAACAACTGGATGCAGTTCATCTCCCTCTAACTAGATTTCCTCCATCAGTTCCACCATGGTGCCTGTCGTGGAGCAAAATCAAACTTTTGGGATAAGATGCAAGCATTAACCTGTCAACAACCTTTTAAAGCAACATCTTCAATGCAGAACATAGAGTCTCAATTCTAAGCCTATTTGCAAGTATTGAACTTTATACAGTAATTCCTTAAAATACCTTACTCTATTCCTTACCGTAAACATGGGGCTAGGGGACCAATAAGAAAAAGGCAAAAGAACATACAGGGAGAAGGGAAGCAAGACTGCTAAAATGGAAAGCAGATGCCTGTAGAAATAGGAAAATAAAGAATCAGTAAGAGGAGAACGAACGGAAGGATAGCACACTTTGAAATTGATGACACAGGGTAAATAGCAGCGACAGCAATGTAGAGAAGTGACAGTGAAAACTCAGATTCAAGAAAGGGAAAAAAAATTCAGGGACGTTAGCATGGTTTGCTTAGAGCATTAGCAAGAACACTGGAAAGGAAGTAAATGTGGAATAACTGGTGACCTATTCTGCATAATAACCTAAGTAACTCCAAAGATGGCCACATCAAAACATGTGTCAAAATTGGTATAAATTGTGCTGTGTTCCTATAGTTACTATTTTAATTGTTCTCCACATTACATTCCCTCTTCCGTTTCTCGGCAACTGAGATCTTCATGTGCTTATAAATAGTATACATAACCTGTTTGAGACTATACTGGGAAGTACCAACGTTTCAGGCTCGTATTAGGTTACTCTTGTCCAGTTTTTAAATAAACTCCCTAACCTTTGAAATACGAATCTTTTCACAGCAAGGTCACGCACAAAAGCAATCCGAGTTAATGCCCTTTATTTTCTTTTTCTTTTTTTTGCCAAACAAAGTAACATTGTGCAAAAGTCACAGTGGCACAGAACAAATCAGGAATCATTACCATGTAATAATCACAGGGGGTCTCATGCTGCACGAAGACAAAAACTTTCTGGTCCTTTTAACCTCTATGGCTGAACCCAAGGACAAGTAGCTTATATCTGTTTTTTATGCAGTTGCTTCCTGCTGCTGTTCGTGTTTAATTCATGCATGGCGGTTCCCAGCAGTATCATCGCGTCTTCAAAGCACTGTTCTTATTAGAGATACACTGCATTAGCCTTGTACCCTGCTCATTGGTCATACAAAAAGTTATGCAGACACTATATCAAAAGTCCCTCCGCATTCCTGCCTGAGGCACACATTCATCTCCTGGTTACATCAGTCCGCAGCACAGCCTATCACTGTACAGGTATGCCATAAGCTCTTGCGCAATGCAGGCGGTATCACCAGGCCGTGAAAGAGAACAAGTTCCTTAAACGGGTTCAGGAACCTTGGCTCCACAATCAGAGAGCGAATAGACAGCTTTAATTAACTTACTGTCTTTAATTAAAGACGCCGCATTAGGCATGAAGGGAATCACTCGAGTTAATTATGATCATCCCATTGGTGAGACCAGAATAACTCATAAAAAACACTTGTCTGGTACTAGTGTCAAAACTGGCATCCCTACCATGTCCCAACTGCCACAAATAATGCCAGGCATAGCTTTGGCCACCACTTGCTCCACACTGTTCACTGCTGCTTTGCTGTACATTTTCAGCTGCGTACAAGTAATGTACACCCTCCCGCCTCTCTCATTCCCTCTCCCTTAACACTCAGACACTTCCTCCTTCTACATTATCTTCCCCACCACGTGCTCACAATTTGCACATCATGATGATCTCCATCTCTTTTTATTCCCACCAGTCCCTGCAAGAGTTCATATCCGCTTTCTTCCATCCTGATCACGTTTGTTTCTTTGCCAGTCTCAGGTGTGCCTCCATTTTACCTTTCTCACTGCATCCCACCCCAAAACGGATGCCTTGTTCTTGCTGCCACACAAACAAATGATGGACAGAATGCTGAATAAATCATACATTCACCCCCAGTCAAGAGATCTGGGTTAAATCCATCGTTCTTTTGCTCACCATGCCACCCCAGTTTTGACCCAGCCATATGCAAATAATGATCTTGACCCTGTGCCTCAACAGTTCAGACCAAACTGCCAAGCCAGGTCCTCTCTGGACCGGAAGATCAAGACTGATTTGCATATGGCTGGGTCCAAGCTGGAATGGCATTATGAGCAAAAAACTATGGATTTAGGCTCAGATCTTTGTATTGGGGTGAATGTATGACATTGTTCTGCATTCTGTCCATCAATTGTTTTTTAGCATTTGTCACCCCGAGTGGGACGGGTATGCCCAGACGTGGGCCCTGTGCTCTCCATGCCACTGGAGTCAAGCTATGCTGATGAGGGTTGAAAACCCGAAACCGGTCCTGGGATGCTTGTTTCCAGTCCAGGGTGGACCTGGCCTGGCAGTTCGGGCTGGCCTGTTCCCATTGGGAGCAGGGTCAAGACTGATTTGCATATAGCTGGGTCCAAACTGGAATGGCAGGGTGAGCAAAAGAACGATGGATTTAGGTCCAGATCTCTGTATTGGGGTGAATGTATGACATTGCTCTGCATTCTGTCCATCAATTGTTCTTTTTGCATTTGTCACCCGAGTGTGACGGGCATGCCCAGATGTGGGTCCTGTGCTCTCCATACCACTGGAGTCAAGCTATCCTGGCTGATGAGACCGGTCCTAGAATGCTTTTTTCCAGTGTAGGGAGGACTTGGCCTGGCAATTTGGGCTGGACTGTTCCCATTGGGCGCAGGGTCAAGAATGAATTTCTTATGTCTGGTCCAAACTGGAATGGCATGGTGAGCAAAAAAACGATGGATTTAGGCCCAGATCTGTGTACTGGGGTGAATGTATGACATTGTTCTGCATTCTGTCTATCAATTGTTCTTTTTGCATTTGTCACCCGAGTGGGACTAGTATGCCCAGAAGTGGGTCTCATGCTCTCCATGTCACTGGAGTCAAGCTATCCTGGCTGATGAGGGCTGAAAGCCCGAAACCGGTCTTAGGATGCTTGTTTCCAGACCAGGCAGGACCTGGCCTGGCAGTTCGGGCTGAACTGTTCCCATTGGGTGCAGGGTCAAGACTGATTTCCATATGGCTGGGTCCAAACTGGAATGGCATTATGAGCAATAAACTATGGATTTAGGCTCAGATCTTTGTATTGGGGTGAATGTATGACATTGTTCTGCATTCTCTCCATCAATTATTTTTTTGCATTTGTCACCCAGAGTGGGACGGGTATGCCCAGACGTGGGCCCTGTGCTCTCCATGCCACTGGAGTCAAGCTATGCTGATGAGGGCTGAATACCCAAAACCGGTCCTGGGATGCTTGTTTCCAGTAAAGGGTGGACCTGGCCCGGCAGTTCGGGCTGGCCTGTTCCCATTGGGAGCAGGGTCAAGACTGATTTGCATATAGCTGGGGCCAAACTGGAATGGCAGGGTGAGCAAAAGAACGATGGATTTAGGTCCAGATCTCTGTATTGGGGTGAATGTATGACATTGCTCTGCATTCTGTCCATCAATTGTTCTTTTTGCATTTGTCACCCGAGTGGGACGGGCATGCCCAGACGTGGGTCCTGTGCTCTCCATACCACTGGAGTCAAGCTATCCTGGCTGATGAGACCGGTCCTAGGATGCTTTTTTCCAGTGTAGGGAGGACTTGGCCTGGCAGTTTGGGCTGAACTGTTCCCATTGGGTGCAGGGTCAAGACTGATTTCCATATGGCTGGGTCCAAACTTGAATGGCATGGTGAGCAAAAAAACGATGGATTTAGGCCCAGATCTCTATACTCGGGTGAATGTATGACATTGTTCTGCATTCTGTCCATCAATTGTTCTTTTTGCATTTGTTCTTGCTGCTGATCACGCTCTAGGACTGTTCCTCCACATGATCCTGTGTGTTTCCCTAAGGAAAAAGGACACCTAAATCTATTTGCTGTTGATCGTGCTTGTACTGCCACGCTGTCTGTGACCCATCAGCCACCCTCAACCACCCGCTGCCGCCACTGACGAGCGGAGCACAGGGCTGCCTGGGACTTCAATCCCCAGGAGGCAGTGCGCTCTCACGGGACTTGCAGTGCCATCGACGCCCTTCAAAACTCACCCAGGGCTCCCGGGACGCGCGCGGGCCTGCCTGGGCGAAGCACGTGCCAAGGGCGGGCCAGTCCTTGACCCTCTGTGCCTGGATGAGGCTGGGCTGGGCCCATTCTCTTGGTCTCACACGAACACATTGGATAAAGTCTGACAGTAAGGAATCAAACTGTTTGTTAATGTGACTGAATTTAAAGCAAATCCGGTATATTCTTCAAGCAATGATCAGGGCTAGGTTGAGCGGAGTATAATTCTCAAACCACTGTTAAATTATTTAAGTATGTTGTGGATTGTTGTAAATAGTTTGTAGGGCGAAAGTACTTGGAGTACCTCAGGACTGTATATATTGCACCCAGAGAAGAGCTGTCTGTAGTATATAACTAGCTATGGGTAAAAGAAAAATGCCAAGCCCTAAATCCAGTGTAGTAATAAAAAGTTCCTAGCGATACACGGCAATGGGGGCTCTGGACAAACTGATATCCTCTGTAGAGGAGTCCTTAGAGGCAGGAATACCGCGCACTATTTCTGAACCTCAACAATCTGATCTCTCGGACTCCTTAAGGTCCGGTTTAAAGTCCAATACAGCCTTAAATGGTTGTATTCAGCAGATTCCTGAGGAGATTTTATTGAGTGATTCTGATTCCGCTCTACACCCTCCCCAGAAAAAGAAAAAGAACCCCGTACCTGGAGAGAAATCAAGCACTGAACATGTTATAGGCGGAGGTGGTATAAAAACATCTAAAGCAATCCTGCACACAGCGATAAAACAGGTCCATCAAGGGAAAAGAAGGGCAGGGTCAAGAAAAGGCTCTTGCAAAGGCAAGGACGAGGTTAGTAGAAAATGTGACGCACACAGTAACGATCTAAAAATTCGAACGACCTTGGTCGAAAGCCTAGATCTTTATGTAAGGGTCACATTGGATCAAATGGGTGCTAGACTGACCCTTATCGAAGCATCCATGTCCAGCAACACTAATTTAGGTAAAGATATGAACTCGACATCTGTTGAATCAAGAATGGTGAATAGGGGAAATAACCTGCAAAGTGGGCAACCAGGTGCGCCAGAAACAAGTTCACGCAATATTAAAGACAACGAGTTTCCAATGTCCAGAACAGCCAATCCCAAAGAAAGTGCGAATCTTCTCCGAAAGGATACGAGTAATCTAAAAAAATAGTATAGAGTATGGGGAAGGGAATAGGGGCTCCAAGAGGATAGTAGAAGGTAATACGCTCAATCACCCTTCCCGAGTACTACAACATTCAGGGCCTCCTCTCCTAGCTCAAACTTATGATAGATTCGGAATAGACCAACAGCTCGACTTACCACTTGATGCAACCCTCTATATAATCATCCTGGCAAATGCATAAAAGAAGGCACATCAGATAAAGAAACTTGGGAATCGTTGAGGAATAAATCACTCCACTGGTTAGGTAGGAGGACAGGACTTACTGAACAACTGTTCACAGAGGTTAAGCTGGTGAGAAGGGTCCAGTGGGTTGGGATCCGCGAAAAATGCTTCCAGGAGATTGCATTGTCCTAACATTCAGATCTCCCTTGCTTGTAAATGAAACACTACAGGTGGAAGGAAACTGTCCATTAGCATTGGGTGGGATCAATGTTTCACCGCATTTTTTTTTGTACCCACCACGAAGCAGGGATGTGAGAGCATATAACCCAAGAAGTGTTAAAGGGAATCAAGGTTACACCTATAATGTTCCAATTTCTAATAAGTATGATACGCTATCAGGTTTGGAGGAAACAGACTGACTGGTCAAATTCTAACCACCCTGGGGCTCATTATTATTATTATTGTTATTATTTTTGAAGCTTGTAAAGCGCACGGCTACCCCCGACGGGGGTGTCCTGGCGCTGTAGACTGCAGACTTAGAAAGGAAAACACTTTAGGGGTTGGTGAACAACCATGTTTTCAGTTTGCTCCGGAACAGCGATTCAGAGGAGATAAACCTAAGGTCCAGTGGAAGGCTGTTCCAGAGCTTAGCTGTCATTACGCCAAACGCTCTGCCACCCGCTCTGGAACAGCGAAAGCGAGGGACAACCAGGAGACGCAAGTTGTTCGACCTCAGAGATCTAACCGACTGGGATAGTATAAGTCTCTTTCTCAAGTATCCCGGGCCCGACCCATTGAGGGCCCGGAAAGCAAGAGTCAGAACTTTGAACTGAATGCGACGGGCAATAGGAAGCCAATGTAGCTTCTTACGATAGGATGCGACAGAGTGGCGATAGGGAATATTGCCAATCAATCTCGCCGCCGCATTTTGTACAATCTGCATGCGTTCAATTTGGTATAAGGGGCACCGGCATAGAGACTGTTGGCATAATCCAGGTGTGAGGAGATCAGGGCATGGATGATGGTTCTGCGGGCATCCAACGGAAGGTACGGAAAAATCTTTCTAATCATACGCAGCTTACCGAAGCAAGCTGCCGTGACCTTATTAATTTGAGCTTTGCAAGATAGAGCGTTATCAAATTGAAAGCCCAGATTACGTACTGTTTGGGCTGGAATGGGGGGAGGATTGAGCACAGTCGGCCACCACAAAATGGCAGGCAGCGTGGTTTTCTGATTAAAAAATAGGACCTCCGTCTTATCAGTGTTAAGTCTGAGATGATTAGAGGTCATCCAGGAGCATATATTGCTAAGACAATGGCGAAAACTGGCAAAATTAATGTCAGAGTGATCTCTAAATGAAAACACAAGCTGGGTATCATCAGCATAAGAGATCACTCTGACCCCCCAAGATTCCACCACCCTCGCCAGAGGAGCAAGATACACATTAAAAAACAGAGGGCTCAGTGCAGAGCCCTGAGCCACGCCGCAAAGTAGAGGTTTACCCTCTGATTCAAAAGGTCTAAGAAAGACCTTCTGGGTCCGTCCTTTAAGAAAGGAACCAATCCAGGTCAGAACCGCGCCTCCCATTCCAGTCTGACCCAGACGATCCAATAGTATCTCGTGAGATACCATTTCGAAAGCGGCGGATAGGTCGAGGAGGACCAACATGGCATCCTCGCCCCTATCCACACACTCCCGGATCGTCTCCGAGACCTCTAAAAGAGCGGTCTCGGTACTGAAACCAGTTCTAAAACCCGACTGCGAATCATGTAACAATTGGTTAGTTTCTAAATAATCCGCCAGTTGTTTCTGAACAGCCTTTTCCAGGATTTTAGCCGGTTTAGGGAGGAGAGAAATGGGACGATAATTACTAAATTGTACCGGATCCGCGTCTACTTTCTTCAGAATAGGAACTAGCATTGCCTCCTTCCAAACAGTCGGAAATTGGCCCGTGCACAGCGATGTGTTCCAAATCGAAAGGAGTGGGCTGATCAATAGAGGTGCCAGATTGCCCATCACTTTAGCAGGGACAGGATCTAAAGGGGAGCCAGATTTGCACTGGGCAAACAGACTCAATGCAGTCTCTATAGTAAGCTCTTTGAAGGACACCAGTGACACTTTCTCAAGATCCCTGTCACTAGGAATAGGGGGGGGTCATAACAGGAGAGAAAGAAGATGTAATATTAGTAATTTTATCTTGAAAGTAGTCCGATAGTCCATTGCACAAGAACTGGCTCATGAAGAACCTATTAAGGTGGGTTTGTTCCCTTTGGAGCATGTCTTCAATCTTAAATACAGGCTTTGCTCCGTGGAATCCAGTCATGAATCCGATCCTCAGACCCTCCATCATCTTTACCCACCAGCGAGTACTGGTTTAGTGCTGCATAGCAATATGGTGTTAACACAGGAAGGAGTGGGGAATGAGACGAACCCTGATTCCCAAGAGGGGTTTAGTGAACAAGGCATGGTTCAGACTGGAACCACTGACTAATGTAGACATAATATCGCCTTTTGGAATGTAGCAGGGCTGCGCTCCAAAACTATTAAGGAGATATGGCTTAGGTTCGCTGAAAAATTCAATTTGCTCTGCCTCCAAGAGACCTGGGCTTCTTCAGCCATACATATTGAGGGATACAAGACCTACTTTTCACCCGAGACTCCCTCTATTTAAGGGAGAGCCAAGGGAGGCCTGAGAAGATTTATCTCTAATCTCATAGAAATTAAAGAAATAGTCCCACTTAAATTTGGACCTAATATTCAAATTATAACATTCATCATGAACAAACACGACATCTTTGTGCTAGTTAATTTTTATAATAATATGCACAAGGCCCTGCTGATTGCAACTTTAAAAGATATTTGTTGCACCCTACAGGAATTCAAAAACAAGAATACAAAAAATGTCTCTCTAATATGGGGGGGGACCTTAATTTAACACCATGCGGGAACAATGGTAATTTAACTTGTGGTTTGACAGATGAGAATAGTAATAATTTTACACATTTTCTACACACAAGCGGGGCTTGTCTGAATGAGACATTATTTATTGGAACTCGGTTAGGCTAATGAATTAGTCGTACTTTTAGTTCCACTCACTCACACTTTTAATGGTAGAGGAGCCACTACCATTATAGATTTTATATTTGTATCAAGAAGCGTCGCGTCCCGCAACCTGAATTTTAAAACACATGACAATGCCACCAGTGATCACTTCCCAAACAGTGTTAAACTATCTTATGCGAATAAATCTGATAGAAGTAATCTATCAAGAATATATGGGCAAAAAAATCTGACTCTGGATAGGTTGAATGGGTTCTCGTTTAAGTGGGATAAAGTTGACCAACTCGAGATCACAACAAAGGTAGTAAAGAACTCTCTAAAATCAATAGAGAAATGTCTAGATATTACCACCTGTTATCAAGAGATCTTAAGTAGTTTTGCAACTATAACAAAAGCAGCATAAGAAGCTTTGTGTGTCCAACAGAAAAATAGAAACGGTAAACGCAAAGGATGGTTTAATAAGGCTTGTACGGAAGCTTATTCTGACCTAAAATTAGCTCTACATAAAGTACAAAGAGATAAACAAGAAATTGCCCTCCTTAGAAAGGCTTATAATCAGGCTATAAAAGTAAGGAAAGTCGAAATAAAGAAAGAACTATGGGAAGAACTACATAAGACCTGCATGATTAAGGACAATACTGCATTTTGGAAAATGATTAAATCTCCATTTCTTTCGGAATCTAGGGATAATTCAAAAATTGAAATAGCAATAGACAAAACATTATGGGTCGAACACTTCTCGTAGATATTTGGATTTGGAACTAAGGAAGATAGCAGGTTTAAAGAAAAAAGAGAGGATAAGTCCTAATCTCAACTCTACAATTTTCCCTATTGCCCTCGATATTACCCAGTTGGAAGTGGAACATGCCTTAATGGCTAGTAATGGGGGAAAGGCGCCAGGCCCTGACGGGTTCCCAGTAGACCTGTTTAAATACAAAATGGATCTGTGGACCCCAATACTGACCAGGGTCCTAGAAGCCTCTTGTGCAGTGGGGCTCATTGAATCGTGGTCAGAGTAAATCCTTGTCCCGATATTCAAGAAAGGAGATAAGTCAGAGCCCATCTTGCTACCGCCCCATATCCCTGTTAGATTCTTTGGGCAAAGTGGCAGGACGTATTATTCTCGATCGTTTACAGCAATGGACAGTTGACAATAAGAAACTGTCAGACCTCCAACTTGGGTTCAGGGAAGGTCTGGGCACCACAGAACAAGCCCTTAATTTGACCCTCCTAATGGGTAAATATGTGAATGTGGGGGGAAGGGGGGCTGAGACTTGTATATGGCATACGTAGATTTAACTGCAGATACTGACTGCGTAAGCCACTCTAAACTATGGACAGTCTTATAGGATATGGGTGTGGATTCTTCCTTGGTAACTTTCCTGCTAGAATTGTACACAAATGCTACGGCCTGGGTGGGGTTCGGTTTAGGAGGGGAACTTACGGTGCCGTTCAGATTGGAGAGGGGGTAAGGCAGGCCGGTGTCCTGGCGTCCTTCCTTTTTACACTTTATACAAATGGCCTTGAACAGGCCATGCTGGAAGGGTGTCAGGACCTGCCACACCTGCAAAAACGCCCAATACCCGCCTTACACTACGCGGACGACGCCGTAATCATAGCACGACCCCCTAGAATTACAACGCGCCCATAATAGATATCACAGCTACATGGCTAATTTAGACCTAAGAATTAACATTAAAAAAACGTTTGTAATGTCTTGCGGACCTAGATATAAGAAAATGAGGGATATCTTCGTCGAAAATACCAAGTTGGAGGGCACTGCTACGTACAATTACCTAGGAATTTTAATTGACGGTAAGTGCTCATGGTGACAGGCAATAGAGGTTAGAAAACTGTTGTTCATGATGGCTCCCACTGCTCTAGTTAACTTTGCGCAGAGGCTAGGAAAAAGGCCACAGGTGGAGATGATCCAAATCTATCAGGCTAAATGCATCCGTACGATGATTTATGGAGCCGGGGTGTGGGGTTATGGAAAGGTAGGCGCCCTTCAAAATTGGGTTTGCCATATGTCACTTATATAGTGAAATTACAACCAATTCTCCTGTGGCATCGTATTTTGTCTTCCACCAAATTAGTCCTTAACCAGGAGCTTTTGAACTATTGTCTTTCCCTTGAAAACATGCACAAGATTGGTTGGTTGTCATATGTTAAAAACTTTTTGTATGATTTGGGTCTGGCAAGGTATTACCATAATCCCTCACAAATATCAGAGATTCCTAGAAAAAGGCTCAAAACGTTATGCTTGGCACATTTGAAAGAATCACGATTGGCCTCGGAGGCAAATAAAACTTCTGTCCAACATATCCTTTTAGCTCAAACGACCATGTCCAAACAGCCTTATTTACCTTTAATTTGAGTGGTTATGGCAGATTCGTTCTGACGCGATTTAGGATGAATACATTCCACCGTTTGGTAAAAATTTTTATCAGTCTGCCCCTGTGACGAAAAATCTATACAATCATCAATGCATGTGGTCTTGTTTTGCAAATGTTATAAGGAATTAAGGAAGCAATGGATAATACCTATACTTAAAATTTTCGGTTTGCGAAATGCCGCCCAGCTTATCTCGAAATGCAATTTTTGGAAGTAGAGTGTTTTGCAAAAAACATAGCTACATTTTTGAAGCTCTGCATTACACATAGGTCAAACTTAGAATAAGAAAGGAGTTGTATACACTGTTTAAATGTTCAGCTGATTGCCTACTCCTGTAACCGAATGACGAATTTGAGTCCTTTTAATATGAAGCTCTTAACTTAGCACTTTGTCCCGTTGGTATGTATTGTTATTGATTGTGTTTGTAAAGATTTTCTTTTATAATTATTTATTACAATAATGATGAAATTTTAACTACTTTTTAGTGCATTTCGCTTTTTAATATATTGTATTTTTTTGTTTTTTGTATTTTCATGAAAACCGAATAAAGGAGTTTGACTTTGACTACTGGGGTGAAGGTATGCTATTGTTCTGCATTCTGTCCATCAATTATTCTTTTTGCGTTTGTCACCCCGAGTGGGACTAGTATGCCCAGAAGTGGGTCCAGTGCTCTCCATGTCACTGGAGTCAAGCTATCCTGGCTGATAAGGGCTGAAAGCTCGAAACCGGTCTTAGGATGCTTGTTTCCAGTCCAGGCAGGACCTGGCCTGGCAGTTCAGGCTGAACTGTTCCCATTGGGTGCAGGGTCAAGACTGATTTGCATATGACTGGGTCCAAACTAGAATGGCATGGTGAGCAAAAAAACTATGGATTTAGGCCCAGATCTCTATACTCGGGTGAATGTATGACATTGTTCTGCAATCTGTCCATCAATTTTTCTTTTTGCATTTGTTCTTGCTGCTGATCACGCTCTAGGACTGTTCCTCCACATGATCCTGTGAGTTTCCCGAAGGAAAAAGGGCAGCCATGCACTGAAACAAGTCCCTTCTCTTGACATTTCTAGGTTACACCTAGGCAAGCAGAAAATGGCGTCACAATCAAGTCCCGCTCTGGTGGCTGCAATTAAACTACATTTCGCTCAGAGGTCTTTAGCCAAGCGGATGAGGGACCAATGATGTGCAGCCCTGGCAATTTAGAACTGTCATGCTCGATTGCAATTTCCAAACACAATCCAAAATTAGACATTGATATAATAATTTTCTTCTTGCCTGTTCATGTTTTGAATGGCGTGCAAATTTCTTAGACATTTTCCCCCCTGCGCACTCAAAAATCAAATGAGCAGCACAATAATTAATCTGAATTGTGCCGGGTAGTGGCTTCCTCATTCCATAAATAACAGAATATATTAATACTGCTTTATGAAATGGTGACTTGCACAGTCACTCGACAGTAAACAAATGAGTAAAGTAACCATGAGGCACCCAGTTCTTATGGTAATATGTGCTCTAGTATTTGTTTATTGGCTCAATTTAATGTGTTATTAACAACCTGCTCTAATTGTGTTTTAAAGTGGCCCCGGTTTAATAATCCTCTCCATATAGCTAACATTCTCGAACAGGGACTGGTCATTCAATGCATGCACAGTGAAGCAGCAGCTAGCAAGGAGAGATTCAAATGCCATGTTATTGGTCCATCCTTCCCAGGCGAGATCCTTTGAGTGAGTGACACAAATGACTACCTTTGGGGATTGGTACAGGGTTGTACAGGAAAAAATACTATTAGCAGAACCTAAAGTTAGAAAAGTGAGTGCTGGTGTGCACTGACAAAGAGAGACCACTTCACGAGAAGTGAAATGCAAGCCTGTTGCTTTAGCACATTGGTCTATGGTTGGTGAATTCGAGCAGGACGGCGTCCCTTTAAACGCAACAAGACTCTTCCAGAGTGGTACACCATATGTCCTCTGCTAGAGGAAGATTCAACCCAACCTACCAGTGTGAGAAGGATGCCTGCTTTTTCTTGCCCCCAATCGCCTTCCATCTTTCAGGCCAACCCAATCGGTCGGATGGTAATGCATCAGACAGTCTGGGTTGGTCAGATCAAATTCTGTGCAGTTCAAATCTTTTTCTGGTGAGAACAAGTGCTAATTCAAGGCCCTCTAGTAGCTCTCTTGCTTGCATCTCACTAGGATGCAGTTCATGCAGAATATGTTCACAAATTCTCAGTAGACTAAGACAGAATCAGTTTAGCTGACTCCAGCAGGTCACCTTCCAAGACTGTGCTATCAAAGTCTCATAGCTGGGCTTGGAAAAACATGGAGCCCACACACTTTTACTCGCGAGTAGTCCATACTATATCGAATTATGTTATATGGTACCTCTTCTGAGCATCTACACCTGTTAAGGTTTCATAGAACCATAATAAGAAACACAATGCAAAGCCTTAAATTAGCAAGATATCGAAAAAACAGCCCGGTCTTCAAGGCTTTAGAAAACATAGAGAAGAAATGGTACAGAGACAAAGAGGCAGGTAGCCCAGATGGGAGGAGGCATGGATTGAAAAACGGTGTTATCCCAAGCATGCTTTCAAAATAGGAACAGGCCACAGAAGAGTAAATTATCTATGCTGTCTGCCACCTATACTGGCATGAATTTGATTACTAAAAAAAAAAATAAGACCTCAACCATGAATGGTGCAGTGCAGTGGTATACTGGAGCTTGAAAGTGCTACGGGTCTTTATTGGAAGCTAGTAAAGGTGTCCTCACCAGACGGGCAACTTGTCTTTGAACTGTCTTGTGTAGTACCAAGTATTTGTGAATGCCGAAATAAAGGGAGTTGGCATAGTCTTATTAGGAGCCATTAATGAATGAAATAGAGAGCTTTTTCGGCTGTCATTGAGGAAGGGAAGAACCATTCTCAGGTGGTCTGCAGAACCAGAGACCACCAAGGAGATTATAGCGGAGAGTGAGTCTAGAGTCAAAACTGTCTCCAAATTTACAAATGGGACCTACCAGGTAAAAGCAGGATCTCATCTCATTATAACAGTATATGTTTGACTACAGGCCTGGTCAAATAACCACCACCATGACATCAGTTTTGGTGTACGTTATGGATATTTGTAGGGCGTAGATTATTGCTTGTGAGGGAAATCCAGGCGCCTGAGCATGAGCACAATTTGGAGGTGCACCTAGTTCAACATCCAGGTCTTCAGCTTCTTGCGGGTTTCGAGGAGTGATGTGGTGGTCCAGATATGTAGAGTGAGTTTGTTCCAGCTTTTGGACACAACAAAGGAGAAAGTGCAACCTCCTGTCTTGCTTCTACCTATACAGAGGATTCGTGCAAGGCAGAGAGAAGTGGAGCATAGGTGCATAAAGGGTTGATAGAGTTGAAGTTGGTCATTGAAGTACCCTGGTCATGTGTTGTGGAGGGCTTTGCAGGAGTGGGTGAGAAGCTTGATTTTGCAGTATTTCTGGATGGGTAGCCAGTGCAGTTTCACCCATCTGGGGATTTCTCAGATGAGTCTGGCAGTGGTATCCTGGATGGTGTGGAGTCTTTGAGTGACGTGACTGGAGATGCCGACTTAAAGCGCGTTGCTGTAGTCAAGTCTGCTGGTGATGAGAACTTGGGTGACAGTCTGGTGTGTGTGAGGAGTCATTTGAAGATTTTTTACGAAGCATTCGGAGGATGTGGCAGCAGGATGACATTATGGCACTCACTGCTTTGTTCATCGAAAGCTTGTCAAGCATGATGGCGAAGTTTCTGGCATGGTCTGGGGGAGAGGACGTAGCACCCAAGTCAGGTGGCCACCAGGTGGAGTTCTTATTTTTGAAGATCAAGACCTCTGTTTTATCCATGCGGAGTGTGAGAAGTTTTCTCCCATCCAGTTTGATATGTCATGCAGGCAGTAAAATTATTCCTGGTAGTATTCTTGTCGGTGAGGGAGAGGATGAGCGGAGTGTTGTCGGAGTAGAAGATGATGTTGATGTCATAGGTTCTTATGATGCTAGTGAGAGGCATCATGTAAATGTTGTACAGTGTCAGACTGACGGGGGAGTCCTGGAGGACTCCGCAGAAGAGCTTCTTGAGTTCGGAGACGAAAGTGGAGCGTCTGACCCATTGTATCCTGGTGGAGAGGAAGGAGGAGATCCAACTGAGGGCGAGTCCTTCGACTACAGATTCCTGAAGTTTGGTGATGACGGTGCCATGGGAGCCAATGTTGAATGCTGCTGAGAGGCCACACAGGAAGAGTGAAAGGGTTTCTCCTCAGGCAATGACTAAGCAGAGGTCTACTGTTGCTGCTAGGAGGGTGGTCTACGTGCGGTAGTTGCTGCAGAATTCTGATTGGGTGGAGTGCAGGAAGTGGTGCTCATCAAGTTGGGAGGAGAGCTGCTTGTTGATACCTTTCTCCAAGACTTTGGCTGGGTAGGGTAGGAGCGAGATGAGCCTGAAATTGCTAAGTTCTTTAGAATTGGCTGAGAGTTTTGTCAGCAGAGCGGTGACTTCCGCGTGTTTCTATCTGTCCAGGAAGTATCTGTTGAGGAGGGAGGAGTTGATGGTGGTGAGATTAGCACTGATCAAAGAGCTTCCCAGGTTGCACCTGTGGTGAGGGAATGGGTCTGAGGATGATCCTGAGTCGATGGTCTGTATGATTCTGGTGGTGTCCTCTGTGGTGAATGGGCTTCAGCTTGTTAGGAATTGGGTGCTCCCTGTGGCAGTTGAGGCTGTGTGGTAATATCCTCAATGGTGGGTTGATATCTCAAGTTGGAATAGATCTTGAGGATTTTGTTGTGGAAGTAGTCCGATAGGTTGTCACAGAGGATATGTTATAGGGTGATGGTGTTGATCTGATCACGTGGGCTGTTTGTCTGACTTTTTTTTATGTGTGAGTGGTACCTTCTGAGGGCGATTTGTAGGTGTCTTTGGAGGTGTTATCTCAGCTGGTCCTCCATCTTCTTTACAGCTGCTTGCAGTGGCGCTTGGATTTACTAAGGTCCTTGGTGTACCAGCATGCTTGAGCATGAGTTGTATTGTGTCCGATTTTTTCAATGGGGCAAGGTTGTTGATCTAATCTGAGATCCAGTTGTCAAATGTGGGTAGGTCTTTCTGTAGTTTGCCACTGAAGGCTGGATGGTTGGTTTGAGGGTTGTGGATACAGTTGGATTCTGTTATGTTGCTCCAGTTATAGCTGAGATTGATAGTCTGTTTAGGTACGTCGGGGTTGTGGAGCACTGATGTAGAAGTGTATGAGAGAGTGATGTGTCCATGTGAGCGGGGACTTGTGGCCAAAGATGATCTTAATGTTGAACGTGAAGATAGGGTTGAACATGTGTCCGGTGCCATGGGTCACGCGCTGTACAAGCTGGGTGAGGCTGATGGTTTTGAGGCTTTCTAGGCGTTCAGTGGCGTTTCGATCCATGGGGTCATCGAGATGAATATGGAGGTTGCAGTTAAGAGGAAGTTGTAGGATCTGATGGCGATGGGGGATGATGAAGTCAGTGCGGAGGCTACTGAAGGAGGTACAGGGACCTAGTTGTCGGTAGGCGAGGGTGCCTGTGATGGTCACGGAGTGTCTGATCTGTAGTTGGAAGTGCAGGTGTTCCATGAGTATGGTAGTTCATCCAGAGAGGAAGCTAATGGATATCCATCTACTTCCAGAGCTGCTTCAAACATCACTGTAATAGGGCTGCTAAGTCTCCCCCGAACAAAAGATAAATTGACTATCATTGGAATACATGATGAAGCAAATGTGAAAAACAAGGACCCCTGAACAGAAAGTTGTTCAATTCCCGTGACGTCAGACACCGGCGGCCATCTTCTGCCCCGTACTATGATGAAAATAGAAATTAATCTAGAATCTTTTTTGTCGCTTTTTAAACTTGAAAAAGCCGAATCTATTGGAACACTGCCTTACACATTTCGGCTCCTGATCATCATTCAGGTAGACCGTCTCCACACGGCTATCATATTTTGGTGTGGATTTGACAATAACGCAGGGGTTTACAAGTGGACGCTTTTAAATATACACAGTGGGATATAATAGGAATCAAAAGTCCCATATATTACCCTTGAACTTTGTCTTGAACTAAAAAATACTTAAAGTAATTCTGTGGCTACTCCTAAAGAAGGCGTCGAGTATGCCGAAACACGCGTCGATAACGTTGATAAAGACTATAGATTTTGCCATTATTTTAATGCATTTTTTTATTTTTTGTTTAAATATATGTTACGAATGTAATGTCTGAAACGTATTACATATTGTGTTATTGACACAATTTTTAATATAAAGTTTTTTAACAAATCATTAAAAGTGAATGTTTTTTAACATAATTTTTGGTTCCTTAAATTCTCCCTGACATGCGGATTTCCTTGATTGATTGAAATTGCCTAGGAGTTATTTCTTACCTGAATACATGATGAAGCAGACATTTTGGTAGCCGCAAAGGAACAATGCAGATCTCAGACAACAGGAGTGAGAAGGTGGTCCCATGGGAACCCCTAATGCTAGAACAGATGGTACGTGGAGTGAAGAAGAATGGCAGATTGCACTTAACTAGTGAGAAATAAACCAGAAACATTTTAAATACAATATCCCAGCAACCCACCGTCAACAGGATGGATTTTTTTTTTTTTAAAGAAAATAGATGGTAAGAAACATCACTGATAAATTAGGAAGAATATAGTGGCTGACACCGCGGTTCGCTTCCATCTTGAAGTCAGCCAGAGCTGCCAGGAGCACCAAAATGGTGTCACTTGGCTCAGTTGGGGCCATGGAGAAACACGGCTATTTTAACATGCACATGTTTTTTAAGTTGTCTTTATTTTCACACGATGATTTTTGACACACATATGCGTGTGTGACAGTGCAGGATTCGTTTCACTGGCACTACATTTGCTTACAAATTCCACTACGTAAGAACAGTATCAGTACACCTTGAACATCTCGTACAAGGTCTGAACATACTTTGCGCAAATGTTATTGATTGTTAGTCGTCCATAAGACAACGCAGCTATCAATAGACCATAAACAATGGTGACCTGACCAAGGTCTCGGCTCAGGAGCAAGGATGCTTTTGATTATAAATAAACAAGCATTTCCGGGTTTAGGCAGAGGAGCACCTGCTCTCATTGTGAGGTCACTACAAGCTGAAACCTCAACCCAGCTGATTGATGAAACCTCTGTGAGGAGGGATGTCCAGCCTATGACAAAGAAGGTGACCTACATACTATCCCTCAGGTAATGGGGGTTGGATCATCCAATAGGGGATTCTTGGCAGAACAAACACACACACACACACACACACACACTAGTCATCTAGGTTAGGGAACGCACAGTAGGAGTACGACAAGTACCATTTTATATGCCTGTGTGTATGTGTATGTGTGCGTGTATAATAGATATATATATATATATTACCAAATAAAGAACTGTTACCCCCTTACCAGCATGGCTCGAGAATCTTTTCTTCATTGGATTCATCGCGTGGTGCATATGTATGTATGTATGTATGTATGTATGTATGTATGTATGTATGTGTATGTATGTATGTATATGTGTATATATATATATATATATATATATATATATATATATATACCCACGATCAACCAACTGGGGTAAAACTTTGAACTACTTGGGGCACACCAACACCAACTGGGGAAGAATATGGATGGAACCACAAGTACCATCATGCACGCTTTGCATACGCCCACAGGACGCCCAACGGGACTTGAAAGTATATCAGGTGTTCCTACCTAATGCTGGCTGTTGCTCTGCACTTCAGCCCGTGATCAAGAACATTCATGTTTCAAACGCGTTGGGCTTTTAATTAAAGATCTAAAGCAACAAACTCCGCCTCTGCAGTCTTCAATTAAAGGAGTAACTCTGCGTTTGAAGCGCCTTCACTGAGGGCAACCTTCTTTGTTGGATTTTAGCAGCTGGTCCCGCCGCAAAGGTACCCTGTTGCTTTGCAAATCCTGAGCATTGAAGCCAATCCGCAAAAAGGAACGCAGGGATCCGCGTTGAAAGACCTAAGAATCAACAGAGAGGCAGTTTTTGTGTGCCCACGATCAACCCACTGGGGTAAAACTTCGAACTATTTGGGGCACGCCAACACCCACTGGGGAAGAATATGGATGGAACCACAAGTACCATCATGCATGCTTTGCATACGCCCACAGGGGCGGGACTTGAAAGTATATCAGGTGTTCCTACCTAATGCTGGCTGTTGTTCTGCACTTCAGCCCGTGATCAAGGACATCCATGTTTGAAACGCGTTGGGCTTTTAATTAAAGATTGAAAGCAACAAACTCCGACTCTGCAGTCTTCAATTAAAGGAGTAAATCTGCGCTTGAGGCGCCTTCACTGAGGGCAACCTTCTTTGTTGGAGATATATATATATAATATATCTCCAATTACCTCTCCGGTGCTGGAATAGCTATTCTCACTGCTGGCAACAGTGACTTTTATTTAAACCAGGTGCGCAAAAAGTCAGGCAGGATGACGCGTTTCAGCTAACGCAGTAGCCTTGTTCACATACCTGCACTGCTCAAACAAATGCATTTAAATACACAAGTGCAAAGTGATCACGTGACTTAAGAACTACACACACCATAGAGAGTGAGAACATACTGCATGTCAAAAGACTACAAAAAGTAAAGAAATAAACCTTTGTTTGTAAATTTCGGTTCAAATACTTTAAAATCGCTGTTGCTCATTACTCATTAGTTTATATTATTCGTAATATATATATATATATCTGTGTATATATAAAAAATCCTTCATGCATACACAAAAGAAGCTGAGCTCAAATCCATATAAGCGAGGTATTAGAAATGTATTTCATGTGGCAAACCACCCAACACGTTTCGGAGCAGCAGCTCCTAGCTCACATTGCTTTATGGTGATGGTGGAACTATTTATTTTGTTTGCTGTCCTTATACTGTTAATCACTTGTATCTGCTTCTGCCTATTGCTCACTGCAGCACACATATTCTATACATGAATCACGATGGTTCAATAAATACTGAAAACTCCCCCCTGAGTATTCCTTGTATATTTCTCTGAGAGGAAGCACGAGTGACTGAGCGAAAGGGTTCTGGATCTCTTAACATGATTACTAGGGGAGTCAGGGTTGTCATGTTCTGTGTTTGCCAAAACCATTTGCTGCCTGTCTAGGTCTAGAGGTGCTTATGGTGGCACTGTGAGCTAGCTCATCTATAGGATAACATATCCTGAGGGGTGCTCTGGATGAGTCTGGCACCATCCCAACATTAATGTTGCCCAATAAATGTGCAGTTAAGAGTGGAAACTATACAACAGTGGAACTTAGTTCATGAAAACCACACAGATGTTTAAACACATGGCCTACGGGTATATTGGCAACCACAGGATAGAGCAAAATGGTTAGTTAACTGTATCAGTGGAGATGCCAGCATGTTTTCGCAAAATGAGGGTCAACCAGTGCTAATATAAATTGATCCAGAACAGCTCCCTGAGATAAGGTAACATTAAAGGTGTCTCAAGGGTTTGACAATAGAAAAGTAAATATGATTATTTTGATATTATCTTTAACTGTGATGTAATCACAACCACAGTAACTTTCAGGAGATATGAAGTGACAAACTACATGACAAAAGAGCGGTAGATCAATTAGTGAAAAGTGGAATCTAAGAGTTAGTTGAAAGCTCAAGACAGGGGCAAGTCTGCTGGGTGAGACCACTATTAAGAGTCAGAACATGGTGTCCCCACCCAGGTCTGTTACTCCTTAATTATGAAGACAATGGGAACTAGGAAAGGAAGTGTGAGAATTGCACAATTGGTACAGTGTTTCGCTGAACTGTAACATTACATACATCATACTTTAATCAATACAACAGTATGACTGAGCGAAGAAAGCATGAACAAAACATTAAATGTGGACAAAGATCACAGTAGGCACGCTGGTTAAAATGGGATGGAGACCCGACAACGGGTGCCTTAGGAAGTGTGCGGAGGAAGGCACATTTTTCCATGTATTCTGGGATTGCCAAAGTATCCGCCCATACTGGGAGAAGATTATCTCCACACTTAAGGAGGTAGTTGGGAAAGATATTACCAACACCCCTCGACTCTGCCTACTAAACATATGGGAGGCCACCGACCTAACCCAAACCGAACGTACGTGGGTCCCACTGGGGTTCGCCCTAGCCAAAAGAAACATTGCTCAGAAATGGGGAACGGGGAACTTGCCAACATACAGAGGATGGGCAAATAATATGGACCGTGCGATGATTGTGGACAAAGAGGTATTTAAGCACAGGGGTTGCCTGAAGAAATGGGATAATAAATTATCTAAATGTAAAGTATCAAGGGGTGATTTATGTGTCTCCCCAGTGAAGAGTGGGAAGTGACCTTCTCCAGATGTGTTGGGAAAGGAGAACTACGCTCCAAATTGTATGTTCGAACTAATTATTGCTGACCTACTGTTTTCTTGATATTTCTAGATCGTTTACTCTCTATTTGCTGCATTGTCACAACTGTTCAATAAAAAGAATATTAAAAAATGTGGACAAAGATATAATCACTCATTATAGAGAAAGGGGGCTGGTAGGGTGTGATGGGTGTAACAGCAAAACCACAACATATAGACAATATATCAAATGAGCAGTTATAACAAATGATTGGAGAGCTTCATGGATACCTCAACATGCCACACTGTGAAAGTGGGTTCTCTACAGAGATACCTCTAATACAGCATCTTTTATAAGGCACATCAACAGTAGCATTACTTACTACTGGGGAAACAAATTAGCTTGCCCACTACCTCATTTGTGCAGTTCAGCCTCCAGCAGACACAAATATCAAGTGTCATTAAGCAAGAGGAGACCAAATTCTCAAAGGAAGATTGCTATGATATTTATTGCACATGCCATGTTATTATAGCTCAAATTCAGTGAATGCCCGTGTGCAGTTCCTTTCTATTAAAATGTGGTGTTTCCTTGCAAATTTAATGTTCAAAGTCCACCCGAGGTACTTCCCTGGTCTCTAAAATTGGGCGAAAGGTAAAAAAAAAACGGTTCTAATTATCAGCCCATATATTCAATTAATATTAGGGGGACGAATGTGGTATCCTCTTGTTTATGACATGTGATATCTGTGACCGCTGGAGGTTGAACTGCACAAATTAAATTGTGGATAAAGTATTCTGTGATTCGTCAATAGTAAGCAATGATACTGTTGCGCCTTATAAAGGTAACTGTTTTGCAAGTAATCCCTATAGAGAACATCTTGTTCTTCCTAAATGTATAAGCCTAGGTTCAAATTGGGTTATTCAGGCTTCCCTTTAAAATCCTGGCACTTTGAAAGCTGGGATGCCATTGTTATACCACTTCAATTGATGCAGTGAATGTATGCCTACATCCTAAAAAAACCAATCTGATTGGCTTGCCAACTCTCAAAGTTCCATTCAGTGTGCTAATCAACATTACAGGACTCCATAGGGTGCATTCTATGGCTGGCAGCTCCCGCGCTCCTTATGGTAAGCTATGAAGAAATACGGAGCGCTGAGAGTGATCTCTACCAGGACAAAAGGTCTATCTAGGCCTGTGCCTGATGAACATAACTAAACATGTGTATTGGTAAAGTGCGCGGTCACCTTATCACGGAATAACAGATGTTTATTGTTACCCAAATCAATGGTACTCATTTTATCGACCTCAGATGGAAGAAAGGCTGAATGGACCTGCCGGGATTTGAACCTGTGACCATGAGGTCGAACACAGGCCACGAGAGCCGATGAACCAGCTCAACAATCACCACGCAAGGCCTAAGTCCTTCTGCTTCAAGAAACCAGCTCAGATTGCTTCTTTGAATGAAATCAGAGACCCGACTGCAGTCCACACCCTCTTTATCTTTTCCTCTGTACCCATAATTTCAGAAGTTAATAATAATGTATATCTTAGTGAGAAAACCTGAGCAAGAGATATGTGAAAATATAAGCGACTGAGTAGACATCTGCAAAGCATGCACGTGTTGCATGTTTTTTCAATAAAAAGCCCTGCGTTTTTATAAAAAGAATACATGGTTTTAAATAATTGGTTTTTAAATTCCGTAGTCTGGAATGAATGCTACATCGATAGGGATGGAAAAAACTGACAAAAAAATGTATTTTCAAAACGTTAAATTAAAAAAAATATACCCATCTTTGCGCAAAGAGGATAGTGTTGTTTTATTTGGGCAAAATAATGGCTCTTAATTCTGCTGCAGACCACTTTACAATTCCTGTAGCATTTTTTTTATAGCAACTCAATTTTAATCACGAAAGCGATTGCTCTCAACAATTAATGCATAAAATAAATCAATAGGATTAATTTGAATAATTAATGTGCCAACTGCGTCTGGAGCTTTCACGTTTTGAGTCTGCAATAACATAAAACGACAAATTAACTGCTAACTTATGCCCCCTTCAACTGATGCACTGAGAGGTTCCTTCTGCAATCACTGCCCGGAGAGACCCGTTAGATATTTAAAAGCTCCAGAAAATTAAACTATCCCCTCCGACATCTCATAAACAAACCGCACGTGGCCATGTATGGAGCTCGACATGTAACCCCTCCCTCTTGACAGGGCTGGCCTGCAGCTGGTGGGGCTCATAGCATAGCGTCTTCACATTCAGGGGCAAGAATCTCCTGACCTTTAAGTCAGCCAGCCAAGATCGTAAGTCAGAGAGTTACGTAACCAGTTCAACGAGCTGGCTCACCTGTGTTTACATTCGGTGAAGTAAACGAGAGCTTAGTCACGAAAGCCGTTCCATCGAGAGAGTAAACAGATAAATAAGGGCAATGTCTTACAGTGAGGGCAATGTCGCACAGTGGCGGCTCCTCCACTAAGGAGGCAGAGCGTCGCCTCACCGCTTTTCAGCAGCGTAAAAAAGGAAAAATAAAAGGATAATAACATGATGTTTTACTTTTCCCTGCTGAGGCAGCTTTTCGGGGCAGGAATGCTCTGCTCACACTGCAGGGGAGGAGTGGTGGGCACTCTAAGTGCTCATGACGGTTTGACCTGCCGTCTTGGGCCGGCCAAACAGGGTTGCACACTTAGCATGTTCTTCACCAGGCTGTGGGTGGAGAACATGCACAGGCTCCCACTCCGTCTGAGTGGGCCACTCACGATGCTGCTGAGCCTGTGTGCTTCATGCTTCTGTTCTGGCTGGACTAGTGGATGAGAGACACAGAGAGACGACTGAAGAGAAATACTGCAGTGAAGAGTTATGTTTACCTTTTTTAGGTCTCGCCTGTCGATGCGCATGCGCATCGAGCTTGCGAGACTATGGGGGCTTAAACACTCTTTAACCAACTTGCAAGGAATCGTGGCGATTCCTTGCAGTGCCCGTGAAATTTAAGCTCAATGCGCATGCGCATTGAGCTTAAAAGCGCGTGCACATGCCCCCAGCCGCCTGCCTTGCCCACTCTCTCTTTCACAGCCTCCCCCAGCTCCGCCCCCTCACTTCTTGGTTGCACGGCCGCTAGGCCGTGCCTCCCCTACTCTCCTCCCCCCTCCTCCTCCTCCTACTCTCCTCCCCCCTCCTCCTCCTACTCTCCTCCCCTGCCTGCCGTGTCGCACCTCTCCCCGCTCCGCCCCCTCCCCTGCCCGCCGTGTCACAGAACACAGAAGCTTGCCTGTTAATTCACTTGTTTACCATATCGTTACCCGGGGCCGCTGCTGTTGACCCCTCCTGTCCGCATCTTTCTGCCTGCTGCCCTCCTCCGCTCTCGAACGTGTATCTGCCCTCTCCTGTGTGAGTGCCCTCGGCCACCCTGCCCCCTTCCAAAGCCCTCTCAGGACTGCTTCGTCCCCCGGTTTAATCCCTTCATCACAAGGACTCCCGCCGCACGCCCCTAGTGTTGTAGTCTGTGTTCAAGGAAGGAGATGGCTCCTGGTGGCTGTTTGAATGATAAAATACAGCAATGGTCTTGGTTCGGTAGGCCCCGGTGTCACGGCACCACTTGCACCAGTGGAAGCTGCGCCCATGCAGTCGCCCTTGGCAGTCCTTGTACACTCCTCTCTCATGCCGCATCGCAGTACTTTCCTCCCTCCGGTACTCTCCCGCACTTCACGGCACTCTGCTGCTTGTACTGGTGGCATATGCCCGGGTGGCTCATACCCCTTCTCACGGTGCTTTGTACTGGGTTATCCCTCTCTTGAGGTCATTGCAGTACCCCCTGCCGCCGCTACGTGGTTCGCATGTCGCATCATAGTTTGTGTTGTAAGGATGCAGCAGCTTGGTGGGTGTCGCACCTGCCGCAGAGTTGCGTGTCCAGCCTGCAGGCCACCTGGCTCGCTCTTCCCGAGGACCACAGGCTCCTGTCGGGAAATCGCCGCCCTGTCCCAGACATGTTTTGTAGCGCAGACAGGCCTCCTGGCAACGGGGATTGTAACCATCCAGTGTCACCCTGGGATGGGAGCCTCGTTCAGTCCCAGTACAGGGACTTCACCCCGGGGCTATGCGTCCGGTCTGACTGCGTAAAGAAGCGTCCTCGGCGCTTTATTATCTTCTGCTCGAAAACTGTACATCCACGCATAGATCCCGCACCTCCCGAGTATGTTTAATGTAAGGCCTCTCTCCACGCGCCAGCAGTGACGTCACCTGCAAGGATGCCCGCAGCGTCTCTGAAGCCCTCCAGAAGGGCAGCGATATTCCTCTGGTGATGTGGCGCTCTGACTACCATAGTCTATTTTTTTGGCAGATACTGTAAGCACACTAATCTGCTTGCAAAACAGGAGGTGCGTGCTGACGCCAGTGGGTATTCTGTGTTCCAGAAAATGCCTGATTAATCAGCCACAGGCTTCGTTTTCTTCCTGTAGAGTGGGTGGTTTAGTGCTGGACAAAATCTGCAACACAGCTTTTCTGCTGCAGGCAGTCTGACACACTTTAAAAAGGCAGTCTTGTAGTATTTCAAACATAATTCTATCGGAAGTGCGAACATATTCTTCGTATTCTTCGTGAGTGTTGTACACCATACTTCCAAAAATGCTCTCAAAAGAGTGGAAATAATTTCATTTTGCCTCGGGAAAATGAAAACCATTATGTTTATTTCCTGTAACAGAGGAATGGATTCGCCTCTCATCTGCACAGAACACAATATACCTGCCAAAGGCCATTCCCACAAAAAATGGTCAGTAAGGCATATTTCTATACTCACTCGCCCAGTGGCGTAACAAAAGTAATGGGGACCTGCAAAGTACGTAGAGGGTCCCCCACCAGACTCACTCAGGACCCCTCAGGCCAGAATACTGTCCTGAGGGGCCCCTGAACTGCGGGGCCTTTGTTACACCACTGACTCGCCCTTGTGCTCTGGCAGGTTTTTCCTCATAGTGGCGATCTAGAAATACCCCATGATGTATGGCCAGGTAATGACATTCGACATACCCACCTCCTGCTTAGCCTGTGTCAAGGTGAGTAATGGTTGAGTCGGCTTTATTTTCTCTTGTCTAATACATGCAGGTCAGGCATATTTTGCTCATGTGGGTAGTTAACAGACAGTGGAGGACACATTTGTTAAATAGCTGCTCTCAGTACCTCCTTCGTGCTCGAATCTAATTGCTCATAATGAACTAAGCCTTCCTTTTATCACCAACTCGATCAAATTGGCCCCTCTTCTATTCTGGATAAGAACCTGGAAGAGGCACTCGGTCAAGATAAACCAAGTGGTATTAAAAGATATAATAAATCTTGACCGAGCCAACAGTATCCCATTACTAGTATATATTAAGTAGTCCTTTACAGATCTGGGCCTTGCCTTCTTGTATACAACATTCTCCAAATGCCTGTCTTTTTCAGAAATCAAACTAAGAGAGGCTTTCGCCACAAAGTGCGAATTAGAAAGATGGCCCTGTAACCAAAGTAAAGTCACGGTTTCATTTTATCAGACTATGCCTAGCGTGACCATGGTTCGTGATTCCTATCTCTCCTTTGTTGCCAACAACATGCATCGTTATCTATTAACAAGGATGAGATTCAACCTTTTCCCCTTAATGGTAGGCTAACCAACCCAATCACATTCATTAAATCATTTATTGCTAGGCCCGTGTGATGATCATTCCACACAAACCATGCTGCACATTTTGTTCTTCTGCTGTTTTTATAAACTGGAAAGGAAAAGTTTCATTCTCCCAATGCTAACAAAACCGAGTTTATCCTGTCAGTCCGCAGCCCTTGAAGTTATCAATACATTGGAAACCCCTTTCGTCTGTTTTATGACCGCACCATTTTTTTATTCAGTTTTGCGAATCAGGAAAGGTTCATCAGAGAGGGGAGTTGTTTTCTCGATTTAGTTTTACTAGTCTGATTTCATCAGCTCATGAATTACTGTAAGGATGTTAATATGCTTGCTGGCTTTAGCTGTGGGATTTGGAAGACCTTGCACAGGAGGGGTGGTATCTTTATCTGCTTGTTTTAAATACCTTGGTCTCTATTCAACTTGTTGAAAATGAATTGTTGTTTGACTTTTGTTTTTTAATTCATGTATATCTATGAGAATATCGATATTTTAACACACAATTAACTGATGTTTTATCAACACACATTGCATTACAAATGCTATAGGTGTCACATTTGCAAAAGTTAAAACTATTGACATTGTAACTGACAAAGCTATTAATTTTGCTACTTTCAAAACCAACACATAAATAAAAAAAGTGTCATTTACAATACCAATAGCTCAAACTTTCCTAATGCGAGACCTATTGCATTTCCAATGCTTGTTTTCTTCACCCGCCACCTCAATCCATCCCAGCCTTCACTGATGTCTTATACGTGTGCATTCACATCTAAAACAAAAGCTTTATAGAACATGTTAATGGCTGAAATGTTTAAGTTGGCAACTTTGGAGCAGGTGTCATTCAGAGTGCAGGCTAGGGTGAAGGGCATGCTCATGAGATGTCTTGGACTGTAGTAAGCTGGTTTAAGTGCCGGAACGCAACTCCATTTCTAATATAACTTAGGGGCTTGAGAGACTGAAGGCTCACACCAGCAAATTCGCCTCCTGATAGAAGGTGTCCTGGCATTAGGCACATATTACGATACCATGGAGTAGTTGCGGCTTGGCAGGTGGTTGGTGAGAAAAGCTCTTCCAGGAAAGGAAAGTTTAGTAGAAAAAAATAGTGACTTGGGGCTAAGCAGTACAGGCAAACTTCCTTTCTGAGCAATATCAAAGAAGGGGACAGATATGAGGAAAAGCACGGTCTCATCTTTTACATGGTAGATGAGGGCATGAAGTGGTGGCTTGAGGAAAGGTAACGAGTCATCGGACGTATTGTATTATGGGATACAGAGGTCATGCTCAAGATACTAATGCAGAGTGAGCAGAAAACGGGTTGAGTAAGGAGATAAAGCAGGGGTTTAGGCAGGAGGGATTCAGGCAAAATACAAATTTGGGGCTTTCAAGTAGTTTCATCCTTTCTGCGAAACTGAGGGACAGATAGGGAGAGAGAGAGAGAGTATATTTATGACATCTGAACAGACCCTGTCGAATCAGTTGCATTAGAAGGACTCAGAGCCCGGAAGACAGCTAACAAGTGTTTTACGGCTTTTTTACTCTTCTTTTACTGATAAGTATTTAAAAGTTGTGTGGTATGTTGGAATACATATCATGGAATGTTAAAGTGCCGACCACTCCTGAAAAAGAATGCATTTATTAAAAAGAAAAGGACTTGTAGCGGAGAAGCTGCAGTGGTCAGACCTCTGATGGTTGGGTCTCTATATTAGAATAGCAACTCATAATAAAAAAAAATGTATCTCATCACATATGTGGCTGAGTCTGAGATTTCACTTTGTCAACAATTGGAGAAAGAAATCTACATAAGAGACCCCAAGATCTATTTTTAAATTCGGAGGACAAGGGGCCCACGTTTCCTAACACATGTACGTGGATGGTGCCCAACTTTATCTGAAAATCGCCTCTTCTGAGGAAATTAATAACCTCAACCCCACCCTGACACAAACACAACATCGGCTGACCTGTAACCCCCTCAAACTCAATGCCCTCAAAACAAAATTCCTACTGATCTCACCATCGCTCCCAATATCAAAGACTGACTCATCTTACTGCCTTGTATTGTACCCCAAAAATCATTGATTCTGCTAAATCCCTTGGTATAAACTCGGACAAAGCCTCTCAATGCAAAGAACATAATAGTGCTACCACCAGAGGAGCTAACCATCAATTAAACATCCTTTTCCTTGGAAGACCTCAAAACAGCTGTTCTAGTTGATGCTCAAGATTAGACTACAGTAGTACAACCCTTGTAGGCCTTCCGAAAATCTCACTTGCACTCCTAAAGACTACCCTAACCACAGCTGCTAGGCTCTTCACTGGTTCTAAAAACTATGATCACATCACTCGCAACCTGCAAACCCTGAAATGGCTACCTTGTGAGGCCAGGATCAACCTCAAAATTGCATGTAGGACCCATAAAGATCTGAACCACAATACTCCCTCCTACCAGACCCAGAAATTGACTTTATCGGGTGGAAACAGACCTTCTACGGAATTGCCCCCACAATTTGAAACTCTACCCTCACTCTCAGACATCAGATGCAACCTATCCACCTCCGTCTTCAGAAAAGAAGTAAAACTCTACTTTCCAACAAATTTCTCTCTTAATGAGGCTCTTACCTCCCTATCCTCATGAGCAACTATTCCCTACTACTCTTATCATTTATACTTATAAATATTGTTCTTTGGGATCTATACCATATCTGTACATTATCACGGTTTGTATCATATCGTCCCTTTGTTTCTACTTGTAAAGCGCTATTAAGGGTCTTGTTCACAATAAAAACTACAGTCTTTGCAGCTTCTAAGAATATTCATGGGTGAGTCAATTTTTTTAAAGATTTGACTCGGTTGTGTGATGGTTTCAGCACAAGTGTGACTGTTGTAGTAGCACGAACACGCAGCACAAGCACATTGCTGCAGCATTGTAGTGTAGTTCCTTTATCCCTAATAAGCTCTGCGCATTGGAATAATATACACTATAGTTTTGACATAGAACTGAGGTCAGTATGTCTCTATCGAGTACATTAAACTTAATTACTTGTGTGTGCCAGCTAACTCAGATGTCACTAGAAACTTTCGCGAATGAACAAGAAGGGATTAGTCTCTGACAATCGCATAAACAAGACAACTTTGTTTCCCTTAGAGTCGGAACAATATCTTCAGAGTCGTGGAAACAATATATAACCGTTTCACTCAGTTAATCGTGCATGCTTCGTTTCTACAGAGTTGCACAGAAATAGAGACATGCGTTTCAATAAAAAGCGTTTATTGAACAGTCTTATTTCTCATGCAAGAGATATGAACTGCTACAATCGTAAGACAGAATGCGAAGTATAAAATGTACAGCGTTAGCAGTACGATAAAATAATACTGTAATAGCATGTCTTGTAGCTATGACATATATTTGTTACAATACATACATAAATAACACAGGCTAAAATACTCATCTGGTGCTTCTAAATAATCCTACCCCAGTGTACCTAACCTAAGTCTAGTATGAGGGAAGAAGTAGGCGCTGTCTTAGTCTGGTTTGGTTTAGTTTAGTTTTGCCAATAATTGCCAAAAGGTTTCTCTAGCTTCTAATCGGCTCCATACCTTAGAATGAGAGAGGTTGGTATATCTCTTGGAGCTGGATTCTTGGCAAGGAGAATGACAGCGTCTGGTCAGAGCATCAGTTGGGGGAGATAACTTACTTCGGGACTTGCTGTGGCGAGCTGCGTGCAAGTAGGTAGCCGAACTGCACCATGCGTGCCATAGCAAGTGAAGGTATATTTATACCTTGAAGGTGCTTAGGAATGCCAGTATTGACGTAAAGGTTGGGCATATGAACCTCATGAATGAACCCCTAAGGAATAGATGTTCATGCATAACAAATGAGTTCTTGGAGAAATCAATATCCAGGCAAGGGGGAAGTACCTAAAGCTTAAGAGTCTGGTTTTCCAAGAATTTGTTGTGACGTAGATGAACAGATGTAAGTAGCCATGCCTGTATTTGGGTAGCATGGACTATGCCTACATAAGGACTGGATTTCTAAGCCTATTTAAGTGCAATGTGAATTGTACCTATATAAGGGCATGAATCTGGAAATTCATACGGAATCTAAATCGATACACAACAGCATGAGCAGAGCATACATGCGTGCTCGAGCACGTGACTGGCTAGAGATGATGTACGCAGGTACCAGCATCACACGTTCATGTTATGTTATGGTATGTTATAAATTTATTTCTATAGCGCACGGCTACTCCGAGGAGTGTCCCGGCGCTTTATCGAGGCGGCTCAGAATAAAAGAACATAACACCAATACAGACAACAAGCAAAGTAAAGAAAAAAAAGAAAAAAAAGAAATAGGAATCCTAAAGATTAAAAAGCCACTTCTTCAGGCCTTTCCTGAACAGGAGCGAATTCGGAGAGGATCGTAGCGCCAAAGGCAGGGTATTCCACAACTGAGGGGCCCTCAGGCTAAAGGAGCGACCTAATTCGAGGCACCATGGCCAGAAACAAAGACTCTGACCGCAGTGATCTAGTCGGACGGTAGAAGGCCATCCTGCGTTGTAGATACTTTGCTCCCGCGCCGAATAGCGCTTTATACGCCAAGGTCTAAACCTTGAACATGACCCGCTTTCGGATGGGCAGCCAGTGGAGCGACTGCACCAGTCCGGAGGCTCTCGCTCGCCTATGAAGGCCGAAAATCGCGCGGGCCGCGGAGTTCTGCACAACCTGCAGCCGCTGAACAAGATAGTCCGGGAGACCTATATAAAGGATGTTCGCATAATCCAATCTAGAGCCCACTAAGGCTTGCACGGTAATCTTCCTTTGCTCTTCTATGAGCAAAGGTAGGAACTTCCGGAGCATCTTGAGTATCCCATAGCAGGTGCCCGTCAGACCCTGAATATGTGGAATCAACGTCAGGCTATTGTCCAACTTTACTCCCATATTTTTAGCCACCAGCGATGCCTGGGCAGGGGGACACCTATCCATGGGCCACCAGACCCACCAGTCAGGGTCAAGGGAGCAGCCGAAGAACAGCACCTCCGATTTGCTGGGGTTGGCCTTAAGGCTGTTCAGCTGAAGCCAGCTAAAGACCAGCTCCAAACACCCCCGGATGTTCTCTCCATCGAAGGCCTGATCCTTCCCACACGCACACGTTCATGTCATCCAGGTGTGTGAAGCTGTGCTCTCCTGTTTGCCTGTGGGCTCTGCGGCTTCAAAACTTTGCGCGCTGACTTAAGAGCGTCATTACGTCGATGGCCACCTTAGTGGATCTGGCCTATTTTGTGCACTCAGAGTTGTGGTGAAAGCTGGCGGCCATCTTAATACGGATATCTTTCACAATTTAATGTACGGAGAATTTGGTATTAGCATTGTATCCTGCTGCGTATTACAAACTGTGGTATGGACACATACTGGCAAGTGTTGAGCCGCGGTTCTAGTTTGTTTCAACCTGTGAAATGCACACAAGTGATTATTGTCAGCACTGCGTGTCTTCATCTGTGATGCACACACAGGCAAACAAGTGGATACTGTTCTGGCGTATTGCAACCTGCCGTTTGCACACAAGTAACTATCATAACCACTGTGCGACAAAATATATGTATATTTTCTGTGTTTCGTCACAACTCCTGCACTATTTTATATGTATAGAGGCTTTATACGAGTTGCTCTTCAACAATTTGAGTGCTATGCTGGTGTTGAAGCTTTATGAACAACAGAAGGGAGACTTTTAATTTGTTGTAGTTTATTTCAAATCTATTTTTTGTAAGATAAATATGCAAAACATCACTGCACATTGGATTTTCCTTTCCTCTCCTCTCCTGGCGAACCAGAAACGTCTTGGAAGAGATGGAAGAAAGCTTTTATTCACTATGCCAGGGTATGTAGTACCTCTCTTAGAGCTGAGAGAAGATGTCTTTACTTATGCATAGTTTGGGGGCGGAGGGGCAAAAGGTATTCAAGCATTTACCTGAGTTGTCTATAGAGGATGCAGATGGGCTTCATGAATATGAAATTTGACTAAAGAACTTGATCTACACAATTTACCCAAGTTAAGCACTGTCTTAGAGTGACATCATTTTGGAAGAAGAACACAGCATGTAAGGGAGTCGGTGAAAACATATATTATTGCTCTAATGAAACTTGCTTCCACATGAAATTTTGGTGCAACTATCGGTGAGAGGTTGTGTGATCAATTTATGTTGCGATGTGCCTTGGACGAATCAAGGGAGGCTTCCTGGTTAAAGGAAAATCCCACACTTAATGAAGTAATCACCATTCGAAGTCCTGTGAACATTTGCAAACGTGCGTGGAGATAATTCAGAATCAAAAGCTCAGTGATGAGAAGGAAACTGTGCATGTAGTAAAATCTAAAGGTGCAACGGTTGCTATGGGTAAACAAGACGTAAGAGTAACAAAAAACCTCAAATTAAATGCTTTAGGTGTGGTAATTTAGGATTCATGGCACATTTTAAAGTGTGTCCTAGGTGGAAGGCTACATGCAACGTGGAAAACCTGAGGGAGAAAAATAAATTTGACATCTTGCTGAATATCTGCAAAAAATACAAAAGAATTAGTGAAGTATTGTGTGACTTAAGTTTGGAGTGTGAAGAAATATTTTTACAATTGCAAGCCTAGAGGAACAAGGGCCATTTGAAGTGATAAGAATTGATAAATCTTCAGTGAGAATGTTATTTGATTCTGGTGCAAAGATAACATTGATTCCCAGAAAATGTTTTGAGGTAAATATAATGAAAGCGGACGTTAAACGTAAGGGTTATGAAGGGCCACCCATTAAGTTAATGTGTTAGTTTTGGGGGCACTGCTGAATTGCATGATAGAATTGTTCCAGCGAAGATATATAGATCTGTGAAGGGTGATTCTTTAATCAGCTGGTTTCATCAAACTGAGTTATCCGTGTTCCCTGATCCAAATGAAACACCTTCTGTGAGGTTGAAAGATGGTTGTGTTGCTAAGAAAGAACTGATGGTATCAAAAGTGGGCAATACATATGGGAAAAATTCGTTTTTAAAAAGGAGTTTTTCAGAAATCTTACGAAAAGCGCTAGCACGCCTAACCCATTATATGCATCGCATAAAACATAAGTCTGGTGTGAGCCCGAAAGAGGCAAAGTGAGAAATGTACATATGATGATTAAGTATGTCAAGAAGAAGGAGTTGAAGAAATTACTAAAGAGTTGCATGATTCAAGAAACTGAAGCATCAGAATGGGTGTCAACTGTGGTTATGGCACAGAAGGCAAATGGGGAGGTGAGAATTTGTGTAGACTTGAGTGAGTTGAACAAGGTTGTGGTGGCAGATTTCTATCCTTTACCAAGTATCAGTGAGATGCTTAGCTGTTTGGATGATGCAAAATTATTCACCTTGTTGGATCTAAGCTCGGTGTACCATCACATTTTATAACACCCTCTGTCACAAGAGTTAACCTCTTTCATCACACCTTTTGAAACAAATATGTACAAAAGCCTTTTGGGTTGATTTCTGCTTATGCAGTTTTTCAGAGAGCAATGGAATACGTATTGGAAGGACTTAGTGGTGTGAAAATATACCAAGATGATGTGTTCATGCATGGTAACCAGAGCTCGAAAAATGCACTTGCCCGCTCGCATTTACGACTCAGATTTAATTGGGGAAAGCTATTTTCAGGTCCGAAGACAAAATGACTTTTGACCTCTGTTTCTGAAAGCAGAGGAAATGTGACAAGATAGCAAGATTTAAAGGCATCTTTATTGCTCACAAAGTAAATGAGCACTAAAAATGCCTTTAAATCTTGGTAACTTCTCACATTTGCTCCGCTTTCAGAGACTGAGGTCAAGTGCATTTCAGTTAGGTCGAGTACATTTTTTAGGTTACTAGACCTGCAAGTCTAGTAAAAATTAAATGATTTTTCGAGCCCTGGTAACACTCAGGAGGAGCATGATTTCAGAGTGAGTGATGTGTTAAAGAGACTGAGTAAGAGTGGACTTACTCTGAAAAGTGCAGATTTGGTGTGACGGAGATAGAATATCTAGGACATTTGATTACTGCGGATGGCATTTGTCCTAATGAGAATCTAGTTAATACCATAAACAATATGCCAAGTCCCACTACTAAAGATGAATTGGTGAAATTCAATGGAACTGCAGAATTTTATAGCAGGTTTTTTCCAACTTTTGCTGAAGGTTGTAATAGGATGAGGAAATTACTAAAAAATTGAATTTAAATGATCACAAGAGTGTGAAAAGGAATTTGTAGAGGTAAAGAGAAACCTGTCCTTTGTGTCTAACTTAAGTAGTTTTGAGCCAAGAGCGAAAACTATCCTGAGAACTAATGCCAGATAAAAAGGCTTAAGTGCGCTGTTAGAACAAATTACTCCAGAGGTGAACACAATCTTTCTTGTCAAGAACATTGCGTGGAGCTGAAACCAACTATTTGGTCATAGAAAAGGAAGCATTGTCTGTTTATTGGGTGACAAGAAGACTAACAATGTTCATGTGGGGTAGTCCTTTTGAGATTAAAACAGACCATTAGTCTTTGGTGGAAGATTTTTGCAAAAAGTGAATTGATGCTATATCCAGTTGCATACGAAGATGGGTTGTAGCATTGCAGGAATTTGATTTCGATGTTTCATATGTGCCTGGTGTGATGAATATTCTGGATTGTTGTTTCAGATCATGTGATGATGGGATAAGCAATAAGGATACTTTTGAAATGGAAGATGAGTTTGGTGATGAAACTGTTAAAGTTTGCCTAGTGCCAGGTGGCATTGTACAAAAAGAAGAATGGAAAGAAGCGCTGGAGGGTGATACACAGCTGCATACGGTAACATGCAGGATAAAGGATGAATGGACTGGAAAAGATAAGGTGTGTAGTGATTTAAACGTATTTTGGCTGGTAAGAAAGGAGCTTTCATTGGAAGATGGTTTGGTGATGAAAAGGTAAGGAGGAGATTGAATAGTGGGGCTTTCGAAAGCCCCCCTGGTATATCTAAGACCAAAGAGAGAGTGAGGGGAAATCACTGGTGTCCAGGAATGGATCTTTTAATTGAAAGGGTTGTGCGTGAGTGAGTGTGGAAAGAGTGACAAGATTTTAATGTGCAGGACACAACCCACGGTGATCAGAGGTCTTTGGATTGAAACAGCACTCAATATTGTAGGTTCATTTAGGGTATGGGGTAGTGAGAAGTAGAGAATTACATGCATAGATATGTTCTCTAGCTGACCTGTGTTGAAGGTGGTAAACTTAGTGAAAACATGCAATGAAATACCGTTTATGGAAGAGTTATTAGGAATAGAGGGATTTCCAGTGTCACTCTTGATGGACAACAATGTTCAGCTGACTTCTTAGTTGATGGAAGAGTTTTTAGAAGTGAGTGGTAATAAACATATAAAAGTCACTACATCTTCCAGATGCCAATGGCCTTTGCTATTCTGTGATACTTCAGATAACCTAGATAAATAGGGTAGAGTCTCTGTCGTCTGGGGAGGTGTGTCTTTTAAGTGAGTTGAATCTGGGAGTAATCAGAGATCCCTCTCTGTAGGTGTTCTATCGCTGTTACTTTTCCAGGAGAGACCGCTAGTGTCAGCATGTAGTCTATGCGGGAGAGACTGTTGTGTGCACCGGAGTGGAATGTGTATTGGCGCTCTGTGGGGTGCTTAAGTCTCCATATGTCTGTCAGTCCTATAGCATCTAGGAATTCCTTAAAGGTCTGATTGGGTCTAGTAGGGTCCTTGGGAGGATTGCGATCAAATGACGTGTCTATTACTGCATGAAAATCTCCTCCTATAATTAGTTCCCCCTCAGGGAGATCGAGGAAGAAATTAACGAGGTCTCGGAATGCGCTTTGGTGCAGTGCCGGGGGAATATATACCGAAAGTATGTTATAATTGATACCCTCCCATTGACAGGCTATGGCAGCGAAACGTCCCTGTTCGTCCGTCCATGAGTCTTTAATTACCAGTGGGTAGCTTTTGTGTATCAGTATACCAACCCTGCGTGATCCCAAGGAGAACTCTGCATGCACAGCCATTTTAAAGCCCCAACGATTCAGTGCCTGACAGGCTGATCCCATCAAGTGTGTCTCTTGGAGTATAGCCACTGCCGGGGCCCTCCGTTTTAGGTACTGTAGGACCAGTCCTCTTTTGATTTTGTGCCCTAGTCCATTTACATTCCAGGAGATGATTTTAGGGTGGGGGGGGGGGGGGGGGGGGGGGGGGGGGAGATGCTATTTTGGCCATTTGGGAATCTTGTCCCGATATTCCGTTATCTGCCATAGTGTGTGAAGGTCGCATGCGATCTTATAATTTTATCACTGTACTGCATTGAGATAGAGTATACATCAGCCCTCGCTGGGCTCACCAGTGTGTTTAGTGTCAGAGTCGCTGACGTAGCAAACAGCAATACAAGCGAGAAGTAGTGCGTGGGCAGCAAAAAGAGTGCTTGACCTAGACTGTGGGCCCGGGAAGCACTTGCAGTCGTCTGTTAAGGCTCGTGACGAATCAGCCCATTGTTGGCGCCTCAACCACTCCACGGGGAGATTGATCTCCGGGGCATACCTGCCTGAAATCCAACCCTGCCAGAAAGGTAATCACCGTTTAAGCTGCCGGTTTAAATTGGGACTATCCGGTTCCTCCGCGGATAACGACTGCCCCCTACTCCCTGCCACCGGCCGGCACCCACTGTGTGCGCCTTGCCCAATGCAGCTATCATGGCTAGGAATGATTAGGCTTTACTCAGTCCTGACGATGATCCCTTTAACTATGTAATGGGATCGAAACGCCGTCGACAACTTCTACACCATATACTCTGTTGTGTATCTGTTACTATATTTCAAGTAATGGTGTAAATGTGAATTCTGTTATTGCTATATGCACAGAAAACAATAGCTTTTGCCTAAAACCCTTTCTCTACCTTCTATCCACTCAGCTAACCATGACAATTTGTAAACGTCTGGGCACAGGCTTGTGCCCATCTCCAAGAAATTGTTGAAGGTATCTCCTAATATTGTGGTTCTAAATTAAATATTAGACCTCTGCCCGGCTGGGCAAGTCAATTTACAATATAGTTTCCATTGTGTCTATATTTACCTTTTGACTATATCCCTCCTTGCATAGGACCGCTGTTGTCTTTACTCATATGTTCCCCGAGGTCCTGTGCTGACTCGACTGGGTGCCCTTGCTGTTTTTTATAATTTGACCTAGACTGTGTGCGTTCGAGTGTATCCCATGGTGTCAGTGATGTGCATTCATGGAGAGATTGAAGAGCAATTAACTGGTAACATAACCAACTAGAACTTTTGAAACCCATAACCCTTACCCTCCTCCCTGCCCCCCCCCCCGATGCGAAACTGAAAGAACCCCCTACCCCCCACCCTGCCTCCCTGCCCGGTGGAGTCAAACCTATCCACCACCCCAACTGAGCAGAGGACTTACATTCCCTTGAAACTTGCATAACTCGGGAGGATGAGACCTCGCCAACCCTTCAGAGTCCCCCATTCGGAGTCATGCCCACAAGTGTGTATTAGATCCGATAAGTCCTACCTCTCGCCGTCTTCACAAAGTGTTCAGTTGTGGCCACTCAAAGTCTTGGCCCATTTCAAGTATATTGTGTAACCCCCCACCCACTTGTTGTTGGCCGTCCGTCCTTCACGGACTGCAGCGTTGACTCCAGTACTGGGTATGCCACTCCCTTTGTATTGGCCGTCTGTCCTTCACGGACTGCAGCGTTGACTCCAGTACTGGGTATGCCACTCCCTTTGTATCCTCTTGGGTATGGTATAGTCCTTCAGGTCAGCCCCTTTCAGCGTTCCTCTGGTGGTCATTGGGTACCTTCATCTGATGCCCCTCGGGGTGCCCCTCTGTTTCTCTGGCCTCTTGCCAGCCTTCGAGCCAGTCTCTTGCCTCTCCTGGGGATTCGAAGAACCATGTCTTTCCCTCGGATTCTACTCTGAGTCGTGCTGGGAAGATCATGGAGTATTTGAGTTCCCTTTTTCGTAGTTCCTGCTTGACTTCCACATAGCTCCTTCGTTGTTGTGCCACCGCTGCTGTGTAGTCCGCATAGAAGGTGACTTCCGAGTTCTCGATCTTTATCAGAGGGGCTATTCTTGCCGCTTGCAAGATGGCGTCTCGGTCACGAAAATAAAAAATGCGCGCCAAGATGGGCCGTGGCAGTTTGCCTGGGCGCGGCTTCCCTCCTGGTACTCGGTGGGCCTGCTCCACCGAGAAGTACTTCGACAAACCACGTGGCTTCAGCTGGTTTTGGATGAGATCTTCCACGAAGAGGTCGAGGGCCAGGTCCCCTGCCGTCTCTGGTACGCCAACCAAGTGTACATTATTGCGTCTGGATCTACCTTCCTGGTCGTCCAGCTTAGCTTTTAGCGTTGTGTTGTCTTGTTCCAATGTGCGCAGTTTCCGCCGAGAGCTTCGCTGTCGTTTTTTCAACTTCTCCTAGGCGGTCTGTCACTTTAGCGAGATCTGCACGCATGAAGGAGATATCTGTAGATATTGTGCCCATTGAGGTCTGCATTACTTGTAGCGTCGCCATAACATCTTTTAAGGTGATTTCTCCAGGTTCTCCCAGGGGGGGGCGATGATTGTGTGGACGGCTGTGACTTAGTCCCTTTCGTCGCGTCAGCGCCCTCTTTATAATGGGCACATTTGTCCAGTCTTGGGGCTTGTGAGTGCCCCTTCACTCCTCTGCCACTCATAATGCCCCCCTCTCGGGCCCGAAGCCTGGTGGTCACTACTTTCCCCTCTAAACGCGGCCTTCTGGTCACCTCCGGCTGACGGTCTTCCTGTGGTTGTTGCAATGTCCCCCCCCCGGGGGCTGGGGCGCGCCTCGCAGTATGGTTGTGGGTGCGCGCCCGCAGGGTCCCGAAGTTACTGGCGGCGTTATCAGGATGGGGGGCTCCCTGTCACTGAGCCCCTGTGCCAGCGGTCACCCCACACCCTTGGGGTCGGGGTGTCAGATCTCAGTAGGCCTTGAACCGGCCGTCATCCATTTCCCCCTGTCTGCTGTATGTATAGGGTACCTGCTGTCCACTGATATCGCAGTTAGTGTCTAAAAGATGAGGGGCCCCCGTGGCGAGACATTCAGTCGGGCTGTCGTCAGTGTTTGTGCCGCTGTGGGTCCCGCTGTTTGCAGTGTTCTGGTATTGGCACAGTGGAGCCGTCCTTGTCACAGTCGTGCCGGCGCCCGGGTCACGGAGCTACTTGAGTCCCCGGCTTCGGCAGGAAGAATAGGCCGCAGATTTCACCTCGGTGTAACTCAGGCTGAGGTGGGTCGTGGAGGACGCCGTCAGTTCTGTGTGGGGCGGACGCGTTCCGGCGAGAGATTTCGCGCAGTAGGCGTCCATAGTGAGGAGGAGTCTAGGAGCTCTCCTAAGTTGCGGCCATCTTGCCTGGTCGCAAGCCACGCCCCCAACGCAATAGATTATTGAGTAGAATACTAACTTTCCTTGTTGCTGCCACACTGCACTCACCATCACTAACATGACTGATGACGCATTCCATCCAACCTACTGGGTTAGTTCTGCTCCAGGGAGCTAAGCGTTCCTCAGCCAGCAATAAAAAACGAACTAACACTAACTACTGCCAAGTCCAATTTGACATTTTCTGTCCTCTGTTAAATAAACGAGAACAACACCCATGCTGGCAACTTGAAAGCTCGTTTTTACAGCTAGCAATAATAAAGGGAGTAATGCGCTGGAAGACATACCTATGAACGATAAATGTGTACAGTCGTTTGGTCTATTGTATACATCTCAACTATCCTTCGTAAAAAAATGAAAATTAATAGCTTTACTGTAATCTTTCGTCAATTTTACAAGCGCTAATTACTAGGAAAAAAAGTAAACAGGCTCAAAGCACACGTATTTATTATTAGCCACACATGTCAAAGATGTAAATATCAGATGTGTCACAAATGCTAATCAAAGATGTGCACTTTACATTAATAACATTTCATAAACCTCTTCTTTTCTTTACAGTCATGATCTCCAAAGGCTATTTCCCGACACTTAATTGGGTAGCAGTAACAATAGTTATTGTCAGTGCTTCAAAACAGCAAAATAAAAGATGAGGTGTGATGAATAAAACAGCAAACCATTGTCATTTTTTGATGATCTGGACATTCGAATAGTCCCTTTACATAGAAATGTCTCTGAAAGCTACCGATACTTGCTCAATTCTGTGTTCCACAGCCGGTTTGGAGAGACCCCACAGGCTCCCGGTTTGGAGAGACCCCACAGGCTTCCAGGCTCTGAGGCAAACGATGTGGCTCAGACCAATCCAGATGCTGCTGGGCAACATCTGGAGTGGGCGGAGAGCCTGTGCCTCCGAGCGGAGCAAAAGGAAAGTGATTTTTAGGTCTCGCCTAGACGAAAGCAAAAGCGAAGCTTTTGCTGTCTAGGTCGAGACAACTTATGTAATCACTTTTGGGGGAATGTGGACAGCAGACTGTCATGAGCTTCTCCTGCCGGAGATTGGACCTCGTGGGCGCGCACGCCCAGCCGGCGCCGTGCACATCCCCTGCCTGGTGCGCGCTGTTCAATGAAAGAAAGTGAAACTGGCTGCAGTGCCTCGCATCCATGCCGCGTTAGTGTCTTTCCCGTTTATTTCCCTCCACTTCTGGAGCCTCGGGGCCCAGGGCAGCAGCAGGACATGGGCGGAGTCCCTCTCGGGGGACTCGGTTTTTGGTTGGAGCCTCTCGGGCTCAGGGCAACAGCAGGGCATGGGCGGAGTCCCTCTCGGGGGACTCGGCTTTTGTTGGGGGCCTCCCGGGCCTCTAGGGGCCGCGGCGGCAGGGCATGGGCGGAGTCCCGCTCGGGGGACTCGATCTTCGTTGAGGCCTCACGGGCCTCATGGCACAAAAAGTCTCGGCCTGGAGGGGAGGGGCGGGCACCGGCAATGTGCCCCGACGCCCCTCCTCTCTATTCGGGACTCACCGGGTCGGCTGGCGCTCGGCGGCGGCACGGTCTCTCCTTCTCCAGCGGGGGCTCCCTCTTCTGCACGGGGGCCCCCCGCCATGGCTGGCACGACTCGGGAGACCGGAGGACAACAGGCAAAGCTTCCGCAAGGCAGTGGGAGCGGACACACCTCTTCCCGGCCCCGCCCACAACCAGGCGGTGGGCCGGACATCTGCTTCCGGTGTTTTCCTCCGGGCTGCGGCGGTGATTGTTCTCTCGGCAAATGAGGGGGGGCATCCTCTGGGCACGGCACAACGGGGTAGCTAGGTACGGCCGGGTGGGCACCGGCGGCGTACATGAAGCGCTCCTTCGGCGCTAGCAGGGAAACAACGCGTCACCCCAGTCGCCATCGGATCAGGGGAAAAGAGAGCGCTCTCAAGCGCTAGGGGCGAGATACAGCGCTTCCAGGCGCTAGAGCCACAGCAGCACAGGGTTCTTCAGGATTCCTGCGGAAGCGCTCCCAGGCGCTAGGTAGAAAGTATAGCGCCTCCAGGCACTAGGGCAACAGCAAGGGACAAAAGGTCTGGTTTTTTAAATCTTTTTGGCTTCTACCAAATTTTATGGTTTTGCTGTATTAGTGCTTGATCTTATGTAACATTTTTTTTAGTTTTTTTACTGTTTTTTTGTGTTCATTTTGTCTGAAAGTACTTTAATAAAAATGTTCTTGAACTAAAAGGGAGTCCAGCCTTTCCAATCCAGTTCCATGGCAGGTCAGACGTCCGTTTTCTGTGTGGACAAAAGGTGTGTTTAAGAGAGCAAGTCTTCACTTGTCTTTGTATCTCCCACTCTTCTTTAATAAGCTACTTCTGTTGGGAGCGTTTGCCAAACTTGGGTTTCCTACATGTTGGTGAAATCTATATCCCAAGTTAAAAGTATCTTGCCGTAAGTAGTAAAGTAAAACAAAAAAAGTTTTCCCTATCAGACTTTGAAGAAAATAATAATGTTTAGGGTCGAGTCTGCGGATGCATGCGCAAGCGCCTCGCTGTAAGACTCTGCGGTATTCAGTAAGGGCTTGGAGCCCGACTGTGTCTTACTATTTGTTGTCTTCACGTCACTCTTCTTTACTGGCTATGTAAGTGGCCAGTGCAGTCGAAACGTCACTTCCGACACTGGCTGTGCAACAGGGACTAAACACAGATGAATTCAAGTTTAATCCGTGCCAGTCCGGTGCTCCCGATGTAATTGAGGTACTATTTGATGCACCCACGTACTCCCCTCTCCCTGCTGCATCTTTCATAGTGCTAGAATGCGTTTCAGATCACTTTCCCCACACTGCATTCATTCTTGTTTAATTTGTTGAATGTGTGAGGTTTTTGCTCATATGGGGGGAGAAGTGAAGATTTGTGCATGGTGCTAGAGTCTGATCTTGCCATATAATAATGTACCTTCCCGTTTTCTTTATTAAAAGTGAAGAGGTTAGCCTTCAATAGTTGTCTATTTTTTTATTTTCTGGAGCATTTCTGTCACACAGGAGATTGTTGAGTAAATAGAAAAATCCTGGAAAAATATGTAGCATTTAACCACTACCCCTGCTTGTTTCACTCGGAGCGCATCTTGCATTTTCAGTAGAGACTTATCACAAAAACCTCCCACTGCAACTCGTAATTCTTATGACTTGTGGACAATTCTTTGCACTGCATACTTTTAGCCAACATCTCTATGTCTTCTATATCGCTCAAAGCTCGGCCAGTGCACACTAAATCCTGACTTGCAGCACCAGGACACGCAGCATCGTAAAAGAGACGTAGGCTAATGTGCAGAGCTGCCGACTTCAAAACTGCAGGACTTGGTTCCCTCCATCACCCCGCCGCTGCAGGCTGCACGAGCCCACCTCACTTTTCATTATTCTGTGTGCTGATCCATGGATGACGGCTGTGTCAGGTCTCACAACAGCACCAGCTCTCCTATTATGGCACCCTGGCTGTTTAATATAACAATTCAAAATAATTTACAAATAGCAGTCTCTGTGCCTCGCCTCAAAGTGCGAGAAGCCGAGAGAGTGGGCGAGAGGCTCCGCGCGGGAGAGTCAGCCTGGTGTCTGCCCACTCTGGTTCGGGGACAGGCCCTCCTTACAGGCTTTAATCGCGACAGTACATGTCACTTTAGACAGCTGCACACCCTTTGCCATTTCCTCTCTGAGGCTCTAGTCTCAGAGAGAAGATGGCAAACTAGTTGCATTGAGTCTGACTGTTCTTGTACAGAGCTTAGTAAAAACAGCAGCACTTCTTGTCACTTTGGTGTTGTGCCATTACTATTGAGAAGCTCCCACATCCATGCATCGCTACATAGTTGACACTACATTAAAATTACCACTACAGGGAATACCGCTGCATTGAATGAGGTAAGTTCGATTCAAACTTAACCTGAATAAAAAATGTATTCTTCATTATGTGTGTTTGTTGGAAACTATACACGTTAAATGAAGTTTAGTTGGCAAAACGACGGCATTACCTGGCACTCCATTCATGCCCACAGATTATATGGTCCCTCAAACAGCACTTGTCTAGGCTCCTTGGGTGAAATTTGAACCAGGCTGGCCTCATTTGCATAATTTCTGGAATTTCACAGTATGAAAATTTCCCCCAAACAATGCCATTACAATCCACATAATTACGCACCATTTGCAGAAAAAAAAGCATTTGCAATGCAATTGGTCTCACATTTACGCAACTTTGAGCTATTGACTATCTAAATAACAATACCTTTTATTTATGTTTTGGTTTTCAAAACATAAATACAAGGAATTGTCATTTACAATGCCAATAGCTCAAACTCTCACAAGGGCGAGACCTATTGCATTGCAAATGCTTATTTCTTTATTTATTTCCCACCCCCTTCTCTGTGTCCCCGAACCCCAGTCCACACCCCCCGCCCCCACTGGTTTTGACGGACGGGAGTCGCCACTGCTGGCATGGCATAGTATCACTCAAAACAGGGTATTGTGCAGTGTCTTGTGTTGTCTATGCGATATGGTAAAGTGGTCTGATGTAGTATACAGTACGCATGGCATGCTGTGGTGAGATCTGGTGTAACAGGTGGGCTGATGTATAGTAGATGTACAGAGGGGCCTAAATTAGTCTAATCGGTATAGGCAGCTTGTTCTGGTGTATGGTGTGTTTTGTAATGTGACATATAGTGGTCTTCAATTGTTTGGAACAATGAGTTGTGATTTGTGTTGTGTTTTGAGTTATGGTAAGGTCAGATAAGTGAGATGTGATGCAGTAGCAGGTAGTGTGATGTGGTGATGCGTTGCGTTGGGTTTGATATGGTGCGGTGGTGAGGTCAGATGAGGCCTAAGAAAATGTGAAGTTGGATAACATTTGTCTAACTGGCAAATGCGTTTTTAGGTTTGTGGTATGATGTATTAGAACATGTGAGGTGTGTTTGAAGATTATGTGAGGCGGTGATCAGGCGTTATAGTGGAAAATCAACAAAGTGTAGAAGGACAAAATGTGCGAAAAAGCAAAGCAGGCGGGCAGATGGGTCAGGAAGAGAGAAGCATAGCTATCAGGAGGTAGGAGGCAAAAAGGACAGCAGGAAAGGTGAAGGAGAGAAAGAGGGTGCAAGAAATAGGGGAAAAGCTGCAAAAATATTGGAAGAAATAGGAAGTGGAGAAAACAGCAAATAAATTGGAGAATTGGGTTAACAGTCATAGGGAAATGGGAATGTTTTGAAAAGAAGCAGGAGATGGGAAGAGGCAGAATGTTGGGAGTGGAAGAAGAGGTGGGAACGAGTTAGGAAAATACAAGAAGGAGGAACGGTAGTTTTCAGATGTAGAAGGATGGCGAGGTAGGAGGAGGCATGATGGCCAGAAAGTGGAGGAGTGGGCAATTTTATGGTGCATTCTTCCTTTATTAACTAGAAATCTGATACAATTACACCTTCTAATCTCAACATCTGTGGCTGATCAAAGAGTCCCAAGCTTTCGATCTCATCAATTTTTTTTATATAACAAACCAATCAAGTTGTTTATTACACAGGAATGCGGTCATCTAGGAAGGGGACTGTATTTTCATTACTCACATCAGTACTATGTAATAGCAGCTAGTCCCGAGCCAGCGTTTTCAAAAATAAAGTACATTTTAAAAGCACTCGTCACCAACTGGCAGCTCGAGCAGAGTATAAAAAATGCAGAAAACAGTAAACGGCATTAGATTAATTTCTAATGGCATCCTTTGGGCAGCCAAGACTGAAAACTCCATACATCCATAATTAGTGTGTTTAAATTGGGGACCGGCAAAATGACACTGGGTTGCAGTCCCTTGGCACGGAATGTATGGAATCAGTCTGCTCTTCAGAAATTGAGGTCATTGCCACAGAGGATTCCATGCATTATGCAAACTACTTTAAAAAAGACTCTTGCTCTTCACCAGCATCCAGTGGAATTCGTGCAAAGGAGGTGTACAATAAAGCATGTGCCCTGGGATGTACTGGATTACGCCTTAATAATTCATACGAGGCAGTCACAGTGGAGGATTCAATGAATTATTGGTAGCAAAAGCAAACCGCATTTTCGTAGTACATGGCTGACCTAGATAGCTATGGAGGGTTAGAAGATGGACAGGTGCTGGCGAATACAGACTTATTTACTACACCATAAAATGAATATGTTATTTATCTTCGGTAATGCTCTTTATGGTGGTCGGTGGTCACTCTAATTGCACACTTTTTGCCTTTAGAATTTTCCCTAGGTGCCAAACTGGATCCAGACGTTTTCCACAGCAGTGCTCTCAGGTACCACTAGGTGGCAACGTGCGGCTTCAAGCAGGCTTCGTTCTGCCCGGAAGTGACAGCAGAATATTACAAGACGTCTCCTGACCAAGATAAGAGCCAAGTCTAAGAACCTAAAAACCTTCCTTCTGAGTTTTGGGTTCCTCCCTGCCCTGTCCCAAAGGTACGCACCAGAGCTTCATAGATCAGGAATTGTCCCCGGGCCAATGCGTGTTGTACCAACAGTTCCTCCAGAGAATTGAGGGTGCTCGGGTTATAACAGTCACCAACGGTCACCGGCCCGTCCTACGTCCAGTCTAACAGTTGCCGGGCCGTGAGATAGGATCGACATGAGGCAGCCCCACTAGAAGCAGGGCTGGGGTATAAAGTGGCATGTTCCTAGTTTTCACTATACAGCACCACCAGCATTTTAGGGCCACCTTCAGCAGGGGACTAGGCTGAGGAATAAAAATCACCAGTCTGCGCAGCTACACCAGCAGCACTTTGGTCCAGTTCGTCTCCGGGTGGAGGGGTAGGGGGAGGTTCCTATCTAGCCATTGGGAAACCCACTGAAGTTGTGCTGCTAGAAAGTACAGCCCAAAGTCAGGAGCTCCCAGTACCTCCTCGTCTGGCGGACACTGCAGACGTCAAGTGACACTCAGTGAAGGCCCCATCCCTGATCACTTATCAGAGCAGGACATCTAACTGGCAGAACCAGGTGACCGGTACCCTAACCAGAAGATTTGTAAAGAAATACTGTAAGCGAGGAAGCATCACCATTTTGGAAATGTAAATCTGAGCCATGATTGGCAGCCATAGGAATCTACAGAAAGGGACACAAGCCTTAAGGGATCAAAGCACCCTTCCCAAGTTGCTCGCTCCTAAATTGTACAGGCTGTGATACACCTGAAAGCTCAGATATTTAAAAGATGAGGAGGGACCAGCTTGGACCAGGAGGACAGTCCAGAAGCTGCTACTCCCCTGGCAGAACCTGAAAGAGGTAGTTTTAGCCCTATTGACTCATAGATCCGAAAGTGTCCCAAACTCATCCAGTCTTCGGATCACACCCGGGGCATCAGCAGAAGCGTCAGTCAGATAAAGCAGGAGGTCGTTGACATAGAGCGAAATTATATATTCATCTATAACTATGCCACTGCCCATGCCTTCCTGATGAAACAGCTCTGCCAGAGGCTCGATGGCCCAGACAAATAAAAAGGGGGATAATGGGAAGCCCGGTCTCGTGCCCCAAAATACATCTTATTTTTGAGAGACCGAAGTGCTCGTCTTGACCCTCGCCGTTGGGTCAGAGTATAGATATATGACCCATTTAATTTAGCCTTCTCCAAGTCAACGCATGGCCATGATTTAAAAAACACAGTCAGCTGTATCAAATGCCATTTCAAGGTCCACCAACAAGAGCATGAAATCTGGTAGGGCAGGGTTATAGAAGACATGATAGAGCAACTGAGGTTAAGGGAGGTACTGCAGGATGAAATAAAGCCCTTCTGATCCCTGTGGATCAGCGCTGGCATGCAAGGCAGCAATCGAGTGGCCAGAACCTTACTGAGGCTCTTGAATCCATGTTGAGCAAGGGCAGGGGCTGGAAGGCGGATGCAGGAGCAACCACCACTTTAGTCTTAAGGAGGGGTACTACAATCAGGTCTATCGTGAAATCGGGCAAGGCTCCCAAGCTGAGCCACTCTGAGTAGAGCGTCTCCAGCCGAGGGGCCAGCTGACCCATAAATATTGAGAAAAACTCTGCAGGGAGTCCATTCCAGCCCAGCATTTTGCCGGTAGCAATTTCTTTAATGGCATGCCTAATCTCTTGTACTGTCACCGGACCCCCAGATCCTTCCTGGCCACATAAGTTAAAGTCCATCTGCAGGCCTTCTGGGAGTATCTGTGGGAGGTGATAAAGCGCTTCATAGTAGTCACGAAAAGCATCATTAATGGCCCCTTGGTAATACAGTAATGCACCATCCACGGCTTGAAGTTGGGTGATGGCCATGTCTCATGTTTCTGGTCGAATGAGCCATGTCAGGAGCCTCCCGGCCTTCCCTCCTCCTTATGAGCCAGGGCTATGTCATTTCTATAGTCGTGACAGTGAAAAAATTCTAGAGAAGTATTTTATTGCCCCTTCGACTCAAGGAGTCTACAGTGTGCCGTGGAGTCTACCCTATAAGCATTATCCAAGGTGTGAATTGGGGCATCTAGTCCTTGCAGCTCCTTGACCAATTCCCTCCTAACACCCACTGATTGACTCTAACAGTGTTCATGGACCGCCACCTTAAATGCCTCCCAGTCCATCAGGCCAGTGGATGCCACAACCTGGTTAGCATCAAAGTACCCCTCAGACTTCAAGTGGGAATCCGCAGGCGATCATCAATCAGCCGGAACCCCAGAAGCAATGGGCTGTGTTCCGACAAGGTATTCAGAGTGAGTCACGTACTGACTGAACCTGCTGGAAAACAGAAATCTGTCCAGTCGAGTATGTAGTGCATGGATGTGGGAATAGTAGGAGTAAACTCTTTCTAATCCATGCTCTGGGCGCCAGATGTCAGTTAGCTCCAAGTGCTGCAACCATTCATGGAGGATAAATGCTAGTCAATCTGCCTGCGCTCCAGGTAGGGTGGGGAGGTGTGTCAATCCAGCAAGAATCTGCAACGCAATTAAAGTCTCATCCCAGGAGTAGATTGTCTATCACTAGTTGCCCCAGGGACACTGAGTGGGATTAGGAAAAAAGTTACCTGGTCCTGGTTCAGTGCATAAATATTCCCCATTGTAATTTCCTTACCTAGTAATAATCTACCCTTGACCAAGAAATATCTCCCTTCTTTATCTTTGGAGGAGTGTTGGAGCTCAAAAGAGGCCCTGGCCCTAATCCACACCAAGGCACATGTGGAGTAGGAGGTGGTGTATAACTGACCGCACCATCTGCGTCGCAGGATCGCCACCTCCACACCTGTAAGGTGGGTCTCCTGCAGCATAGCAATGTGCACCCCGCTGCTTGTAAGATACTTGTGGATGTTATGTAGTTTGGAGGTGGACTCCAACCTCTGGTTGTTCCACGTCACAAATGTGAGACCTGAATGTTGAGCAGCCACCTATCCAAACAGAATATATGTTCCTCGTACTCAATCCTAAACCAGCCCCGCTCCCACACCCCTTCCCAGAACACGCACCGCAGTCCTCAAAACAACAACAAATACCCCAACTGCAAACTCCCCAACCCAAGGGCAGCATAGCAATGGCTTGCCATGCTTACCCTTGAAAAAAAAACATTGCACATTATCATAGGCCTGACTCTTCCAGACTCCTGGAAGGGGCTAAGTGTTGTGCGGCAGGCAAATGTTGTCTGACTTCATCAGTTCAGCTCCAGACCTGGAACAACATGCCACCTGGAAACAAGTCATGGTCCAGATTAGGCCATTCAGGCACCCCTCACCAAGGGGGTCACAGCAATCTGTTTAGGTGTTGACAGTGACCCCCACAGTCATTGCAGAAGCGGGCAAGCTATACTGACACCAAAGAGGCAAGCGGAAAAGGCAAGTGCTCCATCTTCTCACGTGACATGGGGGGAGCCCCAGGGAGCAAATCCTAGCCAACAAACATATCTGAGCTTTGCCAGGTCAGATCAGGTCCAGCGCTGACTGCGGGGTCACCTCTGGAGGATCCCTGTCGTCCATCATCGACCCCTCAGATTCCAAAATCACTGACTGCCGTTGGGGAACCGGTATCAGAGTTTGACAAAGGCAGTACTGTGATCTACGCGGTCGCTTGAAGTGCAGCTGCCTGAACTTTCTCTGTTTGGGATCTGGATGGTTTCTTTAAAGTCCCTCAATGACCTGCTCCCCAAGAGCATTTTCTGGGCCTATGCTTGACCCTGCATGCATGGCTGGAGGTGCCGATTTGGGGTCTTCACAGAAGAGTGAGGTATCATCGAGCATTATTGCCAGTTAAGTCGGGAACAGTAACAAGTAATGTAGACCCTCTTCCCGGAGTTCTCTCTTCATTTACAAGAATGTGGATCTTTTGGCTTGCATAGCAGCTGTGAAGTCAGGTAACAGCTAAACTCCCAAATTATCAATGGTGTATGGACCACCCACCAGGGCCATCTACAGGATTGTGTCTCTGTCACTGAAATAAAGTACCTTGGCCACCACTGGTCGAGGAGGATGGCCTGGCACCGGCGGCCAAGCCGGCACACTGTGTGCTCATTCTAGGGCAAAGAAAGGCAACAGATGATTTGGAGCAACCTCCGTCAGCGACCATTGCTCAAGGTAAGACATGTGTCTGCCCTCTGCACCTTCAGGGAGTCCTACCATGTGGATACTATTCAGACGGTTGCGGCCCTCTGCATACTCAGCAAGGTGTTCTTGGGTTTGCACCCTGTGGCTCAGGTCTGTCACTTACCAGGTCTACACCAGATGGTCTGGGAGCAACTCAACCACCGCCGCCTCCACCTCCACCTCCACCTCTTTCACTCGATCTGCCAATTTGTGGTGATCCACTCTCAGGAGCCCAGGCCAACCAAGACAGCACTAATATCTTGCTGGAGGGTAGTTTTAGCATTGGCAATGGCAGCAAGGAATTTATCCAGTTGAACTTATATGGGAGGTAGGGCTGGGTCAGGCTAATCTAAATTCACTGATCCAGCCTGGGTGCCTGATGGTTTAGCTTTTGGCTTCTCCCCGGTTGCTGCAGGGGCAAAGTCACAACATGGGCCCCACCAGGGGTTGACAAGCGCCTGACACTTCATGGCAGTCCTCACACAATGGCCAGTCAGGGCTACACTGTCACACTAGTACCAGTAGATTGTGGGTCATGTGGCCGTAAGGCATTAGGAGCAAAGTACAGAGGAGACTTGAAGACCCAAGCCGTCTACAAGTAAGTCAGCGCCAAACACCGACGCATGACCCGAGTTTCCTCGCTCAAGCAGTTCGTGCTCCCCCAAGTAAGGTCACTGCTCCTCACCTATACTGGCAGGAACTGCCACTGTACTATGAGGGGGTCCACCTCTTTCCCGTGAGCACCGGACTCAGACCAAAATGTCCTGCAGGACTGAACGGGCAAAATGACCGATCAGTCCTGGCTGTGAAGGCAATAATGCTTAGTGAACATGTGCACGGACGCCCATGTGGCAGAGAAAAAAAACTTTGGGAAAGTGATGAAATTGCCCAACATAAAAAGGCATCACAAATTTCAGCAAGGAGCTTGCCCTGCTACTCAGCACCAGCTAGCAAGGAAAAAACATTTGTTTAGGGCTGTTGCACTGAGAGACCCTGGAGCTTTCTTGCACGACAAGATGAAGTGATCGCGACAAGGAAGACTGTATTGTCAGATGACGCAATGAGCAGCTAGGCATCGGCTCAAAATGTCACCCACTGTAGCATCACAAATGATTTGGGAGGGTAAATGTTTGAAACATTTAATAACCTGTATTACAATAGGTGAGTTAAACAAGGACATTTGATCTAATAAGCACAGAAAGTTCAAAGGGGCCAAGAAATAACCTTTTTAAGAACCCACAGCAAGACCTTGCTGGTGCAAAGAAAAAATGAGTATTAAAATACCCGGCAACTTAACTTGCCCAGGGTTTGTCTTGAGGACTCCACACCAGGTCACAAATTTGTCCAAGCATCCAGTGTAAATACACTACACAGAAAGTTGCCTGGCAGCCAGGAAGAAACCCACACATGGAGGTGTAGGTTGGGCAGATTTGAATGGAAAACTCTACCATAATGCTGCAACAGAAGATCTTCCTGAAGTGGTACCCCAATCAGAGGGCAGATGCTCATGTTTACAAGTTCCAAATACCACACTTTGCTGGCCTAACTTAGGGCCACTAAGACGATTTGCGCTCAATCGTTCCTGGTTTTCTTCAGCGCGATGAGGAGGATAGGCAGAGGTGGGAAAGCATCTAAGACCTATGTGTTCCACCCCAGTCAAAATGAAACTTTTTTTTAGGACGTTTGTGGGAACACCAACAAACAAAGGTTTGAACACTGCACATTCTAAGAAGTGGCATAAAGATTTAGACAGTGTTCAGCTATGACTTTAGATCTTTAATCAAGAACCGCTAAGACTGCAGGAGGTTCAACATCAACTAGAGATGGCCTATGACTGATTGTGGCAAGTTTGCCTTCAACAGCTATTCAACGAGGTAGGGAAAAACTGGTAACCGCAACCGCTGAAGATGGGTGGTGACCACAGTCCGCACTTTGGTGAACATCACAGGGGCGTTAGTAAGACCGAAGAGGAACACGGCAGATTGAAAATGATCATGGCCAACCACGAACTGCAGGTAATGTCTGGGACTGTAGAATGGGCACATAAAATTACACGTCCTACAGGTTCATGGCTATCATTCAGTTGCCGGGATCTAAGGGAGGCAGAACCTGGGCCACTGTTTGAATTGGTTATACCACAGGAAGGCATGCAGATGACAAATTACTAATACATGACAAAGGCTTTATCCTTCAGCACGAGGAAATAGCAGGAGTAAAACCCAGTCCTTGCTTCAGAGTCCGGAAACTTCTCGATGGGCCACTTTGGATAGTACAGCTCCCACCTCTTGCAACAACAATGAATAAGAGGGGCCTGGCGGTGTCCATACGACAACTCTCTTAAGTAGCCTCAAAAGGGCCTAAACTGACGAGATAACTGTCTGGCAGGGGTAGACAGGCCCAAGAACAAACTGTGGCTCAGTTTAGTTTTCTAGAAGCTTTCTAGGACAGAATAAGCTTTTCCAACAAATGGGAGGGGTCTATCATAAGGCATAGAAAAAAAAAACCTGTGGATTCTGTATACGCATATTGATAGAACACCAGCCTAGGGCTGACTACTCCCCCTAAGCAATCAGTTGTGACCATACCTGCATGAATAACATATTTGACTGTATCCTGACAATCCTGAATGGTTCGAGCCAAGGAGGACTTAACTCTTCCACAAGGCTGTTATATGCCTGCTCTCTTCCACGAAAGAGCAGGCATAGAACAGTCTTGTAGGCAAAGCAAACATTTGTTTCTCAAATGTCTCAATCCTTACGACTTACAGTTGAGAAAGTGGGGGCATGGGGAATAAATTATGATTGGCCTTCCTGGTGGAAGCTTGGACCACCAATCTCTCAGGAGCAAGATGAAGCATTTGAAAAATCAGGGTTGCCAGACGCCACACTGTGGTGCCTAGCAACCTGCCTGTTCACCGTTGGGCATAAGCAAAGCTTAGATGAAGTGCCCCTAAGAACGTCAGTTAGGGCCTGGGTATTGGGAGTAGGGGCTCAGAGGCAGTAGGCCTAGGTTACAAAACTTTTCTCTCAACTTCAATTAAAGGAAATAAGTAGTAGGTCCCGGACTTCAGCAGCACATCGCATTACCGCTGTAGAGGAAGGAATCTCTTCCTCTGGTGGCTCAAATGGGGGGAATCAATCCTGTATCGGGGTAGTATCAAGTCTACTGGCCTCCTGTAAATCCATGCATGAACTTTCATCATCATAATGTGGGAATAAATCTCCCCACTGTTATTTCAGAGCAGAGTTAAACTATAGTCAGAATCGAAACCAAAAAGTTGATGGAGTCTCTGCATTAGTTGAAGTGTACTGACTGAATCAAGCTGCACATGAATGGGGGTGGAGGGCTAAAGTAGAGTATGAGGGTTACCTAAGTCAGTGTTTAGATGGATTCGGCTTGGGGTGGGACACTGGGGTCAGCAGTGGATCGCCCTCCGAAGCCGGCGACTTCGGGATCGTCGTCAATGAAAGAAGGTCCACTGTAAGTCTTGGAGCCAGAATGAAGTTTTAGCAGAACACAGGACTTGGACTCTGCAGAGGACAGATTCATCAACAGTAACCCAACTGGAGGCCTGTGAAGATATTTAGGGAACGAAGGCATGCTAGAGGGAGCCATAAGAGTGCCAAAAATACACAGTATGGCTCATTAAAGTCCATGACCTACTGCATTGTTGCTGATGGCCTGTGGAAACTCGAGGCGCATCAGAATCAGCTACTCAGTTGGGGATTGGAAGCAAGATTGAGTGGCACCTTGCCACCCTTGTGACTTCTCTTTAGATAGAAAGTGGTGTTCGATTCCCGCTCTCCTTCTGTATTTTCGCTTAGGATTTCGACTAATCAAAGGACTTTGACTGTGATGTAGGCCTGTCACAAGAGATGCCTCGAGAGCAGGAACGGGCAGGTGCCCTAGACCTGGAGAAGGACTTGCGCAAGATCTGTGACTACTTTCGATGTTTAGCGACATACAGTTTTACTTCACAACCTCAGCTAGTTTTTGGGTGCATGAGGACACACATAATGCACGACTTCACATTGTGCCCCGAGCCCAATCACCAAAGACACACCTTGTGCAGGTAAATTATGGACCTCTATTTTCAACGTTCAAGGCATACAAAGATGCAGAAAGAAAGGAATTGCTATCGGAGCAGAGGGGTGGCAACTCTGCTCTGTCACTTCTCATCAAGAATGAACACAATGGAGAGCCACTCAGCGAATGGGAGCACTGCTATGAAAAACTTCTAGATCCACTCTGGCATCTGGGAAATATTATTAAAAGTGAGGAATCTGTTGTGGGGAATATTCATCAGAAATAGTGGCAAGAAGAGCAACATATCCACCAATAATGTTGAATGTTGCTGTTCTTACTGCTTCTATACCAAAATGAAGGATATAATAAAATAAAGCTTTTGCAAGGCACGATCTGACCTTGGTGCCAACATTTCTTTTTCTTGCTTTTGCAATAAGTATGAGGGAATAAGGAAGCAAATCACTGCACCCCTAAATTCATACGTCTAATAAGGGGAACAGAGAGCAGAAAAATCAGCGAAAACTCACCAACTATCTAGCCAAAATGCACCTCTCCTGGCACCGAGGGCATAAAGAATCATAGACTAATGCCTCTCACCATAGTCACCAGTCTGCAACTGTATCGCCTCTGTGGAGTCGGGGAGAAGAACTGCCCAGGACCTCACCATATTAACCCTTACAATCCTCCCCTATTCAACTGTATAACCACCTACCAAAAAAACAAACATATGCAACAACCTTTTATCTAGGTCTGCGGCGATGTAGAAACTCAATATAGTTGGATGCATACACACAAATGAATCTAGAACAACTACTAAATGGGAGCGAGTTAACTTAGAAAGGTAATCCAAAACTCAGTAGCTGGCGGCTGATCTCTGTTTAGTTAAGTCTAGTAGATACCAAATCACAGCAGAGAGAGGAGAAATAAATACACTTGGTTAGGGGGCACAACAGCACCTAAAGTAGAAAACATGTTTAGAATGATCTGGTGGCCAAGCATGCCATCTGAACTGAGAATGAGGAGAGCCTAGGAAATCGTATCAAATCCCTGTAGCATATATGTATAAAATAACGAAAGAGAAAAACATACAGCACTGGTCAGACAGTGCTTTCCCCAGCTGTCTGGAAGTAACAGACACGATTATGTGGATTAAATTGCGCATCCCGTAACCAAACAGGGCAAAAGACAGTCTTCCTAGACTCCTGCAACACACAGCAAAGATGGACAACCTCCACAGGGCATCCTCTAAACTGCATTGCAGGCAAGGCATTATTGTGTAATGCAAATGAGCCTATAGCATAATCCAGGTAACCCCTCTCGAGAGGTAATGTAGGTGTAGCGAAAACATGCCAAAATGTAACTGCTCTTCGCAGTAGGTCTTGAGGGTGCCAATTATCAGCAGGTAGGGTAAGTCAGCACGTCAAAGTTGGCACACTACCCACTCACTGCTTGTAATTGTGGCAACTGATTATATGTAATTTTGTGTCCTAGGGAACTTAATTATTTTCTGCTCTTTTTGTAGTAATTACCGGAGACCATACATCAACTGAAGAAATAAAAGCAGTTTACTGTTAAGTATGCATGCATGCATAACATGCTATGCTTATAATCAATGTGCACTATTTTTGGACATTTCATCCCCACTGCCAAACAGTTCTCTTCCGTGCAATATGATTGTGAGAATTTGAGGATGCCATTGCAGCCACTCTACATCTATGTGCGAGGAAGGGAGTCCTTGCTACCGGAGATTGAGCTGGATATTTAGATCAGCTTAAATTTGCTCAAACTGAACATGTTTGCAGTACTGCAAGCAAGAGCTACCTCCTTTTCTAAGCATGCTCCTCACTTCTTCTCCATTATGTACCTCTGACTGGTCTCAAGGCTGGATAGGGAAGAGTAAATCTTCAAAAATACTTCAAACTGAAATAAGAATGCCACTATCTGCCTTCCATAAACAAGAGCAGTTGTTATACCCTGTTCCTTCCATGGCACATGTAACACACACAAAAATAAATAGCTGCTGATGGGGCTCAAGAGGACATATTACCATACAACTGGTCACCTAAAAATAAATTCCAAACCAATTTACAAATGGGCAGCAATGAATAACACATCATATTCTCTAAGTAAGCCCAATGTGTCTTTTAGGTGCCCTTTTCCCTGAGTGAACTGCAAATGAACTCAACAGGTGTTGTGTAGTTCCTATAAATACATAGGATCTGCACGTTTGAAGGTAACATACTAAGGATTGGTGTCGAGACCTTTTCCGGATAGCCCAAAAGGATATGTTAGCCTTTAGACCAGCAAGTTAACAGTGCCACTATAAGCCCCTTAAGCGTACAAAGGAGAGAATAGTTTCTGGCAACCATTGAACATGACAACCCTTGACCCTTCAGGGATCGTGGAAACAGTGCGGTACTTTTCTGCATCCCCTTGCTAACAAAGTCCAAAAAGACCTGGTCAGGGATAGTAAGTGCTATATAAATACAGTGACAATTATAATACTGGACTTTGTGTAGAATTACTAGACAAGCTACACCACTGCTAGAGTGCCTTTCCCGATTTGGGTTAATTAAAAATAAATTTGGCGAGAGGAGGAGCCAAGATGGCGACCTGAACGGACGTGTGGTCGCTCGGCTCCGCCGGCTCTGGAGACCCGCATCTACATCCTGCCTGTTATCCTGCGGATCCTTTTGCCTGAAATGTGCGGGAAAAGGAGCCGATTCTGACGGTGTCCCTCTGACCTCTCCGCCCGCCCGGAGTCGGAAGTTCCTGAACGGATCGCCTCTGCCCTGGGTCTCCGCCCGCTCCTCGGCGCCTGCCGGACTTCGTTTGCCCCGAGGTAATTGTTCTGCTGCGGCGGCTGAATACAACACGGGGGTGCTTTCACCAGACTGCTGCTTGGCTGACACCTGCCTTCGCTGCCCTGCCGAGAGCACACGGAGCTGCACCGGGACGAATGTGAGAGGGCTTGCCTGAGGTCCCTTTGTTCGTGGCCGCCATGATGCTGGTCGGCTCTTCCCGTTACTGTGCCTATTACCGGTGAGCTCCTCACAGTCCTGCCCGCCTACCTCGCAACCGGCTGTCCTCTGATTACATGGCATACAGGAGGGGATACAGTCTGCTACAGGGACGACAACTGCTTTCTGACCGGGTCCCGCGGCCCCCCGTTTCTCCCCCCCCCCCAGCACCCCGTGGACTGAGGACAAGATGGCGGTGCCTGCTCTCCGGCGCTGTGGGGATGACACTGTGCTTTCCTTTTGGGAAGGCGAGTACACCTTCGTGCAGGGGGCCGGATCGGATTTTTCCTCAGGGAGTGAAGAGCTACGTGACTCACAGCCGGAATGGACCTACAGGGATGTGATGACGATCTTGGGTGAGGTACGATCGGAGATGCTGCATAACTACAAAGTACTGAGTGAGACACTTGATGCATGTGCCCATGATATGAGCCGAGCGCAGGGGGTTTACCCCCGACAAGGTCTGGAATTGACTTTGCTACAGTCTGCCAGCCCATCGCCGCCTCATGGTGCTACTGTAGCGATTGAGGGAACTACTGCTGAGGCTTCTGGAGACTTGTTGCCACCCGTCAGAACTGCTGCTGCAACATTGTCTCCCCTTTGTTCTCTGACTGGCTGTCTGCCTCGTGTAACAGTCTCGCTGCTTTGTTCACTGCTAGCCTGCTCTCCTGCCTTGTCCCCTGCTCCTTCCTTGAAAAGTTTGACTTCCCCATCTCGTGACTTTTGTCGCCTGTATGCCTCGGAAGAGCGTTTTAATAGGGGAATACTACCTACGGGGGACAGGCGATGCTCTCTCAGCGACTGTGCACCTCCCCCATCCTCGGAGCGGCCATGTTTCTTTGTCGACTCGACTGCATCGGATTGCCACTTAGGGTGGGTGATAGAATGAATCCCAGGTCGGGCCAGGGCTAGGCGGTCCCCTCGCTGCATTGATATACTGGCGGGTGGAGGCTACGAGGGACCCGACTTTTGCTTATGACATTGTGTACTGTTTGTTGACTCTCCCCAATGGTTAGACCTCTGGTGAAGCTATCTGCTACCGATACTGGGGTAGAGAATGTTTAATGAGCCGGCGGAGTCCGAGCGTGTATGATGTGGCCCTCCTCCCCGTCGTTCTTTAATGGGAGTCCAGGGATAGATTTCTTTCCTTGCTCCCTATATCACTGGTGAAATTTTTTCTTTCTTTCCTTTTTCTTTTCCTCTCTCTACTTCTCTTTTCTTCCTAAATTTCGGGTTTTTGGGGCGACAGACACTCTGCTGGGGGGGGGGGGGGGGGGGGCAGGCCGTAGCCTCTGCATGTGTGTAGGGTGGGGGGTTATATTTAGTTTTAGTTAGTTTCTATGGTGCCTATGTATGATCTTCTTTTATGATTTTCTCTTTCTTTCTGTTCTGAGTCTGCGATAGGGGTTTAGTAGGGAGTGGGTAGCACTGTGGGTGGTGCGTAAATGCGAACTGACTCTCCTGATGCTTTGTACTGTACTGCCGTTTTGATGGGGGGTTCCTCGCTACTGTTGTTACTTCTTGATGCTGCCTGCCCATGTGGTGAAGTTAATGTACGGACTCAGTCCTCCTTGGTTCTATTCTTCACTGATTTGTCTTTAGACTAAAAATTTAAAAATTTTAACCTTCAATGCTCCTTCTCCCTAGCGACATTATTCCGTTCGGTGTAACTGCTGTTAATTGTTGCTATATTGCCTGATGGCGCTGGGGGACCGTATAGCTTGCCTCTGTGCATAAAAGTATCGTGGCCGGCCTGACGGTTGTAGGCCCGTATTTGTACCATTCTTCTTGCACAATAAAGGTTTTCAAAAATTAAAAAAATAAAAATTAAAAAAAATACATTTGGCTGTGGGTTTCTTTGTAAGCTAAGTTCACTAGGAAGAACGGTCCGCACTTCCAGGGGTACTAAGATGATATTTTGACAAACATCAAGAGTTAAACTTTATCAGGCTAAAACTTTATACATAAAATAAATAAATAAATACCTGGTATGTTCATGGGCAGTCCAGTTAGATATCCATCTCAGACTGAATTGGACATGTCCTATGAACATCATAATGCTACTCAAATGCAATGAATGCTAATTTGTTTAACAACCTTCAGATTTATGTTGCTCACTCCAGAGTGCATAGACAATGGGCTCACACAGCAAAATTAGATATTCAGAAGGCAGATGTCCAGAGGGAATATTCCTCCCACCCTTCCTCTTCCCTCGTCCACAGACTCTCTTGTGTCACTTTACGCACAGTCTCCATGTATGCCAAGGACCCTCTCCCTCAGTGCCAAAGTAGCAAGTCACATACCATTTCACAAGGCATGCTATCTACAGTGACCCTTTTCATCAACAGTGACCTAGTCACAATCAACAGCAAAGCTTTCAGAATCCAGTGCATACCAAAGTCAAAGCCCCCCATACCCAATCACAATCACAACCTTCTCAATCGATCACTTTCTGGCTGGTGCTTTAACGGGGACTTTCACGGAGAATGGAGTGGGAGACATCTTGTTAAAAATACTAGTCAGCCGCTGCATGCAAAAAATTCCAATGGAGGACTGAATGGTAACCTGGGTGGTCAGAAGTTCTTTGATTTGGTATGAGAAAGAAATAAGGGTGTGCTTGCTTGGTGCATTAACTGCTGTGCCTTTGTAGAATGGAAAAGGTATTGGACGTTGCTAAAAGGCCCACCACCTGTACTGCAGCAGGTTATCAGCTGCATATTCAGTCGAACATGCAAACATTCTATGGCACCGGGAAAAGGAGGTACACTTGGGAAGCACACAATAAATAAACAGTGAAAAGTGTTGTGGCTTCTAACATACATTTTTCCGAAACTGAAGAACATACTGTTCTTGCAATAAGAGAGATAGGTTGGTGGAAGTAAACCTGATGTGGACGATCATAGCTTGAGAGACACAACTGCCAACTAGAAAATGAAAAGACAGCAGAGTATCAGAACTTGATATAGACAATGAGAGGCAAAGCCTGAAATCTAAAAGCACTGGCTTGATAAAAAACAAATTCAAGAGAGGCCTAGCATCATCAAAATGGAAACAAAAGAGTGGTCTCTTCCATCCTAAAGAAAGTCAATCATGCCACAGAGGATGTCAACAACTACTGACATATCTCTATTCTCAATGGGCTCAGATGATTAAAATATTTGTTGTCAAGCAACTTCTGGGTCACCTTGAAGGTGCTGCTGCTTTGGACCTCTGTCAGGCTGGATTTTGCCCTGGTAGTGGTACAAAAACACAGCTGTTCAGAGATGGTGGTAGATAGATTAGATTTAAAATGAGGACAACTACGATGGGTTCTATACTGCTGATGAAAAGATCCAGACAAATCAACTTGTTGAGGTTGACACCTCTATTAGCTTAAAGGTGGTAAACTTCTCTCTTAGATGAAAGATCTCAAACACTTTCTCGCCTACCTTTTCAGTCCGAGATTTTGTCCATTTATCGTGATTGCAACAGAGTTCCTTTCAGACCCGCCTGTAGCTTCTGGCCTTGCTGTTGAGATTATTTGGCAGCATTACATGGAGGATACCCAGAGGCTTGTTCAGCTGCATCAAACGTCGTCTGTGTTAGCTTTGCCCCATGACAGACTCTTGGCCAAAAACAATAAAGGAATCATAGCTTCCTCCACTCATATTCCAACATAATGGAGAGAATACTTGTGGGAAAAGACAGCCTTTGGTGGGATGCTCTCTTTGGCCAGACACTATGAGTGACCTCCTGTATCAGCACCTGTAATGAAATATCTAATCGCACATGACCAAAGGTCTGTCTTTTAAGTGTCATAATAAGCTGTTCTTCGGCCTTCCTCCTAACACTGTTGTCAGCTGCAATGTGTACAGAACTTTGCAGTATACATTGACATGATGCTGAAGAAAGGTGATCCTGTGTGAGACACCTGCAGAGGTTTGACCTGGGTTCTGAGATTTTTTAAAGTTGTCTTAAGCAAAAGCATTTAATGGTCAAGATCCTTTAAGCATCACCATTTGTGTTCTTCATAACAAGATGTCCAGATCTCTTCGATTTGCCACTTGGTTTCTCCTCCATTTCTTACATCAAAAAGGCTTGCGATCAGCCAAGTTCAAGAACAACTGGATTTTAGGAGAACCTTGAACATTGTTCTGTTTGCATTTCTGATGCATTGGAAATATTTTTTTCTAGCATCAAGGAGCCACTTTTTGGCGTTTACTGTGATTTAGAAATGTTTTAAAAAAACATCTGAGATTAGGCTGGAAATGAGGAAAGAAGAATGTTTAATCAGAAAAAGAGAGAGAGCTAGTAGCAATAAAGCAGCACAAGACATACATGAAGGCAATCAAATACTGGACAAGAAACAATTGGCCAATCAAGTAGTTATGTGTGTGATACAGTGAGAGACAGGCAGCTGCTAAATAAGAAATCAGATCAATGTTGGACAATACCTTAGTGCAGGAGGTCTAAACGTATATTATTTTCTCAATTTTTGCAACCAATATTTTGGAAAGAGATCCCCCCACAGCCACCTTTTAGAAACGTGTGTGACTACACTTTTTATGGGGTGTCGTAGGCACAGCAGTGTAAATAAACTAGAACAATAAATTCCTAACTTTGTAGAACCCCAAGGTGTTTTGGTCTTTTCAAAGGGGCATGTTTGGGTCTCACCCGCCAAGCTGATGTCAAAGGTTGACAACTGTTTCTTCTGGCGAGAACTCCGATTAATAAGTACATTTATAAAACTACTTGGTGCAGCTGTGAAAAGTGTAGGCTCTGCAGGCCACAGTGCACACAGCACTTTTCAAGCAACACAATGTGGGATATTCTGTAAAGGGCACACTTGTTACTTCACTGGAGCTGCACAGTGCTTTAATTTGAGCCAAGAAAATGCCATGCTTCTTCACCTCTGTCAAACAAAACTGCTCACCCCTTTAAACATCAGCTGTTCAAATACAAGAAGCATAATGACATGAATGAGAAAGCCTGCTGATGCTTTTCAAATGAGTGTTACTTGGTATATTTCAGCTATTCCCATATTTAACTTATGCATGTAAATAGGTTGATCTTACTGCCTCTATGTACAAAAAATCCTGATGAAAAGCTTGGCAGTGCCTGGAAGGCAATAGCAGTCTAATTGCAGGGAGGAAGGAAGGCGCTGAAATCAATATTATGCTATTACTGGCAGTTTTGCATGGACAAAGCCTGTAAACCAGAGGAACCTGGGCAATCAATAGACTCAAGGCAGTGCATTCATAGGTGCCCTTCGCTGGCGCGACCAGGTGCCTACCTCAGCTGATGCTCCCTCAGATTGGACAAGGCTTCCATTCCATGGAGGTACGAGTACACGATCTCCAGGTCCTGCAAACGACAAAAAGGTCTCAGTCAGTGACGTAAAAGCACACAAAAGCACATGGCATTGCAAACAAGAAAGATTTCAGTATTTTATATATCGGCACCATGGTACCTTTCAGGCACTTAAGGGCGATTTGAAATGCTTCGAGTAGAGAAATGAGGGTGCAGGAAATGGTGCAGAAGTAAGAATGGGTGAGTGAAAAGAGAGGGCACAGGCGTAGGGATAAGGATGGGCCGTAGTGAGTGACAGGAGTGGCCACAGAGAGCGGTGGAAAAATACGTGGGAAGAATGACAGGACTAGGTATGGGAAGCAGGGCAAGGTATCATGGTGTGACCGGGAGGAATGAGTAAGGGGCGGATAGAAGTGTATATGGAGAGAATGGGAGAAGTGCGTTATAAAGAGGATGTGTATACGCGAAGAATGGGAGCAGTGCGCTATAAGGTGGTTGTATATAAATGGGGAGATTGGGAGCAGTGCGTTATAAAGTGGGTGTGTATACGGGAAGAATGGGAGCAGTTCGTTAAAAGGTGGGTGTATATACATGCGGCGATTGGGAGCAGTGTGTTATAAGGTGGGTGTGTATATATGGAGAGAATGGGAGCAGTGTGTTATAAGGTGGGTGTGTATATATGGAGAGAATGGGAGCAGTGTGTTATAAAGTGGGTGTGTATACGGGAAGAATGGGAGCAGTGCGTTATAAGGTGGGTGTGGATATATGGAGAGTGTGTTATAAAGTGGGTGTGTATACGGGAAGAATGGGAGCAGTGTGTTATAAAGTGGGTGTGTATATATGGAGAGAATGGGAGCAGTGTGGTGTAAAGTGGGTGTGTATACGGGAAGAATTGGAGCAGTGCGTTATAAAGTGGGTGTGTATACGGGAAGATTGGGAGCAGTGCGTTATAAGGTGGGTGTGTATATATGGAGAGTGTGTTATAAAGTGGGTGTGTATACGGGAAGAATGGGAGCAGTGTGTTATAAAGTGGGTGTGTATACGTGAAGAATGGGAGCAGTGCGTTATAAAGTGGGTGTGTATACGGGAAGAATGGGAGCAGTGGGTTATAAGGTGTGTGTGTATATATGGACAGAATGGGAGCAGTGTGTTATAAAGTGGGTGTGTATACGGGAAGAATGGGAGCAGTGCGTTATAAGGTGGGTGTGTATATATGGAGAGTGTTATAAAGTGGGTGTGTATACGGGAAGAATGGGAGCAGTGTGTTATAAAGTGGGTGTGTATACGGGAAGAATGGGAGCAGTGTGTTATAAAGTGGGTGTGTATACGGGAAGAATGGGAGCAGCGCGTTATAAAATGGGTGTGTATACGGGAAGAATGGGAGCAGTGCGTTATAAAGTGGATGTGTATATATGGAGAGAATGGGAGCAGTGTGTTATAAAGTGGGTGTGTATACGGGAAGAATGGGAGCAGTGCGTTATAAAGTGGGTGTGTATACGGGAAGAATGGGAGCAGTGCGTTATAAGGTGGGTGTGTATATATGGAGAGAATGGGAGCAGTGTGTTATAAAGTGGGTGTGTATACGGGAAGAAGGGAAGCAGTGTGTTATAAAGTGAGTGTATATACGGGAAGAATGGGAGCAGTGCGTTATAAAATGGGTGTGTATACGGGAAGAATGGGAGCAGTGGGTTATAAGGTGTGTGTGTATATATGGACAGAATGGGAGCAGTGTGTTATAAAGTGGGTGTGCATACGGGAAGAATGGGAGCAGTGCGTTATAAGGTGGGTGTGTATATATGGAGAGTGTGTTATAAAGTGGGTGTGTATACGGGAAGAATGGGAGCAGTGTGTTATAAAGTGGGTGTGTATATATGGAGAGAATGGGAGCAGTGTGTTATAAAGTGGGTGTGTATACGGGAAGAATGGGAGCAGTGTGTTATAAAGTGGGTGTGTATACGGGAAGAATGGGAGCAGTGCGTTATAAGGTGGGTGTGTATATATGGAGAGAATGGGAGCAGTGTGTTATAAAGTGGGTGTGTATACGGGAAGAATGGGAGCAGTGTGTTATAAAGTGAGTGTATATACGGGAAGAATGGGAGCAGTGTGTTATAAAGTGGGTGTGTATACGGGAAGAATGGGAGCAGCGCGTTATAAAATGGGTGTGTATACGGGAAGAATGGGAGCAGTGCGTTATAAGGTGGGTGTGTATATATGGAGAGAATGGGAGCAGTGTGTTATAAAGTGGGTGTGTATACGGGAAGAAGGGAAGCAGTGTGTTATAAAGTGAGTGTATATACGGGAAGAATGGGAGCAGTGCGTTATAAAATGGGTGTGTATACGGGAAGAATGGGAGCAGTGCGTTATAAGGTGGGTGTGTATATATGGAGAGAATGGGAGCAGTGTGTTATAAAGTGGGTGTGTATACGGGAAGAAGGGAAGCAGTGTGTTATAAAGTGAGTGTATATACGGGAAGAATGGGAGCAGTGCGTTATAAAATGGGTGTGTATACGGGAAGAATGGGAGCAGTGGGTTATAAGGTGTGTGTGTATATATGGACAGAATGGGAGCAGTGTGTTATAAAGTGGGTGTGCATACGGGAAGAATGGGAGCAGTGCGTTATAAGGTGGGTGTGTATATATGGAGAGTGTGTTATAAAGTGGGTGTGTATACGGGAAGAATGGGAGCAGTGTGTTATAAAGTGGGTGTGTAAATGGGAAGAATGGGAGCAGCGCGTTCTAAAATGGGTGTGTATACGGGAAGAATGGGAGCAGTGCGTTATAAGTTGGGTGTGTATATATGGAGAGAATGGGAGCAGTGTGTTATAAAGTGGGTGTGTATACGGGAAGAATGGGAGCAGTGTGTTATAAAGTGGGTGTGTATACGGGAAGAATGGGAGCAGTGCGTTATAAGGTGGGTGTGTATATATGGAGAGAATGGGAGCAGTGTGTTATAAAGTGGGTGTGTATACGGGAAGAATGGGAGCAGTGTGTTATAAAGTGAGTGTATATACGGGAAGAATGGGAGCAGTGTGTTATAAAGTGGGTGTGTATACGGGAAGAATGGGAGCAGCGCGTTATAAAATGGGTGTGTATACGGGAAGAATGGGAGCAGTGCGTTATAAGGTGGGTGTGTATATATGGAGAGAATGGGAGCAGTGTGTTATAAAGTGGGTGTGTATACGGGAAGAATGGGAGCAGTGTGTTATAAAGTGGGTGTGTATACGTGAAGAATGGGAGCAGTGTGTTATAAAGTGGGTGTGTATACGGGAAGAATGGGAGCAGTGTGTTATAAAGTGGGTGTGTATACGGGAAGAATGGGAGCAGTGTGTTATAAAGTGGGTGTGTATACGGGAAGAATGGGAGCAGTGGGTTATAAAGTGAGTGTATATACTGGAAGAATGGGAGCAGTGTGTTATAGATTGGGTGAGTATACAAGAAGAATGGGAACAGTGCGTCATAAGGTGGGTGTGTATATAAATGGGGAGATTAGGAGCAGTGCGTTATAAGGTGGGTGTATATATGGGGAGATTGGGAGCAGTGCGTTATAAAGTGGGTGTGTATACGGAAAGAATGGGAGCAGTGTGTTATAAAGTGAGTGTATATACGGGAAGAATGGGAGCAGTGTGTTAAAAAGTGGGTGTGTATACAAGAAGAATGGGAACAGTGCGTCATAAGGTGGGTGTGTATATATATGGGGAGATTAGGAGCAGTGCGTTATAAGGTGGGTGTATATATATGGGGAGATTGGGAGCAGTGCGTTATAAGGTGGGTGTGTATATATGGAGAGAATGGGAGCAGTGCGTTATAAGGTGGGTGTGTATATATGGAGAGAATGGGAGCAGTGCGTTATAAGGTGGGTGTGTATATATGGAGAGAATGGGAGCAGTGTAGTGGGTACGGGAAGAATGGGAGCAGTGCATAATAAAGTGGACGTGTATACGGGAAGAATGGGAGCCGTGCGTTATAAGGCGGGTGTATATATATGGGGAGAAAGAAAGAGCATTTTAAGGTGGGTGTGTATATATAAGAAGAAAATGGGAGCAGTGCGTTATTCGATGAATATATATATATATATATATATATATATATATATATATATATATATATATATATATATATATATATATATATATATATATATATATATATAATATAAATAAAACGAAAGCAGTCCTTGTCCCGTCAATGTATGGCGGAACCTAATAGGTCTGGACCTCCAGAGCCACACGCAAAGCAGCGAAGTAGAGCCAAAAGAACGATAAATCCTCAAATGGGTAAGCAGAGAGACGGTTTATTCAATACAGATGACGCGTTTCACTCCACAGGGGAGCTTGTTCACATAGCGCGCCCAAGACACAGAAACATTTAAATAGTCATATATATATATATACACCCACCATATAACTCACTGCTCCCATTCTCCCCATATATATATACACCTACCTCATAACGAACTGCTCTCGTTCTCCCTATATATATATATATATATATATATATATATATATAGGGAGAACGAGAGCAGTTCGTTATGAGGTAGGTGTATATATATATGGGGAGAATGGGAGCAGTGAGTTATATGGTGGGTGTATATATATGGGGAGAACGGAAGCAGTGTGTTTTAAGGTAGGTCTATATACATAGCGAGAATGGGAACAGTGCATTATAAGGGGGGTGTATATATATGGGGAGAAAGGGTATTGAAAGTGTTTGAGTAGGAGTGACAGGGGAGTCTGAACAGAAATCAGCAAGGTGGTAGCGGTGGAGCAAAGGAAGGAAGCCCAAGTGGGTAGAATGCGAGCGGGCACACAAAGTGTGGAGTAAAAGGAACAGAAGAGTTTAAGTAGACGATATATGTAGAGTAACGGTTGGGAGAGCAGGGGGAAGTAACCACGAGGAAAGAAGGTGAGTACAGATGGCTGTAGAACAGGGCACATGGGAGGGGTTGAAATAAGGGAAGTGAAGAAGAGGAGGTGTGGTGAAAATAGAAGAGGAGGTGTGGTGGAAATAGAAGAAAAGGTGGTAAGTGGGAAGCATGTGTAACAGAAGTGAAACAGAAATACAGATTTGGAGATTCAAGGTGGGAGCACACAAAGGGAAATGAAAACCAAGGATATTAGCTGCAGAATGGGTCACAACTGCAAGTATGGCAGATCAAGTGGAGAGTCAGAGAGGGAAAAGGAAAACATGATATGGAATAGTGGAGCAGGGATACTGGTCAACAAATCAAAGCAAAACATGGGAGAGGACAAAGAAAGAAATGCAACCAAAGGTATGGATCACAGAAGGAATGAAAGCAACAATGAGGATCACAAATAAAAGGTACAATGTGAGAAATTAAATATAGGCATAATAGAAGAGGGCGCAGAGAAAGAAAAAAAGAGCTTGAAGAAGGGACAAATGCAATACAAAGTAGTCTATAGCTGCTTTACATTATAATCCATCCTTTCCTGTTAATGACAGGTAACTTCAACGCAAATAGGTCTACATGTTTCAGCACTTCGGTATTTATTGTCACTCTGGGTATATACCAAATATCAGTCGGACAAAGAGGCGCATCAGGTAGGAAGTGCAACCCAAAAGGCCAGGTTGTCACATCTGATCTGCAGTGCACGCCACACATTTCGAATAGATGCGGCGTGCGGCCCTGCATGCACTTCACTCATGAGTGGTAGCGACAGCAGCTCAAGCACGGTGAATCTGATTCGCAAGGACACACCAGGAATGGAAGACTGCTCCTACCTCACCCGGCGCTCACGTCTCAGCAGGCGACTACTGAAACACTATGCAAGCTAAGGCTGAAAAAGGTTTAACTCCAAAAAGTGCATTAAATTTGGGCCAATCTATGTGCGACCAATTAACAGCTGATGAGATGTGTGATGAGGTGGTCTTCAGCCATATACTGTTGTGTGAGGGTACACACGTGTGACTGTTCGCATGTATAAATATACCCTGGTGAGGAACAATATGGACACTTTTTGCCCAAACACAGGAGCAAATTAGAACTGAAACTTATGAGGCAAAAAGGCAATTTCTAACAAGCATTGGCATAGCCAATAGGTTTTCACATTAGGGACCTATCAGCTTTGCCAAAGCCTTTTTGTGATGCTGTACACCATCAGCAAGATGCTATTCAGCATGCTATGCAGCATGGCCAAAATTTAAAAGTGTGAAGACATGCTGCAGCGGACGCATCATTTCGTACTTTATGTAGGCACATGCATGTTTGATGACGTGGATGTGGGCATGAATCGTTACCTATTGTCACATACAAAAAGATGCAGGCATCATTTTTATTTTATTTAGTAATCTGAGACAGATCAGTAATTACAGAAATAAAAAAGAGGCAACAATATAGCACTTTTTTTAAGCGGATGTGCAGCATGACTCAAGAAGAATAAATAAAAACGCCTATGAGAGGACTGCCTGCATCATTTTGTACGCACATGCGTACAAAATGACACAGGATTTTTTTAATTATAATTTACCAATTAGAGTTGGATCGGTACTTGAAATGAAATAAGTGGGAAGCAACACAGGGGCACAGGTACGGGAAGCAACATGGGGGTATGGGTGGGGGGGGGGGAGCAGATACACAGGGGCCTGGGTGGGGGGAAAGCAACATGGAGGGCGTTGTTCAGGAGGGGGAAAGAAAAGCAACCAGGTAAGAAAGAGAAGAGCAACATGGAGTGCAGAGGAGAAAAGCAAAAGGGCAAGAGAGTGAGCAATGCGGAGTGCCAAGGACAAAAGTAACTAGAAGAGAGCAATAAGGAGCAGGGGAAGAAGCACAAGGACAAGAAAGCAGTGCAGGTGGGAGAAGCACACAGGTGAGAGAGAACAACACAACGCATAAAGGAGAAGAGAAGCACACTAGTAATATAGATGAAACATATGCACTCTTTTGGACAGCTTAAGAAAAAAGTTTTATTAAAAATCCCTAAATGTGATCAGACAAAGGACACGAGCAAATTGGGAATGCTCCAGAGGACAGACAAATGTAACCTGGGCAATAAAAACCGTGAATAAAGAGCAGGCAAATGCGAGACAGTAAAGCCGACCAATGTAAGCATTGGTCGGCTTTTACTGGTCGGCTTGGTAGGCTGAGTCTACCAGACAGCGTGTGCTGTCTTGTAGACTCAGCCTAAAAATCAATCCAATCTAAGTAGATTTGAAACACTACCAATCATTCTTCAACAATACATATCAGTTGCATTCACTGCCCTTCAGTAGTTATGGCCTTTACAACTTTCTGTATTACTTAAGCTCCATGGTCAGAAGCGTAATTTCCCACCCCTTCACCTGGTCACTGTTCTCTATTGTGTACTCAGCAATACTCTCACTCCAGTTGGCTTGTTGCCACTTAGAATTCAGAAACAGAGCAGGAGTGCAAGTGGTGCTCCTTACTTCTAATAACACAGGGCATGACTGTAAGCACTTCACAGACGGACCCACTCAACACTTAAACAAAGCATAGTCAGTGAAAGGTAGGGAGAAAACGTGAATTCGTCAGCCAGAGACAGTATATCATTAGAACCGGACCAAAGACTTTCAAATGGAACAAAGATAGGAAGTGCATTATCCAGAACACACAACACCCGGAGGCCACATTATCATCAAGTCGAGAATAATCCTGACCACGTGTACAGACCTGGAGCATTGATGATGGCATGTCTTAAAGTACAAAGAGCCACAAACTGAGAATCTACAGGAGGCCCTGAACTTCGCCCAAAACTTTCTATATTGTGGTTTCCTCACGACTCACCTTGAAACCTGCACGTTCAGATCACTGAGAGAAAAGTATGCAAGGTGTTGTAAATATTACCTCACTAAAAAAAATGTCCTCCAACGGTGTGGAGAAAAAGTGGGAATCTGAAAGAGAGATGAGAGTTCCACGTTAACTTCACGCCCTGTCTTCAAATGCAGCCATTTGAGGAGGGATATCATGGAACAACCTAGGGAAAGTCTATAGATATTGATATGCCTGTGATTGGTGGCCTTCAGTGTGAATTTAAAGTAGCGGGCAGATGTCTGTCGAAGATGTAAAAAAAAATTTAAAATCTATTCGACTTCTTTTATTATTTGGGTTGATGTTACCAATGGCCTTTATGTCATTAAAGACGTAGTACCCCAGTCATGGATTTTCATTTAACAACATAATATATTCTGGGAGTTGTAATCCTGTTTCACTTCAGTTTATACAATAGATACCACAACCCTGTAAACAAAGCTTTGAAAAAGAAAGACACGACTGGAGCATTTTGAATAAAAGTGGAGTCTATAGAGTGGAAAATAAAACTCACGCGCTCAGGGTGGGATTGGACTTGATTAATTAGAGTTATTTCAGCTTGCCCTCCAAAAAATTTCTTCTATTCTCGGGTATTTGCTCTACTTTGGAACTCATTTGTAAGTTTTTATGGCGAGATTGAAAAAAAAAAAAAAAAGAATTTAACCATATAAAAACATTCTGACAAAGCAGGCCCATGGTCATCTGATTAAGTAGCATCCAGGAAAGAATCTGTCCCAACCAGTTCCAAATAATGTCTCATGTGAACTTTCCTCCCAAACGTTTGCTCCAGATCTGAATGTCTCTGTGCATTAGTGCCGCTACACCTGGTCACAGCAGGAAATTAAAGTTCAAGAACTAATATTGGAAAGGCAGAACCATATGGCTCCAATTGAACCCCAAGAGGACAAAGCTCAAAGACCAGCACTGACACTTAGGCAGGCACTAACTTGTGTTTTCTAACAAACCTAGAAGTTTTGCAACATAAAGGGCAAACTTCCAGAGCAGAAAGTTTAAAAATCCAACGTTGGAGAGTAATCCGCTTCGAAGCGAGGCACTACTGAGCGTTGCTAATCTTGACATGCACCAGTTGGTATAGATTCCAGCAACGCTTTACTCTCTTTCCCCCACCCCCTCTTGGTTATGCACACCAGCTGTCTTTGTTTTGGAAGTGGTAATACATACCATTAACACAGCTCCTATTATCTTGAAGAAATACCCGGCAGAATGGAGATCAGACAATCTCGCCAGAAGACCCTCCAGTCCAGATGGCGGGATATTTCACTAGGAAATATCCGGCAAAACGCCCAGACAGTGAGGACAAAGCTTCATAGTAATCCTCATGAAAGCACGCTTACGATACATTACAACTGACAGCCCGCCTGCACGTCACCGGAGAATGTGCTGCTTTAGAAGGGGGCTTTCAACGTGCTTTGTCATACTGCAAGGTGCTGAGAGAAAGTCTCCTCAATGACTCCGTTACCAGGAAGGAAACTTGTATAACAGCATTCTGAAGGCCTGAATGGTACATTTCCCAGTGTGTGGCTTCACTACCTAATGCTGAATAAACAGTGACAAAGGAAGGTAAAGTAAATTAGGTAAGACTGTATCACAAAATTATTAGGACAGCCAGAAACAGTGCACTGAAAGAGTGTGCCTGTCTGGCTGTGGGGAGGGAACGTACAGAAGTGCATCGGCGGCGAGAACACAATCACATTGTGTGCATGAGTGTGCACCACCATGGCGCAGCGGAGGATGAGAGTGGTGGTGGATGTGGGTACACCTTTACACGGGGTGGCGTGGATCGGTGGAGACCGTATGCCAGCCCATCATGAAAGAGTGCAATTCAGCACACAGCAACAAGGAGGACCCTACCACCTTATTGAGAGGGGGCGCCCCCAGCACAAATGAAAAAATACCTAGGGTTCCCCCCCCCAAAAAAAAAATGTTTCACAATTATTTTATTAAACTGCTAATGTTTCAATACTTTGGGGCTTATTTAAACATTTCAGTTAAGTGTTGCCACTGTTCTAAGAATGCAATAAAATACATGATTGCTTAACATACTATTTCAATCATGGGAGAATGTATCACGTGTCTAGTAGTAACATGGTCGGTGAGTCTGTAAAAACCCTAATTCACTCTAACTTTACAAGTGGGGATGACGGTATCTTTGGAATCTCTGCCTCAGTAGTTAGCTGAGAAGTGCCATCATTGGGTCTTTTCCACCTGAGTTTCCAGTTCTCCAGGCCATGTTTACTCCTCCACCCTGAGTGAGACCTTCTGGAATGCTGACAGTCGTGAAAGGCTTGTAAATGAGTGAAAATGAAAATTACCTCCTTTCCTGTTTGTTGAATTTAATTAAACAGGAATAGGTAACGTTTAATAACAGAATCGGTGCTATGGTGGACAAGTAAGTGATCTAACACACCTTGTGGTCAATGATGAACGGTCAACATGTTTCGGTTCCTTATTGCTTCTATAGGTAGGTGGGCCTTCTTCAATGAGGTGAGACAGGGTGCACCTATTGATACTGTACCATGTTCCCAGTCTTTTTTCTAGTTTTTCCACAGTTATAGGTACAGTACTTACCAGTAACTACAGTATACAATGAGATAATACACTCATTCATGAAGAAGGGTAAGTGAACCTACTTACCTGTCACAAGCGAGTTACACTTCCTCGCCCCCATTCTGGGCCTGAAGAAGGCCCACTGACCTATAGAGGCAATAAGGGACCAAACATGTTGACCATTCACAATCGATCACAAGGTGCGGTATATCACTTACTCTTCCACCATAGCACCAATTCTGTTTTTAAAAATTACCTATTCCTGCCTAATTAATTTCAACAAACAGGAAAATAGGTCATTTTAATTTTCACTCCTTCACAAGTGTTTCACGACTGTCAGAATTCCAGAAGGTCTCCCTTCAGGTGGAGGAGTAAACACCGCCTGTAGAACTGGAAGCTCAGGTGTAATAGACCCAATGATGGCACCACTCACCTAACTACTGAGGCGGAGATTCCAAAGATACTGCCATCCCCACTTGTGAAGTCAGAGTGAATGTGGGTTTTTACGGACTCACAGACCCTGGTACTACTAGACACATGATTCATTCTCCCTTGATTGAAATGTATACCTAAGAAAGCCGAATGGATCTCTGCTTCTCCCTCGCTCTGTATGATATGAGTGCTTAACATACTACTCTGGTCCGGCAGGCCTTACTAACTGTAAAAGTATCCACAGTGCGATTATTAAAATTGGGTGGTATGGGTTTTGAATGATATTTGGTGTCCCTTCCCTTCTGACACCTTCCCCCTGCCAGGATATAAATGTCAAAATTTTTTAGAGATCGCCCATTACAGAGCGGCTTACTGCCTCATTTTTTTTCTTCTGTAGACTAAGCACTATTATCAACTTAACGTTTCTTTTGACCAGAGTCTGGCGCTCCCCCTGTGATCCCTTGGGGCCCTCCTAGGGTGGTCCACCCCCTGTTAGAAGACCCCTGCCTTATGGGGTGATGACATCAGTGCCCTGTGGAGAGATGGCACTGGCACTTTGCAAGACAAAAGGAACCATATGCACAAAAGCACAATGCTGGTAAAGACACTGACACGCTGTGGCTAAAGCGAGCCAGCATCCACGTGAACATCGAATCAGCACATCATACAGAGAAATGTATTGTGTTGTAATTGCATTTATCTAGCGCTTGCTACCCCTGAATGTGATAGCACGGAATAAAACAAGGTATCTGGCACTTCTTTGGAAGAGGAAGCCAGAAATGTAATAACACCAGATTAAGAGCTGACTGCGTTATATCTGCCCTTCGTTGCAAGCTGTTTGCATATCAGGTTTTGAATGCTAGCAATTCCTGGTGAGCATTTCATTGAAGGCACACAAGCAGCTCTACATACAGAGGACACAATACACTTCTTAGGGACTCTTCGTGGGAAGCTCACAAGCAGAGCAGTGTATTGAAGCAATTTTGGGAAGGGATCAGAAGTATTACATGTGGAGGATTTGGAAAAAAGGCACAAATACTTGAGAGCCCAACCGTAAATCCCACTGTTACCTTCCCTGATGGTTCCAGAATAAAAATGATGGTACATGCTTAAAGGGTGACAATCATGGACTATGTACCGGCAACAAAGCACTACCACAGGCTTCAAAGGGTACTGTGGGAACAATCCTGATGCATCAGCAATTCTGATGGCTTCTCCACTAACTCACCAGGCTCAGATGCAAACACACGTTCCATGATCAGACCTTGATATGGGATTTTATGGACGCTTGAGCAGGCCAGCAAGCGAAAGCTTGTGTAGACTGCTATGTATTTGTTAATTCCAGCTGTGGAATCTCTATGTTCTTAAACTGGCTAACAGCCATGTTGCTATGGACATTCCATGTGTTCCTTGCTGATCCACGGTGATTGTCTGGAGTGAAACTCTTGGAGTTCTGATTGCCTGCTCTGTTTTGATTACTGATTACAACATGCATTGAAAAACCCAATCGGTTTCGGCTTTATGAAATCTATTGGCTTTGTCAAGGTTTTTTTTTTAGTTTTTTTAATACTCGTGTTGACGGGCTGTGCAACATGGCTTAAAGAAAAGAAAATACAAAGCAATATGATGTGGTCAATGATGGCCACATCATCGTACTTTTTTCTGAACTTTAAAGACATGTTGCACTGCAACTCGTTCTGCTGCGCAACACGTAAAAACAAAAAAAACATTTACAAAGGCAATAGATTTTGCATAAGCAAAAAATCTATTGGCTTTACCAATGCTGGTTTGTGGCATGCCCCTGCTGGCTTGCCAGTCCAAAAGCTTACGGCATTGTGGTAAAGAGTTTGCAGCGCTGAGCCAGTCATTTGCACTGTGTTGCTGGCGTCAACGTCCTCAAAGCCTTGAATTTCCTTAACAGTTAACAGGGCAAAACGTAGTTTGCACTGGTTCTGCCATTGGTAGATAGTGGGGAAGATGTGAAATTCTTGTATTGTCTTAGAGTATTCACAAACATGGTATGATAGTCTGTAAAAGTTTCTATATTGTGGCAGGCATTAACGATTTCCTTCCACTGCCATGACAGAGTCCCTATAAGCTACTACAAAAAGCCACAAAGACTACTTATGTGCTACTGCAGTGCATTATTCAATAATTATAACATATCTTTGTAGCTATTACTTTATGTTTTTATAGAAAACAAAGTTTGTTTAAACTAAGGCGGAGGAGTGCTGGGGCAACACGGGGAGGGGAAGGAGACAGTCTGCAGAGATGCACTCTTCGAGGGTACATGTCCGAATGTAAAAATAAACATTAAAAAAGTACCTGCAGGAGCCACTAGAAGGACGATGGCCGCAGACAGAAAGCTGTGCTAGGTCCATGATCCGCAGCAGGGACAGAAGCCCCGAAAGAAAGCGGGATGAGGTGAGCAGTCCGGAGGCAGCAGAAGGTATGACCAATAAGAAGCAAGGAAACAAGAGTGACGTGGCAGCCAACCAATGGTAAGTATTGGTAGGCAATTGTGGGCTCAAAGTTAATTTTGAAGGTTTTGTTTTTGTTAACAATAGATCTCTCTAACAAAGCGTACGGAATGTTCATGTGAAACCTATAAATGAACAGCATAACTACTGACTGGCTTCCAAAGGTTTAACATTGGATCTACTGATACATCCAAAAACAGAAGAAGTGCTTCCAAATTTTGAGGCAAGGAATTGTATGTGCGCAAACAAAAAAGAACTAAAGGGTTACACATGGATATGTATTTTACCTTCGTTCTTGACAAACACTGAAAATCAACATCTAAGGGTGAAAATAATTCTAGGTGTATAAATGTCACACATCATTTTTAAACAGATACAATGTAAAGACTAAACCAAAAGGCAAGTGCTTTTTTCAAACTTGAACTTGTAAAGCACGCATATCCAACCTTTAGAGTGGATTGAGCAGGTTTTACGGAAATATCCATCTACACCATCTTATTGTACTCACTTCACTAGGAAGGCGACAGATTACCAGGTTCATCAATCTGTATTTTAAACACTGTCGATGCTAACAGGGTTTATAGGCAAAGGCACGGGATTAAAATATATACATTATTTGTGTGGTTTTCAGGACAATTGACAGCTACTGCCCTCTGAACTGTTACAATCGGATGACTACACCAAATTATAAGAAAGCATTGCACTGGGAGATAAAGAAAAGTCTTGCAGTGATTTTTGGCACAGCTTCTGTTTGCAAGCCACTCGACCATTACCACTAGGAATATTTAATAGAAGTACATAACACTGCTGAGGATGATTTAGTGCACACAAGTATGCCACAACCCCCAAAAACAGTTGCCTAAATTAACACAAACTGAAAGAGAAATCTCTTGCTTAGAATAGCAAGCCATATTCCCAAACAAACTTGTTTTCGAACTTTTGGTGGTCACTAACAAGCCACACAATAACTATCAGTCAAGATTGGAAGGCTTCCCAAACTTGCCGTAGAGATTACTGTGCAGGTGTTTGAACCAATAAGGACGCCTTCGCTTACCACTGCAAGACATGGTTTGCCAATGCAGCGCCTGGCAGGCACCACTCTATATAGTGGTAAAAGGCAGAACTCGCCGTTCTGCAGCCCCACGTGACATGAGATTAGGCCCCAGCCATCAGCTGGGAGAGCCTGGCTGCGTCGCCGCTCTCAGCGCCTCCCCGGGGGCTTTGCGCCTTGGACGGGCGGCTCGGCTATAGCAGCCAGCGCTTGCATCTCCTTCCCGTTGCCACGGCAACGCAGGCTGGATGCTGCAGCAAGAAGCGCTCCCAGGGAGCTCCGAGTCTATTAGAATCAGCGAGCTATGCAGAGCAGCACAAAAGCCGAAATGAAAACACCCCCGACGAAGGGCTGACTGGCCATCAAGCACCCGAGAAATGGCACAAAAGCCGGCACCAGGAAGACACGTGCAGGTCTTAGCCGGAACGCACTTATTGTCACAATTTCAAAACAATCGAACTTTAATTTGGCTTGGTTCGGTTGAATTCATAAGGGGAAACATACTGAGACCGGGGGAGGAATTATCCATGTTCAGCGTCTTGACAGTTTTTATAAGGTTTTGGTCCACGTTAATTCATAGTCCTTGTAGCTCTGCATAGCATAATGGCACGCCCTCTAGGGGTGGACGTTTTAGAAAATCATCTCGTTGCAAAAGATCAATGCAATATTAGAGCAAAAAAGATCGCACATTTTTCTAACAAAAAACAAACTCACGCACGTCAAAGTGAGTGCATTTTCAAATCCACAAATAACATTTTATTAAATAGAGTCATTTTACTGCATCTGCAACTGAGAATCGAAAACATTTTAATTCCTACATCACATGTTCCTACCTAATAAGCACTTGTAACATGTAAAACCGCAACTCCAACTCCTCATTTAACCGTTTCTGCTGCTGGTATCGTTGTGAGTGCTTATTTACAATACGTTGCACCGTATACCCCGACAACATTTCTACACTGTACTCTACAATGTGTATAGAATGTATACGTTTGCAAGGAATCCACTGAAGGATGCACAGGCCCATCTCTGGGGAGCCCTCTTATCTGTGCACACCACTTTGCTGCATCTTGTCATCCATCCACTCTCTATACAACGTGATGGAAATTAAAAAATAAATACAATTATTTACATCTTCATTCCTTAAAAAAATGGACGTACTATTTCTAGCCCCAAGTACCAGACACCAAAACACGTGAACAGTGCCAAAAGGTAACTTCTGCACAAGCTGCAAAGATTAATAGTAATTTACTCCAAACACCTTTTCTTCCCAAAACTTTAGTCTATCAATTCAAAATTTTAACAAAAAGGGCCATATTTGGATCACAGAGCTTCACCAAACAGGGAGGGTATGGTTTGTGCTGTTGTGCTGAAGATCAAAACCAAGGGCGTGCAGTTCCTCTCAAACAGGGGGGGAGGGGGCAGGGGGGGGATGAAGGGAGGAAGAACGCTTTTCGCGTTCCAAGTTAAAGGAAAAAGCTACAATATGAGCAAGTGTCCTCACACACTCTGAAAGGTGTCATACTTCATCATTTGAGCATGTGCCTCGTTGGGCCGGCTCTGCAGTGCCCTACAGGCACCCACTAGAGGGCTCTTTGCCAGATATCTTTTAAATGGCGCAGGTGAAGTGTGGGTGTGGGTTGTGTTATAAATTGTATTGTAATTGCCTCTATATAGCGCTTACTACCCCTGACGAGGCGTCAGAGCGCTTTTTTGGCAAGTAGCACGCTACTTCGGAATCCATAAAGGATTACTGGTGAATTAGTAAAGTGAAAATATGAAAGTAATTTGAGTGGTGGATATCCGAGTCAGTTCTATGGATTGAGAAGGATACCGGAGGGATAGAAGTAGGAAAAAAAGGTTTGCATTATATTGTGCTTGCTACCCTTGATGGGGTGTTGAAGCTCTTTTTCGGCGAGTAGCACGCTACTTTGGAACCCATAGCGTCTGTGGTGAATTAGTATAGTGAAATATGAAAGTAATTTGAATGGTGGCTATGTTAGTCAGTTATTTGGATTGAGAAGGATAGCAAAGGGGTAGAAGAGGTAAAAAGTAGTGTGGTGATAGGAGGTGGATTAAAATGGGTGCAATGATGCTATGTATCAGAACATATTAACAAAAATACTAACTACCCTAAGTAAAAATGTGGTGCTCAATTAAAATATAATGGTCTTTATTGAACGAGGTGCATCAATTGGTTGTATCATGTGGTCAACATGGTTCTTACCTTTGTATATTCACACAGGATGAATGACAATTCTTCAGGACCTAATATTATACACCAACACTACTTAGAGACTAGATTCAATAGGTAGACCTAAGTAATGTAGTAATCAGTCACACAGCAAGTAGCAAAGCGCAATTGTACCTGGACTGAAAATAACCCTTATTAGTGCTAGGTAGGACCCTAGGAGGATGTAGCAGAGTAAAAGGCTTAGTCGCGCCTTGGACGAGAAGCGGTGTCCTCTTTTTGACTACCCCTGCTCTCCTTCCTCGAGGAGTTGTACTGAAGATAACCTAATTCTTTCAATTTTCTGGGGGTCAGGCGAGTATTAAGATCTCCTTCAGTTGACCAGCAAATTGTTAAAACCTTTTCAGTAGCGCGAAAATGGGCTTATATTCAATACACACTCTATACCCACACATTCCACATTAGTCAACCATTTGGCACAAATCTCTTTAGAACACTACAAGGCAAGCGTCCTATTCCCACTTCTAATTTTTCTACAAAATAAATGTAACAGACATGTGGTGACATTTCGTGACTTTTCTTCATAGAAAACTAGGCACTACAACGCAAACTGTATGCAAATACGACGATTATTCCCCTAGTGCCATTCTATTTTCACAAACCTGCAATAACAAAGTACACTAACAAAAGGCAAAAACCTTGATTTGGACAAACTGATGACTCAACGTTCTTGACTGTAAAAAAATAAAGGGCTCAATGCTCTCTGCAATCAAATTTAAGTTTGCGATAAAAAAATATGCTGTCACTTGCAAAGAGCAGGACAGGAATCCATAGCCGGCTTTCACCTAAGTGGAGAGGTCTCTTCAATGACTAAAGATGTGAATCAATCTGTGATGATCCTCAAAAGCAGGTTTTGTTAGGTTTCAGACTGCATTAGTGCTACAAGCCTATGCTAATGAAGGATTATGAGCATTATACGTTTGGAGTAGCTGAATAATTCCACTACGCCGCTGAAGTTTGCAGAGTTTTGCACACTCCGCGTTCCACTTGGAATGCGCAGTTCTGACAAAACTCTTCCAACCGCCACATGGTTGAGTTTTTTTCTCGCGGGAGGCTTGTCAACATGAAGTTGGCGAGCACAAGCAAGAATTTGTATCCCCTAGCACAATTTTCGGATGCTAGAGCACCTCCCAGTGAGATTTCTCAATGTGGGCAGTCGTGGCAGGTTGCGACCATTTGCATTCAGAAAGCTGCTGTTACAGTAGAAAATCTACTAGCAGCAGAAAGATGCAGCGCCCCTAGTACGATCTTCGGGTGCTACAAATTTCTCAATGCGGACGGTCGTGGCAGGTTGCGACCGTTTGCATTCAGAAAGCTACTGTTACAGTAAGTAGAAAATCTACTCGACCAGTAGAAAGATGCAGGGCAGCGCCCTCTGGCACAATACATGGTGCCGTCCGTGCCAATTTTACAACGTGGAACAAGCTCCCAGTACTAAAAATCAGTGGGACGTGCCAAATTTCACCCGCGGAATCTCGCAGAGTTTTTATGTAACTCTACAGAATTCAGCGGAGAGAAACTCAGCGAGTTTCGCCCACTTCTACTATAAATACAACTAAAATAACAAAATAACAGTGCGGGAAAGCTTGCAATGCTGCTTATCTCACGCAACATTTCTCCCTCTTCATGCACCTTTTTTTGCTGAGAATAAACTTTTACCCAGTTAGTCATCAAGTGACTGAGTAACAAGAAGTCATCAGTACTCTCAAGATAATATTCAGCTTAATCATGTTAAAGATAGAGCAGTACTCTATGAAGGCGCAATAATGATTAACACTTTCTCTGCCTTGATAAAGTCGACAATACAAGCAACAGTGAAATGTGGATGACCTATATTTAAACCCACTTTGCTTAGTGGGCGATAACTCTTTCTCTTCACTCAGTTCCACAGGTACTATATAGCAATTTAGCAAAAATGTCAAACAATTAATCCGTTAGATAAATGATGCATTAACTTTATCGCTATACTTAGTCCTCCTTTTTGGATCAGGGCCACGGCATGCTGCCATTCCAGGAGCTTGAAACTCGCTTAATACGAGCCAACATTGAAAATGAATTTTAAAAGCTATAGACAGACCGAGCTGGTTCTACGGCGCACCAGAGATTTCTCTAGAGTTGTCACTACTACTGAGGATCTTACTGGTTTCATCAGCAAGGCAAAAAACACATCTCCCAGAGGGGCATGTGATGCCTGAGGAGGCTAGATTCTTGGCCAATTAAGTGGGGGGTATTGCATCTGATAGCCTACTAGGACATGTGGCGGTTTTAAAGATGATGTGACTAGAGGGGAAGCCAGTATGATTCACTCCATGATCGGGTGGTGTGGCTAAAGGTCTTAAAGCCATTGATGAGACACGGTGCAGTGAATAAGTTGTTTTGCTCTTGGTAGACAGCCTGTTTTCCTGTGCCACTGGTAAAGAGGGTATTGAGTATGGCAAGTGGCATGAGTTACGGTGTGCGCTGGGTGCTGCATACCATCACTTCCGAGTTTTAGAACTTTTTAGGGGTTGAGTTGACTGAACCATAACTACCATTTTACTGTTTTATGGAGTGAAAGGGAGGCGCTGACAGTCACTGCTGTGTAGCTATCGATCAGCTGCAGGGATGCCTATTCACACAGGGAGAATCCGCACTGTACCTCTCCATCCATTAAAAAAAAACGTACCTCATGGTAGAGTGCAAATTCTCAGGCACGCTATAACCTGCTCCTACGTTTCGCATAGAGAGTTTTTCTTCTATCCTTTTCTATCTCCAATGACCGGGCGGCTTACTGACACTGTATATATAAAAAAAAAGCCTACGCTACCACACAAAGTCGCTTTGTGAGGTATGGTAGGTGCAATCTATTGAAAGGAGGTCCACTCAGTTCTGCCCCTCAAAACACACATGCACCTCTCTTCTCTGTTCATGTTCTCCCGGATATTCAGGCTTTTCTCCTATATTTGTCCTTTTACTAATATTCAAGAGGTTAGTGTTATTTACAATATAGCTGTTGGTTTCTAGTCTGACTGTATGGCACAGTTGTCTGCCAGATCTGCTGATACACATTTCGTATACTATAGCCATACAGTGGGCTTTGGTGCACCCAGAGGAGAATCATTCTTGCTATTATCCATTTAAATACATCATTATGAAATGTTTGCATTGCGCTGCATGAGAGACTAGTTTACTATTTTAGGTTTTTTCACTGCAGGAGTATCTTTTTCAATTGTTTTAGTCAGGACTAAAAAACAAAAGTCAGACCGATTGCTTTGGCAATACTTGTTAATTTAGAAAAGCTGCACAGTTGCACCCCTTCAGTAGTCCAAATTTTACAATTCATAACCCCAAAAATGATTTAGTAATTACAAATCTGGACCGCCTCTTACGAGGGGAGATACATTGTATACCATTTTCTAGCAAAACGGTTAGGAAAAATAACTGGAGCTTCACATCTACATTTTCTTGAAAAAGTGTCAACTCTGCGTCCAGATGCTGAAGTTAGTCAGTCCAAGCATTCCAGGAAACTGGGGTAACGTTTAGGCAAGGTGATATTTCATTGACGCCAGTTTAATTTAGCATAATGTCTGGCATTTTATTTTACCACTGTTAAGTGAAAAGCCTACCATTAAGCCATACATTCGGGGAAGAACACGAGGGGCGATTGTTCGTATCAGTGGCAATTTTGCTCTAAAAATAGTGCAAAATGCCAGAGCCAGCATGCTGCAAAATGATGCATAACTTTGCGTAATACACTGAGCATTTCATGCATTATGAAATTCCACAAATTTCTTCAAGGCTTAGTGATGTGTAGCTCAAGAATATGTCAAATCAGAGGTTAGGGTGTTCCATTTCTTAGAGCACGCACTTGCGTTTAGAGAGCGCAAACAAAAAATGTCAAGACCAAGACTAAGAAACACTACTGCAGTTTTTGCAATGGCAGTTGATCTATCTACTGTATTGTAGATAGATCAACGGGCGTGTGTACATTAGCTAGCATAGATTCATTTAGTATACATTTATGTATATGGTATTTAAATAGGTCATACTTAGCCAAAAGACAACGGAGAGCTGTACATGGGCAAATGCAAGCTTAAAGTCAACAAGGAGAGTACGGTTAATGCATTGTGATGTAGTGCTTTTTTTAAAAAAAAAAGGTGAGTCTTTAGCTCTTTCCTAAATTGGAGCAGTGCTGGGGTGGTACTGATGGACTCTGGGATGTTGTTCCAGATCCCGGTTTCATAGATGGAAAATGCCTGTTTTGTTCATTCCTTTTTTACACTTCTTAGTCTACGGTCTGTTCGGTGATAAATACCAGCGATAATGAGTTTGTCTGCAACAAAAGAGGGGATACTGGGTGTGATGGCTTTATAAATTATGCAACTGGTTTTGAAGATGGTGATGGCCAGCAACAGAAGCCAATGGAATTCCAACAGGATGGTGGTGATGTGATCATATTTCTTTAAGGCCCTGGAAGGCACGGTGCGGCCTGTAGGATGCACACTAAGGGTGCCAGTGTGGAGTCTGGGAGACCATGAAATTGGGAACTGCCAACATCCAGATATAAGGGCACAAGGGCCTGAACAGCAGTTGAAGAAACGGTTTGATTTTCTTTAGAAGAGAGAGAGCTGGTACCAGACCGCCTCTGTTTATTCGGAAAGAATAAGTTCCCCCGAGTGAGAGGTTGGTGCCCAGAGTGAACCCTATGGGATTTGGCATGCCGTGAGAGTTGGGGTTCGAAGCAGTCAAGCTTCATGGGATTGAACCAAGATTGTTCTGTATCTTGTTTGTTGATCTAGGCAAATAATGGGAATTCTGTCTTGGTTTAGTGGAGTCTCAGGTAGGCTCGGAACATCCAGGTCTGGATGACGTGCAAGCAGTGTTAGAGGTGCTGGACTTCTAAAGCAGAGGAGACTTTCAAGCAGAGATTAAGCAGACTGGTGAATCTTAATGCAGATATCTGTGAGTAGAGCACCAAGCAGCTCAATGTAAATAGAGTGCACTGAGCTAAATGGTCCTAGATAGCACTAATAGATATTATCACCAACTTGGTTTCTGGACCTTAGAAAGAGCAGAGTGGTTGCACACCTTTGACCCTTAGCCTACATACACACCTCTATATCACGCTATTGACATCTCATCAGAAAATAGAATGAGAAAATGTGGACACAGAATTCGTAAAGTATTTCACGATATTTGGATTAACTAACTCATCAGCTCCTGTGTTTGAGCGTGACGTTTACAGTGTTACTATAACAGCATGTATGACGATGAACACAGACAGCTTAACAAACAATGTGCAAATTCTGTATTTTTTCTAAAATAGCAACAGACCATGACAAACCACCCGTCAGGTCTCTGCGATGGCAAAGCAAAAGCAATGATGCACCCTAATGCTGCTGACCTGGTGTGCCAATGAACATTAAGCAGTTCCTGGAGTGGCACTATAGCACAGAAACAAACAGTGACAAAATAATGTTTTTATTTACAATATGGAATTAATAACTAGGACAGCACTTCAGTGTTCCTGTTATGGTACTGTAATGCCAAACAAAGACACTCCCCCTTGTTGGTTCGGTAATGAAATAGCAATGAAATGCCATCATGTTTCCCTAGAGGTGTGGTGATAAACAACGAAAATAGATCCTTATGTTTGTGTTATGGAATGGTAAACCTAGGCAAAGCCAGTAGGTCTAGCCTTTATAACGCAAGCGTCCACCTGTTGACAACAACTGTCTGAAAAGTACTATCTAAAAACAGTAAAAGAAAAAAAAAGTCAATACTGGGGAAAAGTAACATATCTTGCAGTATCTCAAAACTCTACATTAAATGCAATGATTTAAGCTTTTATTTAAATGCATGGTTTGGTTTGCAAATACTTTTCACTCAGGAAACTGAACAGAATTTAAGAAAGAATACAAAAGTGCCAGATTGTAAAAATAAATGCTTTCCGAAGCATAAGTTATTTTCCACTGGATTCATTCAGCCATTTGCTCCTCAGTAGTAGCACAGAGAGCACATTTATGGAGCGGGTGGAGAAGGGGGCAGGTATTTGAGTGGAGAAGCAGTCCACAAGGGAAAGAGCTAAAAAACACATGCACTCTCATGGTGTGCTGATTGAAAAAGAAAAAGAAATAGTTCCTTAAATGTGAGCTGTGGAAGGATATAAGTCAGCCAATCTTAAAAGGATTGTGAAGAGGCTATGCTCCAGGAGAGAAGCTAACGCAAGAAGAGGAAGCCAAGCCAATGAATAAGAAGCAAGCAAATGAGTGCCAATAAAGTTATCCAATGCTAACCAAGGGATAGACTTACATCCTCCACTTAAGTTCACTATAGGTTTTTTGCATCCAGACAGCTTGTGGTTTCTCTTAGGCAAACCCTGAAAACGACCACACTCAGTGGCTCCAGCAAACTGTGCATCGTTAGGGCAGGTCACAATCCTCTTGATAATCAACCTACTCTGACATTGACACCACTTATCTCTCCAAATATGAAGACAGCCTGTTACAGAGGGACTACATTATAAATAATGTCCCAACTATTTAAATAGTGCAGTCTACCAGGTTTTTAATATTGCAGCAGATGAACAGTGTACGTAGTGACACCCTGACATCTTCTAAGTCAACTGGCTGGTTCAAAAAATTGAAAAACAGATGCTTTATTGCACTGAGCTAATGTACAGGGAAAACAATGATTTGCTCTTGACTCAAGGCCATCCTCTTCTAATTCCTAAATTTATATGCGAATTGAATTCTAGGTATTCCCAAATATACTGCCAGGAAAAAGTTATGCATGCATAATATGTTCCTACAGGGAACACTAATCACCTCATGCACGATGGTTTACTTGCATGACACTTAGGTACACCTTTACAGGGCTCACTGCACATGTAGAAACACCTCATAAGTGTGCACAATTACAATCCTCAAATAATGCATAACAAAATGTAAGAACAATGAGGCTGTTCTTGAAAAATGGAAAATGAACGTCAACAGACACCAAACAGTTCATGGTACCGGTCAGTGGTTGAAAGTGAAGCCATTCCTGCCTTTGATCTCAGGCCATCATAAAGTGCTGTACGACATCATCAAGACTTGGTAAGAGGTCTCTGCCCATAGAGTTGTTCTGAACTGCTGTAGTCTGTGTAATAGTTTCCAGAGGTGGGTATTTACATTGCTTAAAGATTACTTCACCGGAAGAATGAAATACTTTCCCCACCACCGTCTCCGGACAGGGTTCAAATGATGTGAGTAGACTGGACAAGGATTGCCACAACTAAGCATGATTAGCTAAGATAGGCATGTTGTGATGGCCGAGCTGCGGCTCGCCATCAGTGGACCTTGACATTTCATAGTCACTTACCCCCTTGTAACCACGCCACCAAAGGCAGACTCGTGACATGGGCAGCAGTCCTAACGCTAAAAGAACATAATGAATGTACTCATGGATTCTTAGAGATGGTGAGTTATTATACAGCTCAAGGGAGAAAATGCTTGCACATTCACACAGAAGTTGAATATTAACCTATGTTTGCACCATGTCAGTAAAATAAATGGCTACCAATGAGGTAGAAAGTGCAGCAGATACCAGTACATGCTCTCCTCAGACGTTCTAGAGGGAAGCAGTCCTGTCCATTTTTAATTGTGGTGCTACTTTTTGTTTGTGTAGCTTTTACATGCAATTCTAAGTTTGTGAATAAAGAATTGCAGCCAATAAGGCACCTTCCACAGGAGTTCCACATGCACAACACAAATTGTGTACCAGGTCGTTTCTGCCAGCTTCTTACTCCTTACCCAAAGGTAGCAGCACCTAACTGTTCACTCTACGAGAGTTATTGCTATGGAGGCTATCAAGCGTGAGGCATCCCTGATGTGTAAGTGATTGTCAGCTGACATGGCATTTTCCAGCCTTAAAACACTCCATCACTAAGTGCAGCTCACCTGAAAAGTGGCGTAAAGGCCCCTTTTTCTCCCCAACATCAACCAAATACTTCCTCGACAACAGAATGGAGAGACAAACATTTCCCCAATCTACATCCGACATAAGCGATGATACTCAACAAGAAAGTGCTCTACTATTCATGCTGAACCAAAAAAGGGGGTGCCTCCCAGACAATTAGGCAAAGGTGTACACTGGGGTATATCGGCGTGATATACCAGAGTGTACACCCTTGCTGAAAAATCAAATAACAGGTCAAATCAAAGACAACAGAAGGACAACACTTTGGTTTCTTCTCCTAAAGAAAAATGTGATTGATGGTCTGGGGGCACCCCCTTTTTTGATTCTCTATGTATTGATTTTCGCCTCCACAGTCCACAACTGAATCACTCCCCTGTAAGATACGCTACTATTCATGCGGTCACTGCCTAGTAGAGCCCAACAATTTGAAAACTAAGTATTCATTTATATGAATAACAAACTGCAAAGAAAATAGGGGCTACAATAAAAAGAACACCCATGTATAAGAACTACAATTGTTTCCCACTTACTGATATTTACATCTGGAACGAGAATTATGTTTCTACTCCACTAGAAATACCACTGGGTGTCTACATGAGAGTATAACCACCCTACCCCACACCTCTAGGGATTTAGAACACATCCGTGGAAAAATAAAGTTGTAAACTAGGAATATTCACTTCTGGTCATACTATGAGCAAAGGAAAATATCACCTGCTAGTGTAGAGCAGATGACTTCTCAGTACTTATTAGTGGCCGCAATACATATTCTCCCCAATGATGATCACAACTAACACCTTCCTACTCTGTCGGTTAGACTGCAGACTCGCAGGCTTTTCATGGAAGAAGAAAAAGAGTAGTCAAGAGGGATAATCAATGGGGAAACCTTCACCAGTAAGCATATGTATCCTCATACGTCACAACTGAACATACACTCTAGTCTCTTAGGACTTTCCTAACTAAGGTCCACACATGCATTTTCATTTTGTAATATTTGCTGGGGGATGAGCAAACTCCTGATGTGACCACTCGAGCGCATCTGTAATGGTTAGAAGACTCAGAGACTACAAGTCAAGCTGCACCACAATGAACTGGGGATGCAACCAGGTGGGTGGTTGCTACAGCGTGAGACGCAAGCTCTAGTAACGAGCTTTCAATTCACAAACACCAACACCCAAAACGGGTCATCTAAGGAGCATCGCAGTGATGGGACCCCCTAGGACACTGTATAGAAATATTCGGCGAGTCCTCTAGGAGTGCCAGTGAGGTATCTTCTCTCAATTTTTTAAAAAGTACAATAGCGATACTGCACACACTGGCAGTGAAGCACAAATAACACTACACACATTTCCCTGGTGGCAGTACATCTTTCAAATACATATTGGAATCTACTTTACATGGAAGCATGATGGTCAATAATGGACACAAACAGTGTGCGTTCAATTGTGGCATGCAAGTGTGTGTAAATATACACACACACGCAACTCATTAACTACCAAAAGGATATTGTGGACGAGGACACAAAAAAGACTTGAGTGGCTCAAGGTCTGTCCCAGCAGGTAGGCTTCACAATGTCACTCGGCCCAGCTTTCATTGCACTCCTGACAAAGGTGTATATCTCCTTTTTTGAGTCAGGTGAAGTGATTGCGTCTATGGCGGAGTCTGCACTCAGTGTCATTCAACAAGAGGACAGATATCCAAAACACCGAGGCCTCATACATCATTACATTACAAAAATAATATTAAGTGCTCTACCTGTTCGGTAAAAAACCAAGCTGGCACTTCCTAAAGCAGGAGTTCATTACAAACAAAAAAATAAGCACTGGCAAAATGAATAGGTCTGTTGTTGGCCGCCAGCATTTTGGCTTCATCAATGCATGTTTGTTCATTGTTTAAGAACTTCATTACAGCGAAAACTGCTAGGTCGTCAATTTAAAGAGAAAAAAAAAACATTTGCTAAAAGCAAATATATATTTGGTCTAAAAAATACACACATTGCCCTAGTAGTCCCTGGCACTTAAGGTAACTTTGTGTGTGGATGTGCTCCTTATAAAAGGGTAGAATAGAAGGTCCATTCAAAATTTCAATTGTGCAAGTGTAATTTCATGTTATGCTCGTTAAATAAAATCCCCGAAAATACGCCACTAAGCCACGTCATATTTTAAGTGCTCAGGAATAGCACAAACTGCTAGAACGCAAGCAGCTAATGCTTAAGAAGTTTGTGCTTTTTGCCCTTTTTTTTTTTTTAGCTCAAACCATGTCATCGCATCAAAAAATAATTTGAGGGCAGACTTCACTGTAAAATATACGTTAAAAAGCGGATTTGTATTTTGCAAAATTTCACATAATTTGGCCAAAATGTCACGTTATTAAGCAAAAGTAAATTATGTGAATTTCGCACACCCTTATAGAATAGTGTTACTCGCAGTTAAATTTGCCAATGGCTGAAGTGAGCTGACCCAAGTGAACTAGGTTATTTGTATAATTTTAGTAAAATCAAAATGTTTCGGCTAACTCGGACATAAAAACACAAAAGACGCAACAAATAGTCTTTCTTTTGAAATCCGGGGAACTAACAGCCAGATTCATCAAAGGAAATTCGGCTCGCAAAGGGCCAGATTCTGAGAATCTGGCCCTTTGCGAGCGCTATTTTTGCATTTGGGATTCATCATCCCAAATGCAAAAATCGCAATTATAGAAATCGCTAAATTGCGATGAATTGCATTTACGGAATATCAATTTGAGATTCCTTAAATGCAATTCATGAACCATTTAAAAATTGCGAATTCGCAATCTGGGGCCGCTATTTACCGCGAAGTCTGACTACGTGGTAAATAGCGAAAACTTAGAAAAATGCACTTTAGAGCATTTTTCTAAGTTGTATGTTACACACACACATGTCCTTTGGACATGCGTGTGCGCAACACCAGTGTACATTACCATTTCAGTGGTGCTACAGGGTGTCCTTTGGACACCCTGTCGCCCTTTAAATCGCTTCCTTATTTGCGATTCGCTATTTGCTAATCGCAAATAAGGAATAACTCCCCATTCATTTCTATGGGCCTAAAGGCCTTATTAAGAAATCGCTATTAAAGACTCGCAAAACGGGATTCATGTAGAAATCGCAATATTTATAAATATTGCGATTTCTACATGAATCCCGTTTTGCGAGTCTTTATAGCGATTTCTTAATAATCGCTATTAAGGACTCACAAAACATGACAATGATGAATCTGGGGGTAAATGTCTATTGAGAAGTTAAGTCTTTTAGAAAAAAAAACACTAGAGGAAAACGGTTCCAACTTGAAAATGTGAAATCAAATAGATAAAATGACAATTTTCAAAGCACTTAGCACTTAGCTTCATTAAAAGCCCTGGAGGTTCAAAAGTGCTAATAAAGGTCTGCCCTCAGGTTTGCACCATCGGCAGCCATGGGAAAAGCAGGGTCTGTCCGGTTCCTGGAAAGCCCGATGAGATCCAAGCCCGCAGCAGGCCCGAGAGTCACAATTTCCGAGAACAGCACAGGAGGAGGCAATCTGTTTCTAATAGCCTCAAACCTCCGATAAAAAAAAAACACAGACCTAAAGCTGAAAGAGGAATTTAAGAAGGATTGGACCGTTTGTTTTTCTTGGCAAAGACTTAAAAGGTGTGGTCAGAAAAATGTAAAAAAGATGAAAAACCTCTCACTGTGTAATCTGTTTCAAATTTAAATAACGCGGGAGATAATGCGAGGGAAACAGGGAGCCGCTGAAAGATTAAGAGGTGAAAATAAATTATTTAGTCTTTAATAATTTCGACATTAGAAATAACTGAAACATATGGCAAAAGTTACCTCGAGAAAAGCAAGGGGGGAAACAAACATCACTGATTGTATTCCTTTCCTCCAAAAACGTATTTCAAAGGGCAATTCACTAATCTACCACAAGATGGCAGAGCGATCCCAGCATAACACACACCATCTAAAGAAAATGCCGCCAAGCGGCCGCATTTTATGTTAGCAACGTGACAATTACAGCTGAACCATAAACTTGTTGGCAAGCACAGCGCATTCCAAGGGGCGTGTCGGATGGAATGCTAATGCACCGCAATCAAACACAGAAAATTACAATACGGTACACGAGAGGAGACTGATAACAAAAGCCGACAAAGCGTCCCTTCAGACAAGCAATGTATTCTTTTTGATCAAAGGGGCATTAATGGGAGTGCATGTTAGGAGAAAGAGTGAGGCGTCCACCTGGCGCGCAGCTGCGGGTGCACGTACCAACAGAGGGGGCAGTGAGGACTTGTATTACAATTTTCAACCCTAGCAGCATCACTGCGGTCTCGGCCGCTGCTAAATACAATGGCGTCTCTATACATGTTTTTTTGGGGGGGCTGGGGGCGGGGAGGGGGGGGGGCAGGTTGTACACAAGGGGCCACAGATAATACCGCCTGGACTATGTTCGGGCACATGCATGTATAACATATATTACAAAGTATTTTTTTTTACTTTTTAAGCAGTGAATTAAACATTACTATGCTTTATGGACGGGGCAAGGTCTTCGGATTGTCAGTCTCTCACGTTCTCATTTTCACACTCCTCTCTTCTTCAGTCTCCGATAGAATTGCACACTCTTCCCCTCATACACCTGTGCGCAGTGCATTAACTTAAACTTTCGCCCTGTCACTGGTTTGACAGCTGTGTACGTACGTGCACACACACACACCCACACTCCCCCTCCAGTTCTCACTCCTGACGCACCTACAACCTGAACTCACACAGCTACATAAGAGGTGACCTTTGCCACTACACACTATAAATTGGTAATATGTTACATGAAAAATTAGAGAAATATACCATCCTGAAAAAGGCAGGGCTTACTAAACTTTTTAGAACCACGTCCCAATTTTTAGGACGACTAACGTTCAGGCCGCACCCAGCTTTAAGGGACACGAGGCAGGCCATTTTTAAATTAACTTTCACAGATAGCACATTTCAATTGGAAAGGTCACCAAATGGGCACGGATACACCGTTTTCATCGTACGGAAACTCCTTCACATTCCTATACACCAGCGAGATTGCCATATAGTTCATCCTGCTTTTCTTTCTCTGACTGCAGAGTAAGAGTAGTTTGTAAAAAACACAATCCCCATTAAAAAAAAAAAAAGCAAATCGGTCAGGAGATAGTCTGACATTTTACTTCTATCTTTGAAGCGCCGCAAATGCGACAAGATAAATACAAATTTAAAGTCATCTTTATTTACTGCTTGGACTTCCGCAACCTCTTGAAAATCGGCTTGGGACCGAGCCAGCGTTCGGAAAACACTGCTCTTAGAGTAAGTACAACGTCAAATGTAAACAAGAAAAGCGCTGCTTTTCCAAAGGCTGTGAGGGCAGTGTCTGTTGTGGCTGGGTGTGACTGTGGCCGGTGGTGTGCCACTAGGGAGGGCCAGCAAACACAGAGATGATGGACGGAGAGCTGAAACTTTTCAGACACTCACAGATCTGGGTTGAATCCATCATCGATCTTTAGCTCACTTTGTCAACACAGTTCAGACACAGCTATATGCAAATCAGTCTTGACCATGTGCCTCATGGGAACAGGTCAGCCCGGACTGCCAAGCCAGGTTTTCCCTGAACCAGAAACAAGCAGCCTGGGACCGGTTTCGGGATAACAGCCCTCATCAGCCAGGCTAGCTTGAATCCAATGGCAAAGTGAGCAGGGGACCCACGTCTGGGCATAACCTGCCAACTTAGGGTGAACAAAGCAAACACGGAGGGAGTGCTGAACTAGGGAGGGCCAGAACAGTCACAGGGAGGTCACTGGCCCCACCAGCCACGTACTGGACACATGCACACTGACAAGCCTGTATCTTTAACTCTCCTGAAGCCAAGATTACACCAAATCTCCCACGGATACAGTTCCCACAAATATTGAAGGTATGGATTCAGAACGACACATTAGTCGAACCTCGAACATTTGAGCACAAGACCTCACTTCCAATTTTGAGAGGAAGTGGACAGTGTGGCCAGCTTCCCATATAATTTCATAGGACACTCTACACGCTTGGATACATTACACTTTGTGTGCACATAGAAATCAGACCTTTGTTGGAAGTGGAGGATCTATGAGTCACAGCACATTTTGAGGTTTCATTCTAAATCAGGCCATCTTAAAAGATACAACTCGCCTGAGATAGAATGCGATGATTATTCATACAGTACTGGAGTCATAATCCCCTTACCGCCTCCTGGAGTACGCTTTGACTGCTTTCTATTGCATTGTTTGAGAGACCAGGTAAGAAAATGAATATTCTGGGATCCAAAGGGAACGAAATAGTCATTGCTTTGAATCAACAATGTTAAATATCAGTATCTACCATGCATACCGCCCTGTAACCACCTACAGCCAGAGGGCCTGGCCCAGAAGGCACAACCTAGCAATGGACATAGGAGAATTGATATCTAATCAAAGTTTTACAACTTCACCTAAATATGCTGGAAATAAACGGTGTATTCTTAACAGGTTAATACCGTCTTCACAGTGGCATTTCCCTGTGAAGAGCAGCCCTTTGGCCTTGCCATCAAAATCATTGCCCCGTAGTGGTGCTCTAAAGGGCTAATTGGAAACGATTCAACCAGACTACACATTTTTAGGACTCGCCCTGCGATTGCAGGCCAAAGGCCTGCTGTCGCAGAGCGAGACTATTGTTATCATTCCGGCTTTCAAGGACTGAAAGGGAGAGGACAACAGACTGTCACGCGCACGCAGCAGCAGCCTGCCGGGATCAGGTCGCGCGCGTCAACGCGCGCTCCGATTCCGGCAGGCTTTTCACAACACATGCACAACACACATATAACACCCATCCAGACCCCCACGCACGCACATACATACACAGGGAACCCCTCCCCGGCGCTTACACACACACATCCCCTACCTCGTCTCGGCGTCTTCGTGCTCCCTTACCCCCGCTCCTCTGGCCGATTGTGCTCTGTGAACGCGCACGTCTCCGGAAGACGTGCTGCGCCCGAGCTGCCTCCAGCTTGGTTTTTTGGATCCATTTCGCGGCCGACGCAACTAAACGCGGACGTCTTGTTAATCGTTCTCATTGCCCCAACCCAACGGCGTAGCTAGGGGGGGGGCGAGGGGGGCGGACCGCCCCAGGTGGCACTATTTAGGGGGCGGCGGCCGCGTGGCACTGGTGGCCCGTTGCAACGGCCTTTATAATTTATTTAGGGACACAGTGTCCTCAAATAAATTATAAAGCCCGCTGAAACGGGCCACCAGTGCCGTGCGGCACCAGTTTTTGAAGCGCAAGCTGACATCACGCTGAAACGTCGTGCCCGGATCCCCTTTCACGTAGTGACATGACTTGCGCAGGAGGCGTGTAGATGACGCATTTGAATTGTAAAACCTATACTTTATTCTGGAAGAAGTGAGGCGTTTTAAAAGAATGAATTGTGGTGCCCTAGCCCGCACATGCGCGAAGTCCATACTTCGGGTGTAAAAGTGGTCCTGGAAGCATGACCCGATCCGGCGGAGCTCGTCTGCTGGTGATCCCGGGCCCGGGGAGGGCCCTGCCAGGGCTAGGAGTAGATCCCATGGGCGCGCAGGAATCCGTGCGTTTGTGTTACAGTGCAGGCTGTTTATGTACAAAGCAGAAATATTTCGATTAGGGGCTGCATGGTATTAGCAAGCACTAACAAAAAAAAAAAAGAATTAAGGACGTCCAGAAACGTACAGCTCTTGTAGCGGGGGCCTCGAAGCGCTGGCCTGGTCTTCACAAGACATCAGTTAACAAGAGAATGAAAATCAATAACGTAGGGCAACAGAACCCTATGATGGTGACCTCTCCAACTTGTCACTGCACCAACACCGCTGGCCAGTGGTTTATCGATCATCTAACTAGAAAGCGCTACACACCCCAGTAACCAATCGAAAGCACTGCTGTTCGCCAAGCGCCTAGTAGCACACGTTCCCTGGGACGGCACAGCACTTGTCTACCAGCAATACTAGTGGTTTCTGATGCTCCCTATCCCGCCTCTGGGTCCTCTTACACATGCCATCCCTCAGGGATGGATACCTACACATAGCCAGTGATGCTCCCACTGAGGCTGCAGGAACCTACATCGCAGGAAGGGAGAGAGGCTCCCAGCATTTAGCGATTCATCCTCGGCACCCTCAGCCCCTAATTACAGGCGACACGTGGTGTCCCCAACTCATAGAGGAATATTTGTATGTGACGTCACATCCGGCTGCTGGAGCGGGCCGGGAGTTTTGAGGAAGGTGCGCGCCTCCGTGCTGGCCGTTTTGTTGGTGGTGCTGCAAACTGAATGATTGCGCTGGCATTCACAACGCTGCTACAGGCACCACTGGAATCTATCGAGGTCTACAAAACGGCAAGTAATTAATCCACATTTAATACAATGTTTTGGTATTCTAGAGTTATGGGTGAATTCTCTTCTTTAATTACCGCAATTGTCACCTCTTGTTACTCATACACATTGTGCAGCCTAGTTGTGCCCAGTTGTTAAGAACGTATGCTGTTCATGCGGTAAAAAGTATTGGCAAATCAAATGATATGAATGAGGTGAAATATGTGAACAGGCAATACAGTCCTGACCCCTTGACTGCCGTGGAGTCTGCACATTCCTGTGCCAGATCATTTCTCCAACACTGGCAGACATGGTGCATTAATATAGGCGGGGCAATTCTCTTCACATTTGTGCTTTGAGCCCATGATGTGTATATACATCATGCGAGTGTCCTATTTACGCCCTTTTATGATGTACATGTAAGTAAATAGGAGTGTCGAGGGGTTAATGCCTCCTATTCATCGAGGAGGATAAGAGCTTGTGTGTGCATCATTAGAAAAATGTTTTAAAAAATATTTATATGCATTTCAAACAGGTTGCAATTAATAATTATTTTAATGTCATACAGGTTTGCTTTATTACTTTTGCAATTTAATGTTACACCACAGACACTGTTCCCAAAATATTAATGGTTTGCAGGGAGCACACCGAGTACAGGAAAAAAAATCTTTTGCTTCTCTTAGGAAGGTCTCATGTCTTGAATCTTGCAGTGCTTCCTAGCAAAATGCTTAAATTGTACAAATGAAATTGACAATATTGATCTGAAGGGCTTTTCTTAATCGAAAGAGGTGCTTCTGGAAGCCCACAGCGGGAACACAGTGTAACCCCAATAATGAAGACTGGTTCAAAAGCATATCTGGGATACACAAGACGTAGGGTTGTGTTCTGCAACATTGAAGGCCCAGATCACAAAGACAAACGCATGTTAATGGCCAATGGCTGTGGTAACTCCCATTCCAGAGTGGGAAGGGAAACAGCCCCACCGCCCCCCCCCCCCCCCCAGATTTGCTTGGGGTGTGTGTGGAAGGGCTTTCTCCATTGGTAAAAATGTTTTGCCCCAGAGCACAAAAATGTAAAAATGTGCACAACTGACTGCCCTCCCTATTGTGCAGAATTGTACATTATGAACAATTCTGTAGAGGGTGAATAGGAAAGCTTAAGAAAGTTGCCACAGATTTCATGGTACATCTGGAAACCCATGTCTTACATAGCTTTCTAGGTGCGTAACTAGGGGTTGAAGAAAGTTAAACAAGCATTGGCACAGCCAATAGGTCTCACCTTTAGGACCTTATAAGTGTTTAGCCATGCAACAGTTGATGTTGTTGCACCAAGGATACTGTGCTGCTTAACTAAATACTTATAAGGCCCCAAAGGCGAGACCTATTGGCTATGCCAATGCTTGTTTAATCTTTGATTCCCATTGTAGACAAATTGTGTTTGCCTTTGGCAATCACTTTTTTAGATCCTTCCTGTGCTTTTTTAGCACGATTCACAGAATTGAGAATCAAGGTAAAAGCTAATAATAAGAGATTGGTTAAAAACAGGGACTTAATATTACTTTGGGTGTGGGGGGGAAGAGAAGGGGGCCCCAGTCTCATGGTAAATTCACCAAAATGCCATGTAGTGACAAGCACACGGCCTCTGCAGCAAGCATCAGTATGCTGAATGTTCAATCTACTATTTAACAAGTAGTTTGATACTGGGCAAATCATACTCTCCCTGTGCCACTGGCCACATAGCTTACAATATGTCAGCACCTTTAAACAAGCTTTACGAAAGAAATAAACACCAAGGATATACTCCTAGGACATAATCCTACTCGAAGTCCCCAGCACATCAGTCATTAACACATTCAGTTACGGGGCAGCAGCTAGATTTTTATCTCAATAGATGAGCACGCACTGGAAGTGCAGGTCCCCTTTTGTGTACAGTTCCTCCCCACTAACAGGCCTCTCTTCCCAAGCCCATAAAGGCCTGAAAGAGTGAGAGGTACTTGCCTTTTGAGAGGGTTAGAATTATCAGGGAAGCGATATGTGGGACCAAGAGCATCCAGAGATGCCTCAGTGCAAGAGGCAGGACAGTAGCTGTGACTGTAGGACCCACCTGCAAAATATCTGAAGGTTGGCCAACCTAGAAGCATACAGGTACAGGAAGCTCTGGCTGACAGAGGCACTTCAAGAGTCAGATAAGCAGCCATGATAGAGACCAAGTCTAACTAGAGGGCCACCGCTTCGAATCCTGCTGACAGTGCAGCAACGCTGAGTGGGGCAAAGTCATTCTATTACCATTGTTGGCAGCAAAAATAATTCAGTTTGTGAGCGCTAGGAGTTAGACATTGCTTCAACTGACATTTGAATCCGGTAAGTCTTGTTTACATGAATTCCTTAAGAGCCTGTATTTTATTTTGGTTGCTACATCTTTCATTCGGGTATCTTGTATAAGACTTCTAGAACCAGATTTGCCCTTTGCTCAGTATGTTAGACTCCTGAACACTGAAGGACTACGCCCTTCGTCCTCTTTAGGACTGTACTAACTTGAACGTTGCTGCTGCCTGAGATGTGCTTCATGTGGACTACACGTCTCATGACCAATTATTTTGATCTGGGGTCGTCTCATGCAAAGATAGTTAGACTATCCTTACCTTTTTCAAATTTTCTCCACTAGTGCTTCAAGGCTTCTCAACAGGGGCATTTGTTGCTTTACAAAACTCTAAATAAATAAATCTGGAAATATAAAATGCTCCACCATTCTTGAGGATACAAAAACATAGCCAAACAAGAGGGCCACGAACAGGAAACCATGAAGCAGAAGCTATGAAAAAGTAAGATGTCACTGAGAAGTCCGTGGGATCAAGCTTTGCATCAAAGGTGCTGGCATTTAGTTTGTCATGCCCACGCAGGGACTTCACTTTACGTTTGGTCCATGGTGGAAGTGATCTGCACGCTGCCCACACGCAAATCACAGGTTCCGGGTTAGTTAGCTATTAGGTTAGACATTTTAACTAATCTTTTCGCAATTTTGATACAAGAATTAGGCAGTAGGAGACCTTGAGGCACATGTATTCCTGTATCAATTTGTGAACCATACTACCATTTTTAAGTCCACAAACACACAGTGGCTTTATCTATACAGTGATTTCACCAACAAATAAGAGTGTGTGGTTTACATAATGTACCATAGGCAAAAACATGAGTTGCTTTGGTTTGACATTTATGGCTTCCTGCACATTATCTCCATCAATCTGGAATGTTTGTTGTACTGAAGTAACTTCTATTTAATGCATTCCAAAACACCTCTCTACTGTCTTCAGAGCAGTGGACTGTGCCATGGTTATTCATTGCAGGCGTCTTCTTTGCAAGAGCTTCCTCTAAAATGCGGGTCTGTGGCTTTCCCGGCAAATCCTGTTGACTCACCTTTTTGTCACAGCCACCCACAAGCCCCCCCTCTTTCTGGATACATTAGGTCATGTTTTCGTCTTTACTATTTTCTAAATAGCAGTCCTTGTCCTGTAGAGTCTTCAACATCCATGGATTTTCGCCTCTCCTTTTTTCCTTTAAGATAACCCTCTCCTCCTCTTCCATCGTCTGGCTGCCTCATCTCTTTGAAGAAAACATTCTCAAAGGCACACGCATGGTTGCTTTAATCTCTATGATTTTAGTTTTGAGAATTGCCCCCTACTCATATCAAAGATCACAACCTCTTCTTTCAAAGTCATATACCTGAGGTCTAACAATAACGAATCTTCTCAGGCTCGTCTACTAGCCATCTGCATGAATGATACTACCCCAATCATTACACTTAACCCCTTCGACGCTGATGACGAGCTCAGCTCATCATGAAGTACACCTCTCGTACGCTCATGACGAGCTGAGTTCGTCATGAACCGCAGGATTTTCAAATCTTCAGCGCACAGCGGGAAAATGCACCGCACCGATGGAGTTAATTTAATGATCACTCTTAATTTAATTGACCACAAAGAAACTGGAATAAAAGCAATGAATGGTTAGTTTGAGCCCATAAGAGTAATCCCAGTAAAAACAACAACCAATAAACAATACTGGAGAAACCAGTATCCCTGTGTTAAGGTGCACTAGCTGCTCAGTGTTAAGCACTTCCAATTTCTCATTAGGTGTAGGTAAGGGCTATATAGTACAATTACAACACAATACAATACCTCCTTCAGTTCTCGGTTCCCATGATGTCTTTGTTGTGTGAAGCCACAATTATCTCATTCAATTGTTTTTGGGTGTCTACCAGAGTTTTCATTTGGACACTGCAGAGGAAACACTGATGAAGAAGTGACTGCGGCACGGATATGTCCATTGTCCAGAGCAAGATACGACAGTCTAGGCAGGTACAAAGGCACACTTCTTAACAGATCATTGTGTAGCTCAATGAAACCTGGCCCACTTGCTGGTCAGGGTGTTTGTGGAAGGAATTGCTGATGTCGCTCTGTCCTTCATTTTGCCTAGCAAATCCCGATAGGGTTCTCCTTGTCAAAGGCTTCTTCGCAGTTTGTCAGCTCTGTCTAAGCATGATGGGTCATTTCTTAAAACCACTCTAAGCACTCTTAACTGGGCTAGTCCGAGGAGGCCAAAGGCATCCTTGATGGTCTCCTGACAACAGTAGGGCAACAGGAACAAGAGGAATACTGGGCACCACAACAGCAGTTGTCTCGGTGTAGGCTGATGGGGCTATTGAGTGCCAATCAAAGCATCTTCAGTTCCAAAGTTCCTGATTTTAAAAGAGGCTTACGTGACAGAGGGAAGAGACCACATAATGTGTTATGATGGAGCAGCAGTCTATGCACTCCTTTTATGTCCCAAACTGCAGATTGGACAACCGTTGAGGTGGTATCAGGAGTTAGTGCATTACTAGTGTCTGTAAATTCCAATCTGGAAACAATAGGGTTTAGTGGACAGTATGAGTTTTAGAGAATCCTCCACTAAATGGCTGGAAATCATGGAATTTTTAGTGAAATTAGCACCCATGGTGGAGCAAGAGCTGACTTCCCAGCACAAGCGTCACCAATGAAGGCGGATCAAATCTCAGTGTAATTCACAACTCCAACATAAAGCTTTTTTTGGCCTGGCCCTTATGGGTGAACACATAGAAGATTAGATACAGAGACAACATACAAAATGGACAGCACAAACTATTGGCTTGAAATCTTTTTCTCATCCCTGCACTTTCGGCCTCAAGCCTGGCAAAGCTGCACCTGTGGGTATCGTGAGATCCACTGGAGATCTTTGGCTTGGCTCCCGGAAACGGTGGGATTCTTGAGTTAACGATGTATAAATGATGTATAAGAGTTTAAAAGGGATGCGGGATATCAGGGAGCAGAAATTACCCAGAGGGTGAGGGTCCTTTGCTCGTGCTTCCAACCGGCATCAACATAGAAGATGTTCTTGCGAGCATATGAGATGAAAGGGCGTGCACCGTTCGCCAATGGTTGCTCCTTTGTGCTGCAAGGCGGGCTTAACCCAGATAAGTTTTATGGAGAAAGGTGCATTCCTCTTGATAGTGTCATCCAAACTGCCATTATGAACCTTCAAAGGTGCCAATTTCACTTTCTGTCATGATCAGCTGTTGCCTGGAACTTGGTGAAGAACCCTAGCTTTCGGGCTGCGAAAGTATTAAGCATAAGGTATACATTAACAGCTGACACAAAATAGGCAACACATTTGGACTTTAAAAAAGATCCAAACTAATATTGTGCATCAGTCTGATGTATATTTGTCATCTCTGTAAGCACATAAGGAAGCAATAAAATAAAATACGACCAGAAAGTACAATAGTTTAAGGTACAAAAGCCTGTGAAATTAATCTTGTTGGATTTTGAGCAATCACTCAGCAGATGCAATGTTGAGACAGTACTTGCTATATTTAGACAAGTGGATGAAGTTACCACAGTGTTATTGCTAAGGGCTGGTGATTTTCAGAATTACTAGGAATCTGGATTCCTGAATGTCAGCTTTTCAGCGGGAGCATCAGGCAGAAAAAGACCTCTCGAGGAGCTTTCGGGATTATCCGGCATCAAACACTGTAATTAACTCAGCATCTCAAACTGCATGTTAGAATTGAACTTGCGTGCTTAGATCTCCTCGTAGGACTGCTGCAGAGAAATAAACCTACAATACTAGATTTGTAATGGAATGACGTTCAAAGTTTCCACCGCCAAAGTCCACTTTTCAGACACTTGAAAGGTATGAAAATGAAAAAGGATGGGATGCAAGCACTGTATTAAAAATGTTCATATCTGTGTCACATGCATTATTGAAGCTCCTGTGCTGCTCTAAATTTGCATCTTCGTTAAACAATTACAAATCCCTTGCGCTAGGAGACAAATTAGTGGCGCTGTGTGCCCATGCCATACACTAGTCATAGTCCAAAGTAATACTACATCTGGTTGTGAAAGGGTCACCGTTAGGCTCTAGACAACTGGCTCAAGCACCCCCTTCATCCATCACTGTTTGTGCCTGGAAGGGGACTTCTCAATTGACATTTCCTTCTGTGCTTTCACCCATTCCTAGAAAATCTGTTGTGTGCATCTACCACGTTCCCTTGGTAACCTCTGGTATATAAAGCTGCAGACAGACCCCTTCTATTTTCTAACATCCTTAAGTTAAATACATACCACTATCGGATGCCTATCGCTACCTTGCTCAAGTATGGACCAGGGTAGAAAGCTGAATCAAATGAATCATTTAGGTCAGCCCTGCACTAAAAGCTATGCTTTGGGCACGTGTGGAGGAATGAAAAGAAGCCTGCATAACTCAGTCCAGAGCTAACCTCTACTTCCTGTATTCCGCTCTTCAAACACTATCATCATCTAAAGATTTCCTGTGTTTATGTGGTTCCTGGATGTTTCTCACAATGCTGCGGAAACAGCAACAATGCAGAAGGTGTTGTGGATCATCCCAAATTCATCAGCTTCAAGCACAGTCACCCACATCACCTGGTCAGGGCCAAATTCCCCAGCTGTTTCCTCATCCTATGGCATGGATTTTGTGCCTACACTCAGCCGCAAAAGTGTACATACCCCTTCCCACCACCGATCATGCTCCGTCACGAACAATCATGTGCTCTGAAGCCACTTAACAACTTTAAGCAGGATTCTCTTGATTTGCAACAGCTAAACCCCAGACTCCAGTCGCATTTCAAGAGTCTACAGAGCTTCGTTTGACCTATTCAACGAAAAAAAGATTATCTCCAAAAAGGAAACTCACAATGCCTTCAAAGTTCTCATCAGCTTACAGAACTAAGCTCCACAGGACCTTCTCGATCTGGATCACAAGGGAAAAAGAGCTCTGCAGCACTCAAACAACTTGAATACATAGAAAGACGGTGTGTATAAAACAAAGTAATGCCGTACCCCCCCAAACCTCCTACTCGCTAGTCTATAGAAACTCACACTCTACATTATAGTAGCTCCATGGGAGGATAAACACGAGTTTGGCAAGCTGTGAGGCTAATAAGAAGCAGGTAAATTAGAGTGACAGTAAAGAAAACCAATGGTAAGCAATGGGCAGGCTGCAATCCCTGTAAATTCTAGGTAAGCCCACAGAATGCATTTTGCAACTGACAGACCCCTCAGTGTCTCCACCGAGCTTCTATCACTGATATACATATATAAAGAAAAAAAAAAGACCCTCTGTAACCGCCATCTTCATTCTCCTCCTCCAGGACATTAGAAAAAGATACCTCATCAGGATACTCCCGTCAATGGCCTACAAACAAATCAGACAATTCTGCAGCATCCCCAATAACATATTTGAAAACAACACATTGTACTCTACTCTAAAATCTAACATAACTTCAATTCATCCTAGGCAAATAATATAATGCAGTTCTGCAGAACTAATGTCTATCGACCTATAAAAAGACAATATGCCACAGTGCTCTCATAAACTTTAAAATATAAATTGGGACCGTTAGGTCACGCATGCCATTTAACACAAGAAAAACCGCCTGAAAGCACTGAATTCCCCCCAGTGCACATTAAGCAAAAGCACTAAGCGCCCACACAACTCATAAAATAAAAATGAGACCTAACAGTGTGTAAAATATAAAACAAGCACTGTAAAAGCCACTATTCCAGATTTTTATTATGCAATGGGTTTGGTAACCGCCAGACAATTTTGTGTTGCCCCCAAACACCCTAGAAATTATATACCATAATCAAGAAGCATTTCGGGCTAAAAAAATATGGAAACAAAGAGTATGGCCCTCTTTACAGACCGAATTAGCAGAGTTAAGCTGTGTCATCAAATACAAGTTTCAAGAATAGTCGGCAGATGAAGCTTGTATCGTTAGTGGTGAACCTAAAATGTACACACAGCAAAATATTACATCGTAGATACTTCTACACAATGCTCACTATTTTCATTGCATCTTTAAGACACCCAATTTGATTTAGTATCTTTACTCTGTGAACATAAAAAAGCCTTAAAAAAGAAACAGTTATCAAGACTAAAGTAAAATAAATGAAAAGCATGATCCCTTAATGACAGGTTAAGGCATCCAGGAAGCAGGCACTTCCTTAATAATTATTAAAACAAAACAATTAGAAATTCAAAGGTCACCAAGTCAGCAATGAAACGAAATTGAAAAAAACGACACACTGGGTTTTTAATGTCAAGCCGTGTGTCTTATCTCCTTTGCAGTCTAACACATATGGGAAAACAATCTGGACATTTTAACAATCCATGAAAAGAAATGACCTTAATGAAAGACTGATCCATGCAACAGAAAACCACATGAATGCCAATGGTTGAAATAGACTGACCCAGTCAACTCTCCCTTCCTGTACTTCCTACACTATTTATTTTTGAAATATTGGTGACAGGAGGTCTTCAAATGAGGAAAGAGGACTGTCAGCAGGCTCAGCAGTAAACCCACGCTCCTCATCCAGGAGCAGAAGCAAACAAAGAAAACAATTAATTCTGCTGCCCCGCAGCCTAAAATACTAAGCACACTCCATAGTGTCCTACACTGTGCCCCACAATTGGGCAACTAAAAACAATCCCTGTTGGTCCTCTCTGCCTACACAAAACGCATAAAAAGACCAGCACGCCTGTGGACCACAGGACTTGAACGAGAGAACATCCACAGCATCAATAGAAAAACTTACACAATCAACAGAGGAAGCTGAAAGGCAAGAATGAAACCACTATGATCCCATTACTGTTTCTTCTTTTGTGAATAATTCAAAGACGGAAAGTGGCTACGCACGACTGGGTTAGTCGCACACCACATTTAATGTATGTGTCTTGTATACATCCAGCACTCAAAATTCAAGACCAACAAGCCAGAGTATCAAGTCAACAACTATACAGAATTAGCAAACACTAATCTCTCTATTTCAAGTCACAAATGCAGCAGAGCGCCCAAGTTTCCCAGGTTTCTGTGAAATTAACTGAAACAAAACCTGCTTTTCTTTGCATTCTGAGACTTGTAAATCTGATTTAATAAAGAATTTTAAAAAAGACAACACAATGCAAAAAAAGAAAATCACAGGTTGTATGAGGTACTCGTGCATGCAAATAGGAAAAACCAGATATCTAGACTGGGTCAATATATATTTTTTTTTAATCAGTGGCAACAAGAGATGTGTCTGGGTGGATTTTACATGCAAATGTTTTTCCGTTCATGTCTTGCATACCAGACAGTATTTAGCGGTCTGTAGATGAAAGCCTATGGTGGACCATACCAAAAACTTACAGTGGGCTTAGAGCCCGCCCACTGCTTACCATGGGGGTTGGCTTTACTGTCCCTCGTTTGCTTGCTTATTTGATGGTGTGTCCCTCTACTTATGTTTGCCACTCCCATTCAGCATAGTAGTGTCTTTACAAACCTTTTCACTGGCTGACTTATCTTTCCACAGATCACATTTAGGGAACTATTTTTTTCTTTTTCTTTAAGCACCATATTGAGGGTGCACATTTTCGGGATCTCTCCCTTTTCTGCAGCTTCCTCCCCACCAAATCCCTACTCCCCCCCACCATGATCTTTCTGTGCTCCTCTTTCTCCACCCCCCCCCCCCAAACCTGGTTCACTGATTTCTCCACCTTAGCTAATCTTTGTCCGAATTCTTCCGTCCTCCCCTGACAATTGGTCCCCTTGCCAGTCGCTCCCCCCACCCACTCTCAATTGCTTCCCTCCCACCCGATCATTCATTGCTCCCCCACCTCTTACAGTAATTTAAAGAAAAACATTTTATTTGGAGAGCCAAGTAGTTATTATCTGCAGCCTACCAGCCCTGCTTGGAAGAAAGGACTTTCTTTTACTTACTGAGTCAAGTGGTGTCCACCATCTTGCATCAGTATATAAAAAGCAATGGAAATGGCACCCACATAAATCAGTGGGGCCTGCCCAGACTGCAAATTTTCATCTATAAACACTGGTGAATCCAAAACGTACCAAAGGCGACCTTTATTAACTTTCTTCTGCTCAATAACTTTATTTTTTGAGGATCTGACTTTGATGCAGAGGAGAGGACAAATTAATCGCACACATTTTAATAATTTCTTGGTACCGGGCCTGAACAAACAAATGCTCATCTCAGTTTAAGCTATACAACTCATGTCATTAACTCTCTATAGCATGTACAGTTAATTTGATGTGGATTTGCAAAGAGAGGGTTCCTTTAGAAAGGCTGGCACTGACCAATTGTTATCTGCTTCACATGTGCGCGAAGGATAGAGACTCTCTCTCGCTGATGGAAAGAATTAAGCCATGAGGAGGGGGGTGGGGGGGAGAGAGAGAGAGAGAGAGAGAGAGAGAGAGAGAGTGAGAGTGAGAGAGTGAGAGAGTGAGAGAGAGAGAGAGAGAGAGAGAGAGAGAGAGAGAGAGAGAGAGAGAGAGAGAGAGAGAGAGAGTGTGAGTGTGAGTGTGAGTGAGTGTGTCAGAGAAAGTGTGTACGTACACGTGTCACAATTGATAAAACAATACCTCTGGCCAGCACATCGTAAACCACCCACTGTGCGAGATGGAGGTCCCTAAACGGACTGCCTTCTGCTCTGGAAACTAAGATGCCCCCGCTCATGCTTATGCAGCACTTCTGGGATGTACCACAAACCTGCGACAAAACATTCATAAATGCAAATGTCTGTGGGAAGAAGACTGCTGTCTCAGCCAGTTGTCCCAGCAATGCAAATGATGTGTGTTTTCTGGGTGAAGGACGGTGCCAATTGCTAACCACAAGTCATTCGCTTGTAAACTTCCAGTAGGCATAATGCTGTTCAGCACCATGAGCCACAGGAAGGGCAAAGACACGGATGCTGCGTCACTAAGGATAGTACAAAGAAACTCGAGTCGAAAGTGCAGATTCTAGGCAGCGGAGGTCCGTGCAGGTAACAGCGGTGGGGTGGTGGAACCGCAATGGGGGGTGGGAGGGGGGGGGGGGGGATTTCAAAGGACGATGCTGAGGGGAAATTATATATTAATTTCCCCTCTGCATCGGCCCACAAAATCCCCCTAACACGACCCCACCGCTGTTACCTGCACGGACCGTGGCTGATTCTAGGTGCAGTAAACTCATTCCTACCCAAAGGACTAGGAACTCCCTTGAGACCCACACAGCTGACCTGCTACCAGGCGCACAACGCCCATAGTGTCCAAAGGTTTTTCAGCCCACCCCACCCCGTGGTGTGTATCAGCCCGGGCTGGGACAGCTTCCCTGGCACACACCAGAGTACTTCACAGGTCTTTAAAAGGCCATTTACTTGTTAACGAGGCTTTGTTCTTTTTTCACCCTTTCTTAGAGCCCCTGCATCTCCACTCTGCCTATTGCAGGAAGAATTGTGCATTTCAAAGCTAGCTGTTTGCAAGGCGACTAGCAACTACTGCTTTATCGAGGTGGAGATTATGAGGACGATGTGAATTTACAAATTAAAATACGACATATTTGTCGGAGGAAAATGTGTTCCAAGCTCAGGAATTTGAACAACAAGCACAACAGTCAATATTCACTGCAAAGACAATTTCACACGAAATGGCTTATACAAAAGATTCGGGGGCATGAGAATAATGTTTAGAATTACCAAAACAAAAGTATATGAAGTGACCGTAAAGGGCTACAAATCAAAATTGGATAATCACTTATTTGTTCATGGTACCCGAGGCCCACACAAGTAGCATGGCAACTAACACTCTCCTATAGCAGCTGTGGCACTGTAACTAAGAGTTGATGATGCCTTTAACTGCTTAGCATTTTTTTTGGCTCTTTGGGGTACTTCGGGATGATGCCTTCATTACTTTTTTCGACTTAAGGTATCCACTCCAAATGTGTGCCCTTTTACCCCACTTCATGGGGATTTTAAGTGTACTTAGGTTTTGTGGATTCCCATGGAAGGGACCGAGAAAGCCAAAATATAGCAACGTTTTTGGGGACAATGTGTAAAAAGTACTGTGCAAGAAAGTGCTGCTTTCCCCCTAAAATTGACACCTTCAAAAATGTTGCTGTGCTGGGCTAAAATCACCATCTTCCCATCCGGATTCATTGCTTGAATGAGACCGAGATTTCTCTAAGAACATTTTCATGCGGACACCACTATGGCCAAATATCACAGTTGCACAATGGTGCACTAACCAGGCATTCCAGATCCTGCAGGAGAGATGCTAGCAAGAACATTTCACAGAATGCAGGACAATGTCTTACATTCACCCCAGTACAAAGATCTGGGCCTAAATCCATCGTTTTTTTGCACTCCACACCACCCTAGGTCAGACAATGGCTATATGCAAATCAGCCTTGACCCTGTGCCTCATGGGAACAGTCCAGCCCGAAATACCAAGCCATGTCTTTCCTAGACCGGAATCAATCATCCAAGGACCAGTTTCTGGCCATTGTTCTGCAATCTGTGCATCAACTGTGTTTTTTGCAATTTTCACCCCGAGTGGGCTGGGTATGCTCAGACGTGAGTCCCAGGCTCTCCACATCACTGGAGTCAAGCTCTCCAGGCTGAAGAAGGCTGATAGCCAGAAACCGGTCCTTGGATGCTTGATTCCGGTCTAGGAGAGACATGACTTGGTAGTTCGGGCTGGACTGTTCCCATGAGGCACAGGGTGAAGGCTGATTTGCATTTAGCCAGTGTCTGACCTAGGGTGGTGTGGAGTGCAAAAAAAACGATGGATTTAGGCCCAGATCTTTGTACTGGGGTGAATGTAAGACATTGTTCTGCATTCTGTCCATCAACTGTGTTTTTTGCAATGAATATGTACATAACATATATCAACAAGGAGAGAGGTAGGGAGAGTCAGAGACACTCTCTTGATCCCCGGTTAAGTGTCAAACAACAAAAGAAGAGAGGTCTGGTCTGGTCAAGCACAAGGCTACCAGAAATATGGAGCAAAAAGATAAGTGGGTAGTATTGATCACAGTCACTCTATTTGAGTAGGATCACAGTCACTCTATTTGAGTAGGAAAGCCCTCACACACCGACCTGGTCAGTGTCATGCTTCATCATCGGGCCCCACCGAAGAGACCGGGTGTCTCTACGGTGTGCTGCGACGCCAGAAAGACTGCGGAGCTGGTCGTGTGGGGAGGACGTGTTGTGGAAATTATAAAATTAAAAGTGACTAACAGGGTATCAAAAAAACTTTAATGAGTGATCCCTAAGACACGTGTAAGTGGTATATGTGTCTGAATTTAAGAGCCAAGGTTATTAGGATTTTGTTTAAATTCAGCTAAATACCACGAGTTTACTAAAATTAATCAGTCAACATGTTTCTGCCTTTATTGTGGTATATATTCACCATGGCATTCTTCAGGACTAAACCCCGGCGGTATGGACACTCTAATAGTCCACCCTAACCTGGGGACGTGAAAGTGAAAAAAGAAAAAGTGAAAAAAGTGCTTAAAAATTAGAAGAGCAATTGCTCATTCCAAAAAAGCCCCAAATTCAGGGGTGTATCAGCACCTGTAAGAGAAAATACACAGACAAACAGATATAGACATACATACGATTAGTATATGCCAGCGTAGACTTATCATAGTGCTCCTAAGATGGTGGCAAACCTATGTGTGCACACAATAACTGATAACTTATGCACCATCCAAGTAGCCCTTGGGGATGTTTGTACATGCTAAGAGGTGGAGTGCTAGAGGTGGTTAAAAACTACTATTGTAGTGAGGGAGATAAAAACACGATGTGAATTCTCCATGAGGAGGGATCAATTTGACCAAATGGTCGGTGACCCCCATAAGATGGTAAGTATGGAGAGCATCTCACTTTAAAACTGGGCGCTACTAGCACCATGGGTCTCGGGAGGGGGATTGGAGCGCGCTTGGCACATCCTAGGAAAAGAAGGAGTTAAATGTCAGCATAACCCATACAGCACACAGGCACTTAGCTTATGTAGATCGTAATAGACGTTCCGCTGTGGATGCAGACTCACGCCCCCAGCGCTCACAACCCGCTTGTCAACCTGCAAGATCCCTCTGAACCGGACCCCGACGATGGAGAGCGGGGCCGGTGAATGAGTATAAGAGCGCTTTGTTTTCGTTAGCGCGCTCGATTCCGGGTTGGGCGTGTCTCGCTCAGAGCGAGGCTTGGAGCGCACACGCCCACTTGGGCGGAGCGCGTGTAGAATCAAAACGAGGTGTGGAATAGAAAGCCTATCCCTGCGCTGCGGTTGAGGGAGGTGGTTGTTAAGGCAACCGAGGGCACTTGTTGTTTGTAGGAAATAGATTGAGAGATTGAGTCTTTTAATGGGCGAATTTTCTTCTCTCTTTTGGGAAATTGGTACTGCTAACAAACAGTGGGTAAATAAATAATATCAGAGCAGGAGGGTGAATTCCCTAACTCTAGGGATAGAACCACTGCTAACATAAAATAAATAAATGGAAAGGGACAGAGCAGAAGTGCACATACTGTCAGAAAGATTGCATTTTTTTATATATACAGGCACAAATTAATCTTTGGGCATGATGTTTAAAGTGCGCAGAGTTTTTTTATAGCATGTTTAAATCAGACCGATTTTGTGTCACGTTAACAGCTACGTGAAGTTATGAAGTTCATGATAGGACTGTGTTCCAGGGGATATCGTCGTTAAGGCCATTGATATTTGTCCCGAGACGGTACACCCAGCGCTGTTCTTTTTCGAACAGTCTATTTTGTATATTCCTTGTGCCATCAATTGCTTCAATGACAGTCCACCTCATGTCATTGGTGGTATGATTTTTGTCTAGGAAATGGCGGCTCAACTTCGTTGTTACTTTCTTGCACCTTATGTTACTCCGGTGCTCGCAGATCCGTTGTTTCACTTTTCTAGTGGTCATACCCACGTACCGAAGGTGGCAGGAACACGTGATCAAATAGATCACATTGCATGAGTTGCAATTAGTATGGTCACGTTGCGTCCACACTTTCCCTTCTTCCAACACCAGAGTTTTTGTAGGTTGTGTTAAGTGACAGACACTACAGTCCGAGCAGGGGTAGTGCCCGGTGATTTTTGGGAGACCCCATGATGCTGTCACTGATTGTGCCGTATTCTGTGGTTTCTCTTTTGGGCGTGTGTGGACCAGCGCATCTCTTAGACTGCGTCCCTTTTTAAAAGAAAAAAGGGGTTTTTCCCAGCATGTACAAACATCCCCAAGGGCTACTTGGATGGTGCATAAGTTATCAGTTATTGTGTGCACACATAGGTTTGCCACCATCTTAGGAGCACTATGATAAGTCTACGCTGGCATATACTAATCGTATGTATGTCTATATCTGTTTGTCTGTGTATTTTCTCTTACAGGTGCTGATACACCCCTGAATTTGGGGCTTTTTTGGAATGAGCAATTGCTCTTCTAATTTTTAAGCACTTTTTTCACTTTTTCTTTTTTCACTTTCACGTCCCCAGGTTAGGGTGGACTATTAGAGTGTCCATACCGCCGGGGTTTAGTCCTGAAGAATGCCATGGTGAATATATACCACAATAAAGGCAGAAACATGTTGACTGATTAATTTTAATAAACTCGTGGTATTTAGCTGAATTTAAACAAAATCCTAATAACCTTGGCTCTTAAATTCAGACACATATACCACTTACACGTGTCTTAGGGATCACTCATTAAAGTTTTTTTGATACCCTGTTAGTCACTTTTAATTTTATAATTTCCACAACACGTCCTCCCCACACGACCAGCTCCGCAGTCTTTCTGGCGTCGCAGCACACCGAAGAGACACTCGGTCTCTTCGGTGGGGCCCGATGATGAAGCATGACACTGACCAGGTCGGTGTGTGAGGGCTTTCCTACTCAAATAGAGTGACTGTGATCCTACTCAAATAGAGTGACTGTGATCAATACTACCCACTTATCTTTTTGCTCCATATTTCTGGTAGCCCTATGTACATAACATGCCATTCAGAACGTGGAAAACCAGTATGAGTATGTGGCAGCTGACTGCATGGAGAGTGATCGATTAAGTATTGCCATTCTTGTAGTTGCACTCTTAATTTTTGAATTCATATATGAATAACACTGTCCCATTAGCCTTTCCCTAGTTACATACACTTTTTATTCACAGGTACTAACCTGACCTCCATGAAGTAGAGGACTAATACGTCACTCTACAACACATACCCTACACGTTCCTGAAGAAAGCCCGACCAACCTATCTAGGCAATACGAGGCTGAAACATGTCGACCATTTTAAAACAAGAGAATTGAATACGCAAGAATCCTAATTATTCAACCTACGTTTCCTCAGGATATTCTCACCCCTAACTCAAATCCAGGAAAATAAATTGGACTATCTGGCTGTACGAGTTATTTTACAATCTCACACTCACCACCAATCACTGATCACTACTGCTTTTAACCTAGGGCCATTCCAACTAACCCAATGATTATGCAGTCACGTGAATAAAGGAGCGGAGAATCAAGATATACCGCTAATACCAACAAGTTTACACGTGCATGAGGGTTTTTTACCTTGGGACATACAATCTACCTGTATACCCAGGTTATGCAGGACAAGTGATCCCCCTCCTTAACTGATTTATGAGATACGGGGAAGATTGGCACACAAAGGATTATTGCACACAACTGTGCTCAAAAAGAATGCTATCCCCAAGGTTCAGAAGGTCAGAGGAATTCCATGAATTCTGAGGGAAGAAGTGAACAATAAGACTGAGAAACTGCACCTTGATGGGGTCATTGAACCTGTGGAGGCCTTTGAGTGGATCCCCCCCATTGGTGGTAGCGAGACGCGCCAATTGAAAAATCCGCTTATGTGTAAACGTCAGTACCTCAACAGTAACATTGTAATTGAGAGATTCCCGATCACCTAAAATTAACAAGTTTTTGACAGTGACTAAAAGCATGAAATGGTTTTCTACAATTGATTTGTCCTAAGCCTACCACCAGGTGAAGTTTCATGAGGAAAGTAAACCAAATACCACATCTTTGACCTCCGAAAGATGCTATCAATTGGTATGCATGTTGTTGTGACTCGCGTCAGCGGCTGCTGTTTTCCAAAAATTAATTAACAAATTGTTCTGAATAAAATAGGAACTGTGTGCTTCTAGGATGCTAATTTTCATCATGGGGAAAATAGAGACCAGCATGACTGCAGGTTGCGTTAAGTGTTGGAAATTCTGCGGGAGAATGGGCTTATGGCTCACCTTACTAAAAGCAAGTTTGCGGTGAAAGCGTTACGCCTACCTAGGACATGAGGTTGCATCAGAAGGGATCAAGCCAAAATAAAATCTACTTATTAGTTGGTGCTGGAGCCTCCTCAACTGCACTAAGGATAAACTACTGTCTTTCCTTGGGCTGGTGGAATTTTATGCTAAGTTTGTAATAACTTTTTGGAGAAAACCTTAAATTTATGCTAGCTTCTAAAACATTTTTTTTTTAAAGGTCAAATTTGCCGTGCTGTTACAGTGTGATTTCTATCAAGTTAAAGACAGCTTATGTATGACAAGGTTTTGATACAAATTTGGATTGCATCTTGACTACTGATGCAAGTAACAAGGGGATAGGAGATGCACTGCATCAGAAGGGTTCCAGAGGGAGTGAACACATGGTGGGGTTTGAGTCTAGGGCCTTATAGCCAGCTGAAATACGCTATTCGGTTATAAAAAAAAAATGGCCATTGTCTGGAGTTTGCAGCACTTCAGAAATTTTGTGTGGGTGTACGAAGTGGAGGTGAGGTGGGACCATAAACCTTTACTTAAGGTGTTGTCCTTAGGAAGGTCTGTTTAACACCACACCCATAATTGACAGAATGTCTGTACGCTTGTTGGATTACAAAATACACTTTGAAGTACCTCACAGGTGTTGAGAATAAGGTAGCCGACTGCCTTAGTAGGTTACCATTACCATTGAAAGAAACGGTCACTCATGAAAAATATGAAATGTGTGTAGCTTGGATGGGTGACGAAAGGATGATGGGCATATCGAAGAGGAATGGCGCAAGGCAAGAGAATCGCAAGTCAACTTGGAGAAGGTGAAGAGATTTACTGTTTAAGGCTGGCCAGAGTAGAAATGGTCAGATGATGGTTGTAGGACTTTTTCTGAGGTTAGGAGTGAGCTCACAATTATGCAAGAGAAAATCATGAGAGGGATGAAAGTTGTTTCCCCTAAGGAAATAAGGGAGTCCGTCTAAGTTGTGCCTCGATGGACATTTAGGTATCGATAAAAGTAAAAGGACGATTAAAGAATATTATTGGTGGCCTGGGATTGATGCCGAAATCAAGAGAATTGTCAGGGATTTTGATTTATGCATAGTTAAAACCACTAGTTTCTTTACCTTGTCCTGAAATGGCTTGGGAAGTGTTAGGTGTGAAGATCATCGGGCCTTTTGAAGGCGAAAGTTGAGAATCTTGTTATACCTTAGTAGCTATTGATTGATTTTTTTTTTAATGGCCTGAGATGTTATTTGTGAATAATGCTGATGCAGAGAATGTGGTTAGATGGTCGGGTTCCTAGATTACATTTTTCAGAGGAAAGGGCTACCGACGAAGGACATTATGGACTTTGAGGTTCAGTTTAGAAGTGAGTTGATGGAGGGGTTCTTGTGTCGTAATGGGACTGAACACAAAGTCACTTTGGTTTATCATCCCAGTGGCAATGGTGAAAGATGGGAGGCTTAATTGAGTTACTAAAGGAATCTTGCAGTTGGAGAAGAGCAAAAGACTGAACTGGATGGCTTGCATTAAAAGGACAGTGTGGATGTATTGCACCACACCCTCTGTAACTGGGTACAGCCCTTTCACTATTATGAGAGGGAGCGTGCCTCTTATGAAGGAGAACCAAGGTTGGATGGCTCAATCTCGTTCACAGCAGTGGTCTCCAGAATTTGTAAGAGAAAATACTGTGAAGGCATAAGATAAATATAAGCCCTATACTGATAGAAAGAGGGGTAAAAAGGAAGTGGTTGTAAAGAAGGGGATGTGGTATGTGTGAAGTTGCCATAGAGAGTGAAAAAGGTTGAGAGGAATTATTCTGACATGTTAAATGTTGCAGAGGTATACAGAAATTCTCCAAAACTGAGTGATGAACGTGTGTAGAATTTTAACACTGTTGTAAGGTTCAATGGAAACAGGAAGAATGGAGGTGAAGGAGGGAAAAAAGCAGGTAGTTATAGCTAGTTGGATGAGTGTAGGGGGCGGGGTGAAGGAGAAGGAAGTGTGGGTGCTGAGAGAGCAACTGGAGTGAGCGAGTTGCTGATGGGTGCAGTAAGGAAGAATTATATACTATTATTAGATCAAAGAGGGAAAGCAAACATCCAGTTTATATGAAGGATTATGTTGAGTAATAAAGAAAATCAGAATTGTGCAAATTGTTATGTTCATATTCTGTGTTTATAGTTTTCCCCAGGATATACAACCCCCCCCCCCCCCCCCCCAACCCCAAGGGTTAATTAAGCAGTGTTTAAGGATAGTTTTATTTTATGGGTTTCTAGTGTATAAAGGGGAAGATGTGTTGTGTTAATCTTCAAACCACGCACATGCTTTAGACATGTAGTGTTGGGGAGAAGTGGAAGTAGGGCAGTTACAGCAGAACTTAAATGAAGAAGTCTGCCTACCTAGTTATTTTCGTGCATTGTGACACAACAGGGCCTTGTAAGTTTTTAGTCCCCAAAAAACTCTCATGACACTTTCCAGGTCTGGTAACACTAGAATGAGAGCTGATCAGATGCAGCGCACAGCAAGTCCTGTAAAATTAAATAAACAAAGTAGCTTAAAAAATTATCTTCGCTGTGTTTCTTTGTACTGTCATCTAAGCAAGTAAGAAACGAATTTTCTGGTGGATCACAAAGAACACAAACTACAAAAAAACAAACTGAATCTTAGCCTGCACTGATACGCGGAGTTTCTTCAATAATCATAGTCCTGGAGAAAATAGATCTACATAAGCAATGACTGCCAGTTTGTGGTAACAAAAAGAAATAACACTGTTTTACATACCACGGAAGTGTTGGCTCCCGATCGCAAAAAACTCAACCGCAGACAAAGCCATACCTGGAGTTACACCTTGTTATCTCACTCGAGCACAAATGCCAAAGCCTGACTCAACCTCGAGCAAATCAACCCCTACAAACCACAATCATACAGAATAATATAAACACAACACCGCCATTTTCGGAACAAACACTACTTCTCAAGTACAAGATCCACACAAAACCCCCTGATAGTCCATCAAAACCCCCTGTTTCAACGTCATAGTCAATGAGCATGAACAAATTATTTAGAAGCTGTGTGTCTATCACTTTAAGAATAAAAACTGCCAACACAACATTCAACAGGAAGGCAGACACCGACACCAGCAACATAAAGTGGCATTAATCCGGCTCACTTGCACGTGAGACTTTTGATTTACTCATTGGAACGACGCACGGTGTCCGTGGGGGGCATCTCCCCGATAAAGGTTAAACGGAGCTGTGTTTTGTCACGGGGAGGTGTCGAGAGATGCAGTAAAGGAGTAATCTCTGTCAGGGGACACGCTGTTCTCGGGCACCCCGCGGCTCTGTCAGCCCAGCGGCGTGCCTGCTGTCATCTTAGAGGGCAGAGGAGGTGAAACAGATACCTACCAGCAACACAGAGAAGAGAGCTGGGATCTCTCCAGTCGAGCTTCAGTTACAGGAAGTGGCTGAAAACTATTTCACACAGGGAGTGAGCATGGCGACCATTTTTAATTTTCAGCAAAATAAATATAAAAAAAAAACACATCTTTCCCAAGCTGGCCTTGTTGTGTTAAGATACAAAAGGATGCAGCCCCTGTGTAGGGGATCCCCCGGTGCACAGCGTAAGGAAACAAATAAATGTTTGAATCCAATCTTCAGGTCAATCAAAAGTTTAAGAAATCAGTCCATATTCAAAGACGTTTTTTATGGCTACTTCTCATGCCTCACAGAAATACACCAGGATTCCTGGTAGGCGTAAACCATTTTACGTGTGCAGAGCTCTCTACCAGGCGTGCTCCACATACACACATCCCATGCAAGGGCGGGAAAATGGGCATTTCAACGTACAGTTCGCCATGGAAGTTTGTGTACCCCAACATACTGGCAAACTCTTTTCTCCCCTTTTCACCCTGGATTTTTGCTCAAGCTAAGGACTGGCATACAACACTTTCCAGGGCGGGAATGGGTGGGTGGATCACCCCCAGAGGGTGAGGGTTAGGGGACGATGTTTCTATAGGAAAAGAAGTATTGTTGAGAAAGAATATGCTTTTGCACAGGGGATCCTATTCCCCATCTACGCAGTGTTCCTCCATGAAGAACTCCGCACTCCTGGGATAGGAGCCTACTGCAAACGCCCCAGGGTGCTCCCAGATGTGCGCCTTCAAACCTTTGGTTGGTGTACCAAACATTTGTGATTTCAAGAAGGTTGGAAAATTACATAGAGGTGGAGCTCTCCAGCCATCATTTTCCCGTTTTCTTGGTGAATCAATCAAGCCATGCGGCTTCCTGTCATCCTTCGTCATCCACTGATCAATCCTAGCGTCATTCACATTTTGTTTCCACCTGCCGTACTATACAGCAGGGAGAAACAGGATCCGACAGTTCAGCCATTGGCTCTCTTGTCAGCAAGTGACAGCATTTCACTTGCACACGTGTACATCCTTCTAAAAGTACAGTACTTTTGTTCCAGGTCAGTGGGCTAATCTCTGCTGTTATTTCGGCTTTCGTTCCATGTTTTTCAAAATGTATTTTTGGAACAGGCCCTTTTTATTTTTCAAACATACAGAGGTCACCTTTAGACAGCAGCATTTTCACTTTTTATTGCATTTTCACATTTAATACCTATTTCATATAGTTACACAACTAAGTAGGCTTGCCAAAACAAAACTATTGGTTTTGTCACACCTTGTTTAAAAATGCAAAAAAAGTATTCTGCTTTCAAAACCAACACACAACTTCCGGGAACTCAAGGTATTGCACATATGTCCTTAACTAGAGTTGCAGTGGAGCTTGGTGTTTGCGCATATGCATCAACGAAGGGCTTTCAAAACAAAAGCGAGAAAGCTACCATTTAGGCAGTATAATAAGAGCATACTGTCAACGCGGGGAATCCATGCAGGCTCATGAGGGCGGACATTGCCAAGCCTGAAGAAGAGCTTTACAGGGAGAGAGACGGGAAAAGTACAACTCTTATGTTATGCATTCTACTGATAAGGATCCCGAGTACGTTTTTGCAGACATTTTCATGGGTATTGGAACATCATTAAAATAAGATCTAATGTTTCACCCCACCTATAGAATTAATTTACAGTTTTCAATAGGATACCTCTTTTGCACCAGAACGGAGAGGTTCAATGACAACGGTTATGTTACAGCCTTCTACCACAGTCGTGTTCGCACTTCTTGACAGTGGCGGCTCCTCCACTAAGGCGAGGAGAGTCGTCCCACTACTTAAACTGCAAGTTGAATACAAAAAATAAAATGATAATAACGTTCGTTATTATTATTTTGTTTTCTGTATTCAGATTGCAGCTCAAGCCAAGGGGACAGAGTGCTGGCAGCAACGAAAGTGGGCATGATGGTTAGCCAGCCGTCTCAAGCTGCACAAACCGTCATGGGTGCTCTGCATGTCCTCCACGCAGGCTGTGTTACAGCATGCTTGGAGAAAATGCACAGCCTGCCAGCCCCCGTTTGAGCGCCAAACCACAGAGCTCTGACCCATCACCTAAGGCAGCGTGGTGATTGGTCAGGGGATTCTGGGTGACTGTGTGCTTCCTGCCGAAGAAGAACAGAGGACGAAGAGTCAGCGGCAAACAGCATAGGCACGTTTTTATTATTATTCCCCCCTCCCTCTGTTCCGCTCCTCCCCTCCGCCCCACCACCCCAGTTCGGTAGCAACAGCAACTGCTTCTTGATCACACACCCCGTCGGTTAGATGGCTCAAGTGCTATTGGGATGCGCAAGGAAAACTTTCTACTCAGCCCCAGGCTTTTGGTCTGATTTAGAGTTTAGTGGATGGGATTCTCTGTCACAAACAAGACTGATATCTCGTTCGCCACATTACAAGTGCATTATAACCCAGGGCGCTTGTAAAACGGCGACAGGATATCAGTCTTTTTTCTGATGGATTATTCCATTCGGCAAACTGTAAATCAGGACCTTAGTCTTCTTTGACACCTTTCCCTCCGCATGTAGGGTGGGACAAAATCACCACATAAAGGGTTGCTGCGTAAGGAAGACACAAAAAGTTAACAAAGCAGAACCTGCATATGGGATGTTTTCCTTCATGTTATGTGCTGTGACGTGCACTTGCATCCACTTTTACACTTGAGGCACTACTGTTTGTTTGTCTCTTTGTTTGTCTTTAACAAAGTCAGATAAGGACTAGGAGGAAGAGCAGAGAAAACCAGGAATCGGCATGGATCAATGAGCCTCTCTTGCCCACTTGGCTGATCTAGAGGCTGGCTCACAGGATTTCTCCAGAGAAACCAGAGCTTTTCAGTTTATACCTGGTATTACCAGAGATCCAGTTCAAACTGATGCTGTCCATCCAAAAACTGTTACATTGGTTGCTCTTTTTATGGCAACAGATTTTTTATTGATAGTTCAGTCACATTATCAGAATAGAAAAGCAATATACCACACTAGAAGTCTTACAGTGAGTAACAAGAGCTATAGGTATTTGCTCTTTTTGGATTATTTTCAACTCACAAGATAAGTACGGGCAAAAACACACAACATAATATTAACCCGCCAGCAAGGGGGTCTCTAATCCTCTTTGAAAGTGCAGGCGGGTGCTGCCTGCACAGTGAAAACACGGAGCAGCTGCTCTGTGTTTTCACGTTAATGCGCTACCCTAGGAGCGAGTTTGTGGCTGCCCTTAGGGCAGCGCATTCACCATAATAGTGCGCATTATCATTGTTTGCGCACCTTTTGAAAGGTGCGCCGGGCGCAAACAATGATAATGTGTAATACGGCCCCAGTTTTCCTGGGAAAACAGAAGAGGCTTTTTTGAGATTGCATGCAACAACTTGAGATAACAAAGCTGTAGAAAGAAACATTATTTGCATGTGAGATAGTGATAGATTAGGTACTTTTGATAATCCCCAGAATTAGGCAAACAGGCTGTCCTTTGAAAGGTTACTGCTGTACATCATCGTTTTAGCAAGAATGGCTGATCAGCTAAAGGGGTGGAAGCATAACGCAATGTCTGGCTGCATATACAGGGAAATATGGACAGGGTTAGGCAGCACTCAAAGCCATGAGTAACCATATGGTCATTGCAAGGTAAGAAAGTATATGGAGCAAATAATGCAAACATCAAAAACGACATTTTGCAAATGTTAGAGCGAGATGGACCGTGGTAGTGTATTGCTCGCATTCCTATTTCTGGAGGACTGAAACAGACAATGAAGCAAGTAAAGTTCTTCCCTTTAGTCTATTCTACCGCTCTTCTACAAGGCCTTTCATTCTCCACACCCCATCACTCTGTACACAACTTTGATCATGTTTCACCCACTATCAAAATTATGAGAGTATTATATTTCCTTGTTTCACTCAGATTAACGTATAATGTGAAAGTTAAGTTGTGTACTATGTATTCGGATGACCAGCAACTCGAGAGCTAAGGTTAATAAATGTTACATTAAAAAATGCATTCAAACAAACTTGAAAACTTAAGGAGGTCAGAGATATGACTTACAAATAAAGAACATTTCTGAGTGGTTTCCAAAAAAGAGTTAACTCTTGACGGAATCACAATACACAATCAGAAACAAGACACTAGAATGAGGCAATGATGAACATAAATGTGTCAATCTTTACGATCCTGTTTTTGATTCCTATTAAAACGTAGTGCAAATGACGTCACAGGTAATATTGCTGCTACTCCTTAACAGTCTTACTGTATTCCTTGTATGTGCTTGTGCAAAAAATGTATAGCCAAAGAAGATCTTTATATAGATATATGCTTAACACACTGTATTTGTTCATGGAAACCAGCATATGCTTAATGTCATATGCGCTCTTTTACTATGTTTTGTCTTTCTGTATGTATAATGGTTTATAGACCTTAATAAAAACTTCAGTAAGGCAACTGAGGGACAGTACTTTAACACCCATGCCAACTCACAATAACGACTGACCTTGCACTCTGCCTTCCAGTGAATCAGACCTCAACATTACAGTATGCAATATTTATTCATATTAATAAAGCAAAACCATCCTCTGTAAAACTTTTCAACATAAATGACACCAGGGCTACTTATCTGAGAAAAATAGACACTACAACTCAAACAAAATCACCTGTTTCATTCACTACATTATGGGAAATGGAAACTTACTGTAGCCAAACTAGAACTGTCCAACCACCACAAACCCAATATCATGTGCTGGCCTTCAAAATAAGTCCAAGCTGACTAAACAGCACGAACAAAACAGTGAATTAGAACTGCTAAATAAATGACAGAGCAGACAAATACAGCACAACCAGTTCCCAGCTGAGTATTCCATCTTGACTTCCTGCACGCAGCGTATCCTAATTCCACTGCCTGCTGATCGATATAGGGCAATTTTCCCGGAGAAACTCCCTCTTTCCTACTCATGTGTTCTGATGAGTATCAGGAGCAGTGCAAGAACTTTCAGGAGCTGGAGGCAAAATACTATATTGTGTGATGGTGTGCACCCCATACACTGATGAAAGTATATTTTGCTGGCCTTTTGGTGTAATTTTGACCCACCACTAGGTGGCACCCTATGTTGACTCACCACGTCTTACAGAAGTGCCCATCCTGATGAATATACGTCGGTAAATCACTTCTCACCTCACCCTTTGCAGAAACCCTGCTATCCCTATCTAATCAGCTGTCTCTTCCTCAGCCTGCTGACCCCCAGCCTCAAGGTCTATCGCCACACCACTGCACTGAACGTTCTCTCCGCAGCCTGCTTCACTGTCTCTTTCTCCTTAATCTCCAATGCCAGGAACCTCTGTATTGCGTACCTGTGCTGGCTGTCTTTCACCTCAAAAGCAAAAAGACCAATTGATGGACAGAATGCTGAACAATGTCAAGCATTCACCCCAGTACAGAGATCCTCCCTGGACTGAAAACAAGCATCCTGGGACCGGTTTCGGGGTATCACCCCTCACAGCCAGGCTAGCTTGAATCCAATGGCACAGCAAGAAAGGGAATGGGGTGGCATAGTGAGCAAAACAAACGATGAATTTAACCTATATCTCTTGACTGGGGGTAAATGTTTGATTTACTCAGCATTCCGTCCCATCATTTGTTGCTATAGCGTCTTTCACCTCTGGCAGGTATTATCAGCGTCCCTTCTCCTGCTATCTCACCCAACCATGAGGCAGGGCGAAGAGGAGGTGGGGAGCATCATAGTTTATGGCAGCAAGGTTTTCTATGCACCTTTATTTACAGTGCCACAGAAACCACGCTGACCTACCCCAGATCCCCTGTCAGGAGCAGTAAGTCAGATGTGCACACACGTAGGCAGGGTAGAAAAGGACTGCAGACTTTCTTCTTCAGATTAAAACAACCTTACAAATGAACCAACAGAAACAAAGAAACAACTCTTTGCAATACCTTATGAAGCCCTGCAGAGGGCGTGTCAAAAATTCTGACAGTACAGGTTACAGCCGTGATTTATGAGGTCCCAATACGAGGCCAACATGTTATTTCAATTTACCAGTGCATTGCTTTTTAACCTCTGATGCCCAGAGGCAATGTAAATGAAATGGCCTTGCTAACGAAACCTACAGAAAAGCTGCAGAATACAAGGAGTGCTGTTAGAAAGTAAGCATTGGTCAAGCATTTCAAAAACCTCTGAGAGGACATCACATGGTCGGGATAAAGAGGTGTCCAATCCCCAAACCCAGTGCCTTACTTTTAACCACCACAGGTCAGGCATGTTCATGAACAAATGTCACAGCCAGCGCCCTTGGCAAGTAAATTCCATCAATGCAAGGAACATGATTTCTTCCAAAATGGGGCCGAAAGTGTGTGTTTGGGGCGTGGGGTGGGGGGGGAGATAAGGGCTACTTATAAGGGTTGAGGGTCTAAGGGGCTCCTTCCAGGACAACCGTTACATTAGGCTATCTTGAGAAGGCCTTCACTTAGAAATGTGCCACGCCAGTCCACCAGTCAAAACTGTTGCCTATAAATGTCATCACCCAAACGGCCAGAGGCAAACAAATTCTCACTCTAGTGCCAATGTCCACACCGGCAACCAAGTGGAGCAGAAGAAGCATGTGTCATGGTTTTGGGATATGCTTGATCTTTACAGTCACAGCGCACTTGGTGAAAGAAGAGGATCACAGGCTTCACAGCAAAAAATACATTTCAATTGGCTGGCTTATCAGAGGCGTCTGGATAGAAGCATTCCGACCACAGGGCTTTTACAGCAACCACAAATAACCGCTTTAGCTAGGGATTGATTTTTAAAAACATTTCTACATAATTAACCACCTTGTTGCGTTATAAATTAAGAAGTCTGTGTTGTGTTCACACAGAATATTCCATGTCAGAAAAGTGACCTAGGAACAATTCTATCAACTTCCCTAAAGCCTTGTGCAATTACAAAGCAAATGCTACTACGCCTTTGTTTAATCTTCGAATCTGTTAAAATATTCAATCAATCAATCATAGTACTTGTAAAGAGCGCTACTTACCCGTGAGGGTCTCAAAGCGCTGAGGGGAGGGGGGTGTGCCGCTACTGCTCGAAGAGCCAGGTCTTGAGGAGTCTTCTGAAGGTGAATAGGTCTTGGGTCTGCCGTAGATGGGTAGGGAGGGTGTTCCAGGTATTGGCGGCGAGGTAGGAGAAGGATCTGCCGCCGGAGGTCGTTCGTTAGATGCGGAGGACAGCTGCGAGGGCGAGGCTTGCGGGGCACAGCTGGCAGGTGGGGGTGTGGAGGTCGAGTCTGCTGTTCTGGTAGGCTGGTCCGGCGTTGTGAAGTGCTTTGTGTGCGTGGGTGAGGAGCTTGAAGGTGATCCTCTTGTCTACGGGGAGCCAGTGTAGGTCTCTCAGGAGGGGGGTGATGTGGCTGCGGCGGGGGGGTTGGCGATAAGTCAGGCGGGGCGTTTTGGATGCGTTGTATTCGTCGTAGGTGTTTGGCTGGGATCCCTGCATAGAGTGCGTTGCCGTAGTCCAGTCTGCTGCTGTCGAGGGCCTGTGTCATCATTCTTCTGGTTTCGGTCGGGATCCACTTGTAGATCCTGCAGAGCATGTGGAGGGTGTTGTAGCAGGAGGAGGAGATGGCGTTGACCTGTTTAGAAATGGAGAGGGAGGAGTCGAGGATGAATCCAAGGTTGCCTGCATGGTCGGTGGGTATCGGTGCTTTTCCCAGTGTGGTAGGCCAGAGTGGGACAGCGTTGATAATGCGGGGGTTTTCGATAGAGGGGCTCCACAAAACATCATAGTCATTTTTGTCTAACATTTTCAGCTGAATAAGGCCACCTTTAGTCCATTGTCCCCTTCTCATAAGCTTATCCCATACATCACACTGCAATGGGAGAACAATCATAAGGACCTGTGAGCAACAGTTCCTTCCTCACCCTCTCCCACCTACCTGAGACTCTTTCTCACTAGGAATGCATTTAGAAAATATACCCAGTGCCCTTTCACTCTCACCCATCTTCCACTGGCATTGGCTCCTTCCGTTCTTTAACATTTTTTAAAACACCGACTACCGGATGTCCTGCCCCTACTCCTCAATTTCTCAACCCAAATAAGGCAAAACGACAGCTGCCATACTGCCACCACCCTGAGCCCCTCTCTCGTCTTCCCTCGCAAAGGGCTGCGGTCTCCACTCTAGCAGGCATCTTGCAGATAGCTACAAAGGCTGAGATACTGGCAAGCACAGAGAAAGATTTGATGTCTGCCATTAGTCTGCAATGGCACACGATAGGCAGAAAAAACAGGGTGTGGGACACCACAGCGTCACCTGCCATTCTCCTACCTCCTTCGAATCCACGGAGAACGAATGGAAGTAGGGCAAGGCTGAGCAATAGAGGCTTGTCATTCTCCACTCCTCTGCCTCCTTGAGGTCTCTGGAGGCCCAAAGGAGGAGATTCAACAGTGACTGCCCTTCAACCACTTATTCTTGTCTCCAAAGACTCTGGCAAGCCTGGGGGAAAGAGCGCAGTGATCCTACATCAGAGAACAGCAAGTTTGGTTTTTCACTGCTATGACGTGAAACAGGAGCAAATAACCAGATTTTAAATCCTAAATTTATGATGAAGGATTACACAACAAATGTGCTATGCCCCAAGAACAATATTTAAAACACAATTTAAGACACAAAATTGGTGCAGCAGGCTTTGTAAGCTTCTTATGGGGTGTTTGAAATGTCTGAGGATCTCTGAGTGAGGAGACTGTATGCCCTGGGTTGGAAAGGGAACACGCTTTACTTGGACATAACATCTACAACTGCATGCCTGTCTTCATGCCTGACTGTATTAACATCAAAGACCGGAGTGTGGTTTCGAAGGGAAGCTTATCTATTACTGTTGCTGGTGACAGTTATGTGAAAGAATGTCTTTTTTGTGACTTCAATGACTTAAAAAACAATAAACTGATACAAAATTACATCACTGAATCTACAATGGGGAACATGTTATCCCATTTCTTTTGCATCATCATGTTCTTTCCTTTCCCAATTACAGAGGGAGCAACTAAGAAAATCCCCAAAACAAACGATCAGAAAACAGCAATTCACCGCCCGACAGTTGAACACACTCTGTTAATATGTGGGATCCTCTACACACAAGCACGGAGCACAGGTTAGCCAGCTTTAAGGTTCAAAGGCATTTTTAGAATCCAGCCTCGTCTTAACATTCTGATCTTAAGGAAATGTCGAGTCACTAGTGGTCCCCGAGGTGTTGAAGACACTGATGAGAATAATCCAGCAAGTCTTACAAATAAGCGCATTATTCTAAAGACTTACAACAACATCTAAGAAAAACAATGCTAGATTAATTTACAGTACGCTACAGTTCTTGCGCCAAGGCTTTACATGGCTTTCACTATGTTGCCACTTGCCTTGTATTCCAGTTTCTGCAGAGAGACAGCACTCCTACGCCAGTTCCTCGCGAGACAGAGAGGACCACACAGCTTCCTGGGCACACTGACAAAAGCATGTTGCATCAAGAGTTTAGTTTATGTTCTGCCTGCTTGATTAATCGCTCACAATACATCAACGGCGATTATATTTAAAGGCCATAGAATCAAGGGAGGACGAAACCAGTGCCATAAAGGATTACAGGGGATCGGTGTCCAAAATTCCTTCTAGCCAGTGACGCAAATCATTGCAAACTGAATGCAGGTTTAATACACTGGATGTTTCAAACCATTTTCTTCCACCCGCTTATGTCTTTGGTGGCATTTATACACTTCTTTTCCACCTAATTATTGAAGTATCACACTTCCAACAGAATCCGTCATCTGTTTCCAAACTTATAGATGTTAACAAAAAAATTGTTCCTACTCAAACGGATCAAAAATTACAAAACACTCTGCCATGAGAGTTGGCGTGCAGTGGCGGGCCCTTTGCAAAGGTTACCTGGTCACTTCTGAGTTGTGGACTGCTGTATTTAGGTGCTAAACTGATAATAATTAGGTGAAACTCCTGCCCAGGCAGTGGTAACGTGTAAAAATGCTAAACAATAATGAAGAATTACTGTCACTGAACATTCTGCATTAAGCTGCATGATTTTAATCCTCCCCTGCTGCATAATTCGAGTGATCTGCTTATAAAACACAGGACAAAGTGGCTTACCTGCTTGTTCTTATGTTATAATAGGCATTTTTATAAAGCAATTCATTTACATCAGCCTTACAAGGAGGGAAAGGTGCCCTGTAAGTATTAGAAGAGTACCAGCGGAAGCTTAATAGTACAGCGGAAGGTGCACACAGCACCACCAAGAATCTGTGTTCAGTTCAAATTCAACTAGTGTGGAGATATTGGATGTAGTCGTCACAGGATGCCTAGTGCCTAAGATATTTAAGGAGCAAGGAAGAGACGGGGAGCGGACGGCATGACCCTTCTTGCAATCAATAGAGATATGGAATATGCAAACACCAGCTTCCACATGTCTGATTTGTATATGTTACTTGAGTTATTAGTTTATGTTTTTCATTTTATCGATTGCCATGCACTATGATATAGGGGGTTGGTTCAAAACATATAGCAACGCCTCATGGTGAAAAAGAAAGTCAAATCAACTGAACAACTCCTACTGCAATGCTCTCTTGAAATGATATTTCTTGAACTATCTCCTAAAACTGCGCTGCTCTTGTTGAATCACTCCAGATGACAATTTTCTGCACCTTGCTCCCTGACATGCTAGCATGTGCTAGCACGTGCTCGCCACAGTATACTTTCTTGCTCTTTGGTATACTACCATTGCACCGGCTTGACATAACAAACTTGTATTGGCCTAGACTCCTGAAGCGATGCCTTGGATAACTGGTGGTCCTCATCCTGCATAACAGTGCGGACCAAGTAAAGTACAGTAAACTCTCGTCTTTGCATCTCAAGCAGTTTACTGCTGTGTCACTAGATTCATGTTATAAGCTCACGAGTCTTCAGTCTGAAACAGTCTGTATGTACTTCGTTCTGAGACAGTGTGAGAAGCCTGGTGTAAACTAGTCTACACAAAATCGCAGAACTTCACTGGAGCGTTTCTTATAAATGGCAATTGCTAATTTAAGCTCGTATAGACCCTCGTCGGGCACCGTAGCTATTTCTTTTTGTATATTGCCGGACTGGTGGAGGAAATAACCACATCAGCAAGGTTTAACCCAATGTCACAGGGCAGAAGAATGGACTAGGCAAAAGGATGAGAACCCCAAGCTAAAGAATCTCAAACTCTGAGTCAGAGATGTCATAAAAGGCAATTGTACCCCTAGGGTATGCAGTTACTGCTCTTTTCAACATTACCATTAGCTAGGTGTAATCGGCACACAACTGCTAATTTAGTATCAATTTCAATTTCTCAACCATGTTCACGTTGGCAGCATGTAGGACCAAAACTGAACCACATCAATCTCCATCCTCACTGAGAAAGTAAAGGATAAGTTTGGTGCCCCTGAAGCAGTCATAGAGGAAGGGGTTCAGTCAGACCTCAAGTCTCTGCTCTCAATCCTAACTCGGCATACTGAACCAAAGGCAGTCAATAGGTGCATTAGAATGAAAACTGCTTGACAACTGAGGAGGGGCTCAACAGAGTCAAATAGAATGCCTATTGATGCAGTCCGGAAAAAAAAAAACCTGTATATGTGAAATTATCTACAATTGTGTGCGTGGACTAGATTGCCTACCTTGTTTTTATGGCAAATAAATCCACAATAATCTGGAGAGTACCACAGGGACTGTGTTTAGACCGAATAGAAATGAATAACATTTGTTATCCTTGAGTGACCTCAAGAAGTCCCTGAAAGAGTGAATGTGGAGTTCAGCATCTTGGACTTCGACCTAATGAGGTTAGGAAATACTCGGGGAGATTGATGCCATTACTGAACAAAAGGGTCCATTTCCAATGCTTTTCCTTCCATTTGAATTTCTTTAGCCAGCTGAGGGCCAGAAATGAACGAATGCAAGTCCCCAGACATGGTATACAGCCAGATTCAACCGGCCTTGCTGAAAGGAGTATAGCTTGGATGTCATAAAGAACCTTTGCAGTGGATAAAACTCGGCTACTGAAGAGCTTTATTAGAGAAACGCAACACCGTAAGGTGAGCATGTCTTTCCATTTGATGTGATATTGCCCTCTGCAAAATATGTCTACAATTGATAAGGCTGGAAAGGACAAGGAATTCTGACATTCTCAAATGTATTTTCGCAGCCCACTGTAGACCATGTTGCAACAATCCTCAATAATATTCAGGTCGTCTCCAAGACGATCAACATTTGAATTGCTTGAAAATGGCTGCAAGACTCTGAAGTAAATGCCTTAGGGAAAGGAATCTCTACCTTAATTGACGAGCAACACAGCAATGATCAGTCAATTTTCCATGGATTTGTTCGAGGCTTCTAAACCAGGAACATGGTCTGTTACCTTGTAGTTGGTCTAGTAGGCGCTTCTGGAGAAAGACTGGAGGAGTGCACGCCAGTCATCAAACACAAGGGGTTTCTCAATGGGCTATTGCCACTGAAAGGCCAGGCACCTCTCTGAAACAGACCGAGGAAGCGGAGGTGATAAAGATATTGCCTCTGCCTACGACAAGACATCCTTACAGCAATGACAAAGGATATGTCCAGTGCTCTTGTTTGTTCTCACAACGAAAGCATCTTCAATGGTGTCACAGACCCCATGTTTTTAGAAGCCACCAGTTTAAAGGGGTGCCTAGCAAAAGCAGTCTTAAGCCTGAAGCTGAGCAATATTACTGTAGAGAATTAGTGAATGGCGGTGCACAAATGAATTCATTTTGGTTACCCTCGCTTATGAGCAGCTGGACAGGTCATTTTACATTCAGCAATAATATTAACCCATTGTTTGTAAACCCACGATGCAAGCAGAGGGGGCGCAGATTAAAGTCAAGCAACACATATCCATAACTTGGCAATGGTGGCAATTTAAAACTTCAGGAGAGATTAATTAACACAATTGACTTGGTCTTTTCAATAATAGATGTAGGACATTTGAAACAGGGATTTTATTACTTATTTACTTACTTGGCTTTTTAATGAATATTTAGGTTGTAACTTATTGGAGTATCTTACTACTGTTCTTTACTAGTAATTTTAATTCCTTTATTTATTTGCAGAGCAGCCAGTGGCAAACCGTGTAACTAGATTGGTGGATAGTTCTACCCCTACAGATCTTCCTCAACACCTCGCCCCCCAGTACAGAGGAAAACCAGAATCTGATATCGGATGGACCTCGCTGTCTAGTATCTTCTAAACTACAATTGATTACCAATAACCAGATTTTTACTATAATCAACTTTAAGTAGTTTGATTGTTCACCGCACTTTATCACCAGCACTTCCGGTGTTTTCAAAAGTGAGCACTGTGTGTCTGACATACTCTTATTTTAAATAAAGCATAGACTGCTCAAGAAAGGGAGCAAATGTCTGAAGCATTATAAATTGAGCTTGATCATTCGACTTAAGGAGGGATGGGGATAAACCAAACAAAAAGATTGCGACCACCAGTACTGCGCTATATACGGGCGGTGGGGACCTCAGGGGCCGGACAAGAGGTGACAGGATGTCGAAGGTTGGGTATATAATACGCTGGCGAGGCTGAAGGCCAGAGGATATTGAAACTAGTGTTAAGGCAAAGAGCTTCCCTGTTCTACCAAAGGAAAATGAAGTGGCTTCGGAGTCGGTTTCAACCACTTGAGTGAGATGCATAGCTTTGTCGGAATTTTTTTATAGTTCTTATCCCCAGCTGGGTCTTGAGTAATCTGGAAGACTCAGCATATAAAACTCAATAACTTCGATAGCTCAATCGGTTCAGCACCTGCTGAAGAGCTTTCTGTGTAGCAAGCTATTCACTGCCTTTGAAATAGCTGCATATTAATACAAGTACTTGCTGAAATTGCTTCGAATTTTTTTTTTCTTATCATGAGTTGCGCCTCGATTTGGCCTCCGCTTAGAGTCTGGTACTATGCAGATAGATTTAATATTTCAATGTCTTGAATTAGCTAAACGGTGGCATGTATCATTCTATAAAACATTCAAAAATAAATCAAGTGAGTTATATTTTTCCAAAGTACAAAATGCATCCTTTACTGGGCAAATGTCCTATGCAAAAGCTGGGGAGTACCTTTCAAAGGCGGCAGTCCCAACTTCGAAGAAAAAATTGAACAGCTCCGTTCCTCACCAACTCTATTCCCTCCCACACTCTTATTGCCCAATTCAAAAACGCTGCGTTTTAAAAGTATGTAATTCGCTCCTATAAGTTTACTTTCACACTGGGGGTTGATTTCCAGCTTTTTGGGATGTCACAGAAAATTCAGCGAGCACGTTCGGGAATTTAAACAAATTCACAAAAGAATGTGGAAAATGTTCCCCCCCAACCATTGCCAAAATTCCCTGTTCAGAAACTCCTTCCTCTACACCACATTAAATATGCAGACGTCTCCTTCCCTTTACTAACTCTGCAAGGATACCAACATCGGGAAACAGCCTTTGCAACGAGGTTTTTACCTCGTTGTGCCTTTACTCGGCATTTTTTAGCACGAATATGCATTTACAACGCATGCCAATACCACATATTTATGGTATGTTGGGCGGGTGGGGTCTCCCACCACAAATACATTGTGTTTAAATCTAAAAACAATGCGTGGTATTGGCATGTGTTGTAAATGCATATTCGCAGTAAAAACATGCATGCAATCAAATGCGTGGCAAAGGCATACGATGCATTTACGGGTGTTGTACTATCGTACACTCCCGAAATCCTTCTCTTCACAGACGTAAATGGATTTGCTCTTTCAGGGTGGCAAACTACTGGCAAGAAGTAGAGGGAGCACCCAAAACATGCACATTTTGTATGCTCACTTCTGTACGCTGGCCAGTCCTAAAACAGCTCATGACCGGACCCTAGACCTAAATTTATAATGCAAAAATATGTAATGCTGCGAGTTTTCAAGATACTTCTATGCTATTCCAGGTTCCACAAATCATGACCCCGGATGTGGAAAGTACAATTGCAACTTCTGTGCACCACAGTACATCTTCGGTGCATAAAGGTTAGTGAATTAGGCCATCTAGTCATCACACAAACCTGTACGACGTCTGCTACCGGAAACCTTCGGAGCTTTCTTACAGTAATGACGTTGCAGCACAGTCTGCTCTGGGCATACCTTGGCATTGCAGTCAGGGAGTGAGAGTTTTTAGATGCATTTACCTAGTTTTGACTGCTTCTGCAGGACATTTGCAAAGCACTGAATTGGGGTTATGTGGAAAAGTTGGCTTTTAAAGTTCTCAATATGGGTGTATTTATGTTCCACAGCAGATGTTATCCAACCAAATGTCTGAGGCCTACGAAACTAAACGGTGTTGAAAAATGTGTGCCACACTAAATGGTATATTATAACCCTGCCTCTTCTTCTGAACGTTAACTCTCCCATTTACTTCACAGCAAATGATGCTTCCTCCTCGGTCTCAAAAAGGCCATATCCAGCCATAACAACTTCTGCGGCGCGCTTTGTTCTCATCTTACCAATATATTATGAAGTCAATGAATCACTTCTCTGTAAATTATTTTGAAGCCTTTCCAGCACCATGACCTAATGTATACAAGGTTGGGAGTTTAAGCGTCGTGCAGCTGCGACCCCTCTTGAATCCATCAGTCGCCTACATTAAGGAGTGGGCGACTAGACTAAAGTCCCGAATGTAGGGCACTGTCACGGCAGGAGGTTCCGGATTCTGAAATATTTAAGTAAAATCTCTGCAAAGCCAAGCTCAACGAAATTTTATAATGTTGGCAGTAGCAGCCTGTCGGGCAGTAACATACGCCTGTGAGCTCAAACGGCCACATTATCTTAGGAGCCGTACAGCTGATCCTGAGCCATGGTGGCCGAGAATTATGCTTTCCCCATCACAAGAAGTCACCGATTCAAGCATTTTCATATTTTTGTTCCTCAAAACTTTAGGACATTTACCCAGAGCCTTAGGCGTGAGATTTAACAACAGCAACCAGAAGGCTCTTTTCAAAGATATATTGGGTCATTTTAAAAACTGCAAAAAGTAATCCTTTAATATGTACGTGGCTTAACACACAGGCCATGCAGTGGGGGCGGCTGCCCTGCTGGATCATCGTCCCCCCCCCCCCCCCCCCTTCCCCTAAATGTTTTGCCCCGTTGGATTTAGCAAAATCAATTTAAGATGGATTTAGTTTAGATTGTTTTTTCCCGAGTGGGTGGCTGCGATGTTTTCATTTCTGGGGAGTTAGTAGGTGCCAATCAGAATGAGAGAGAGAGCGCATGGCTGGAAGGTGTGCGTGGGGCTTCACAGCCGGCTAGTTTGAAGTAAAGTGCGCATGTCTGGTTGGACGGGTGCCTTTCTGCATCCAAAACCTGACATGCACACTCTTGGCTTTTCCTATGTGCAACATTAGTCAGCTGCAACCCCTGTCTCCTGAGGAGTGCTGGGCTTGCCTGCTCCAGCTAATCCTGCCGCTGCTTCCTTGCTATTTGATAACAAAAAAAAGCAAGGAAGCAGTGTCTGGATTGGGTCAGGAGATGCAGGTCTCTGCTGTTGCAACCGATTGCATTGAAGTTTAACAGCGCCCGCAATTTTCTTCCTTGTTTGACTCCGAGAGACAAAATACTATAGTAGGAACAAAACTGAGTTGCTTGCTGCCATGTCAGAAATGCAAAGAGTACTCGTACATATATTCATTCTTAAAAAGGTAAGCTTTTGATATTTCGATATTTATATAGCAAGACCAGGGGCAGCTGCTGCTAATCCGAAGGGAAGGGGTGAAATAGATAAACGTAACTTTCCTACTGGCCGCCGTGATCTTCTGCTCCAGCACTGCTCCTCTGCACCTGTACTGGCACCACAATACCCATGGGCACAGGCTCCACCCAATCCCAGTGCTTCCACCAGCATGGGAGGAGCGCTGGGGTTGGGCGGAGAGGGACGGTTTTGGGCTCTAGCAGGGTCTGGGAACCTGTGCCCCTGAGCACTAGGATGGAACAGCCAGGAGGTATCCAAGTGCGCATGGCGGTTTGGCCGACCGTGAACGCCCGGCCAAACTGGCATGTACACTTTTAGTGGCTACCACTACTCCAACCCCTGCTGTGTGATGTTGCAGTCGACTCAGTGGACTGGAAGTAAAAATAAAATGACAATAAAACAGCTTTATTGTCATTTAATTTTTCTTCTGACTGCAGCATTTCAGCAGTTGGGCAGCGCTTATACGCCATAGCGGTGGAGACGCCCCTTGGCAAGACCCTACCTCGAGATCAATAAAGCGTTGCATATTAATGGAGGAGCAAAGCTGCATCACGTGATAAAGCTCGGATTAGAAACCTAGTTTTTGATTGAGTGAAATATTACAACTTGGAGTAGCTGAGGTCCTGAATCACAGCAGTGCAGTGAGCATAGTAGGGTTGCCATCTGGATGGTTCGTTGCCGGCCGGCCTATGTTTTCAAGTTCAGGCAGGTAGAAATATTGGCAAGAACAGATTAATTCGAATTATGGAATTTGCACTCTAGCATTAACATCAAGAGAGTTATGCAGCTCTGGTTTTAGGTTTGCGTATCAGAAGAGTCATATTGCTGGATTGCAAATTCCAGATTTTGAATTCCTCACGGCTAAAATGCATGGGCTGACTGAAGGTGTCGCACCTGCACATGACAGGTTGGTTCCAATTTGAAAACAATTAAGATGGTCACAGAATTACTGGCAACTGCACTTCTCTAGAGTATGTATGTGGGTTCTAGTTAACACACTAAAAACAAGCCGCGCTGGTTTACTTTAAAGCAATGGTTCTAAACTAAAACAGAGTCCGATGACCAAAATGTTTAAAGTAAAGTTTTGGTCACTTCTTCCTTATGATGGCTTGTTTAAGAAAAAGAGTAAGCACCTCTGCATTAACCCGTTGCGTGCTAATGACGACCTCAGCTCGTCATGAGGCACGGTTGAGCTGCACTCATGACGAGCTGAGCTCGTCACAGCCGTTGGAACGTTTGCACGCAGGGATAATTTCCCCGCTGTGCTGAACGTTCGAAAAATGGGTGTGGCCGTGACGAGTTCAGCTCCGCTGTGCCTCATGACGAGCTGAGCTCGTCACCAGCACGGCGGCGCCGCTCGCGGCCCCCCTCCCTATCCGCACAGGAGGTGAAAAACCCCCGCAGGGAAGGGGTTAAAGAGCAGTGCTGATGTGGCGTTACGGCCAGAGCTGCCGACTTCGGAACTTTGGACATCATTACCAACACCCACTCCGGGCCTGAGGAGGATGCTGTAAAGTGCAGCACCTCCCATCAGCATCCTCATCTCCCAGTGGAAGTGCATCGGGCCAAGGTCTATGGATCTGGTGTGCCATGATTAAAGCTGCAGTGGTGTTGGAACAATTGTCATAGTGGGGGTGGTGCATTCAATGTTGCATAACTGAAGTCTTAAGGATTATGGAAAATCCAAAGGTGGCACGTGCCACAATGAGCTACATGTGTTCATCTGGAACGTGGCAAGGCTGTAGTATGCAACTTGCTGTCGTGCAGTTTGGGACACACTGTCGCAAATACACTACTAAAGGGTGGTGAAGTAGCACACTGTCATTCACAGAGAGCACATGTCCATGGAAATGGCCATTACATTTTCACAATCATGCAATTCTACAAATGATATTAAAAAGCAATGATTTGCCCACTATTGAATTTAAAAAAATGAACTCTCCCACCCCGAACCTCATTTATGATAGTTGGGACGCAATATAAAACTCACCCACGACAATTACGCCCTTCCACTTTCAAATGTTACCAGCTGCCACTGATGTGCAGCAAGCATTTGGGTGTTCTCGTGGAAGAGTTTAGGCCACGCAGTTCTGTGCTGTGCGTATTTCATTGTAAAGGAATGTCCGTCGTTGTAAAAATGAAGAAAAAAATGTAGCTTTAACTGGGGGGTGTGGGTAGAGGATAATTAAATCAAGGGAACTTCAAGAATTTGAGGAGGACGAAAAAATGAATGAAATGCAAAGAATGTGCACTTAAGCTGAAGGAGGCTAAAGGAAATACTGACACGTCAGTGACTCCAGCAGCTGGATAGCCTTTTATATCTATTTGTCAGAGAATTAAAATAGGTTTGTTTTACCAAAGAAAAATGTGAACATACTGCAGGAAGCCATGGGAACAGGGCCTGAAAGACACACAACTAAAGAAAATACCTGCCTACGTACATACTCGGCCAGGGTCACTTCACCCGATAATAAACACATGGATTGTTGCACTGTGGCCAAGACCAACACAGCTTCACGAGAGGAACCAAAATGTAAAATGAAAAGTATGGCGTCGCAGCACACCAAAGAGGCACTCGGCCTCTTTGGTGGGGCCCAGTGATGAAGCAGGACACTGACTAGGTCGGTGTGTGAGGGCCTTCCTATCCACCCAAAGTGAGTGTGTGATTCGTATCTATCTCGCTCCATTTTTGTGGCAGTTCTGAGACTGACTTGACCTCTCTTTTTTTGTTTACTTGCATCTAACCGGGGACAGAGAGAGTGTCCTTGAATCTCCCTTCCTCTCCCATTGTAGTTTGGGCCCTTGGACGAAAGCAGCGGAATACACGATCACCGCAGACTTGCAAATATGTGCCATTTCCTGACACTTTGTACTACATACGACGCTGCACTTTGGCCATATCTTATGAAGCCCCTCCACCTTCTTTCTCAGGGAAAGGTGAAAACCAGACACGCGGCTTTCTTTGCCTGCTGAGTAGGCACAAGACCCACGGCAAGCATCCTTTGACCCGACCCTCAAAACAACCCCCCCCCCCCCCCCCCCCGCCTCTCCACCTTCATGTGAACACACTGCTCTTGTGCGCCCCTAATGGCACTACCCCTGCAAAGATTTAAAATGGGACTGGATTAAAAACGCACACAGTGCGAGTGCCACACCCAGCAGCAGGGTGTAAAACAGAAGAGGTGCTTCCCCATAGCACAGCTGCTAGCTCGAGGCTCAGCAGCACCTCTCCGAAAGGGGGCAGCAGCAGACTTAACGCCTTGTTAGAAAATCTACTTTCCACCATGATGCCAAAGGCGGGGTTTGCACCACCCCATCCACGGGACCCCGGGTATGAGCCTTCTTAGCAGGCGCCGGTGAAGCTGCAGCCAGGATGTTTTCCCGCTGTTTCTCGCGATGCCGCGTCTTTTCTTTGGAACGGCAGATGCGCCAGTGTTCTGGTGCCCACTGGTCAATAAACTGTGCAAGGACAGTGATCCCCCTGAACCCGACATTGTGAATGCCTCCCTGCTGAAATCCGTGGAGCGGACATGTGCAACGGAAGGGGCAATGGACAGCAATTAGCAGCTCCTGGCTGAAGGATGCTGAATGAATGGGCCCTCCCTCCAGCTGCATCAGTTCATTACCCATGAATCAGACCCACAAATGCAACCAAACCTTTTATCGTCAATGAACGGATTCTAAGCGCGCCCCACTTAAAGCGCAGAACAAACAATGGGAAGAAAATAAGTAAACTGGGACAGTTATTTCTGCATTGATAAAGGGAGGAGGGGGCGATCCAAAACCCACAGACGCAGCTGCTGTTAATGAGGGGCCAACAAAAACTGGAATATCAATGGAAAGCAAAATCAATGAAAGGGATGCTTAGAACGCACAGCGGCCTGCCAAAAGTGTGCCCCACAGCCCTGGGATACAGGGTTACATAAGGCCTGAGGTGCTACAAAACAGTTTGTAGGAATCTAAGGCGCTAGACGCAGCCCATGTCCAGAGTAGTTAAGACAAGTCATCCCACCAGCAAAATATGTGCAACAGTAGCAAACTAGGCACATCATAAATCATACACTAAACTCCTGCTGTCTAGCAAGCAGGATTAAATGGGCAGAGAATGTGACGTTAGTAAATGACTTTTGTTTGGCAAAGAGGAGAGCAGATGGGGACATATGGAGCCAACATCCGACGTCTACTGACTACTGCTTGGAGGACAATTAAGAGGCATGCATCAACCTACTTTAGAATACAAGCACTAGCAGTGCCTACACTACAGGTCATACCTTTCAAATACAGGCACAAAACTATAAGCTTTGCCAAAGCTTGTTTACTTTTGTATAGTATAACAAAAAACATTCCAAGCAGGCCAGCGCAATGACTTAACATTAGTCCCTGCTGCCCCCGAGCTCCAGGGGGCCACCTCCGGCACGTTTAAGGCGGTGGGCCCCGGCCTGAACGCTCCTGACTGAGTCCGCAGGTTGGGGGCCCCCTCCATGTACTTTGAAGGGGGGCCCCCTCAAGTTTCATTACGCACTAGCCCAGCATTGCATGGGCAAGCGTGCTCAGTCACAGATGCCCCTTCTCAATGATTATTTCTTATTCTATTTTTCATTTACCATTCTAAAATGGCAGACAGCCATTTTGGAACAGTAAATTAAAAAAAACTGAAGTACACAGGGGTATATAATGCAATAAGACAGAAGCAAGCGGCCTGGTAGAGGTGTGCAGCAGTCTGGTCCTGGGGGAAAATAAGTGGAATGGAGATCAGGGAGTGATAGGGTCAGTAGGAGAGAGTTTTGAGCTAACGACATTTAGCAATTGACCTCAGAGAAATTCGCAGAGGCAAAATAAAGTGAGACTGGTAAGAAAGCAAGGGAAGTGCTGAAAGACAAATACAAATATGATATCCCCACAGCAGCATTAGAAATACAGAAATCATCCAATCAGAAATAATGTAAAGAAGATATGCTCTATAGGTGGGACAAACATGAATAGGGAGGTAAGCCATCGAAGAAGAAACAGGAAACTGGGATTTACAAGAAGGCCATCATATTATGGGCAAGGGGCCGAGCCAACATTCCCTTGATGGTTTTAGTATTGTAGTCAATCGCTTTTCAACAGCACACAGTGAAAGTGGCCTATAGGAGAGACCTAAAAAGTCGAGCAAGCTGGGATTATAGTTTTTTCCTGCGTTCCCATGAGTTGCTTTGCTTCAGACCTATACTTGACCGAAATGACGCAAACTGTGAGGAGACAGGAGACAAAAGTACGGGGGAAGCAGACTAAAAGAAGTGGATGGTCAAAGAAGCTTGACGCCCATAGGTGTTATAAATTTGTACGAGCATCATGCTGTTTCCCTCTGCACCGCAATACATAATTTCTATGCACCATGGGTTTTCTGTGCTCACCAGGGTCGGTCTGAGGAACCAAAAGCAGCCCTGGTAAAAAAGTTCAAACCAGCATCACCACTTTTGTCTTTCTGTCTGTCATCTCCCTCTATCTTTTCCCTCTCTGGTCGCTTTCTCTCTACTATCCCCTCCCTAGCTTTATCTGTCTCTTGGAGCCTCCCTGTACCTGCTGCAATTATCCTGGGGGTGCTGGGGAAGGGGACAGAGGCACCAAAATACAATTGGGCTTTCAAAAGAGCCGCAGGAACTTCCTGGTGGAATCCAAGGCCAGTCCAGCCCTGGTGCTCGCAGTTTCTTCAAACACCTCGGCGTGTTTTACCTGCAGTTAATGGTACTCTCGCTATACTCCATTGAATGTTTTCTGTGCACCTCAATCCGTTTTGTGTGCACTCCGTTCTAGCTTTTGTACTTATTCTTTTTCTGCACATCTTTTGTCTGGATGGCATTCTGTTTTTCATGGAGATCAGTCTCGGTTACAAGTTCACCTCTTACTTTCGAGCAATTTATTCTATTGAGTGTGGACCCCAATAACATTGCCCATGGACTCCATTTACATTTCTCATCCATCCTATTCTACCAGCTTTGTTTTTTTGTGTACTTGAAATGCTTTATGTGCTTACATTGTCTTTTTCTGTCCAGCTCCTATTTCTGTACACCTCAGTCCATTTTGTGTGCTATGCTGTCTTCCCTGTCTCTGTGGATTCATTTTTCAATGCATCTCGTGCATAGCTTTTTACACATCATCATGTATATGCCCTTTCTCAAGGTACAACTCGTTAACAATTCCATGAAATTATTGTTTTTGGTTTATTTTCACCAATCATTGTTCACTTTCTTAAGAACAATTCTAGCATGGGTGGGTATCGTGCATTTACCTGTGTGTTTACCACAGCTCTTTAAGCACGTGATGCAGGTTGGAAGGGGGGCGGAGTAGTCACTTTAGGGAAGGGATGCAGAAGGCTGTGAATGCTGGGGGAGTTGGTCAGCAGTGCTTGACCGATGCTTGCAGTATGTGCGGGATGTGATCAGCTCTTCTGTTGGAGATTCACACTCCAACAGTCATGACAGCAATAAAAGGGGTACTTTGGGATAACATCTGATTGAGTTTTTTTTTGTATCAGAAGATTAGGGGAATTTTGAGGATAGGGCGTTTTTTTAAGACACTGGAAGGGATCACCCCGTTTAAGAAATATTTTTTTTTAATGCTTGGCAAGAAACGGATGACCAGCACAGAAGACAACACGATTTGCTCCACGCATTTCTTAGTGCGCATTGCATTATCCTCTAGAGATTCAGTTCCATTAAACAAACATAAAAATATAATTTGAAAACTTTAAAGCAACTGCCACGCCCCAGAACTGGAAACTATTCAGATTTAACTTCAAATGAACGGAGCCCTGGGGGAGGGTATATATCAGATGAGAAAGCAGCACACAAAGACAACAATACAGTGCTGGAAGAGAAATAAACTAGTACATCAATGAATAAGAACACTGCAAGGATTTGAGTAATCCCGTCAAAATGATGGTAAACTGGGTCTGCTCCAGGGAAGGGACAAGAAGAGGAAGGAAAGCCACTAAGAAGCAAACAAACGAGACTGACAAGAACGCCAACCAGTTGTAAGCAATGAGCTGGCCCAAAGGCCGCTGGAATTATTGGTACTGTCAACAATAGGCTTTAACAATAGGCAGCTAAAATCTGTCTGGAGTCAAGACCTAAAGAACTGGACCAAATAAGGTTTTGACTGGATCAAGCATACAACAAGAATAAATAAATTTACGGATGAACTGCGAGTGCCACGGTGGGGAGGGGACAAACATATCAGACAGAACCGGGAAAGAAGGAGGAAGTTAGACGTGGAAGAAGTTACTTCACTATTCTAGTTCCGCTTCTCCTTGGAGTGAAGTCGGCATTTACTGAAAACTATATTGTCTCACATCATTGTTTCTTTGTAAGGTCAAACAAAAGTCACCACATTCACAAAATCTAGGCACAGACACCAGACGTGAGACTTTAGGATCAGGACAGAATGCCATCAAACTTCGGTGGTATGGGCCCCAAAAACATATGGTAGGAACTGCTGGCCTTTTAACAGACAATTTACAAAATTGGGGGGCTGCTGTGGGAGTGGTGATTCACATCCCCAGAAGGTGACAGTCTTCAAATACAGCACAGCTTCCAATCACCTGCCAGCTGCCCAATGCACCTTCCGGTCACAATTTCACCTGGAGATGTAGCCCCAAACTCCTTTCATGGAGTGTGCGGATCTGCTGCTGTGTGAATAAAGCAGAAGAACTACAACCACAGAAGCTCATGTTTGCTTGACTTAATAAAAATGAGACTAGCACATTCTCCAGCAAAGAACCTCTATTAACAGATAAAGGACACTGCATATATAGAAATATTTAAAAGTTTACCAGAGATGAATAATTTCCCTTTGCTTCCATACAGCCCCTATTTGAAGGGTTACCTCTCACACGCTCCAATTAACAATCTACATATTAGTCCCATTCCTGTTGCTTGAAACTGTGGGAGGGCTCTTATGCAGTTCTTATAGCCACCTCATATGAAAAGCGCAAGACCTTGGTGAGAGCGCCCTTTGGGCCCAGCCCCCCGGACCCACACCCCACCCCCATAGTCCGGTCCAGTAGCCCGATTGGTCGGCCGTGATGTGTGTCCGGCCGGAGCATGGAGCGGAAGGGTTGGAGCCAAGGGGGAGGGGGGGCTATTTAGACCCTGGGTCCACTGGAGAACATCCTCTTTTCCCTGCTTTTGACCCCAGGATCAGCAGAATTCATCGATGGGGACACCGGCTGGGGAGGGAAGGGAGCCAGGTCACATAAGCCTCCTTGGCAGCCTGGTGGTAGAGGGGTGGGCCCCAGAAATGACGGACAAGGACGGTGGGCTGGGGGCTCACCGCTCAAGGACGCAGGTGGGTTGCGCCTTGCGTGGTTCTCAGATAGGAGAGGCAAGCCAGAGGGCCCCTTGGTGCTTGAGTAAGTAGATATCGCATAACCGGTGGTTATGATCAGTGATAATACTTGTAAATATTAAAAGTGTAAATGTTGAATTTATAAATGTGAATTTTATAAAAGCTTTTGTCATATTTATGAATGTTTGATGATTATTAAACATGGCCGTTTTACCCACATTTTTAGACTGGCAAGTTTTGATTGTGGGATTGCATGAGGTTGGGGCGGGGGACATCCCGGGGGGTCCGGGCTCTATGGGGCCATGCTATATCCAGCAGTGGAGAAGTGACATAAAGGACTACCAACATTCCCCATGCAACTCATCATTAACAAGATTACTGTGTGTGCATGGGGGCCCAAAAGTACACCTCATCAGACTCGCATCAGTTTCCCTAGAGCAGTTATTTACCCTGTCTGGTAATAACGGAAGGCTCCTGACAGCTAACTAGCCACTTTCTTTGGACCACACTTGGACCCAAGGACAGGCTGACCACTGATAGACGCCGTCCTAATGGCATGCCAGCTCCACCTCATCTCTAGTCTTGTTTCAGCTGTGCTCACTTCAGGCTTGATTTGGCAATAAGCATGTACCTAAAATTTTCAATTTTTTTACATGTGAGGTGATTCAATGAAATGCATAGGAAAGCATATGTAAATTAAAAAAAAAAGCGAAGTCCTCCATTCATGAAACATGTACCAGCAATCAGAGTCAGTGAGTGGATCTACAAGATAAAACTAAACCTCAGGTGGAAAAGCAGCATCACTTTTTCCTTTAAAGGGAAACATTTTTATCTTTACAGAAGCCCTCTCCAGTACACCACCATTAAAATATAGGGATATTTCAATTTCACATCCAATTCACAGACTTAAGTTAGCCTTTGCTGTCAATCAATTTACCTGGGGAAATTTGGGGTCAAAACAATTGAGACCGTTAGTGAATGCAACCTTGTGGCTGAATACCCAAAGGCCATATGCTTTTCACATGCATTGCCCATATTCCTGCATTCGACCCTACAACACATTTCACAGAAAAGTGAAACACACTTGCAAATTTTCCAGTGTAATAAGTTCCATCTGCAGGTGAACACATCTGCAGATCCAGAATCTGTTAATCAGAAACTCAGAAACTGCACTTGTGTCAGACATTTGCATTCACTGTTGTGCAAAAAGCTTGCTAATCTAGTCCAATATCATTACCAAAGATTTATAAGAGCCAGGAACTCCATGGCTCACTGGAGCTTTAGTCACCAGTCAGCTATTCCTGTCCAATCCACTATCTCAGGCCATTCTTCACAACAGAATTGTAAATCGACCAATGTTCTAACAGCCCAGTGAGAAAGCTTAGTGACTGCCCGGCTGACTGAGGATATTTGTCTGCAACTTCCAAGTCCAAACTCCCACTGGGCTTTACCCTTCCGTGGAAGATGAACAGTGTACCACTGAAGAAGTTAACACGACTATTAAATCACAAGATTTGTAAATTGAGCTATTAAGTTATTATTATTATAACACCACAATTCCTAAGAAATCTCTGCTACTTTACAGGTCTTCAAATGTTGCTCTTTGGTAGAAAAATATGCTTATACCACGCTTGCACTGGAGGTTGTGGTGCTAGTGCTAAAATCTGGGCCTCTGGTAATCTTGGTGAATGCGTTCTCTACTCCAGACATCTCTAAACCTTGCTGTTTCTTGCTACTAAACCACCAGATAAGGCTTAGAGTGTTGGAGCAGACGTTCTCTAATACGGATCTGCTATAAACTGATGGAGGAACAGCCTTTATTGTGTCAGATCTCAATCAGTGCATCCTTCATATCAAGGATGCACCTGAGCAAACATTCAACACTTTCATATCAGGACACCAATCGAGTAGCAAATAAAAAATGGCAATCAGTAATCCAAGTCAGTCTCGCTTTATGTCCACCAGCCATCTTAAACCATTGCCCTCCACTAGGAACCAAGGCAGTGGGAGGAAAGCAAAGCACACTGTTGCTATAACAAAAGAAACAATGGAATGATGGATGTAAACTCAATGTTACCAAGAACTTTAATTGACAGTTCAATATATTCTGAGATAGTGACAGCTCAAGAATATAATTTTATTTTTTACCATGACTTAGATGAGCAAACGATTAATTCAAGAGCGCGTCTTTTTACTCAAACTACAGAATTTGTGAAAAGATGAGATCCACTGAGTCTAAATTTTAAAAACAAACTAAGGTAGGATTTATCGAGATCCAACTCAGAGACCCAGTTTGTCATCTTCCTATCTGATTTTCCAGATATTCCAACATGACTGAGCACACTATACCCAAGAGATGACAGCACATGCACAGGTGATTTATTTATGTAAACCAATGAATATCTTGCATTTAAGGCTAGACTCCAATCCAGGCATATCTACTGTCTCACAAATGGCCTGCTATTTGAAGGTGGTTGCTTGTGATTGATCTTCAGTTACAGCAACAGTGTTCAAAAGATTGTAAAAAGGCTCAATGTCCTACAAACGAATGATTTAAAAACGTGCAAATGCAAAAACAAAACAAATCGTGAGTGTTAAAAAATTAATAAAGGCAAGAAAGGGAGCACTTGATTGAGTATTACCTACCGCTGAACTCGGTCTTGTAAAACAGGTTTCACTCAAAAACTGTGCTTAGTAAGGGTGGAACAGTTGCAAAGTAAAAACAACAAGGCTGGCCAACGTGTTCTACTTTGAGAAAACATACATCATTTTCAGCAAAACACATTTAATCAACAGCTAATATATGTCAGGATTAACCTTTTAAACTGTGTGTATATATTTTTTTCACTGAAAAATGTAAAAGGATAAAGTGATGTTATAGTTCAGTGTGGAAATGAGAAAGGATCTTACATTTGAAAACCCGCCCGAGATTCAGCAGGTATAGCAGTGGTTCTTAACCTGTGGTCTGAGGACCCATGGGGGTTCTCGAGGCTTACGGAGGGGATCCACAAATGCTTTACAAAATTACTAATACTAATAAAGAAGCAACATTTCAAGTGTAAAAAATAATTTCTATATTTGAATGCGAGTTAATCTGAATTTATCTGAGCATGTGTTTGGTGTATACTTGTTTTTGTATTTTTGTATATTGCTTTGAGGTTCAAATCATTGAAATAGCCCATACCTGTGGTCCCCGTTTTCCAATACTGGATTAGTGTGGGTCCCCAGATTCCAGTAATGCTTTAGTGGGGGGTCCACAGAAGTCAAAAGGTTAAGAACCACTGGTTTAACTAAGTTGCAGCCCTGTCATGTATTTCTTATGACCTCACATATTACATTGCTCATTACATGTTCGATGACATCACTGATGACCAAGTCCCAGTTAGTAATGGTGGACATAACATTTTATAACAATGCTGCTGCCAGTCAATAACATTGTTTCAGTACCGCAGATCCGTCTGAGGTACTGAAATGGCAGACTAGAGAAAAAAATCTCCAGTGGCAAAGAAGAGCATCTCGTCAGTGGGATTAATGCGTAGCCTGCTGCTGCGGACCAGGATATGGGCCACATCTGGATAATCTGGGGCGATCCAGAGGAGGAAAGAGTGCCCTCCTCAGGAACAAAGGACAGTAAACAGAAGACAACGCAAAAATCCAAAATCCGGGTGTGGTGTTGTGGGTCGGGTTCTGGCTGCAGTGGTGGCAGGGTGAAAAGAAGGCAATACCCCAAGTCAGCAAGCGTAACTGCTTGTTACCTGGCGCCCCCAAGGGCGCCTTGTTGACCCTGTGGCCCCTGCCAGCCAATCACACTGGATATGAGTTTTTGCAGCCTTACTCATAGGTTTTTGCAGGCTAGCTACCTGCCCTCCTGGGCCCTATCCGAATTTTTAAAAACGCAGCGGCAGTTGTCACTGGCTGCCTTGCTAACTGTTGAGGCCCCACCTATTCGCCCAGGTCCATCTTGCTTTAGGACCCCCTTAAAACAAGAACTCAAATTTGACTTTTACACTGCAGTAATACATGCATGAATGTGAATATATTAGTACAGTTCATCGTGTTATGGGTTGTCATTTATTTCCATTACCATGGTGTGTGTGCCCTTTTTTGTGGTTCAGCAGCACGTTTCATTGAAAATGCATTTTTTAATTTGTCTATTGCATCCTTCTACATGCCAGTGACAACCTCTCACCCCCACCCCACAAAGCAGCAGAGGAAACTGACACACTGTGCCAGATGTATGTTACAGATTTATTTAGGCTTATTCACTCTTTCTGATTAAAGCTTGCACACAATAACCATGTTGGTATCCAGGTTTCTCGCTTTCTGCTGGACACTTTTTCATGCTATTCACAGACCTCAGCATTATGTCCCATTCTTTTGTTTTTCTCTTGCTCTCAGCTGTATTCAGTTTTATGGGGCATGTGATCAGTTGATCCTGATGAAAGGCTGGATGGACAGGTCTGCGACGAGCAAAAGCGGGATAAGCCTAATAAGCAAACACAACTCGTCAGCAAAACAAGGCTCCGTCTGAAACTGCAGGGGGGCTGTGAACAGTTTGTAACCCTATTATGTTTGACATGCATGTATACCTCTGCACTGTAAATAAACAATTTGTAAAAAAGTGAAAATCAAAGATTTTGAAAAATAGGAAGCTAAAAACGCTGCAGGAATCCTATACCTTCACAACAAACTAGTATTTCTGCTGTTACGGTTATAATCACCCAACAACAATAAGGTGTTACAGAAACAGCATTATTATATTGCCATTAGTTGTCTCAGGATTTATAGTGAATACATTGTGAACTAAATCCCCTCTAGGCACCGATGACAGAAATTTTGAGAAAAGCCAGACAGCTTTTGATAGGGATCAGCAAAGGAAGATTGCAGATATCCAGCGCACTTGGATCAATATTTCTGAACAAGGAAGTGGGGATCTGGAACACGCCAGGATTGTGCAGAAATAATGTGGCTGTGGAAGTATCTTTGTGATCTTGCAAATTAGATGCTCGATGGCATACTGGCATGTGACACAGGCACTGCCATTCAGGAAATCACAGGATTATTTTTAACTCCAGAAGTTGCTTCTTGCAGGTAACTGAAATTGTGCCAGACTTCGCAGCCAACCGCCATGTGGTGTGCCGGAAAGTCGGGGTGGGAATGTAGAAAAATATCTATCTTCAATGAAGTACTGTAGATGGGTGAATGTGCAAGGTGAGAAGGTCAACAGTGTGTTAAGAGTTTCATCTTCTGATATTAGAGAGATTAGATCTTGGCAGCTGAGGTCTACGTCTATGCCACCACTGAGGGCATCTAGTCCGTAGAATTGAAAATCAAAGGATCCAGATAAAAGGCTCACAGATCACTTATCAAAAAAACTAGGTACTGAGTTTTGTTTTTTTGAAAAATTGCGACTTTTAAGATGATCGGAAGATTAAAAGGCATTGAATTCTAGAGCTTGCTGACCTTTTAATAGAATGAATCAATAGAAGACGCCAGGATGCAGAGTGCATGGACAACGTCATGATGAATAAAACTGTAATTTAGACGGAAAAAAGTGAGGTCCTTTCTTGTTGATGACATTGTGCACTATCGGAAAGCCTTAAACAGTTTTTGGTCGAGCCTGGGAAGCACATGCGCTGCTCTGCCAGGCATGCTGTATTCAGGCAGCGACTTGCAGCTCCCCCACTCTCTGCCCATATTATTCATTGGCTTGTGTCATTGTCCACAGTAAACTGTGGCCTTTCATTGGTCAATAGCCTTAGTAGTCCCTCCTTAGGACCACCTTGTCTCATTTTGTAACCTTCCATGGCAACACCCCCTGTTACGTGTGTTGTTACTCAGTAGGCTTTAATTACAGCCTCTGAGCACTATTTTCTCAAAAAGCTTTGTCCTCTCTTACGTCTTTTATTACTATTTTTATAGCATGGTACCGGTAAAAACAAGCATTTACAATGCAATAGGTCTCACATTTGCGAGAGTTTAAGCTATTGGCATTGTAAATGACAATGCCTTTTATTTATCGGTTTTAAAAACATATAAATAAAAGGCATTGTCATTTACAGTGTCAATAGCTCAATCTCTCGCAAATGCTAGACCTATTGCATTGCAAATGCTTGCTTTTACCGGCAGCCAATGAAAAAGTTTATGTTTGCCGGAGACAGACGGAATCTATGCAAGAGGCTTACGGCACAATTCAGCATCACTTAGATCAGACAAGAAAAATATTCTGGCGTGCCCACGGAGAGAGAGAAGTTTTATTCGAGTACCAAAGTGATTAGCGCCCCATAACTTATACACCATAAGCTTCTTCACTGGCTCTCAGTTGCAAGACGTTTCTTCTTCACACCACTCTGTGTCACCCACTGAACCATCCACATTGTGGGACAAATCTCCCTACAACACAAGCTTCACACCTACCACCTAAGTAGAACCATTACATTTAAGCAAGTACCTCTTTTGATCATCTCAGTTCAGAAACTCTGGCATTAGTTCGGCCTTCTTCGTCACACAGTCAAGCTCAAGTACTCTCCCCCCGCAAGAATAAGAATTCTTCAGAACATCCTTCATTTTTTAAGAGATTAAAGACTTGGCTTTTATAGGGTACCCAACCCTGGCACACGTTCAAGACCATAGAGGTGGGTGAGTCACTGAAAGCTCCTCTTGGAAACTCAAGCCCAAACAGAGACGAGCTTTCACAGGCAGCGGTGTGGCCAAGAGCTTTCAATTATATAAACATGGGTAACCAGATTCGAATCCTCAGCATCCTGTGAATCCCGCCTAATCTCCCAGTGCTGGAAAAAAACGTGGTAACAGTCTGCATCTCTTTTGAAGCGCTCTTATGTCTTTGGGTAAGGTTTGCATTATGTAAACAGGCACAAATAAAATATGGATTCTGTCACCAACACTCTAATCTCAGCCTTTAAGAATTAGAGACAAAGCATTAAGCAAGAGACACCCATCTCGTGGGTGAATTGCACAGAATAAAACTAGAAATTGTTCAAGCAATCCCAGATTCCCTGCTTGGCCACATTGCGTGATCCTAGACAAATACATTATTTCACCACTCCTCTATTTTGTTCATTATCACATATCAAAGCACTTTCAAACACATGGGTTTTAGACGTGCGCTGCACAAAAAAATCTCTTGTGTTTGACCACATAGCCTACAATGTTTCCCCATTTATAGTAGGAATCTAGGCCTCATTTAAGGTACACATGACAACTGACTTGGCTCTTAGTTCACTTATAGCTTTGTCATCAGGACAGGCTAGCGATTATTCTCTGTTCATGTTTAAAAATGACTTTTAATAAATACTTCCCAATGCTAAAATATAATCTGATATGCTTCGGACAACTGCTTCCACGTGTTAAGAAAATAAACTTTTATAAATTTGAAGCAATTTTATCATTTGTTAACATGATCTTTGATGCATGATTTAAATGCCGAATGTTTTAGAGCCACCCACTTCTGCATCACTAACATATGTAATGCCTGCACTAAGTCAGCAGTGACATGATTAGATCACACCTACAACAGTCATGAATGGCACCCACCGTTCTCAAATCGGCCACTTTATAAATGCGTTCGCTACCAATCATGTATAAAATGCTGGGCAAATTTTCATCTGACCCCCGAGATAGCGCCGGGGGCAACAAGGGCATGAGACCCTATGCCAACGTTACAAAAGAATACAATAAAGCTGTGAGGAAGGCAGCCTCTCAGAGTGCAGAGTACTTTTATCTATGGTTTTTGTTTCAAAACTGTGGGTTGGGGGGGCAACAGGCTGTCAGTTTTAAAACATTTTTAGGATCCTGACAAGGACAACAATACCAAAGTGCTTACTTGCAATGTGCTGGCCACTCCCGTACCCTGTCTTACATCCAATTGCAAGTCTTGTTTACTGTGCACTCTCCAGAAATAGAAAACAGACTTTAGTCCAGGTGGAGCAAGAACCTTCCTGCCTTGTCCCGGACTATGTCAACTGCAAACTTCCTCTTTACTATGCATACAATAAACAGACTTTTTAGCCGAGTGAACAGTCTCAGTCCGACACTACCCAAGTACTTTTTTTTTACCTCGATTGTGCCCCTAATATCTATTCACTCCAGCATGTCTAAAAACAAAAAAATTATGTATTTAAACAACACGATTGGATATTCAATCATTTTTTGTAACATGATGGAAGCCCAGTATGGCTGATATTTCATTTCTTTGGGGCATTCGACCATTTTTGTGATCGCACATCAAGAAGATGTTCATGGTTCATGGTCTGGTTAACTTTTCTCTTGGTAACAAGATGAGCCATGGCCGCATGCCAAAGTCTACTCCAACAGTAGCCTCTCAAGGCTTTCGCTGCTTTAATTTGTGTTTTAGATCTGGAACACTGTACAGCACAGGTCAACAATAAATGTGAAAATACCAACCACAGCACATCAAGATACCAATGCCAAGCAACACTGCAAAGTCATCTGAGACCCTAAAGAACAGCTAAAGTACTTCATGAATGATAGATCTAGTGGGGTAAAAAGGAGGAATAGTCGACTCCTTTGACTCCCGGGACTGCATTCTGCTTCCTAAAAGTTAAGAAGACAGATTCCATTCTCTCTGTCAACAAACTGAATGAAATCTCGTTGCATTTACTCTTCAGGAATATTCCAACAGGCGAATTGCCACATTCAAGTCAAAACTACATGCAGCTCACAGCAGATTCAGAGCTCTCGAGACTACTGGGCGCATGAGCAGGAGAAGGGTAGCCACTACAGTTTTAGGCCCGGTCTACAGTCAGCTTTAGCTACCTCAAGTATTTTTTTAAAAATCAGCATACAAATACATAAATATATGTACATACAAGGGCTTTTAGTGAACCTTCATTCATTGCTCGGTCTAGGCGTGATTAACATTTTGCTTTCGCCCATCACAACAAAGGGTCAGACCACTTGACTACTGGCTCTCATCACTGTGAGTGACAATATTTTGCTTCTGCACATCTGCCTAACAAGCAGTCCACTTCAGTGGCAGGCCTAACACAACAAACTCTGCTTTCATTGGTTTCTTTTTTTTAACTGATCACTTAGTCATTTTGCACACATATGCACACAACCTTTATTAAGTGGCATTTGTTTTGATAGCATTTACCCTAAAATAACTAAATTAAAACAATTGCAGCCCTAAACCTAAAACCACCCTTACCTCTACCTACCCCATAACATCGCCATTACCTCTACCCATCCCTGTTCCCTAAATTCGCCCTAATCTCCCTTTACCTCTACCCACTCCTAAACCCTAAAATCGCCTTTACCTCCCTTTACCTCTACCCCCCTGAAACCCTAAAATTAACCATTACCTCCCTCTACCTCCACCCATCCTTAAGCTCTAAAATCACTTTTAAAAAAAAAAGATTATATAGAAGGTATGTTATTTAAAGAAGAAGAAAAGAAGTTACTGAGTGGTAACAAAATACCCACCTACACATCCCTAAACTGTAAAAACACCTTTACCTCTACCCACCCGATAACCCTAAGAATCACCCTTACTTCTCTTTATCTCTAACCACCCCAAACCCTAAAATTACTCTTGCCTCGATTTACTTCTACACACCCATTAACCCTAAATTCACCCTTACTCTCCTCTACCCACTGCTAAAAATCACTATTACCTTCCTTTACCTCTATCCACCTCTAAATCCTAAAACCACCCTTACCTCCCTTTATCTCTACCCATCCCTAAACCTCAAAATCCCCTTCTTTCTTCAAAAATCACATTAAAAGTATATTACTTTAAAAAAAATATATTAACCTGTGCAGTAAAGACTGCATTGTAAAGGTACTGCGTGGTAGGCTGTTTCTCGTCAGACAGGACACATTCTCACCCCTACTTAAGTACTCCCCTGCCTTCACGCTAGCACCACAAAATGATTTGGCAGCACTGTTGGTTGTTTTATGCCTTTCAATATGTTTGGCGGGCACCCTCACCTCTTTGACATTCCACCCCTCTCTATCTACCCCGCCCTATACTTTATATACTTTTTTGGTTTATTTACAGAGGGCATACAGCCCACTGGCATGGGTTGGCTTCATCATCACTCATTTCCTTTCTCATCTTTGGTCAGAGGGCCAGCTTCACTTCCTCTTCATATGTTTGTTCCTACCATGGAGCATGGCCCAAGCAGTGTCTCTCTTGCCCAGCGTCCTTCCTCTGTTCGCCACTTCCTCAGGTGCTGTGTTTTCCTTTTACATGCAGCCCTTTCCTCGCTCCTCCGCTTCCGGATTGTTTTTTTCCCCACCCCTCACATCCCTCCTGCATTGTTGCTTGTCCGGTCCGTCACCACTCCAATTGTTTCATGCCCTTTCTGCCTTCACCATCTCTCCCTTTGCTGCAAATACGCCCAAATGTCACACCAACAAGTTTAAAGACGTTTAAAAAATGCAGACGGGGCTGCGCTCACTATTCGGCATGTTCTTTTTTTGGCACTATGTTTACGTGGGCCAACATAGAAGAGGTAAAATAATAAAATAAGCACTTTTTTTTTCTTTGAATGCCTTTTGTGTATTTGTGTGCTTCAGGAATCATATCTATGCCAAGACCATGCTGCACAGCAGCCGCAGTGCTGCATAACATGGCTAAAAGACACTGACAAACCCCAAAACTCTCGCAGAAGCACAACCTGCTGACTTTGCCAACTATGTCATTTTCTTTGCTATCCATCTGTAAAATGTACCTACTGCACAGAGGGTGTGGTCCCTTAAAAGCCTGGCACACTTTTCAATCCCTGCTTTTACTGCCCCTGAGAAAGTGTGAGAAGCGTGTTTTCTTAGTGATAAGAGGGACAGAAGCCCATAAACAGATTAACCCCGGTCTGTGTGCCTGGCCTCCCATCTTATCGCGCTGCATCGCTCACCTGCTGAGAACAATGGCGGCGTCTCGCGCGCAGGGAGGACGCAGCTGTTTCCGTCTATAAATAGGACATTGGCGTGTGCACTCAGCACTTCAACGCCGACGTCCGGCTTCTCCCAGGACAGGACCCGAACCCAAGAGCAGAAGAAAAAAAAAGAAATAACCTGGTTTACACATTCACGTGTCTTGTCAGATATTACCCAGGTGCACCTTTGCACAAGGTGCAAAAAGCATGCTACCTGATTGGTCACAAGATATTAGTGACATGCAAGTGAAGCAAAACACCCCCGGTTTACAGAGTGCATCCTCGTACGCTTTTAGAATTGCCACAATTAAGGTTTGCACAACGATGCCGACGAACTTTATTGATGCTCGTTGGCATTCGCTCTGGCATTAGCCAATATCTTTTTAATTTTACTTAAATTATATGTATAATGTACTTGAATTGGCGCACTCGCATACAAATAAGTTCCCTTAAGTGCTTGTGATTCGTATGGCAATATGTGCGTTTGATCAATATTTTTTTAGATTGATGGTGGCCCGACAGCTCCCTCAACAATAAAGTTTTTAAAAACCATGACTAAACAAAAACACTAGCAAAGCCAAAAGGCTGTCGGCGAACACCAGACCTATTGGTTTTGCGAATGCCTATTTATATTTTTGAGTTTAACCGTTTCTTACTCCACAGCTACATGCCGAGCAAGGAAGGTTAATTAAGGTTAAACAGAGCGCCAGTACTCCAGTGAAGTATTTTAGTCGTTCTCACTCTAATGGAGAATTAGGTGCAGGGCGAGCGTGTTCAAAGTAGAGCGGAGACCGACACGAGAGATGTGATTACAGCTTTGAAATGTGGTAGTTACGACCGAGGGTGGAGCATACATTTTCACTGTGTGTTCTAGTCTCAGGGGTTCCCCCACCACGCAAATCATCAGCACACTGATTCAGAAAACCAGTTTTGGTTCTCTTATCATGTTCTCTATTTTCTTAATGCCTCCGCGAGTTTAAAAGAATCATTAAGTTTGACTGTAGTTAATCATCCATTTAGTAATAACAAGTTTTAGCGTACTGAGGCACACTTCTGCCACATTTAAAAAAATATACTTTTATTGCAAGTAAAGCAAACAAAATAACAGTGGCAGTAAGCATTACACAATGAAGCGCAAAGACAGTCAGACAAATGAGATCCCATTTCAGCCTCTAAAAACCAGCGGACACCCCAATCAATTCACAGAGTAGGGTCTGGGCGCTCCAGACCTACAGGATCAAAACCAGTACTTTCAATAGGGGCGCACAGCCCGCTCCGATGATCATTCCATTTCCCCCATATTTTGGCCAATTTTTTGGACAGCCTCTGCTCTCATAAACCACTCTCTCCGCCAGCACGCGCCAATCGTGTCTCACTTTCACTCACTCAGTTGCGGTGTGTGGTAAAGGAAGATACACAGTCCACCTGTATAGTTAATCCTTTATTGTAGCTTGCTTCTAGGATAGGTGAGTAGGAGAAGATAGGAAGTACAGATATAGCCCCACCAGGAGCAGGCTCCAAGCAGCTCAGCCTGAGTTCACCAACTGACAATGTGAGCCAGAGAGAGGCACTGTGAGCCAGAGAGACACCCAGGCATTCTATGATGTCATGGTACATTCTATTTAGTGGAGAACAGTAGAGAAGTAATTTACTACACAGTGCTAACGTCTGACATTTTTAAGCATGGTCAGGTGTTACACTATTACCCAATTTATAAACGTACTCAATGTACTCACCCTAAAGGAAGGCGTTGGCCAATCAGGATTCATGTTGCAGCGTCAAGCATTTAACTCAGTCGCCATCTTGACTGTTAAGTGCTTATAACATTCCCTCTAGTATTAAAGACGTACATTTAAAGCTTTCACATTTGATGAAATGTAGATTTATCTTGCGTAGCAGCTTTTAACAAGCCCTTGAAGCAACTGTCGGTAATGTGGGTTTACAGGTATCTGCAACGAGGCAGCTCTCAATAGGAATGGTTGCAGACACGTAACTGCAGAATTATGAATCAAACTAAATGTAAAATAGTTGGGCATTACATTTCTATGGGACTGTCAATTCAGTTGTGCTAGACCTAATTTTCAAAAGAATACATGGTAGAACAGATAATCTGAAGAATCTACTATCCTCATGACCATGTAGTGCTGGCTAATAAGCTCACTTAGAAAAGAGGGCACTAGCTAGCCATTAAGGCAAACATTCCAAAAATCTTTAGGTTTGCACCGCAAAAAACGTCGATACACAAAAAAGAGCATCTCTTCCAGCGTTCTGCAGCTGCTCCTTGGTTCTTCTAAAGGGCCTCTCCCATCTCCCCTAGACACTTTCCAAAGCCCAAAGTCTTGAAAAGACTAAAACCCTCCCAGTTTGCTTTGAGAAAAGAGAAGGCCATATCAGCAAACTCCCTTAATTTTCACTCTTTTTGCTGCCTCAATTCACAGCATCAACTTTAAACAGAACATTATACTTTAGGTAGGAGCGTGCCAAATTAGAGCCGTCCCCCTCTTCCCCCGGATAGAAAAGTTATAAAATTCTGGTAAAATTGGAGCAAAAACCAGCACATTGACTTTTCACACATTTTTCTATAACAAAAAAACAGGAAATATTGTTAGGATTTTTAATATACTTTTCTGAATAGAAATCCTACAAGTTTGAGTCTTGCAAAAGAATGTTCTCCAAAAACAGGAAAAACTCACCAAATTAGTAATGAGACATTAACAATATTTTTTAAATTATATTAATTGCTAAACTATGAATATCATCCGATTCCAGAAGACTCTGAAGATGGAAGGCTTTGTGTTCTTTTCTACAACGTAATCTGTTGGCCGAATAAGTGTTTGGCTGTAACAGACGGAATGACTGTAAGGGAATGCTTGAAAGGTGGGTTGAATGATGCAAGTGTAAGGCATGGCAGCAAATAAATGGTAAGGCATAGAAAAGGTGACACACAAGATGGCAACCATCCTGTACTAAAAGGAAAAACTCAAATATGAAACTCAAACCAAGAAATGGAAAATGGCAAAGTGGTCACGGTGCATTTTATAGCAACGGAAAACTGCAATAAATGTGTCATGCAACACACTGCCGCTTTCTTAAAACCCTTTTTTTCATAACGAGAACAGGGCGGGGAAAGAGCATGAGATAATTCACGCTCGTCCTTCTGCTGCAGACATAGGCATAATTCAAGGATTTGTGGGCCTCCAGTTTTACCACTCTGCACTGCAAAGTGCAAGCCGCATCTAAATTCAATCCAAGTATGATAAAAACCACAAACCGCAGCTGCCAACAGTACCTTTCGTCTGTCTGACCAATGAGTTTCTCTTGCTTTCCAGCGCTGAAAAATAAAGTTAATCTATGAAAAATGTTATTTGAATGGATACGGGTTAAAGACCTTAACAGAGACAATGCCCAAAGATGCCTTAAAGTCACTGTTTTAGTGAATCCGAAGACTAAAGTAAAGATAAAAGCAAAGCAGTATATAAACAAAAAAACAACAACGCACTTTCTAGATGAGAACCTCTGTCTAAAGGTACCTAAAAAGTGTCAGGGTGTCTAACACCGGAGAAAAAAGCCATATAACGTTGTAGGAGGGAAAAGAGTGAAATACTGTGGCAGTAAAACTTCACCTTATAAATAAAAAGAATGGCACGATTATGCGAAGGACACCACACAAGAAAAAAAAAACGTCGGAGGCGCTTCCCAAATTTGTAGGGGAAAAACATTTCTGAACCATGCTCAGTTATCGTAACAGAATCCTCCAATCTCTCTTGCTGTCCAGGCCCAATATGGATGCCCTTATTGTTATGATTTACAAATGGGGGTGGTGATGAACAGAGTGTCTGAATTGAGCAGACCACTCTTACCCAGTCCAAAGATCAGGGCTTGATCCATCACCGTTATTTATCTCACTGCCCCATCCCAGCTCAGAACCTGGCTATATGCAAATCAGTCTGTCCCTGGCCCAGTGCATCATGGGAACAGGGCAGACTAAACTACCAAGCCAATTCTTTACCAGAAAGGAGACAAGCTACCGGGGACCGGTTTCTGGCATTTCAGCCTCTTCGGCCCGGCTTGCTTGAATCCTGATGGAGCAGTGAGAAAGGGACTCATGTCTGAGTATACCCTGCCACACCTATAGTGGCCAAAATCGATTTACAAAAGGGGGTGGTGATGAACAGAGTGTCTGAATTGAGCAGACCACTCTTACCCAGTCCAAAGATCAGGGCTTGATCCATCACCGTTATTTATCTCACTGCCCCATCCCAGCTCAGAACCTGGCTATATGCAAATCAGTCTGTCCCTGGCCCAGTGCATCATGGGAACAGGGCAGACTAAACTACCAAGCCAATTCTTTACCAGAAAGGAGACAAGCTACCGGGGACCGGTTTCTGGCATTTCAGCCTCTTCGGCCCGGCTTGCTTGAATCCTGATGGAGCAGTGAGAAAGGGACTCATGTCTGAGTATACCCTGCCACACCTATAGTGGCCAAAATCGATTTACAAAAGGGGGTGGTGATGAACAGAGTGTCTGAATTGCACCATCAGGATTCAAGCAAGCCGGGCCGAAGAGGCTGAAATGCCAGAAACCGGTCCCCGGTAGCTTGTTTCCTTCCCATTGTAAGAATTGGCTTTTGTAGTTTGGTTTGCCCTGTTCCCATCATGCACTGGGACAGGAACAGACTAATTTGCATACAGCCAGGTTCTGAAACTGGGATGGTGCAGTGAGCTAAAAAACGGTGTTGGATCTAGCCCTGATCTCTTGACTGGGTGAGAGTATTCTGTTTAATTCAGAGACTCTGTCCCTCACCACCCCTTGTTGTAAATATTTTTGTCCACCCTAAGCGTGGAAGGGTATACTCAGATGTGAGTCCCTTGCTCATTGCACCATCAGGATTCAAGCAAGCCGGGCCGAAGAGGCTGAAATGCCAGAAACCGGTCCCCGGTAGCTTGTTTCCTTCCCAGTGTAAGAATTGGCTTTTGTAGTTTGGTTTGCCCTGTTCCCATCATGCACTGGGACAGGAACAGACTAATTTGCATACAGCCAGGTTCTGAAACTGGGATGGTGCAGTGAGCTAAAAAACGGTGTTGGATCTAGCCCTGATCTCTTGACTGGGTGAGAGTATTCTGTTTAATTCAGAGACTCTGTCCCTCACCACCCCTTGTTGTAAATATTTTTGTCCACCCTAAGCGTGGAAGGGTATACTCAGATGTGAGTCCCTTGCTCATTGCACCATCAGGATTCAAGCAAGCCGGGCCGAAGAGGCTGAAATGCCAGAAACCGGTCCCCGGTAGCTTGTTTCCTTCCCAGTGTAAGAATTGGCTTTTGTAGTTTGGTTTGCCCTGTTCCCATCATGCACTGGGACAGGAACAGACTAATTTGCATACAGCCAGGTTCTGAAACTGGGATGGTGCAGTGAGCTAAAAAACGGTGTTGGATCTAGCCCTGATCTCTTGACTGGGTGAGAGTATTCTGTTTAATTCAGAGACTCTGTCCCTCACCACCCCTTGTTGTAAATATTTTTGTCCACCCTAAGCGTGGAAGGGTATACTCAGATGTGAGTCCCTTGCTCATTGCACCATCAGGATTCAAGCAAGCCGGGCCGAAGAGGCTGAAATGCCAGAAACCGGTCCCCGGTAGCTTGTTTCCTTCCCAGTGTAAGAATTGGCTTTTGTAGTTTGGTTTGCCCTGTTCCCATCATGCACTGGGACAGGAACAGACTAATTTGCATACAGCCAGGTTCTGAAACTGGGATGGTGCAGTGAGCTAAAAAACGGTGTTGGATCTAGCCCTGATCTCTTGACTGGGTGAGAGTATTCTGTTTAATTCAGAGACTCTGTCCCTCACCACCCCTTGTTGTAAATATTTTTGTCCACCCTAAGCGTGGAAGGGTATACTCAGATGTGAGTCCCTTGCTCATTGCACCATCAGGATTCAAGCAAGCCGGGCCGAAGAGGCTGAAATGCCAGAAACCGGTCCCCGGTAGCTTGTTTCCTTCCCAGTGTAAGAATTGGCTTTTGTAGTTTGGTTTGCCCTGTTCCCATCATGCACTGGGACAGGAACAGACTAATTTGCATACAGCCAGGTTCTGAAACTGGGATGGTGCAGTGAGCTAAAAAACGGTGTTGGATCTAGCCCTGATCTCTTGACTGGGTGAGAGTATTCTGTTTAATTCAGAGACTCTGTCCCTCACCACCCCTTGTTGTAAATATTTTTGTCCACCCTAAGCGTGGAAGGGTATACTCAGATGTGAGTCCCTTGCTCATTGCACCATCAGGATTCAAGCAAGCCGGGCCGAAGAGGCTGAAATGCCAGAAACCGGTCCCCGGTAGCTTGTTTCCTTCCCAGTGTAAGAATTTGCTTTTGTAGTTTGGTTTGCCCTGTTCCCATCATGCACTGGGACAGGAACAGACTAATTTGCATACAGCCAGGTTCTGAAACTGGGATGGTGCAGTGAGCTAAAAAACGGTGTTGGATCTAGCCCTGATCTCTTGACTGGGTGAGAGTATTCTGTTTAATTCAGAGTCTCTGTCCCTCACCACCCCTTGTTGTAAATATTTTTGTCCACCCTAAGCGTGGAAGGGTATACTCAGATGTGAGTCCCTTGCTCATTGCACCATCAGGATTCAAGCAAGCCGGGCCGAAGAGGCTGAAATGCCAGAAACCGGTCCCCGGTAGCTTGTTTCCTTCCCAGTGTAAGAATTGGCTTTTGTAGTTTGGTTTGCCCTGTTCCCATCATGCACTGGGACAGGAACAGACTAATTTGCATACAGCCAGGTTCTGAAACTGGGATGGTGCAGTGAGCTAAAAAACGGTGTTGGATCTAGCCCTGATCTCTTGACTGGGTGAGAGTATTCTGTTTAATTCAGAGACTCTGTCCCTCACCACCCCTTGTTGTAAATATTTTTGTCCACCCTAAGCGTGGAAGGGTATACTCAGATGTGAGTCCCTTGCTCATTGCACCATCAGGATTCAAGCAAGCCGGGCCGAAGAGGCTGAAATGCCAGAAACCGGTCCCCGGTAGCTTGTTTCCTTCCCAGTGTAAGAATTGGCTTTTGTAGTTTGGTTTGCCCTGTTCCCATCATGCACTGGGACAGGAACAGACTAATTTGCATACAGCCAGGTTCTGAAACTGGGATGGTGCAGTGAGCTAAAAAACGGTGTTGGATCTAGCCCTGATCTCTTGACTGGGTGAGAGTATTCTGTTTAATTCAGAGACTCTGTCCCTCACCACCCCTTGTTGTAAATATTTTTGTCCACCCTAAGCGTGGAAGGGTATACTCAGATGTGAGTCCCTTGCTCATTGCACCATCAGGATTCAAGCAAGCCGGGCCGAAGAGGCTGAAATGCCAGAAACCGGTCCCCGGTAGCTTGTTTCCTTCCCAGTGTAAGAATTGGCTTTTGTAGTTTGGTTTGCCCTGTTCCCATCATGCACTGGGACAGGAACAGACTAATTTGCATACAGCCAGGTTCTGAAACTGGGATGGTGCAGTGAGCTAAAAAACGGTGTTGGATCTAGCCCTGATCTCTTGACTGGGTGAGAGTATTCTGTTTAATTCAGAGACTCTGTCCCTCACCACCCCTTGTTGTAAATATTTTTGTCCACCCTAAGCGTGGAAGGGTATACTCAGATGTGAGTCCCTTGCTCATTGCACCATCAGGATTCAAGCAAGCCGGGCCAAAGAGGCTGAAATGCCAGAAACCGGTCCCCGGTAGCTTGTTTCCTTCCCAGTGTAAGAATTGGCTTTTGTAGTTTGGTTTGCCCTGTTCCCATCATGCACTGGGACAGGAACAGACTAATTTGCATACAGCCAGGTTCTGAAACTGGGATGGTGCAGTGAGCTAAAAAACGGTGTTGGATCTAGCCCTGATCTCTTGACTGGGTGAGAGTATTCTGTTTAATTCAGAGACTCTGTCCCTCACCACCCCTTGTTGTAAATCTTATTGTTATGAGGCACTAAAAGGGGAGTGGGGTGGTTTTCCTCCATAACACTAGTAAGGAAGATAGGACAATTGGCAAATGCATTCGTAGGTAGAAGCTATCTTGGGAGGGGACTGGTACGACCTCTCTGGTTTTCTAAAACATAAATACATCGTTAAGCCATCTTAATTCAAGCCCACTTGCAGGACGAAAATAAAGGAACAAAGGCGCTCAACTGCAGTTCACGCTCAATAAAATTAAAGCACATTCTCCTCTCCAGCTGCGTTGGTGATGAACTGATGGGTAGAAAAATTAATTCATTGACCAGCTGAAGCACCTAGTACGGTTTGAATGAAAGTAGTAATTTGTTGTTCTCGTTTACTTAGTTAGTAGAAGTAAGTTGGTGAGACTACCCATGACCCTCGCAAGGACTTCTGGTTCTTAGTTCAGGTCATAATAGGAAAGCCGCACTGTTGTCGCTTGTCTTTTGTGGAGAATAACATGTAACTATAGAGCTGCAGACTGGCATGCAAACAAGTATCTTCTAAAATTATCAATTGATTGTCATCATCCCTCAGTTGAAATGACCAATTAAGGCCTAGGTGGGGGAGGGCAGAGATGGGTTGTATAATTAATCTTGCCTCTAGTATTCCATAATACTGCAAGCTATGCCAGGATGCAGTCAATGTTGGTTTTTCAACTTACCAAATGGCTAAATGTAAATATTATCTCAGAGTCCTGCGAAAAACTAGGATACCTCCCCCTTACTCAGTATTCAAGTAAAATATGACCCGCACCACCTCCAAGAACTCCGAGATGTAATGAACAGAGGGAGAGCAGATTTCACTCTAAAATAGAAAGGCCCCACAAGTGTTAATGGAAGTCCACAACAAGATCCTGAGAAGAGGAGGGAATACGGTCGGAGCCATTATAGGAGCTGGTGATCGTCGATACTGTCCAGTTCTCGTATACAGCCTCTGACCAGCTCTTCTGTAAATGTCACCATCCAGCTTGGAAAGGCATGCATGGGGCCTTCTACGTTGGAAGAAAGAGCTGCTGCCCACCACCTATTTTGTTAGTTATTTATTAAGTGGGGATCCATATACCCAGGTCTTAAAGCACAGCAGAGTTTCTGCCCGCATTGAATTCCCACGGTCACCACAAAGATGGCTCAGCTGGAACTAAGATTCTGGCATAAAATGATGTTCAATTCCAGAAATAGGGTCACATAATCACTGTGTTAACACTGAAAGCACTAAAAGGTTGCTCGGTTTACAATAACAGCCCGCAAGTGCATTTATAGAGGGATAGGTAATAGCTTGGCAAATCAACAGCAAGGCTTTCCTTTCATGACAACTTGTTCCATTTTTAGAGAAAATGGAATCGAAGCTAAGAAACACATAATTCTACTTTGGCAAGGGGAAGCCACGGCAAGACTAGGCATGAGTAGCACCGACATCTGACCCCTTAAGCTATGTAAGAGTCTGGCGAGACGCACACTGGAGTGGGAGCTTTAATCCACACACTAACTTAATTAGAACAAAAACATTCCAGCTTCACGTCAAACCTCCAGAGAGAACCACTTGTGAGCCAACATGGTGAGTGCTACAAGAAGGGTAGATTGTCAATCAATCCCTGACGGGTAGCCCAAATCATCCAGTAAAATTGGAACAACCTACCTGAAGTTCTAAGCACTCTATCTAGTTAATGACAAAGGATTCAAGAGGGCAAAGTGCCCAGACAACTCTCAAAAGCACAGCGGAGCAGCCATTAGTTTCCCTGATGATATGGCCAGTGCTTCAGTGAAGCCCTGATTTTAAAAGTAGTTAGGGCTGAAGAAAGTTAAAAGAAATAATAATAAAGAAGCCATGTTCAGAAAGCTGGCGCTTTGCACCAGCACAGAAAGACTAGAGCAGCAATGTAAATACATAGTGCTAAGTAACCAGCTACTTGGAGCGCAAAGTTAATATCACTGTATACACATGGTAGGTGAGAAAAACAGTAATGCAGGAATTTATTTATTTAGGAAAACAGAATACAGAGTTTTTGAGTAGGAGATTTTGCCAAAACTTTCTGCTTGTTTTCCCGAACAGGAACCAAAAACAAAAATAATTAAATGTTATTTTACAAGAAAAAGAAGCAAAAGGAAGGATGACATTTCGTCCATGACCTGTAGAGACTGATGACCAAGACCCAGCAGAACAAAATCCTACTAGCAAAGGACTATTTAGACAAATTCAATGTCCCCTTAAACATCTTAGCATTGGTTGGCACAGTGTCATCTGGTTGAGTGCTCAGCACCCAAGCCATGCATCAAATGATTTCCTAGCGAGTATAAATGTAGTTGGTCCAGACTATTGTGATCATGTAATGGAAGGAGGAGCAGCCATTACTCAGAGAGGAAATTCAACGGTTGGGTGCATATGCATAAAGTGTGTAAGAACAGAGTGCAATATTCTGAGCTCCTAGTAGGACTTTAAATTCTTCTCTGGGGTGTAAGCTTGGAAGGGAAGGTTTGGGACATGCAGAGACAGCCACGGATGGAATCACCTTCACAAGACGTTTGCTTCTTAAATTACTCTAATTGCTGGTACATGAGGGTGGGAAGATTCCGGGAACAAAACATGTGCAGTTCAGTGGCAAGAAGAAACTATAGGTATGCCCAGCTTCTTTGCTATGGCTGCAAGATGCTGGTCCTGTGTGAGGCATCACATTTGAAATATAAGCACAGTACATCTCAAATCCTGATACGAGACCCAAGCTCTTGATAAGTGTAAGATTAAGAGAAAAGAGGACTTAACTTGCTCTTAAAAAAAAATCAAATGCAGGTAACTATCACAAGGACCACATGGTTTATCCACGTCTCTGCCTACTCTTAAGCTGTAGACCTAAGACGGCCTTCAAATTTATCACCGATTGTCAATATATCTACTGTACTGCGAGTGGCACAGCTTCTAATTTAATTTTAATTCAGATACGGATTTTGCTCCAGTGATCCTACAAAGCATGGCTAAAGGAACTACGTGTATTCATGATGAACTGCAGCACAACACAAAACCAAAAAAAATAAGACTGTTTTTAAGATAGCATAACCAGAGGAGGAAAAGTTACAGTAGTTCACAGACCACTCTAATGACATCAGTTCAAACGATGCCTACAACACGTTCCAGGTAGCTATATAAATTCACACAGAGCATTGACTAAGGCCATCAGGTCAGCCCATAAAGTTCCAATACGAAGCATCCGACAGCAGCGACTTTTCTCGATTCAGAGTTTAGCACTGATTTGTTACTGATGCTAGTAGTTCTTTGGTTTTGAATGTGGTGCAATGTTATTTCAAGCTATATCTGAACACGACGACTTTACCTTTTTTCATTAATAGAAGAGGAAAGCAGCAAATGATTCAAGAACTGACATCCCCTTCCCAAGAATGGATATCAATTGAATAACGCCTGCAAAATGCTTGATAGTTCGCAACATTTGGGATATGTAATATGTACCTACATTTTCCATTACACAATCTATTTCACTTTTTGCCTGCATCAGACTGGTTTGTGCAACAACAAAAAAACTCGCTAATGGACAGTTTGTGCTTGAATCAGTTTCTAGTCGGCATCTTACATGACTTTTTCGCATTAAATATGCACTTGCATGAAACAAGTTCAGTGAAATATAAACAAGCCACACTTTGCACAAAATATATAATTCTGTTTAATGTCCTAGAAATTGCACAAATGTTCACAGATTTCCCACATATCCTACTCCTTTCAACAGCGGCCATGTCACAGGAGCTCATCTCATATGTTTCAATCTGTGACGCCGTCCATTAGCGGCCATTTTATACTCCTTTGAACAATGTACTCTCAAATGCCTTGCCGACAGAGAAATATTAGGTGTAAATCGAAATCTCGCGTTCGCAGCCGTCATATCTTTAACTAAATCCCCCAATCGTCACTAAGAGAGAACCGGTAGGATGAGGAGTAGTAGGCTGCCTCGCGACCTTAGCTCAGGTCTTCTATAAACAAAAGGCCTCACTCATCCTTTCCTGCCAGTCAGGCTCAGCCTGGAGGCTGTGCAATCACAGACCGTACCTGTGTGTGCGCATTGTACAAGGTAAATTGTTTGAAGCAGAGAAGTCTAGAGATACACGGACTTCAGTCATTTACACCTCGATTTCACAAATCACAGATTCACGCATACAAGAAATGAAACATAACCGTGATACACGCACTCATCACACTCTAACCCTCTTTCCTAAGTGTATCCACATAGTTCAAGTTCAAGAATTTATATAGCGCACTACTCACCCAGAGGGTCTCAAGGCGCTTGGGGAGGGGGTTCATAATTTATCGAATAGCCAGGTTTTGAGTTCTTTTCTGAAGGAGATGTGGTTCTGTGTGAGGCGGAGGTGAGTGGGGAGTGAGTTCCAGGTTTTGGCCGCCAAGTAGGAGAAGGATCTACCTCCCATGGTGGATCTTTGGATACGCGGAACTGCGGCGAGGCCTTGATTGGAGGATCTTAGTTGGTGGGTGTGTAGAAGGATAGTCGAGTGTTGAGGCATTCGGGGCCTAGTTCGAAGAGGGCCTTGTGCGCTTGGGTGAGGAGACGGAATGTTATTCTCTTGTTGACGGGAAGCCAGTGGAGGTCTTTCAGGTGTCTGGTAATGTGATCTTGGCGAGGGATGTCCAAAATGAGTCTCGCCGATGCGTTTTGGATGCGTTGGAGTTTTTTCTGTAATTTGGCTGTGATTCCGGCGTAGAGGGTGTTTCCGTAGTCTAGTCGACTCGTGACCAGTGCGTGGGTGACGGTCTTTCTTGTCTCGTGGGGACCCAAGGGAAGATTTTTCTGAGCATACGAAGTACGTTGAAGCAGGAGGATGAGACGGCGTTGACTTGTCTGTTCATCGAGAGGGAGGAGTCTCGGATGAAGCCTAGGTTACGCGCGTGGTCTGTGGGTATGGGTGCTGAACCCAGATCCGAAGGCCACCATGAGTCGTCCCAGGCAGAGGGGGATGATCCTAGGATGAGCACTTCCGTTTTGTCGGAGTTAAGTTTTAGGCAGCTGTTTTTCATCCATACGGCTACTTCTTTCATGCCTTCGTGAAGGTTGGTTTTGGCGGTGTTGGGGTCTTTGGTGAGGGAAAGGATCAGCTGGGTGTCGTCAGCGTAGATGATGTTAAGGTTGTGTTGACGCGCGATGGAAGCGAGTGGACTCATGTAAACGTTGAAGAGGGTGGGACTGAGTGATGATCCTTGTGGTACACCGCAGATGACTTCGGTGGCCTCTGATTTGAATGGGGGAAGTCGGACTCTCTGAGTTCTCCCGGCAAGGAACGAGATGATCCAGTCCAAGGCTTTTCCTTTTATGCCGATGTTGCTGAGGCGTTGTATGAGGGTGCTGTGGCAGACAGTGTCGAAGGCGGCGGAGAGGTCGAGTAGAATGAGGGCCACTGTTTTTCCGTTGTTTAGTAGTGTTCGGATGTCGTCTGTTGCTGCGATGAGGGCGGTTTCGGTGCTGTGTTTGGCTTGAAAGCCGGACTGTGAGGGATCGAGGGAGTTGTTGGATTCGAGGAAGGCGGCGAGTTGGTTATTGACGGCTTTCTCGATGACTTTGGCCGGGAATGGGAGGAGGGATATGGGGCGGTAGTTTTTAAGTTCAGAGGGGTCTGCTGTGGGCTTCTTCAGGAGGGCGCTGACTTCGGCATGTTTCCAGCTTTCTGGGAAGGTAGCAGAGTTGAAGGAGCAGTTGATGACATCACGGAGATGGGGTGCGATGGTGGAGTCTGCTTTGTTGAAGATGTGGTGAGAACATGGGTCGGTTGGCGAGCCAGAGTGGATGGAATTCATTAGGCGGATGGTGTCTTCAGTGGTGATTGGGTTCCAGGCGCTGAGGTTGTTAGAGGGCGGTTTGGGTTCTGAGGGGGGGTGGAGAGGATTGTTCGTCGGAACTGTTTTCGAAGCTGTTATGTATGTCGGCAATTTTGTTGTAGAAGAAGGAGGATAACGAATCGCAGAGGTCTTGGGAGGGAGTGATGTCGTTTGAGGCTGCGGTGGGGTTGGTGAATTCTTTGACCATGTTGAATAGTTCCTTGCTGTTGTGGGCGTTGTCGTCGAGTCGGTTCTTGAATGCTGATTTCTTGGTGGATCGAATCAGCTGGTGGTGTTTGCGGGTGGCTGCCTTGAAGGTGGTCATGTTGTCGGTGGTTGGGTTTTTTCTCCATGTTTTCTCGAGAGTGCGGCATAGCTTCTTGGATTTCTTAAGGTCATAGTTGAACCAGGGGGCCTTTTTGCTGTCTTGTGTGGTGTGATGGTTTTTCAAGGGTGCTAATTCGTCAGCACCGTGAGTGATCCATTGTTTGAATTTGATGGCTGCTTGGTTTGGGTCCGATGAGAGGGTGGGTGGGTTTTGGTTAAGCGATGAGAGGAGTTGGTCGGTGGTGATTTTGTTCCATTTTCTTCGGGGAATAGGTTGTGGGGGGTTGTGGGTTGAGGTTGTTTTGTAGCTGAAGTGAACACAACTGTGGTCCGTCCAATGGAGAGCTGTGGTGCGATCGAAGGAGATGAGTTTGCTGGAGGTGAAGATTGGGTCGAGCGTGTGTCCGGCTACATGGGTGGGGGTGTCAACAAGTTGTTTGAGGCCGAGATTGGCCAGGTTATCAAGGAGGGTGGTTGTGTTGCTGTCGTTTTTCTTTCCCAGGTGGAAGTTGATGTCTTCTAGTAGAATGTAGTTCTCGGAGGCGAGGGCATGTGGACTGATGAAGTCAGTGATGTCTTCGCTGAATTGTTTACGGGTTCCTGGAGGCCTGTAGATGAGGGTGCCTCTGAGTATGGTCCTGGGGTCGGTGTGGATCTGGAAATGGAGGTGTTCGGTGGTTGTGAGGTTATCGTCGGAGCTGGTCGTGATTTTGATGGTGTTCTTATGTACGATGGCGATGCCTCCTCCTGTTTGGTTGGTGCAGTCTTTTCGGATGATCTTGTAATTGTCCGGGATGGCTATGGCGATGTCGGGTGTTGATGATGCGTTCATCCATGTTTCAGTAAGGAAGGCGATGTCCGGTGATGTAGTGTCGAGTAGATCCCAGAGTTCGGTGGCGTGTCTGTGGACCGAGCGGGTGTTCAGCAGGATGCACTTCAGGTGGTTAGAGTCGGGGCTGTGTTTGGGGTTAGTGGATGTGGTATGGGTCTTGATGCTGGTAAATTTGCAGGAGTGGCAGGCGAAGGGACCGTGGGTACGTCCCGGGGCAGCTTCGTAGCATTGAGGTGTGCGTCCGGGGTTAAGGGCTAGGAGGGTGGCGGCGTCAAACGTTATGCGGGAGGAGTGCGGTTTGTGGGTGACAGGGGGTCTGGCGCTGGGCGCGGTCCAGGCGCCGACGGGCGCAGACGGGCTTACCTTTGGCGCACCTTCGGCGCGCAAGGGGCGCGTCCGCTGCGCGTAGGTGCATCTGACATAAGTGGATAGTGGGGGGGGGGGCGGAGCATGGGAGGGGCAGCTGGGAGGCGGGAGCGGGGAGGAGACACGGGCCAAGAGTGAAGACAGAATCAAAATGGTAGTAGAGAAAGCGAAACTGGGGCACAATATCAGGAAACAATAATGAGGCTTAAATGAAATTACAGCAATGCAGCGCAACTGGGCTCTGCTATAATTATAATAAAACGATACAGGCTTAATTTAAATCACCGCAATGCAGCTCAACTGGGCTATAATATAATTATAAGAAAAACGATACCAAGCGCTATGTAAGCGTTGAGGCGCTCTCGAGTTGCAGGCGATGTCACAGGCAATGCAATTCAGCAGAGGAAGAAGGGAGGTGAGGCAGAGGAGCGTGGGGGAGCGACCGCTACGACACGTACTGGATAATGGAAAGCACTAAGAGGCCACGGCAGTAGCTGTCCAGTACCCAATACATATAGCAGAGCAGTCCTGTGGAAAAAAAACCAAGCATTTCCAATGCAATTGTTCTCGCATTAGGAAAGTGTGAGCTATTGGTATTGTAAATGACACATTTTTTTAAATATGTGTTGGCTTTGAAAATATATAGTTGGAGGGTGGAGCTGGAGGGTGGAGTTTATTTCTTCGGTGTGAAGTGTGTATGTACCTTTAAAAGCGTCACAAAAGACCTACTGATATCCAGTGCACTTTAAACTAGCTGGGAGAAACAAGAGGGTTAGAAATGAGGAAAGTCAGCTGGTAACGGTATGGCAACCTTTCCAAAGTAGTGGCGAACAGATATACATTACAACAGTGAGCGGCAAGTGATTTACGTTTTTATTTATGCAATGAAGTTCGGCATTTGAATCTATGTATGAACGGTACGGAAACACCCTATTGGTCAGGCATGGTCAACGCAGAACACAGTGTTGATTTGTAATGCCTGTATAAACTATGATTAAAAACATTGTTTGTTGGTAATGTTTTTAAGTCACTCGTGGTCAATGTCAAAAATCCCCTCGCTCCAATCTATGCAGCAAATTTTGTGGCGGCCATTTTAATCCCAGTCTATACTATTACATGGGTTGTTAATTTTGCACAGCAAAACTCTCACAGGCGTGCTAATCTGGTGCTGGTTTGGGAGAGAATGCGAGCTCCAGATAAAAGAAAATAAAGGCTCACGAGAGCAAGGCCAGCAAGTTCGGGAGCGCATTCAGTTGAAGTCTGATGGGGGGGGGGGCAGAAGGGGGGGGCTGTGGGGCGGGGGAGCGGCTTCCTTTGAAATGCCAAAGTCTTAGAAAGGCACATTGCTAACAGCGTGATGGTGGAATGGGGACGGTTCCACATAAAAAAACAAGCACCCAGGAAGTTGTACGAGGCGAATAATGGGGCACAAGCCCGTTTGGCCGGGGAGGAGGCTGCAAGCACGTCTGTGTGGAATGAAAAGTGCAAATATCTGTAGAGCACTTCCGAGCTGAAGCAATAAGGGGGTTGAATGGAAACAGGCGGGACAGAGGCTCGTGATGGGGAGAGAGGGTGCTAAATGGGAAGGGGTAGGAAAGAGGGGAATGGACGGGGGAAAAGGCAGGTAAATAGATAGATGATGCGGAGGGCAGGCGAGAAGGGGCGGGTAAAACAAGCTCTCGGCATTGCTGTGGCGGGGGGGTGGGCGTGGGAGTGGCAGCCTTTGAAGTCTGATGCCGAGGCTCAGACAAATGGTGGTGTGCGAGCGGCTTCCTTTCAAGTCTGATGGGGGAGGAGCAGGGTAGCAAATGGCGAGCGCGCGCCCGGCGCACATGCACTGGCCATAATCCGCATTCCAAAACCCTCTTGGTAGGATTTTATGGTGCCCCTCTATATCTCTCGCCAGCAATGCGCAAGAGCATTGGCAGGCGAGACCTAAAAATGGAGAATGGAAACAAACACAAATCGAAGAACGTAAACTGCCCTGTGAACAAAGGCAAGACGGACTGCCAAGTTAAACAAAGACGCAAAATTCGTTTGAATGGGGTACTCACGCACTTTAAAATGTCTTCCATCCAAAGAGTTCAGCAGTGTCAGATAGAAACAATAAAACACGTGTTTCGTGATGGGCTTATCCATGCTGTGCAGGTCCACCTGCTTAGCACCAACAGGTCTACCTCCTAATTAAAACCGCGGCTGGAATCCTGGACACGCCCGCAAGCAAAAATTAAAAGTACACACATGAATGTCCCAAGACTCAGGGATTCATTCCTTCGTCTGCTGGACCGACCTCCCACGAAGTACAGTCTGTTCTCATTATTACATTTAATGAGGGGAGTGATTCTTTCTATTGCTTTTGAGGAAATGTGTGAGGTCATTACCTCAAATCTCAATGTTTGGTACTTTGGAAAACTACTAAAGGTAAGAGACAGAGAACGGTTTGCAGCCAAGAGCACTGAACAGGTTCATATGTTAAGCACAGATTCACCAACCAGACGCAAAGACCCGTTTCAGAGCCAGGGATGCTAAGAACTGGACTCAACTGCAGATCTTAACTGAAATGTGGTACCCGACTACACGTATGATGGAGACACGGGCTACAGCAGGGGATTCAATGCGGGCCCAAGATAGCCAGATCTGCGTCGCCACACGTTTATAATGTCCACCTACAGTAACTTTATGTACAGTAAAGACCAACCAAACTCATTTACGTAATAGTTAGGGGGTCCTGAAAATTTAGCAACGACCTGGCACCACATTGGGTACCCCCGTTCTAGTGGCTAAGCTGCTGCCCTCAAAGCAGGGATAATCAACTTCTAATTTTGGCGTTGGCACTTAACCAAATATCTTGGGATTCTTGAAAAATCACTACATCTATGCAGCAAACACTGTAAATCTGTGTAGTTTAATTTTGAGTATATGTCTGTCATGCAACTTACACCTGCAACACCGTATCCTGAATATGGCAAAGAGCCACAAAGTACCATTTAAAATAGTCCTTTGATCGATCTAAAAATTTGGGACCCTGATGCTAATGTGATTAGAATATGGAAACACTGTCCTCCCTGGACTACACAACGTAAACCTGCCTTCTTAGAGGTGTTCTCGAGAGCATAAGTAGACTCATCACAAGGTATCAGAAATTAGATCCCCCTACACACCTGCTCTCATCTCCCTGCAATGGCGCTCCATTGATGCCTGCTGCTTCTGTAAATCAGCATGTCCAATTCATAGGGTCCTAGCCATGAATTACATGGCAGAAGAATTTGTCATTTCTGTAGAGGCACTATTGGGCGGAGTAGGAGGGGCTGTGGGAGGATGGTTGGTAGGGTCAGTACCCCATTTTTAAATATTTTGCCCTCTCCCCGCCTGGTGCCCCCACCACTGGGACAGCTGCAGCCAGCAAAAACAGACACTGCCCTCTCAGCCTGGGGACAGCAATGCTTTTCCCGTTTCATATTGTACTTACTCTTGAATTCCCTAAGAGTGTTTACTTTTTCCAGGAGGGGGTGGTTCAGTAGTTTTTTCATGTAAAACATTACTCATGAAAGGTGCGAAAAGAGTTACTGGGTAGCAGTGCAAGTTAAAGTTGTGGATGGGCAACGACAGGTCTAGCGTTCATGTCGAACGCAGTACGAATTTCTCACAGTGCCTGCCAATTGATCAAAAATCAGTTCAGAATACATGCTCATCCAATCCTTGGTCTCTGCAGAGCAATCGTCAGTGGTGCCAAGTTTATTTGTGATTATATGCGATACTATGTCGACAGGGAAAAATTTCAAAATATTGAAAGGGCGAAAGTTCGAGAAAATGCAATATGCACAGTTGAATGGGTGCATTATGTGTGCGGGGATTGGTTAAGTGAAGAAGATGTAAGGAAGTATGTGCAGGACAGAGTGCAAGGAGTGTCAAAGAGGAAAGAGATGAGGTGTGAGATAAGCAGATTGAGCAATTCAGAAAGTTATTAGGAGAAAAAGTGCATACATGCATAACAAAGAGGCTGCAGAAGAGAGTGATTTGAGGAGGTGAACAGGAGTAATTAAGACATTTCAAAGACCTTATTCCTTCCAAAGACCATAGTAATGTTTAATTCACATTCTGCTTAACTCGTTGACCGCAGCGCAAATCCCGCTGCGATGCACCGAACGAGTTAAAATTTTGCATGGGTATGTAATATATATACACATACATACATACATATAAATAAACCCACATGCGCACAATCTTCATGATTGCCAGTGGCATCACAAGTTTTATCAGTGGCCCCTTGAGTGTACACCCTTGAAATCACATCTACAGGCACCACTCCATTTAATGGAGTCCAATGTACCTCTGCCGTTCTGAAAGAACAGGTTGGGAAGCAATTTTTTATTTTTATTTTTTAAAGAAAAAAGTACTCTGACCCAATCTTACCGTGGAGTTGCACCTAAAATTACGCACTCTATCCAAGCCACGCTGCTGTATACGGATGTGAGGGGCGTGGCTCAATGTTCACGGGAGGGGAGAGAGAAGAGAGGCAGGAATACAGAAGCAGCTAGCACAAGGCCAGTGTTGGACAGGCCACATGAAGGGCCGCTCTCCCCCGGTCCGACCAGGCCCGAGCCCGGTCACGCAGGTACCACACACCACCATTACACGTCCTCCGTCCCCTCAGGGACCCCTACCCTCGAACATGTCGACCTCGTGGGCCCGATCCACTGCCGGCCTGCGCGCCTTCCTGGGCGCCATCTTGGACACTCCACCACGAGGCCGCCTGGCCCCCGATCGACCTCAACCCTGGGCCTGGCCAGGCCTCAGACATCCCGGCACCACCATCCACCCAGGAGGTGAGCGGGCTACTTGGCAAGTCAATGGGAGAAAGAGGTGTCGATGGCTCTCCCCCGCCAAGTGCCGCTCGCCCATCGCCTCCCCGGGCGCTGGCTCCACCCCCCTGCTGGGTGTCTGGACTCCCTCATCCCGGACCTCCCGGCCTCCAAGTGCGAGGGTCCGGACATCAAAGAACACCAGCCCTATAACTGAGGCAGCTCCAGAGCAGGAAGGCAGTTGTATCTTGGAGTCGAGAGACGCAGAGAAGAACTCATCCTTGACGGACTACTGGCGCTGCCATAGCTCTGTCTCGTGCACCATCGTCTTGCCTGCTGGCGCTGCCGCAACCTTCGTAACCTTCATATCCTTCATCGTCGTCGGGACCTGCTGGCGTGGCCGCGGACCGTTTGTAACCATCATCTTCATCGGGACCTGCTGGCTCCGCCGCGGACCGTCGTTTCCTTCGTCCATCTCGGGACCTGCTGGCTCCGCCGCGGCCCGATCATCTAGAACGCCGAGCTCGAGGATTGAGAGCTATTTCCATCTTTTTGGTAACAAGACTGTCCCGCTACCCTTTTCCTAAACCAGAGACCAGAATCGAGGGGACCCCTGAGTCCAGACCTCCTTGTACCATTCTATCGTAAACTTAAAGAATTGCCTATAAAGTCTCGTTGAACTTCAACCTTGTGTGGTGTCCGTCTGTGGGGGGGAAGTTACTTGTCTGTACGAGCGCTGGAGACGGCTCTCCCCGGAGACCTCTCCCCTTATCCTCGGCCGACCCTCCCGGTCCGTCTAACATTGGTGGCCAGCGGCGCGATCCGAATCACCGCATAACCGTACAGAGAGTAGCTCACCCCACGGCGAATCACGATGACAACTAAAGAAAGCGGATCAACGGAGAAATTCCAGATGGAGAAATTGGACGAGTACAGCCATCGTGAACTAAAGCAGTTCTGCATCGAACTAGGTATCGCTACCACCGGACTAAGTACCAAAGACGATTTTAAGCATGCCCTAGAATCTTGGGCAGAAACCGGGGCTGCCGAAACCCCCGATCAAAGCATCGCAGCAAAAACCACCACGGCCCCTGAAGAGCGAAGAACGGGTCTCTCGCAAGACGAGATCCAGGAACGAGAAAAAACCCGACTACACGAGCTGGAAATGGCCCGGCTCAAAATGGACGTTGAACTGAAGTTGGCCGAACAAAAAATCAACTTAGAGCACCTGCGTCTCCGAGAAGAAAGAGAGGAGAAACAGAGACAAAGGGAGCTCGAGGAAAAGAAACTGGCATATGAACATGAGCGGAAACTAGCTGAGATCGACCTACGCAAGCAGAATAAAGAAGTAGGGGTGTCCGAGCAACCCCACACCCCAGGGGCAACAGAGAAAAAGGTACACATCCCCAAGGATGTCGTTCGAGAATACTTCCGAGAGGACGACATCCAGCAATGGTTTAAGGCCTATGAAATCGCTATGACTGCACACCGGATCGATAGAAGCGATTGGGGAGCCGGTCTATGGGGGAGATTCCTCAATGAGGGTCGCGACGCCCTGCTGCAACTCCCGGACCACCAGATGACCTCCTATGACCATATGAAAGCTGCACTCCTCACCCGCTATGGCCTCACACCCGAGATGTACCGTCAGAGGTTCCGAGACTGCACCCGCATTCCGGGGACAACTTGGGTGGACTATGTAAACTACTTTAGCCGAGCCTTCGAGGGCTGGATCAAAGGAAGCAAGGTCACAACCTACGAACAACTGTTCAATCTTATGGTATGGGAGCATCTGTCGAACAATTGCTTCATCGAACTCCGCCAACACCTCCTCGACAGCAAGTTAACGGATCCCCGGCAGCTCACAGCCGAAGCTGACCGGTGGGAAATCACCAGAGTGGGCCGAAATGGGTCCTACGAACAGAACCGGAACAACTATGGTCAGCACCGCCCCCGAGGAGGAGGAGGAGGCCAAGGACGCGGAAGGGACAACGCTCCGGTCGCCCCCGCTACCAGCACCACCCCCCCGGCCAACCGGGGCAGCACCCCGGCGCGACCGGGATACCGAACCAATGTTACGTGCCATCGATGCCAACGAGTCGGCCACTATGCAAACGACCCAAGCTGCCCCCAGTACCAGAGCCCAAGACCCCGCCAAGTAGCCGCTGCTGCTCTGGGGGAGGAACAGATCTCAGAGGAACAAGAGGAATATGAACAGGAACACCAAGAATGGGAGCCAGCCGCCATGGCTCTAGCCTGCTTAGGGGGGAGAGACATGGTCCCGCGGGTCCCCCTACCCGCTAACACCCAGAAGTACAGCCAATGGGTGAGCATCAATGGACGCCGGGCCGAAGCCCTTCGTGACACCGGGGCCAGTGTAACAGCCGTCCGCTGTCACCTGGTGACCCCAGAACAATATCTACCAAACATTCTCTGCCCTGTACGTTCAGCCGATAACTCGGAAAGTCTGTGTCGGATGGCCTGCGTCCCCTTCGAATGGGGAGGGGTCTCCGGCATGTTGAAGGTAACGGTCCGAGACGATGCCCCCGTAGACTGCCTCCTGGGGAATGACCTTGAAAGCTCTCCGTGGGCAGTCGTAGAACGAAGAGAACACCTGGGGATGTTAGGCGTCCCGGATTGGGCGTGCGTCACCACCCGGTCCATGGCCGCCCGTGCCAACCCCCGCCCAGAGGAACCCGAATGGCCGGCGCCACTGCCTCCGGTCGCCCCAGCCGAAACCACCGACCGTGACGTCCCCCCAGAACCAGCTCAACCTCCAGACCTCGCTAACCTCGACCAGTGGCCTCAAGAGGGGGGGCCCACGCAAGAACAATTTCGCCAAGAACAGAAGACCTGTCCCTCCCTCGAGGGACTCCGCCAGCAAGCGCTCGCCCAAAGCGCAGGGGATACCTCCGGAACTCACTGGGTCTACTGGGACAATGATCTGCTGTACAGTGAGCAAAGAATCGCGGAGCTGGGGGCCAGCCGAGTACTAGTGGTGCCCCTCCGTTTTAGAGACTTTCTGCTAAACCTGGCCCACGATGTCCCCCTGGCGGGACACCTGGGTCAAGATAAAACCTACAGTCGTCTGGTGACCCACTTCTTCTGGCCCAAAATGAGGAACGATGTACACCAGCATTGCCGATCTTGCCCCACGTGCCAAGCCAGTGGAAAGAGCGGCCGCAAACTAAAAGCCCCCCTGCAACCTTTTCCCGTGGTCACCACCCCGTTCGAGAGGGTCGGGATAGACATCGTGGGGCCCCTGGACCCGCGCACCAAACAAGGCCATCGATTCATCCTGGTGCTAGTGGACCACGCCACCCGCTACCCCGAGGCTGTTCCCCTGCGAACTGTGACAGCCCCGGTAGTCGGCCGGGCTCTAATGGGGATCTTCTTTCGTGTGGGCTTCCCCCGAGAAGTCGTCAGCGACAGAGGCACGAACTTTATTTCTAAATATATGAAGTCCCTCTGGCAACAGTGCGGGGTTACCTACCGATTCACGACCCCCTATCACCCTCAAGGAAACGGACTCGTTGAGCGTTTCAACCGCACGCTCAAAGGGATGATCGGGGGGTTGGAAGAGCCCCTCCGTCGCCAGTGGGACGTGCTGCTGCCGTGCCTCCTCTTCGCATATCGAGAGGTTCCCCAGAAGTCCCTGGGCTTCAGCCCGTTTGAACTGCTATATGGACACCCAGTGCGGGGGCCGCTCAGCCTAGTCAAGGAAGGCTGGGAGATGCCCCCTCTAAAGAACCCACCAGATGTCTTCCGGTACCTCCTAACCCTCCGCAACCAGACCCGGCGGTTCAGAGAGCTGGCAAAAGCCAACCTAGAGGCCAGTCAAGAGGACATGAAAAAGTGGTATGACCGGAATGCCTCCTCCATCGAATTTGAACCCGGGCAACAGGTATGGGTGATGTCCCCCACCGAACCCTGCGCCCTGCAAGACAAGTGGACAGGGCCCTTCAAAGTAGTCGAGCGCAAGGGTCCTGCCACCTATCTCATCGACATGGAATCTTCCAGGAACCCCCTCCGGGTCCTCCACGCTAACAGACTGAAACCCCACTTTGTGCGTTCAGAACTCAGCCTCCTGATGGCCACAGACAATGGGGCTGAAGAGGACTCCGAGCCCCTCCCTGACCTCCTACGGACTCGGGAGAAAGACGGCTCCGTGGATGGGGTCCGACTCTCGGAGGCCCTCACCCGAGAGCAACGCCAGGAGTGTCGAGTCCTCCTGTCACAGTTCGCCAGCCTGTTCTCCCTCGCCCCAGGTGTCACTTTCTGGTGTGTGCACGATGTGGACACGGGGGACAGCCCCCCTATCCGCCACCGGGCCTACCGCGTGCCAGATCGGGTACGGGCCTGCATCCAGGAAGAGGTAGCAAAAATGCTCACGCTCGGGGTCATCGAGCCCTCAGACAGCCCCTGGGCCAGTCCTGTAGTACTGGTCCCCAAAGCGGCCGCCCCTGGCACCACACCGGAACTCCGGTTCTGCGTCGACTACCGGGGCTTGAATGCGGTCACCAGAACAGACGCACATCCCATCCCCCGGGCAGATGAACTAATCGACCGCATGGGAGCTGCCCGCTACCTCAGTATCTTCGACCTGACGGCGGGCTACTGGCAAATCGGCCTCACACCCCGGGCCCAAGAACGTTCTGCCTTTTCCACCCCCGATGGCCATTACCATTTCAAGGTCATGCCCTTCGGCATGAAGAATGCCCCAGCAACATTTCAGCGGCTCGTCAATCAGGTCCTGGCGGGGCTCGAAGGGTTCAGCGCCGCCTACCTAGACGACATCGCTGTATACAGCCATCATTGGTCCGAGCACCTCCACCACCTCCGAGCAGTGTTACAAGCCCTTCAGCGAGCTGGCCTCACGATCAAGGCCAGCAAATGTCAAATTGGTCAAGGGTCTGTAACCTACCTCGGGCACCAGGTGGGAAGCGGCCTGGTGGCCCCTCTGCAGCTCAAAATTGCCGCCATCCAGTCCTGGCAGCCCCCCATCACCCAGACCGAGGTACGAGCCTTCCTGGGCCTCACGGGCTACTACCGAAGGTTCGTGAAAGACTATGGTACTATAGTGGGGCCCCTCACAGAACTCACGTCAAAAAATCAACCCAAGAAAGTCAACTGGACCCCAGAGTGTCAAACAGCATTCGAACAATTGAAAGCCGCCATGTGTTTCGCCCCTGTGCTCCAGGCCCCCGACTACAGCCGGGAGTTCGTCGTCCAGACGGATGCCTCCGACCATGGCATTGGGGCAGTCCTGTCTCAAGTGAACACCGAAGGCCTTGATCAGCCAGTGGCCTACATCAGCAGGCGACTCCTACCACGAGAACAACGCTGGAGCACCATCGAGAGGGAGGCCTTCGCCGTGGTATGGGCCCTCAAGAAACTCCGGCCCTACCTCTTTGGCACACACTTTCGGGTGCAGACCGACCACCGACCCCTGCAGTGGCTGATGCAGATGCGGGGGGAAAACCCGAAGTTACTACGTTGGTCCATCTCCCTTCAAGGGATGGACTTCACGGTTGAACACCGGCCTGGGCCAGATCACGCCAACTCGGATGGCCTGTCCCGGTTCTTCCGCCTCGACGAGGAGAGTCCCCAAGAGGATGGGTAACTCTCCCCGCCTTCAGCTGGGGGGGACGCATGTTGGACAGGCCACATGAAGGGCCGCTCTCCCCCGATCCGACCAGGCCCGAGCCCGGTCACGCAGGTACCACACACCACCATTACACGTCCTCCGTCCCCTCAGGGACCCCTACCCTCGAACATGTCGACCTCGTGGGCCCGATCCACTGCCGGCCTGCGCGCCTTCCTGGGCGCCATCTTGGACACTCCACCACGAGGCCGCCTGGCCCCCGATCGACCTCAACCCTGGGCCTGGCCAGGCCTCAGACATCCCGGCACCACCATCCACCCAGGAGGTGAGCGGGCTACTTGGCAAGTCAATGGGAGAAAGAGGTGTCGATGGCTCTCCCCCGCCAAGTGCCGCTCGCCCATCGCCTCCCCGGGCGCTGGCTCCACCCCCCTGCTGGGTGTCTGGACTCCCTCATCCCGGACCTCCCGACCTCCAAGTGCGAGGGTCCGGACATCAAAGAACACCAGCCCTATAACTGAGGCAGCTCCAGAGCAGGAAGGCAGTTGTATCTTGGAGTCGAGAGACGCAGAGAAGAACTCATCCTTGACGGACTACTGGCGCTGCCATAGCTCTGTCTCGTGCACCATCGTCTTGCCTGCTGGCGCTGCCGCAACCTTCGTAACCTTCATATCCTTCATCGTCGTCGGGACCTGCTGGCGTGGCCGCGGACCGTTTGTAACCATCATCTTCATCGGGACCTGCTGGCTCCGCCGCGGACCGTCGTTTCCTTCGTCCATCTCGGGACCTGCTGGCTCCGCCGCGGCCCGATCATCTAGAACGCCGAGCTCGAGGATTGAGAGCTATTTCCATCTTTTTGGTAACAAGACTGTCCCGCTACCCTTTTCCTAAACCAGAGACCAGAATCGAGGGGACCCCTGAGTCCAGACCTCCTTGTACCATTCTATCGTAAACTTAAAGAATTGCCTATAAAGTCTCGTTGAACTTCAACCTTGTGTGGTGTCCGTCTGTGGGGGGGAAGTTACTTGTCTGTACGAGCGCTGGAGACGGCTCTCCCCGGAGACCTCTCCCCTTATCCTCGGCCGACCCTCCCGGTCCGTCTAACAGCCAGTCTGATCCACTTAGACTGCAACAAAAATATTTTTTCTTGAGAGTGACTATGCATGTGCCAGGTGAGGGTCTCTGTCGGCCTTTAGGCACAAACGATGGTAATTACATCAGGTGTGAGGCAAGGTTTTGTTATACCCACTTCAATCTTGATTGTCTCGAGCACATGCTCATCTGGCCCAGGGCAGTGGCAGGAAAGTTCCATTGAGAATCAAGAGCTGGCGCAGAACCGTTTGGCTGAGTCAGGTAGGAGTGGGTGTTTTTTGGTAGCTGGCTCCACCCAGTCTTACGTTTTCATCAAAGGTTGGGAGGGCGGAGTCAACAAGAAAGCTTATCTGTGGTTTTGGTACATTTCTCCTTCGTGTGGCGGTATATTTCTATTCCTGCTCCAGTGGAGAGTCATTTCTTTGCACCCGTGAGTGCTCTAAAATTCGGTGTCATGCCTGCTCTAGTCCTTTTTGATCTGGGGTCGCTTTGATCACATCCATTAGACTGCCCATGCGACAGTGATCCGCACTAATCAAGTCATCCAGTTCACTGCTGCAGAACAGGTTCTCTTTTTCCCCAAATGACTGCAACATGGAGCGCAACGAGGTAATACTGAACAGTCCTATCTTTTTTATTGAGCTCCTTTCTGCTGTAGTTTCGGCATCAGCTCAACGTCCTGTAACTGTAGGCAAATCACTTAATCTCTCATACCTCTTGTGTAATGAAACTTCTGCACATGTAAAATGCTCCAATACCTTCAGGTCGAGTTTGCGCTACATAAAACAAGCAAAGAAGAATGGGCTGATTGGTGTTAAAATGCATGTGTTTGTGGACATGCACATTCCATCTCTACTAATAAAGCGTTGCAATATTGTGGCATTATCATATAAAGTTCAGCGTTCCTAGTGACTTGAAGCCCCTCCACTTTCTAAAGTCACAAGCCACTACTGCTCTATCCATTCAGCAATTTGAGCAAATCTTATCATACATGCCATTAAAAAACACAGGCTACAAGTATTCATAACTCTTTCCCAATTTTATACTTAAAACTGATCTTTGTTCTCTTCAAAAGCAAAATGAACTACATTTAACTCTTACCTAAAACCACTAACCCCACTAAGGAAAGTGGATTATTATGTGGTGTGTTTGTGAGACCTCACCACCAGTTAGGTTTATTTAACAAATCCTGTATCTGGGTAGCCATGGCACAGAGCAGTCAGGTAACATAAAAATACAACACCAATTTATCAAAATAGAGTATTTTTTATCTTCAAATAGGTACCAAAAATTCCCAAATCATCAACAAGAGGAACCAGAGATATGATTTTTAAAAAGTAAGTAAATTCATTAAGTTGAGCTAATGGGCTAGCATAACTACAAACCCTCTGTTGGTCTGGCCACAGAAGATTGTGAGTAGTCTCAGGGCCCACTTAGATCCAGGAAGATCATTACCCGTTGGCTATCAGTCTCCTCACAGAAGGTTTCACCAGGATTGAGGCTCCAGCCAAGAAGTGGTACTGTGCAAGAGATGCAGCGAGCGTTTCTGGAGCCATGTAGGGGTCCACAAACTTCAGGAGGCTTCAAACTCATTGTGGTGTGCCTCTGTCGTGAGTACCTTATGGGGCACACTGTAGTTCTCCCCTATGCTAGCCCAACTGGACACAGGTCGCTTTTGATTTTCACACATTACGAACTAACACATTTGTTTTTGTGCTGCACTATTATTTTAGAAATAGGCTGCACATGTTTATGTTATTCAGCACTTCTTACTGGGACTCAGTCTGCACATTTCGTACAAGGTCAAACAATATTGTGCCCCGTTTTCTCTGTAGTCAGTCACTAACACATTGTAACATATAGAAAACAACTGGTGTGTCTCTCTGTTAGATCTCACATGGTACTGCTTATCATATAAGCCATGAATTGCCTTTTTGTAAACAGAGACAAGGATATCTAGATGAGGAAATGTCCCTGAACGAGCACGCCAGCTCTGCGCAACCCGAGATGCAGACTAGCTAACGACAATTGTCATGTATAGGACCTGGTTCTGATCTCAGAGATCGTGGATATATCACTGTTTTCACTTAGTGAGGTTAGGCTTAGGCAGACATATCATTCGCCATGATAGGGCTTTTCATTGTATTCAGCTTATTGGTAATGCTAATTACTCTGCTCAGTTGCATATGTTTTCTAATTGCAGCACAGTCACTTCATGGTAAAGCATGATAGTTACCATAAATATTGTAAACTTTCCTTGTGTCTTTTCTTTGTTAATTATGGACATGCCAAAGTGAGAGAACTAAAGGTGATGACCTGTTACCGCAGTTCCCCTGGGGGACTAGAGTGTTGTGTTCTGGGGTGCCAACTTTCCTGTTACTCTAGGAAGGGTAAGAGGGCAGGTAAGGCACTAGGAGTTAATCAAGATTTGGATCACAGATACAGATGTGGTACGGTGACTTCATTCCTACATACTGAAGTTCTGAGATCCAAGGCAGAGTTCTGTTTCCAACCAGAAACCCTGCAGCACCGCAAGGTTCATTTCACAACCCCACACTCTTGAACACCGGCCAAATTCATCCACGCACATGACATCAGCAACCTCTCCTATGCAACTCATACTCTCCCTCTGTGAGTAGATCCCCAACACAAGAACCAAGTTCACTTAGCGCATGACTGAAGTCGCTAACTGGATGAAAAGCCAAATGTCTCAAGCTCAAAAACGACAAGACAGAAGTAGTGATCTTGGGCAATATCACCTCGCCATGGGGCACCCATACTGATAGACGGCTGAACTCAAACCCACCCCACATCCAGCTCCCACACCAGGAACCTCAGAATCATCATAGATAGCAAACTGGACATGACTGCACAAGTCAACCCAGTCACTGCATCCTGCTTCCACACTTTAAAGCTGCTGAGAAAGATCTTCAAATGGCTCCCAAGCCTCACCAGAAAACCTATTGGCCCAAATCACCCACAAAGTGGACTACGGGAACACCCTCTACACTGCAATAACCAGGCTACTCACCAGAAGAATACAAATCATCCAGAACCAAGCCTCCGGACTCATCCTCAACCTCCACCATAGAACTCACATCACACCACACCCCTTCTCAGGAATCTCCGCTGACTCTTGATACACAAACACGCTAATTTTAATCTCCTCATACATACATTCAAGACCTCACCTACCTAAACACTTGCGTCTCTTTCCACCAACCATCCAGACATTTCCTCTCCACAGGACTCCTACTCGCACACATTCCACTCATACACAGAACCAGATTAGGATAATGGGTGTTCTCTTACATTGCTCCTAATGCGTGGAAAGGCCTCCCACTCCACATCAGAGCCTCCAACTCTCGTTTAATTCTGCAAGAAGCTGAATAGCTGGCTGTTCAATTAACCAACCTACCCCAGGCAGGGCAAGGCACACACACCTTTTCAGCACCAGGATAATATTTACAAATTCACATAGTATACTTAGACAATGTTATTCTTTTCTTTTTATTCCTCATCCTTGGTCTCAGCTACAATTCCGTTTTAAACCAGGTCTTCAGGCTACAGTAATTCAAAGTCAATAATACCTTTTGTTTTATAATGATACCTTTTCTTTCCAATAAGATCAAATTGTCATGTGATGTGCATTTAACACTGCAAAGGGATTTTATACCTGTTCAAAGTAAACCTTCCTGTTATGAAATAGATGTGCTGTTCTATTAAAAGTCTATGCAACTATTGTTTGTTTAATGCAAGTATATGGCAATTACGTTTTGTTGGTGGTGGTGTTTTTTTTTTTTTTTTCTATTTTTGTGCCATATGGTCCCCCTTTCCATAAAAGGTCACTAAATTCTTTGAATGCGTTCTTTTTCTGCCATTGTTTCTTCGTAGGCCATGCACTTCCAGCTATCCAATTATGAGAAAACTTTACTTGTGACGCCCTCATCCAACCAAGAATTTGTAGTGACAAAGTGGTAACCAAACAGAACAGAAATAACTCAATAGTGAAAACAACACTAGCCCAGGTATGCTTTCTGCATGGCAATCTTGCACGTCTCCGGTTGAAAAACCGACTATGTGCAATGACGGACTCCGTCCTTTTAAAATAAAGAATAAAAAACATCCTCCAGGAAGCGTATCCATTTCGTGGAAAATCATCAGCAATTTTTTTTTATTTTGTTACTGATGAATAGCATTTTTTCAGGGTGATCTGAAACATAGCTGCTAGGCCCATTTCTTTTAATAGAAAAGCGAACCGTTCCTGAACAATAGCCAGGGGCATCAGCGGCTGGCAGACCGACTCAGCCATGCTCTTTCCGGCACGAGCGGACAGAGAACCAGACAGACCGGCTCCTTTTGATGAAGCACCTTCTTGTGGCCTGACTGTCAAAGCACACACATACATACATACATCTATATATATATATATATATATATATATATATATATATATATATACACACACACACACACACACACACACACACACACACACACACACACGCAGACCAAGTATGGTGTGTGTATACATACACAATATAAGTTGTTCTAAAACCTAAATCAAGAAATGACAAAAAATAAATAAATCAGCAGAACATGCACTAAAAATGTGGTTTTCGTTCTGGAGGCTAATCCATGGAGAAAACAAACACGTCTTTCAAAGTTTCAAAGACAAAAGTCCCAGACTATAATGAATGTATTTCTAATCTGATTAATTCCCAAGGTTACCGCCGGCTTCTCACACAGCATACATTTGATTTGGGAATCGTAGCCTTCACCAAGTCTCTAAATTATCCAAATGCTGCTGGAAAGAATGCTGCCACACTTGTAGAAGTGTAAGGTCTGCGTTAACCAAGTGCCCTGGTACGAGGATCTCCAAATGAAAATAAGATGCAGGCTTTTACAAGATTAGCCAAATCCGCGTTTTCTAAGAACCAGTTGAAAATTCTTGCATTTCTGGAGTGGTTTGAGACCATCTAATCCTTATTTGTGCTAAAACATTTGACTGGAAAAATATTAGCAGTCCCAGGGATTCAAGCAGATGGAAAACTAGCGAGTAGACAAAGGCTCTTTCCCCAGAGGTGCAATCAAGGTAGCGCCATGAAACACTGGCCCCTTTGTCTCTTGTGATTCCTGGCTGCGGAAGCCCTCTAAAGGAAGTATTGCATAATTACAGGATACAGTAGGGCTCACCGGATATGATCCTTTCCTATATTCGAAACCTAACTTGCATTCACGTCGGCCATTCTTGCATGAATAGGAAGTTTATGTCAATTTACAAAAGCTTTAATGTGCAACACTTGCTGCAGAGCTTTGTTCGGCAAGCTGCACTTGCGACCAGGAAGCATATTTCCACCAGAACAGTGAAAGAACGATTTGGGGAGGGTAGTTGGAGGTCTGCAGTAATAAGCTTGTTTCAAGAGTCATCAGAACACGTATGCTCTGGTTGTCCCTTTATTTAATTTGAATACAACCGGTGCCCCGCCCCTTTCAAACTCTCTAGACCAGGGATGTTTGCAGGATGATGAAAGCCTCAGGACCTAAGAGGTGATGACTTAAGAGGCCAGTGGGAAAAACTGTTGTGTCACAAATCCCTGACATGCTACAGACAGATATCAGAACTTCTCTAAAGTTTCTGCCCATGTATTCAGCTTGTCATTGCATTCTAAATGCATCTGAAAGACATCTATGTATGTTCTTTTGTGGGAGGCACCCTATACGGGACTCCTTTTCAAAATATGTCCTTATCTATAGCGTGGCAGGTGGACGGGGTTACTATCCTCCAAACAGCAGTCTTTTCTTTAGCTCTCGTTCTTCCATCTTTGGTGACTGCTTCCGCCTACTTGGCGGATGGTTTAGTGGGCAAGATGTGATGCTCCTCAGGGACCTATTTAGAGGTGGCCGCTACGCAGTGAGAGCGCCAAAGCGGCCCCAATGCAAGCCCTTGTAAGTCCGTACACCATCAGCCACCAGTTATCCTGCCTATCTGCCTTCAAACTTGCAATCTGCACCTTGAAACTCTAAGCATTCTCTATTGGGTACTCCCTTCCGCCCTCCCAGGCTGCAGCTAAGGCTACCACAAAAGCTATTCTTCATCGTGACCACAGTCAGCTTATTGCTCTATTTTCACAATATCACAAACTACCTGAAAATGTTAGAATGAAGCTTAAAAAGATTTGATTTCATAACGTCACTCTCTAACAAGTTCACTCTTACTTTGGTCAATGCAATAAATACTATGCAATACTCTACAATGTTGGAAGAGCAATCACATATGGTCTTGAAATAGCCGACCTCTGCAAGACTCAATTTACATCTTTGTTGTCTCATCGAGACCTTGATAAACAACCCTGAATGCTTGCTAGACAAATTATTAACCCACAAATACTCCATCATAAGATCTGATCTCGTTGATAAAACAAGGGGAAGAGAAGTTACCCTTAACAGAAAGAGGCTGACACCAAGTAAAATCACCTTAAATACCACCTTATTTAATAAACCTTGGCCTGTAAATATAAACAATTTGCACTACCAAAATAATTGTTTTCTTCTAAACAGCGTCCCAAAACTAAGGTAAATAATACCACACCCCTAAAGGAGAACACTGGGAAGTTTGATCTCAATAATTTGTGTACTATACTCCTTGAGGTCTTTTCTACTGGTTAGAGCAAAAAGAATCCCGTCACCAGCGTCCTCAAAGACCTTGAAGTCTTTAATCTCAAACTAACGAACAAGGAGCTCTCACATCAATTAGGACATCTCTTAGATGCCATTTTGGGATCCAGTTTCCTGATTTTACAAACTGCAAGACATGCTCCTATATTCTATTAACACGATCGGGCTATTTAGGGATCTCTTTTTTCCTAAAAGTGTCGAAACCACAAAAAGTAAATGCTGAGAAGATCTATTATTGTGCCTCAACATTTTCATAGAAAAGTGTGCCTTCAATATAATCCTCCTGAGCAAACCAAGCTATGCTGAATGTGTCAATGAACATATTGCAAAGCACCAGCTGTACTGCAAACTGCAAAACACAACCTCGGAAACTCTCTAAGGAAGTTAACCCCAGGCAAGAGCCAATGAAGAAAAATGTCAATTGAGGAACGACTGCACATCAGTGCTTCAAGAAAATCAACAAACGCAATTAAAAGATGTACATTGGCAGGGGTAAAAAAAATACCCATAAATAGTCCATAAATCTCCATCGTAAGCAACAGCATTCCAAGCTAGTTGCCTTCGAGTTGATTTCCACTTTGTGAAAAGCATCCACGAAGCCAACAGTCATGTGGGTGGCAGTTTTGCTGGTGCATGGATACCGAATGAGATTAGGGGGCTGGTAGTCCCCATGGTAACTGCAGCGTGTGCCAAAAGTAGAAGCCATGTCTGAAGTCAGGAGGTCTCGCTCAATCACTCAAAAAAATTAATTAAGACACACAAATCCAAAGAGCGCCTGCACGGGACAGGCGCAGGGCATCCTCCAGAATACCAAAGGGAAGAAAAAAAAAACTGAAGCAACCGCAGCTGCCAATCTTCTTCAGACACAGAAAGGCATTAGATGTTTATATGTCTGTTTGAAGCAGAGGTACTATTAGAGGTCATAAAAGTTAACTTGTATGGAAGACGGTTAAATGTATTAATTTAGGGATGAGCTTTCAATTTGCTTGGAACATGAATGACAACACACGTAATTGTAAATGATATTTATATAGCGATTACTACCCCTGACAAGGCGTTGAAGCTCTTTGGGGTTAGTAGCATGCTACTTCCAAGCCCAAGATTAAGATTAATAGTAGATTAGTACATTTTTTTTGCTTTATGTGTTAGGTGTGTTAGGCTTGACCTCTTGATTTATGTTTGTTTAATATAGCCTTATAGCCGCCGTAGCGGGCTATACCGGCTGGGCCTTTAACAAGGGTGCAGGACTTGAATAGCCGGTATAGCCCAGCTACGAAGGGCTACGACAAGGCTATTAGATCATTCTGCCACTAGAGTCAGAATGTGCTAACAAATTAAACAAAGTCCTCTCGGAGCCCGAGGGGATTGAAATCCCCTCGGGCTCCGAGAGGCCTTTGTTTAAACAACATTGGAATGTTGCTCTGCGGCCAGCCCGTAGAAGCTCAGAGCACTCCATTGTCTGCAATCGAGTGCTCCACATTCCAATGTTCTAATACAGTGTAGAGTAAGGTTGGAATGACGAGAGTGGATTTAAAAGAGAAAGTGATAGGTTTTTTTTTGTAAGCAGAGGGCGTGTGTGCCTGTAAGTTGGGTGACATGGGTAACAAGCATTGGCAAAGGCAATAGGTCTTGGCAAAGCAAGAGCTATTGGCTTTGGTCGAGTGAAGTGTTGTTGAGTGGTGTATAGTGGAGTGGCTTAGAGAGGGGTAGAGTGGCCTAGAATGAAGTGCTTCAGAGAATAGTGGTGTATAGTACAGAGGAGTAGAGTGTCAGAGTGGAGTGGCGTAGTACGGCATGGTGTGGAGTGTCACAAAGTGGAGTGGAAATTTTGTAGAGTAGAGTGGGATAAAGGGGAATGTTGTGGAGTGACAGTGTGGGTTAGTGTTGTATAGTGAGAATCAGAGTGGCGTAGAGTGACGTAGTATGGCACAGTGTCGTAGAGTGAAGCAGCGTGGCACAGTGTCGTAGAGTGAAGCAGCGTGGCATAGTGTCGTACAGTGAGACAGTGAAGTGTCACAGAGTGGAGTGTCAGAGTGGCGAGAGTGGCGCGAGTGTCAGAGTGGCGCGAGTGTCAGAGTGGCGCGAGTGTCAGAGTGGCGCGAGTGTCAGAGTGGCTCGAGTGTCAGAGTGGCGCGAGTGTCAGAGTGGCGCGAGTGTCAGAGTGGCGCGAGTGTCAGAGTGGCGCGAGTGTCAGAGTGGCGCGAGTGTCAGAGTGGCGCGAGTGTCAGAGTGGCGCGAGTGTCAGAGTGGCGCGAGTGTCAGAGTGGCGCGAGTGTCAGAGTCGCGCGAGTGTCAGAGTCGCGCGAGTGTCAGAGTCGCGCGAGTGTCAGAGTGGCGAGAGTGTCAGAGTGGCGAGAGTGTCAGAGTGGCGAGTGTCAGAGTGGCGAGAGTGTCAGAGAGGAGTGCCCTAGAGAGAAATGCTGTTGAGAGGAGTGTCAGAGTGCAATGCCGTAGAGTGTAGTAAAGTGGCATGGAGTGTAGGAGAGTGTACTGTCGTAGAGTGGCATCGAGTGGTGTAGCATAAAGTGGAGAGGCGGTAGCGTGAAAGGCCAGGGATGTGGAATTCATATTGCCAGACTCCCAGGACATATTGTTTGGGGTCAACGGACAACAAGTTTTCATTTTATTTTGCCTTTGGGACAAGTAGGCCCAACCCCCTACAGCACAAACTCTTTGGCTGCTAATTTAACCCCTTCCGTGCTCGCGTCGGACGACGCGAGCACTACCCCCTGGTGCTGCGCACGACCAACGGCCGACGCAGCCCCGCCCACTCCGTCGAACGCCCACACCGCGGTAACATTTTTGCCGGGGTAAACAGGTTAAGGAACTACATTATGGATCAGGGAAGGGCTTTATCTACTGTTAAGGAAATGTTTGTGTCCATATGCTGATGCTGTTCGAACTTTTATTTATGGATCATTTATACAAAACCTTTCTTATTAGGGCGAGTGCTCGAAGGAAATGTTGTAAGGTCGCACGGAACTACTGACAATGGTTTCAGTGTAAAAATGTGCACACGCATTTGCTAAGTTTAACAATATGAGGCTACATATAATGCTCCCAGAAGGCTCTCTACTTAGATGCAAATATCTACAGAAGTTTGAAATCAATATTGATGATCCTTTGCTTCCAAAATAAAACGTTCACAAAAAATATGCAACTAGAAAAAAGAAAACAGTGAAATTGTATGTTACATTTCTTTGAATCATCATTTAGTGAAATGTATTGATACATCCTAGTATTTCCCAAAAATATTCCTAATGGAAAAGCTGTGCAAACAGTATCAACAAGATAATGGGAAACGTGAAAATAAACAAGCATTGGCAAAGCCAATAGGTCTGATTTTGGTGGTTAGCCTTTTGGTTTTGTCAATGCATGTCTTGTTATGATATGGTTTTTGTAAAACGTTTTAGGAGGTGCAAGGCCCTCACCATTATAATGAACATCGGCTAAAAAGCAATATTAATGTTTGGTCTCAAAAAGTACACGTTGCCACAGTAGTCCCCGGCATAGAACAAAACTACTTTGTGTGCCGATATGCTCCTTGTTAAACAGAGGAAGCCAGTCGATGGAGGGACGGATATATCAAAACATAAAGTCATTGTTAACTCCAGACCTAATTAGAGACCCAATTCTTAAAGAAAGACACAAAATTGCACCAATGGTATATGACTTGGCATTAAGGTAGATTTACGGCTTTCATGAATTCACAAGAATTTATAAAAGTAGGCCAGGAAATAGTTCTCCAAGCAAAAATGTATGAACTGCTTTTTAGCACGAGCAAATATGCAGGTGTAGATCTGTTTGTGCGAAAATCTGTTGCGCGTTTACAAATTCACTTTCCCTCCAACTACTTTTTCCCCAACCCTTGAAGAAGTTTTACTTCTGGCATTGTCAAGACTAAATTTCCAACCTTTCTAAGTATGGGAAAAGATTAGAGAAGAGCTGGCGAACTCTCTTAAAACATGCAATTTAGTTTGCTTGCACAGACTTAAGGGGGCATTCCAACCTACCTCTAGTCCCAATCTGTAGATCTGTGGAAAGGTGTCAAAATAAGGTAATTGCTAGAATTCAAACCCTATTATAATAGTATGAGCCCTGGTAAAATCCGAAAGGCTAATATCAAAGTTTATTTATGTAAGGAGATTGATGCCATAATTTGTCACTGCTCAACGTGGCACCAAAAGGAAACCAAAATTACAAGTGATTTTTTTTTACAGTACAAGTAGATTTATGAAGCAACCTGTCACACGGACAAGTAGATATTTTATCAAATTCCACACACCCCTAACTGGAATAGAGTGCAGTAGAGTAGTGGTATAGAGTGGGGCGTCAGAGTGGCATGGAGTGACACAGATTGTTGCAGTATTGAAGAGGGGAGTGGAACAGAGGGGAGTGGAACAAAGGGGGTGACGCAGAGGGGAGCGGCGCACAGTAGGGCAGCTTAGTACACCGTGGGGCATCTTAGGGCACCGTGGGGCAGCTTAGGGCACCGTGGGGCAGCTTAGGGCACAGTGGGGCAGCATACTGTGGGGCGGGATACAGTGGGGCACGTACAATGATGCAGCGTACAATGGTGCCGCGTACAGTGGGGCCGCCTAGAGCGGCGAGGCCTAGAGCGGAGTGGCCTAGAGCGGAGTGGCCTAGAGCGGAGTGGCCTAGAGTGTCTTTGAGTGTCATGGAGTGGAGTAGTGTAGTGTCGTAGAGTAGCTTAGAGTGGAGTTTAGTGGCTTAGAGTGGTGTAGATTGCCTAGAGCAAAGAGGCACAGAGGAGAATAGAGTGTCAGAGTGGAGTATAGTGGAATAGAGTGAAGTAGAGCAGCATACGAGACACAGAATGCAGTAGAGAGGCATTGTGTAGAGTGGCATAGAGTAGCATAAAGTGCAGAAAAGCAGCATAGAGTGGAAAGGCACAGAGTTGCGTCACGCAGTGCTTAATTTGTAAAATATGAAGTGCAGGTGCTAAAATTATTTTAGGAGGCCACACCCACTTCCATAGGCTCCACCCACTTCCACCAGTGGCTCCACCCACTTACTCTAGTTGCGCCACCCACCTCCTCAACTGGCACTGCTGCCTACTTGGGAGGTAATTTTCTTCTTTGGATTATGGCCTGGGAGGCCCAGGCTACTCACTGCACCTTTACTCTCCATCTCCTATTCACCCTTTTTTTTGCAGATTATTATAACGGTTTATATGAGCACAAGTTATGTTACACTAGGACACATTCAATTGCTTGATAGGCATGGGCAGATGACTTGATTTGCCCAGAATCACGGGATGTTGAGCCGACCCAGAGACTCGAAACTGGACCTGGATCCCACATTTTAAAGTGGGCAGATGTGACCATTATGTCACATCCTCTTCCCTTGACATGGAATCAGCAATGCTCCTTTCTGTCCCCCAGCACTACCACAGTGTACATTACAATGCATTCTCCGTTTTGGTCTCAAGCTCTTCCCAGCTTCTGACTGGATGTCCCAGAGCCCTTCTCAGGTGCACTCGTCCCTCTCCATCATATAAGAAGCGACTGAATCCCCAGGCAGGACAATTCTGCAAATACCACACTGGACAGTGTTGTTAGGCCATAACAAAGGCACACACCCTATATGACAACAGTACTCATACATGCTCTGAAATGCGAGATACCGGCTTTAGTTATATTTGAGAAAATTGGATTAGTACCCATTATCTATGAGTTACATAGCAGCATCTTGGCATGCAGGTTAATTCACAAGTTTATGCCATGGTCTTGGAAAAAAGGTACTTTTTTTTAAAGAATAGCTTCAGATAAAAGATTCTTTATAAGATACAGAGTGACCGGAAACTGATGTTCTACCTGCAGAAGGGACAGAAAGTCGAACTGAATGAACAAATGAGACCTAATATCCTTAAAGTGTTGAATGTGACACCTTGCGTTTACCAATCATCTTGATTTGAACTATCGGAGTCTGTGCTGACATACAGCAATTAAAAAAAACCATAAAATGTAAGATCAACAAAAGGCTAAACATCAACAACATCAATACTTCTTCAGTCTTATCAATGCTCCATAACTAAAAGTGATATGGTCAACTACAGCTGCTTGAACATAATCCGTACTTAATTACATTAATGACACATGGGGTATTTTTGATATAAGCAATTAAGCGGAGGGAGCGTCTGCCGACAAATAACTGAAGAGACAATTCAATGTGTATTTCGTCTTATTATTAAAGAGTTCACTGATGAAAAACAGTTTTTTGCAACACTTGCGAAAAACATGATGAAAACCTCTGAAAAGTATGAAGGGACTACAAGAAATCAGCCTCACATGGAAAGACCATGAACATAGTGTGTCAAACCCAGGATCAAGGAACAGCAGACTTAAGAGGTCAGTTGTTAAAGGACATTTCTTCAAATTGGCAGCCACATTGTGAGCTACATTAAGGTGGACACGTAAAGGTTATGAAGAACAGTAGCCTACAGGGACCAGTGGTCATCTCAGCTCCACACTATGGGGGCACAGCTTACCCTCAGGAGGCTATCTCATGTGCTGGCATGAGTTTAATAAACAAAAAGGACACTCTCAGCTCTGGAATACCACAGTTTACCTCCATGGGCAAATGTTCTTAGATTCCGGCTCATGAGACGTACAAGCATTTTTCACTATTTGTGGGAACCCAAAATCAAGACTTATGACCAGACCTAAACAATAACGGGTAATAGTATAGCAATATAATGGTGTCATTATACACAAACCTAGAAGTGAACAACATCTAGCTAGCTACATAATACAGGCATGCTTCATTAGGCTGCTCTGTGCGTGGTGTCAACTGGAGACATTATGGAAGATGTGGGTCCCACATCCAGAGGACCTGAAAGAGGAGAGGCTTGGAGAATGTCTTCCCTGTCAGTGTAAAAGATGTGACTCCAAACTAGACCCACTGCAGATGTTAGTAATCAAGAGGTCCATTGGAAATAACTACAATCACTTCTTTGCTTTTTGGGCATTAGAGACAAATATCAATTATCACGGCAAAAATACCGACCAGAGCAGTGAAAGATTCCCATACCAGATGCCATTATCTTAGCATGAGGTATTCAAAGCACTATGTAATTTAACAATTGTCTTTCAGAGGTCACAAATTTGATGACTTTTACATGGCATAGAAATCAGCAGAAAAGGATACCTCCATGATGGCCTTCAGCCAATAGGACGGCAGAACGCTTCATGCTCAGACTCAAAAAGGTGACACTATGGGATCATGTGCAGCAGCCCTTAGTTCCACAGGTACTATGGCAAGCTCAATAGGCATACATGAATATATTCGATGCCCATACAGCAAAGTGCTCAATCATAGTAATGTTGGGACGGCTAGTCCGCCCATGTCAACCCCAGTGGTATGCTGCCAGAGAGAATATAGAACTCAAGAGAAGAAGACCGCCACAGAAGGGAAGGGTGCTGGTGCAATGAAGAGGATGAGTTCCAAGAAAGATGTCAAAGTTTCACACAGTTTAAGGCAAACAGTTGGAAGCTATTAAAATGTAGAAGCTCCCCAGTTCTGGTCTCCTGGAAACACAGGTTATGGACATGGGAGAGATGGTCATCTCAAATAACTTAGTGTATGGTCAGCATGCTGGGGAATGGGCGCCAGCAGAAGCAGAGAAAGAGTGTGTCTTTAAAAAATATAATTAAATTAGCATACCTGGAATTGTGCCATCATTTACCTACCTCACAGCTTTTGCGTTTAGAAAAAATAGTCTATGTAGTTATTTTTTTCCCTAGACAGCTCCAATTCAGAGGACAAGAATTTGCACTTTTCAAAACAACAAGATTAGAATAATGTTTTTTAAAAACACCCAGGGAGCAGATCTAATGTACAACGAAGTAGAACAGTGTTCTATAAGGTAGCAGTATGAAAAAATAGGATGAAATCTATGAGGAATCAGTTTGACGAACCAATCGCTCCTGCGTCATAGTACAGACATGCTCTGCTTCCTGTCACCTTGCCGTGCCCCCCCGTGCCCTGAAACCTCAGCACTCACCATTGGTAGCAGCCCTCAATGGCCTCCAGCGTCAAGCTGATTCTCATACCACAGTCCGCAGGGAAAGGAAGCAGCACCTGGCTTGGGGATGTTCAGCTCTGAAGCCCTCCAGTGCCAGGAAGAGCAGCGGGAGCAATTAGTAACAGAGGGTGCCGCCAATGAGCGATGTGGACATAGCTGCCAAGGTTTCAGATTGGTTATGTGTGACATTTTCAGAATTTCTGTGTAATTATGAGTGACATTGAACGACTATGAGTGACACTCTTTCGCAAGCAAAATCGAACAATAAAGAAGAGCCAAGCATATAAATATTAGAAATTACACCCAACTGACAACTTTTCAGATTGTTTATATGTGGCATTTCCAAAGATTAATTGCATTTGAGCGGCATTGTAGTTCAAAATGTGTGACACCTTCAGTAACAGTTTTTCCTAAATGTGACCAAGGAAATAAGTCCATGTAAAGAGAAATATCAATAACTATCCACTTCTTAGCAGTGAAAAGGTATACAAACGACCAAGAAAGTGCTGCAAATTCCCTGTACTAAAAGGCCAATAACTGATTTTGCATTTGTAATGAGATTTGTACTGTAGTTAATACAGAATTACTCACTATATTGCTGAGGTTTTAAACTGGTTCAAATGGCTGGTTCTTTGGTAATACCTCAGCTACGAATGTGGCTCTTTGGGGGACGGACTGTCCCTCAAGCTAATGGAGCCTGCTGCACCAGCTGTCGTCACTGAACTCGAGTCAAGCCTCCAGAACAGTAAATCCTGGCATGTAGCTTTGATGATTAGGTCACTCATGACTGCTACGTCAGGCAACAGATCCAAGGAGCATTAACCAGGTGGGGACACTCGCAGGCCCACACGTGCCTACCCAAACATACTCATCCACAGCAGTACGACTTCTTATGAATAGTAGAAGAAACAGGACACTGTTAAACCCGACCCCTAATAGGAGAAGCTCCACATTTGCAAGTGCATAAAAATGCAGAGGGAGGACTGAGATGGCAATGGGAGGGGGTTATATTAAACAAATAGGCATTTTCATAAAACAATTATAATTTCTACTAACTACGGTGGTATAATCAGGTTAGCACACATGCTGGGGGTCCGTGTTTAGATACGTGGAAGGGGCGGACTCACCCAGCTCGTCCTGCTCTTTGATGCTCTCTGAGGCTGGTGTTATCTCCACTTTTTTTAACGCTCGAGTCTTCATTGTGCGAGTCGATGACAGGGAAAGGGCCCACAGGTCGGAGTACAGCATGGTGACGAGACACAGGAGCCCAGGGGCGAGGGGCCCCTCTGCCACCCAGAGAAGCACGAGCGCTCTGCCTCAACCCTTTGCTTATTACAGTGGTTGCTCCATGGGCTTGTAAGGCAGTCCGTGGCACTGTGGCAGGAGAAGGCCAGACTCCAGAGCCAGTGTATTTTTAATATTTTGAAACGTTCCCTCCATAAAGGAAAATACACGCAGTTTGGCGTTATTCAGGTGAAGTCAGAACAAGGGCAGGAAACGGAAGCGGAGAGGCGGGCGGAATTTAGAGAGTGGGGGGAGGTGCAGTTTCGAGAAGGCTGAACTTCCCTGGAGGCTGCGCTGCTTCTTTTAGGCAGGAGGGACAGGACGTGATCACAGGCGGAGAGAACGATGTATGTTGCCTTAGGCAGCAGCATGGGCAGGCACTGCTCCCTGCCCTGTGTGCTCTCAGCAGATCCTCCCCAGAGAGGCGGAATGTACTCATAATAAGGCACACGTCCGTGCAGCATCCCATTTGAAATATTGGACGGCTTTTACCGGGAAGACTCGTGTGAACGTAAATGAGTCTATATTGAGGGTAGACCCGGCCCTGAGAAATAAGTGCCGGTGCTAAGCACCGGAAAGCACCGGCACAAATTAAGCGGAGTAGAATTGTGTAGAGCGTCATCGAGTGGTGTGAGCCATTACTGGCAACACATTTTCATTTGAACAACCTTTCATTTGCACAGACATACAGTTTTACTGATATAACCGCACAGAAAACAAACAATTTATGGAAATGGCATCACCTAATGCACTGATTTGTTTTGATCGTATTAAAATATTTTTTTCCACCACACTTCAGAATAACAAAACAAAATGTGCTTCCTAATTCTAATATAGTCTGAAATATTTGCAAAGTTCATTTACAAACATTTACATTTCGCTGTGTGCTAGAAAAAAGCCTTTTCTTTCACACCCCGAGATTGTCAGATAAATCATCTCACTTTGACAACAGACAAAGAAAAGTAATCATCAGGCTCCCTCTAAAAACAGACCTCTGTCTTTGAATGCACAGCAAATGTGACAAGAAAAGAACAACATTTTAAGGCCGATTTACAGAACGTGTGCACTCATGGAAGACTTTAGTAAACAGTCAGCGCTTCACGGGAGGAACAAAGGCACGCTGAACAGCCTAAAGCAAATAAAGCCAGCAAATAGAAAGCAAGCAACTGTGAGTTACAAAGACAAAGGTAGACAATGAGCAAAATGCATTTTTAGGTCAGCTTTCATAATTTCCTTAAGAAGTCTTTAGAAACCAGACAGGTGTGCTGTCTGGTAGGCTTCGACCTAAAAAGTAGGGGACGGTTTGGGGGTTCATCATATTCAGAAAGGTTTGGGTTGAGTCAAAGAGAGGACAGATGGGACAGAGGCTGAAAGGAAGATATTTTAAATTAAATTACCCAAGACATACCCATATGTACATCACCCATACCCATATGTGTACAGAATATTTAACATGGTCTGATGTGAACAGTTATCTTGTAGAGAAGTATGTACTTTTTTCATTACATTTATTAGAGTTTTAGTAGCAGGCATAAAACCTTCTATATATGCACGCACCTATATGTGCATAGAAGAAGCAGTTTTGTAATTTTCTTGGGTATGTCTCTTATGGAGTAATATACATTTTTCTACGTATATGAATATATCTGTTTACACTTATGTTGCGAGTATAGTAGTCATGTAATACGCAAATATGTTTCACAGTTAAAACCTTAAAACAGTCTAACTACCACTTAAAATACAGCATAAAAAGTGCTTACCAATTAAAAGAGCCATAGTTGCCCCGTAAGCAAGAGCCAGCTCTGGAGTAATCTTCTGAATCTAAGATGGTTGGTTGTCAGTGCATCTTATATGTGGGGAGTGAATGTTATTTTGGCTGCTTGAACAAAGAAAGATACCATCCATTTTTTTTTCTTGTATGTAGGAACGTTGAGTCCCATGCTCTCCACACCACTGGATTCAAGCAAGCCGGGCTGAAGACGGCTGGAATGCCACAAACCGGTCCTCGGAAGCTTGTTTCCGGTCCAGGGAAGGCATGGCTTGGCAGTTCGGGCTGGACTGTTCCCATGAGGCACAGGGTCAGACTGATTTGCATATGGCCATGTCTGAACTGGGGTGGTGTGGAGTGCAAAAAAACGATGGATTTAGGCCCAGATCTCTGTACTGGGGTGAATGTATGACATTGTTCTGCAGTCTGTCCATCAACTGTGGTTTTTGCATTTGTAGGAACGTTGAGGCAGTGAGCCATTCTTGAGCGTAGATTCCTTTGTTGTACGTATTTGCTTATTATCTTACTGATGAAGAGTGGCCTTTTGCCATGTATTACTTTGTGTGCGATACAAAGCAGCGTGAAGGTGGATCATCTGGTATCTGGTAGCCAGTGCAGGGCCCTCCATGCAGGGGAGATGTGTACTTGTTGCTTTACATGTAAGAGTAATCTAGCTGCAGTGTTCTGAATTAGCTGTAATCTTATATTTGACAGGGATGAGCCATGAAACAGACCATAAGCATAATCCAATTTAGATAGGACAAGTGAGATAGTAGCTTGAACCCTGTGAGGGAATCTTAGGTGCTGCAAGATGTGTTGCAGTGCTTTCATTGAGAGAGAGCTTGATTTGGCTCCCATGTCCACTTGTCTTTTCATCGACAGCTTGGAATCCAACATAATTACAAGGTTTCTTACCTCCTTAGATATTTATGGTGGTGGTCCTAGATCATCAGGCCAAGCGCAGAGAGGGCCATGGGTTTTCCAGTCACAACAGGTGAGTAATTCTGTTTCCGGGGCATTCCATTTCAGGTGGCTCCATGTCATCCATTGGTCAACGGCCCAAAAGGCAATTGAAGATTTTTGATGTTCAAATGTCCTTCTGGTTTTCTAATTTCAGTAATATCTGTGTGACATCTGAGTAGTTATAGCAAGTGAAGTCAAAACCACTGATTAGAGCTGGTAATTATTTCATATAGATGTTGAAAAGTAAGGGTGAGATGATTAAGCCTTGAAGACTCCTGTATAGTTTAGAGGACAAAGGTGGAGTATGTATAATATTTGTCCTATTGTGTAGGTACGATGTGATCCAAGCGAGAACTGTGCCCTCTATTACTGCGCCCTCAAGCCTTCGGCTTAATGTGTAGTGACCCACTATGCCAAAGACACTGGAACGGTACAACAGAAGAAGGAATGCAATCCCATTCATGTCTACTGTGTTTTTAAGGTTATCCCAGATAAAGAGAAGAGCAAATTCAGTGCCTCTTCCTGTACGGAATACTGTTTGGAAGTCAGAAAGAATGAATTCTGTCAGGAACAGAGACTCCTATTATGGCATCTTCCTTTGTTGTATTCTATCAGCAGCCATTTCGAAATACAACAAAAAACTACCTTTTCCCATGAACACCAGGGTAATAGATAAAAGTCAAAGTTTCCAACTCCTCCTTCTCTGCTTGCAGCCTGGTCCAAACTTGGTCCCTCTGCACTGTTCACTCCTCCTCTTTCTTCGCTGCTCAGCAGCAAGTTAAGTCGATATTTTTTCTTCTCCTTTTAAGGGGGTGGTTATGGTGGTTAAAAGCTATATTTTCTTCATGTAGGTAATCCGATTCCTTTTCAGATTCCGGTCTGTTGTGGGACACATTTGCGTGCCTTTTTTTTTTTTAAAGTTTTCAAAACCTTTATTAGAAGCAGTAAGTATGGATCACAGCACGGTGTCGACATCCCTGGGCGAGCCGGCATTGTTGAGTAATGTATCTTAAAGCAGTATAGACAGGGAATGGGTACACAGCAAGCCGCCTACAACCACTTCGGGCCTGCAGCGTCAGGTAGGATGAGTTGAATTCGTATCAGCATACAATCGTAAGCATTTTGCCTCAAAACAAACAAACAAACAGGAAATTAACGGTACCACTTGTATACATTTTCAGGGGAAAGATGCCCGTGTGTGTTAACAGATTCTGAGCGGTGAGATATGGAGTAATGTCACCTGGTTACCCGTCACCCCTTTTGGGCTGTATCTCTCGGCCTGGGTGGGGACCTCAATGCAACAGTTTAACTCACTGGGGTGTGATTCTTCTTCATTGGTGCATGGGGCAACATCTGGGTCAGTGGCGGCAGTGTGTTACAATAAATACATTTGGAGGGGGCCCGTATGTCACATGGGGGAGAGGAGGGGGGCAGAAGTTCAGTGTAAATGTGTAATTGTTCTTGGCAGTTAGATGAGATCTTTTAGCCAATTTTTGAATTTAGGTGCCCTCCCTCTTCCCCATCTGCAAGAGACCCGTCGCTTGGCGAAGAGGAGTGCCAGGGAGGTTACCTCCGTACCTTGACGGCTAGTGTCTCAGTGTATCCTAAGAGTGCGGTTAGGGGGTCGTCAGGAATATGTAGCCCTGTCATGTGCAAGTGTTTGATTTGCTCAAACGCTCCATCCATCATCCCCTCTGGTATTGCTTTGTTTGCCCTAAATTGGCAGGGTATGCCCAGATGTGGGCCCCTTGCTCACTTTGCAACTGGATTCAAAATAGCCTGGCTGATGAGGGTTATGAACCCGAAACCGGTCCCAGGATGCTTGTTTCCGGTCCAGGGAAGACATGGCTTGGCAGTTTGGGCTGGACTGTTCCCATGAGGCAGAGGGCAGACTGATTTGCATATGGCCATGTCTGAACTGGGGTGGTGGAGTGAGCTAAAGAATGATGATAGATTAAACCCAGATCAGTTGACTGGGGGGGGGGCGGGGGGGAGTGTATCGCTCTGTTATGTGGCCAGCGCTGCCAGCACCTCTGCCCAGAACTCGCGAATGGGCGGGCAGTCCCAGGCAACGTGTCTAAAGTCAGCTCCTGCGGTCCCACAGCGATCACATCGATCGCTGTCTCGGAGGCGCAGGCGGTGTAAGCGCGCAGGCCTGTAGTAAAGACGATGGACGTATTTATAGTTGATGATCCGCAATCTGGTGCTAGCAGAGATGCCTCCAGTTTGCCTGCAGCAGAAGGACCACTGTTCATCGGTGAGGGGGAAGCCCAGTTCCTCTTTCCATCTGCTCCTGGCCAAGGAGGGCTCATATGTCCTGTCTCTCTGTACGGCGCAATATAGTAGTGACAACATGTGTGGGAGCAGTTTGTTGTAGGAGGGCATATGGGGAGACATGGTGGGGTCCTCCTGTGGGAAGCAGGGAGTAAGGGCCTTCACATCCTGACACAGTCTGACATAATAGAATCGCTCCAATGGGGTAGATGTGGAGCCCGCTTTATTGTGTCTTACGGGATGTTTTGCCTGATATTTTCTGCGGTGAGGTCCTCCCACCGCTTGGGGGCGCTGTGGCACCTCTCTGGGCCACGCAAGTTTTCCTCTCTGCTTACTGTCGAGCGCACGCTGCCCTGAGGAGAGCCCAGCCTTGTCCCTAGCTGCTCGAGTGACACCCTTGTTTGGGTCTGTATTCCCAAGTTCTTCCACGCCCTATGGTTTCTTTATATTTGTGTGGTTCTAACGCCCTGCAGAGTTGTATGTGCAGCTAACAGTGCTGCGTGGGACACTTTCTCGGTGGCAATAGCACATAATAACTCAAGGGCGTGAGTGTCCCAGTGCTTAGCCTGAGAATTGTGTGCCTCAGGCCCACCCATATCAGCCTGGGCCCCACCCTAACCGAAGTACTGTACATGCTCTGAGTTCCCTAAACCTGTGCTCCCAAGCACTTCTAGAATTGCCTGTTGCGGTAAACATGCGAGAGGCGACGGAAGGATTCCTCCAGGACTGGTGGAGGGAATGAGGTTACCCATTCCCACCTTTCTTGATGATCACGTGGGTGTCCACCCAAGTACGCCACCAGAGAGCGGGGATTCTGTTGATTTCTCCTGTTTGGAGATCTCAAGTGTGGTTTCCGGATCTTCTGAACTTTCTTGGTATTCTCCAATCAGACTCCCCCATGCTCTTCACATCCTGCTGAATCCAGATCTCAATCCACACCATCTGGTGGTGGAGGCGACGTCGCAGATGATGGCCTGGCGGATTTTAGGCAACGGTGGTTGCTCCCAGGCCTTTCCGAACACTCTGTGTAGCTACTATCCAGAGCATGGGATGACAGCACAACCAAGAGGTACCGATCTGCCTGGAGCACATGGTGCCGTTGGTGTATGCAATGGGGTGTCAATCACGTGGGTGCAGATGTAGTCCAGATCGTTAATTTCTTGGCAGGTCTCACGGAGGAAGGGTTAGTTTACCGCTCTATCAATGCGTTCCGATCGGCAATTTCTGCAGCCATGTCATCACTGACATGATTCCGGTGGGGGAACATCCACTTGACTGCAGACTTCTTCGGGGAATTCATCTTTCCCTTCTACCGGAACCACACTATTTTGCGCTGTGGGATGTCAAACTGGTGCTCATTCTTTTCCTATTTTGGCCACCGAATAGGTTTTTATCACGCAAGGAGATTTCCGCCAAGTTGGCAATACTATTGTGTCTGGTTTCTTGCAGGCATGTGTCAGACGTGAGCCCTGGATACCTTGGGCAGGGTCTTCTCCTCAGATGGGGTTCAGTTTACAGTCAGTAGAAGGACCAAATGAAATACTAGGGTTATCTCATACCTGACATTCCTGGAATCCCCCAAACTGTGTGTAGTACGATGCCTCGGAGCGTACCAAGAGCTGACTGAGGAAGTCCGACCGCCGGGCGAGCGAGAGCTGCTTAGCTGCTTATTGCATTGCAAAAACCGTACAAAGTGGTTTCCTCTCCAAACCATAGCCAGATGGATTTGTTAGGTAATGCAGGAAGCGGGTATTGATACTAAAGTGTTTGGCGCCCACTCAGCTAGAGGGGCTATGGCCTCAAAAGCATTTTCACTCGGGCGCGTTTGGAGGTTCTGATGCGCACTGCCGACTGGTCCTCCGGCTATATCTTTAAGAGGTTTTATTTAAAGCCAGAGCTGAAAGAGGCACAGCTGGTGGTGGACAAGCTTTGAACTGGCTTAATCTGAGCCTACTGTCCGGACATAGAATGAAAATGTGTCTAGCTTTAGTGCAGGCAAGTTTTAATTCTATGAAGAACACAGAGATAAGGATTATCCTGCGAGGTGATCATTACGGATGCAGACCCTACCCGTTCTACTGTAAGTAACTTGGTTTCATGGTTAAATGAGGAATAAAATGTCATTGTAGGATTGGGTCTATGGTTAAGCATTGCGTTGCAGTTTTTATCTCTTCAGTGGTTGTACTTCTGATCCAAGCATAGTGGAAATAGTCCCTAATGCTGGCTGTTTTTGCATGTAAATGATGGTTCGAAACAAGATACATGAAGTTCGATACGGAGTCGTTCGTGTGAAGAAGTGGAGGAGTGAACAGTGAATAGGGACCAAGTTGGAACTGGGCTGAAAGCAGAGAAGGAGGACTTTTGACCTTGGACTTTTTTTTATTTGCCTGGTGTTCTTGGGACAAGTAGTTTTTTGTTGTATTTCGAAATGCCTGCTGATAGAATAAAGCGAAGGAAGAAGGCATAATCCTCGCCTCCATGTCCTTAATAGAATTGAAAGTTACCTGTACTAAAGCTAGGCAAATTTTCATTCTCTTCAATTAACTGAGATCTGGGCGAAAGCTGCTCTTTCTATACGTTTGAACAGAAATGGTCAGTTTGCTATGTATCTGTAATGTCTGGTCCTTAATTGTCCAGGATAGTTTTTTTATTTTTTATGTAATTAAAACATTATTATGTATGCCTCTTTAGTCTACTGGGAAAACTCCTATTGTTAAGTGACTGTTCTCACTGGTATGGCCGCAGACGCTGATATTAGAATGTTTTTGAAGATTTGAGGTTGACAAGGGTCAGAAGGGCAGCCTGCTAGCTTGCTCATTTTACAAGGTCCAGAAATTCAGTCCATGATAGTTCTTTGAAGGAGCGTAGAGGCTGTCTTTGCCTTTCCCTGGAGGGTTTTGTAGGACATGGGTTGTGTCTGGTTTTATTTTGTCGTTTAAATAAGATTCCAACAGTCTTGCTTTAGTGGTGTAATGATTAGTCACCTTGTTACAACATTCTTGAGAAATGGGGTACATAAGGTTTTGTGGATTTTGGGTTAAGGAATTCTGGGAGTATATTATAGATTTATTAGCACACTTTCATTAATTTTACTGCTTTAGCCAAAAGTCAGGAACACCACAGACACTCGGGCGTTATAAGGTCCATCACAAAACTATATGCAGATGGACTCAGAGAAGAAGAGAAAATACACAAGAACTCTTTTTAGTGTGATTTAGGTGATTAAACAAAGACGACAAACCTATTGCACCTGGTCCCTGGACAAGACGCAAGACAACTGTTCACTGAACAACACTCTGCCAAAGGATATCAACTCTCACTACCTTATAAATATTCTTCTAAGGTCTTCTTTTCCAAAATTGTATAACCCACCAACTGCAGCAATAGTACAAACGTGAATGTGTCCTTACCTGAGCGAGGGGACCCAGGTGTCTCTTCAACAGCTACTATAGAGCACATTAAAAAGAGTCCACCAAAGGTGAATGGCATCCCATAATGGAAAGGGCATTTATTGATGGACTTTATGGAGTGATACATGTCGTTGTTCGGTTACTTCATAGGGCTCTTATGTGGCCCATAGTCTAAATGTAGAGTAGCTAGAGTCCTATTGATGTTGGGTGAGACCCCGAAGTATGTCAGGCGTCATCACAGGACAGTTCGGTTTTCAGGTCCTTCCCAAAATGCATGTAATTTTGCTCTGCCCTTAGACTTGGGTTCAGGCATTTCCACAGTTTAGGGCCCTAAAACTCCCAAAACTCTGCCTCATTGTTTGTTCCAGGTGAATGCTTTATAGCCAATGATATCTGCAGCTGCAGATCGAAGGCATTTAATGGGGGTCTGTCTTAGCAGTCATCTTGGGCCATTACCCCAATAGACCTTGTGGATGGAGCAGCATAATTTAAACTTGATCCCTGACCTTTACAGGGAGCCTGTGAAGAGTTTTCAAAGATGGGTGTATATGGTCATACTTCTTCAGGTTCTGACAGAGACTAGCGGTGTCGTTTTTGAGTATTTCCATTTTGATAATACGGTGTACAGTATGTTGAAGTGGTCGGGTCTCATTTTCAGTGCTGTTGTCCGCCCCACCAGGTAATCTTGTTGGAGGAGTGGGAGAACTCTCCGAAGAAGGGAGGGTTGCAGCAGAGGCTGTCTGTGCCATTCTATAAAGCTCAAAGATCCCAGCTTTCATGTGAAATGCAGAGAGGAGGTAACGCCTCTGCTGGAGGTGACCTCTGGGGATCCGGCAGGATTCAAGTGTACCCGCTTTGTTTTAATTTTTATGTGAAAAAAATGCAGGATCTACTACTCCAGAGCGACGTGGTATTTCATACACAACATGTATGCAATAACAGAATAGACTACTTTAAATCTAAACAAAACTACAAACCTTACACAAACTGGGCGTCAATTAATTGGCAGGTTTGAATTCCAAGAAAAAAGCAAGCTATGGTTACATCAGGCAGAGGATGCACAGACTCCGGTATTATTGTAGTATTTTTGTCTAATTCAATATAGGAATGGGGGAACGAGCAAGCTTACCCGATCAGGATATGCAACTTTCACCTGATAATCCTAGCCCAGTGATGTCCGTTTTAAAGGGAGAAAACAGGGCAACCCTAGAGAAAGCCACGAAAAGATTGGATTGTCTGGAATGAATCATACAAACATCTTTTTGGGCGATCAAAGTTCAAACACACCATCCCCTCCACCAACATATTCCTCGCTAAATGCCAGGGAACCATTAATTCAACTTAAAAAAACCTCCCATCTTTCACATAAATTGCAGATTTTTTGTACTGGGCACTGCTCAAGCGTTTTCTAAACTCGTCATAAATCCCACCTCAGCGACCTCCGAATACATTACAAGAAACAAATCATTCCCAGCGATTCTTCGTTCCTTATCAAACAACGTATCTTTCAAGGCCTTGTAGGAGGCTTAAAACTGTAACTCGGGAAAAAGTATTTAACAACAGCATCGCCTTTGGCGGCCGGCTATGAATATGGAAATCAAACCTTTTAAAGACAAACTAAAGGTGCAGTGCTTCCAATCTGCCGTTATGAAAAAGTGCTCTGTTTGCATCCTTGTCGTCAACTCGGTACAGGCCTCTGGCAAGTATTCGCCTGTTCGCAACAGCATTTTTGAAAACATTTTTTTAATTCACATTTGGGTCTCCCAACAACGTGAGAAAGGCATCCGAGGGCCTTGTTCCTGTTGAACCATACTGCATTTTATCACAGGCTTCCTGTTTACAAGACTTCTTATTTCCTGATTTAACGTCAAAGGCTGAAAACCTGGAGCAGCTTATTTTTAGACTAGCCGCCCACAGAATATTTTCTCATCAGCCACAGGATGTGTTAGTCTCACGTTAACTTCCACCCTGCGGCCTACATTTACTTTGGTAATAACATGCACAGAGAGCCCGAGCACTGAACACGAGAGTCTGGAACAGGCTACTCTCCCACTTGATGGATGGAGCACATTAAAAAAAATCAATTAAAAAACAACTTGTCTGTAGGCCTAGCTCCCTGTAGATATGCACGGAAGAATATGTTAATGACAGAGCGGCAGCATGGTCCTTGCATACTGAGCACCAGAAAAGCCAGGAGGCGGCATACAATGTATGTGCTCAGGAAGGGAGGCTGATGTACAAACCACTGAGGTTGTGGTTTCTGTCTGCTGGTGTTCGGTAAGTCGGCAAACCACACAAAGTTACCACAAACTGAAACAATCTTTATGACAACCGACTGGGTACTTGGGGGTGATGGGGGGGGGGGGGGCATTTAATTTCTAATTGGGAGGAGGAAGAGACTGTTCTTGCCCTCAAGACACAGGGTCCCATGGTCACTTCCTCAAATCTCAGCGTTCATAAATTGAGATCATGGTTAGCAGCCCAACATATGGTTGGGCCTGAGAGGACCCATTGGTGGACTTGAAGTCCACAAATGCTTGCACAAGTTTTGTTTCACCACTTACAGCTCACTGCTTAGAGAAGTGTAGGACTCCTCTAGAACAGTGCTCTGGAAGGATAATGATGCTCCTATCCAAGGAATGAGGGGAGCATGCGTAATTCCTTCATTAGAGTGAGTGCACAACCAGGACACATGAGAATTAGGATTGATTAGTTTTCCTGTATGAGTATAATAACCAGGCTTTCTGGAGAGCCCTGGTCATTCTGTTCTTATTTCAATTTGGTGTGATACTGTGATTAAACAACCAGTAAGACAGACATATTAAATGTGTTTTATCAGGAGATAAATAAAGGGTGTTTTTGGGCCCACAGTCGAAGATGGAGACTCTCTACCTTGGATAGGTAATTACAAACCAAAAAAACTTGCAAAAGCTTTTTTTTTTTTTAAAGTTTTGAGCGTGTGGGCAGCAGAGTGGTTGCAACAAGAGGAATGGTGGGGGAGAACTGCGAAGCAACACAGGAGTGCATGGGAATGAACGGCAAAGCAACACGGAGAGGGCAGAACCGAAGCAACACGGGAGAGGACGTGAAAGCAACAGGGTGGAAGTCTGGAGTGATGCAAAAGAAAAATAGGGGGTCGGAAGATAGCTTAAGCGACAAAGGGGTTGGGGGGAAGCAATGGGGAGAGCTAGAGCGAGGAAAAGCAGTTGGGCAATACAGAGAAACACGGGATGCAATAGACGTTCAGGAGGGAGACATCTCAAATAGACACATTCTAGTAGAGTACTTCACACAAAAGAAAGAGCAGTGCTAGAAAAGCAAGCACTGGCAGTAGCGTTGCCAGCCAATCGGAAAGATTTTGAAGAGTCAATATTCCATGGGAGGGACAAACACAAGATTGAGAATCTGGGACACTAACGAGAAGCAGGCACTTGAGAATGACAAGTACAGCCAACCAGTGGTAAGCAATGGGTGGGATCCAAGCCCCTCTATCTTCCTGTAGGCCACAATATGCCTCGCAACAGACAGCGCGTGAGCGGTCTAGCATGCTCCACCTAAACTGGATTAAATACAAAGAAAGTAATTGTTATCCAGGCATTCACAACTTTTGTCAGTTTTGTTTTTGCAACTTTTGTGACAGTCTTTAGAAAACTGCACACATTTTCTTTCCCATATCAAAAAGTGTGACTTTAGTAACAATCTCCTTTAACTCGAACAAAATGTTTCTGCACAAGATATTTTTCTAAGAGAACAGTTTATGCTTTTTTCCGATGCAATATCATTTTGTACTGAAAAGTTCTGTAAAAGGTAAACTTGCACACAGAGATTCTAGGTTTAGTTGAGTCCAACAAAATAAAAATGTTCTTGCTATGTGGAAAAAAATGTTACACATCAAACCAAACAAATTCTAAAATTAAAGAAAATAAACTTTCAGAAAGAAGTGTCTATTTACGGAAAATAGGTTTGCAAAAGCAAATGTGTAGAATGTGCATTTCACATAAGTGGAAAGCATAATTTCACAGAAAAAAAGGTAAACAATAAGGCTTTGTAACCTGAAAAACTTGGAACTTTGGAAAACTTTGCTGATGGGGAAAAAAATCTCAGGACAACCCTAGAAAAAAGCTGTAGTTGTAAAACAAAGTAAGAATATAGGGATTGTAGAAGCTTATTTCTACATTAAACAGCGAGACTGATACACACTTAACAGTCTGAAAAGAATTCAACTTAAAGATATTTTACTGCTAATGAATGCAATAGAGGGCATTACTGTAACACATGTATCCGCCACACATTAGGTGTCGTAGCCAAAGGAGAAGGTGCGTAATTTGGACTACATCAAATCCACCTCCAGGTAGGTAATCCCATAGACCAAGATTCAAATACAGCAATGTGCATGGAATATCCACCAGGTTACTTCAACTGAATGAATAAAACCAGAATGCAATAACAAAAGCAGTCTACCTTTCCAGCGGCCAAGGAAGTTAGGAGAAGCTCCATCCCTGGTTCAACCTACAAAAAAGCTTTGGATTTGGTTCAACCAAGACTTCTACTTTACACACCAGAATGCAACAGTCACAAACACCACTAATCAACAACTCGTGTTGCTCAAAAGGATTGCCAGTATTCCCTAACATAGGCATCAGTTCCAAATAAATAAGTATCTGTACTACTGCAAACTCATTCTACATACAAGCACCCAAAAATAAATATAAGCGCAAACAGCAGAGGGCACAAAATAACATGGCCAGACTTTACTTCAGTCTCAGGGTATCGGAGTATATCTGGACAGCTCTATGCAAACTCCACTGGCTTCTCGTGGCACAGAGGATCAAATCCAAACTATTCTGGACAGAAAGGGAGGAGAGAGAGAGAGAGGGGAGACCTATAAAACTGGATTTTTCCCCAAAACACCCAGTCACAACCCCGATCAATCTGATTGTTCAAATTAAATGTATCCCTAACTTTCATGGAAGATGAACTATCACAACTCTAGGCAAAGAATAGGAAATTTGTTAAGCTCAAACCTTAAAAACCAAATAAATCTGAAAACAAACATCTTCATGGAGGTTTTCCCCACCTGCTAGATGCATCAGGTATGAGCCCTCCTACTAGTCAAGGGACAAGATGCCATATAAAACAACCCTTACGCGCTCACCAGCTCCCAGTTGCTGTTGACCTAGTGTAATGGGTTATGTTTGAAAACTTTAGCGGTTGAAAGATTTAGCATCACAACGTGCCTCTATCTCACAAACTAGCGTTTTACAAATCAAAGTAGACAAAAAAAAATTATGGTAACAGGAAAAAAAGCGATTGTTAATGTTCTTAAAAAAATTGATTACTGCTGTTATAATGTGTGCATTGGGAGCAGTAGGGGTTTGCAAAACACTGTGGGAGATGCTAATTACAAAAAATGTAAGTGTGCTCTTTCCAAACGTACCTGCTACGAAATGCTATTTCAGAGCCACCATATTGATCAAATTGAAAGTAGCAAAAATGGAGCAAAAATAACTGCGAGTGCCGCATTCGAACTGACTGTTAAAGCATTTTTTTAAAACTTTTTTATTGTAATTATAATCAAAGCACAAGTTGATCAGACAGTCCATACAAACATTATATCCAAACATTATCAGTTGTTTGGCAATAATCACAATGCTAGTACACACATCGTAACAGGGGACAATATTCCATCCATGAAATTCACATCTCCCTGTCATTGTCATCTTCAGATTCCCCCTCTGCCTGTGCCCTTGGTGGCTCACAGATGTATCCCCTGAATTTATTCCAGGCCCCCCAGACCCTGCCCACTTCTGAGAACAGCCTCGATTGATAAACACTGCTTTTTCGGCCACCATGTCATTGTCCAGATCCCCACACCATGCAGTGAGTGTTGGTGACTCTCCCGCTCCTCATCTTTGTGCGATGTTGCGCTTCGCTACCATTATCCCCAGTGTGGCCCACGTCTGTGCCGGGCGTGTTAGATCGTTCGGTTCCAACACGTTTAGTAAGCATCTTCTGGTTCCGGCGTTAACGACACCTCCACCGTCTGTGATATGGTCCTCATTACTTTCACCCAATACTCCATGATCCTCGGACACTCCCACACAGTGTGGAAGAATGTACCCTCCTCGTCACATCGTCTTAGGCAGTACGGGTGCGATGCTATCCCTATTTTGTGTAGGGTGTCTCTCGTATAATAGGTTCTATGTAAAATTTTGAGCTGCACTAATTTGAGTCTTGAGGGTATACCCACCTCCCGCGGGAAGAGAAGGCCAGTGCCTCCTGCCATTCGGAGTCCTGTTAAAGCATTTTTGTGTAAAGTTCGCCTTTGCTGTCAGGTATGGTCTTCTTTCTAAGTAAGCAGATTGGCTAGCACAGTCGGACACTCCATTGCTTGTTCTAATATTGGACAGAAGGACATATGGTTGGGACTTCTGCCTTCTTCCGATCAATCCTTTTGTTTTAAGCAGCAGGAACAGAATAAAAGATACATCTGTGTATTTGAGAACTTCTTACTAGATGCATATTACTAACAAAGGTGACCAATTCTTGCTTAAAGTGTTGATCAGAAAAGAGTGGGCATACAAATCTGGCCTATCAGAACCACCTCATGTGTTATCTGGTAGCAAACAAACAATAACTCATCATACCTCCTGTTACCGGAGTCTCTGGGTGAGATTTAATAGGCCGTTCACACACTCCAATAGAAAACAAAATACAGTAATCCAGAGCAAAAGATTTCCTACTACCAGAAATATATATATATTTTTTTAAACCTTTATTAGAGCAAAACCATACATCAGTGTACATACAAATTGGGCACGTGAATACAAGGCACAATTCAAGAGTCGATAATAGATGAGAACCCTCCTCACAACGGGCAGGACATATTACAATCTCAAGTACGGGTCAACATATGATGCAAAGAACATTGTACAGCAGGGGCCGGTTACAAAGGGGGGAGTAGTACAGCTGATAGGATCCCAGCGCAGTATAGCACAGTGTACAGCATCAGTATATATTAAGAACAACCAGCAGTCAGTGACAATCCAAGGAATGCACATAATAGTGAATGCACAACGGATAATAGCATTCCAGAATCCCCCATGTATCAGAAGTCAGCACCCGTCACACACCTCTCATGGCAGTCCGGTGCAGACAACGCGCGTAGTACTCAATCATATCTCTCCATAACAATAGCACAAACCCACTAGGGATAGCAACCCTCACACCACGCCATCTTGGCCATCACTATCCGAGTCTGCCCGCTGTGCGGCCTCGGACAGCCAGTAGGTCTGCAGTGGGCTCCAGAAATCCCTGGGTCTACATCGCACAGGCATCAAGTCAGCAAATGCATTATATTGATCCTGACAGTATTCTACATCATCCAACCATTCCCTAAATTTCGGAGCCCTGCCCCTCCCCCACCTACAGGCTATCCTTCTTTTCGCCAGCAATAAGGCGACATCAGCAAACCTGCGGTAAGACACTGGAATCTCCTTCGTGTATCCCAACAGCATAACCAGGGGATCCAAAGTCACAGCCTCCTCAGTCATGATTTGCAGTGCGTTATAAACCTGAACCCAATAGTCATGTATCGCACTGAACTCCCAGGCCAAATGAAGAAAGCCAGCCCCCTCCGCCCGGCACCGAGCGCACCTGTCATACTCCGCCAAGCGAAACCTAAGCTTCCTAGCTGGTGTATAGTAGAATCAAATTTAGAATGTATTATCTTTAGCCTGCAGTTAGATGAGATATTGGCAGTGACGCCACAACAATAGTTTCACTGCTCATCAGTGATATCATCACCCAGTTCAAGACTCCACTGTTCCCGCGCATGACTAACCGGAGTCCCTCGCTGCGTTCTAATGGTGTTGTACAACTTCGAAACCAGATGTCGACCGTCAGACACCAGCATAGCATGCAGTGGCAGAACTACCCCTGGTTCATCCGGAAACTGGGGAAGCAAGTCGCGAAGCCCCTGCCGGAGTCTTATGTAATAGAAAACATCTAAAGGGGAGGGCTGTTCCTCACAGAAGAACTGGTCCCTCGTACGAAGAGTACCCTCGAGAAACAGGTCACCCCACGTGGACAGCTTGTTTCGCTTGCACATGTTTTGAAACCCCGTTTCCTGCAGCAGTGACAATTTGGGGTGATACGTAAGTGGCATCGCCGGTGAGTAAAGCACCGTGGTTTCCAAGACCTTTGCAATACGAGCCCACGCATCTATCGTGCACGTCACCTTGGTGGTCGGCGTTTCCACATCACGAACTCTCCCCATTACCATACCATTGAGTGTGAGGGTGTGCACTATCCATTCTTCAGCAGCTATCTACGGCATAAAGGGCGTGGGTCGTATCCAATAGTAAGCATAGTGCGCCTGGGCGCTCAGATAATATATCTCAAAATCCGGGACATCAAACCCCCCTTTGTCATAGGGCAATGTTAGAGTGGACCATTTCAACCTCGGTTGTTTGCCCCCCCAGAACAATCTAAGGAGTTCCGACCGAAGGCGTTTAAAAAAATAGGCGCCAGGGTGGTATGGGACATTCTGAAACAAGTACAAAAAGCGTGGGAGTACCACCATCTTCACCAGTGAAGCTCTGCCCGCCATAGAGAGCGGCAGGGACATCCAGCGCGTGACATTGTCAGCTAGCTTAGAGATAGCTTCTCCGTAGTGGAGTCTAATCGTCTCTTCTCTATCAAGTGAGATCACAATACCCAAATAGCGAAGATCCGTATCGCACCACTCCAGGGGATAATCCAGCTGGAATCTCTCAACAGCCGCCGTGAGTGGGAAGAATTGTGATTTCTTCCAGTTCATGTGCACATCAGATATTCTACCAAAAACAAGAAGCTCCCGCAGTAGCGGATTCAGATTTACCGGTGGGTCACATGCAAGGTGATGTCGTCCACGCAAAGTGACACTCCTATCTGGCGCTGAAAACAGTTGAACGCACTGTGTTTATGTAATTGCCTAATTCGACACGCCAGTGGCTCTATTGCGATGGCAAATAACAGTGGGGAAAGAGGACAGCCCTGTCGAGTACCTCTCGTTATAGGCATTTGAGGGGAGAGAGTTCCGTTAACGATCACTCTGGCCACAGGTTGGGTGTACAGCAATTTCACCCACGCAATAAATATTTTGGGAAAGCCCATTCTACACAATATATCGATGAGGTAATTCCATTCCACCGAATCGAATGCTTTCGTAGCATCCAAAAAAACTGCGGCAACAGGGAGCTCAGGGGCTATAGTCGGGAGTAAGGAAAAGAGTGTGCGAAGATTATGGGTGGTCGCACGACCCTGCACAAAGCCGGACTGATCCGGAAGCACTATAGTGGGCATAAGCAAAGACAGCCGGGACGCCAACACTTTTGCTAGTATTTTTGCGTCACAATTAAGCAGCGATAGGGGACGGTAGGAATCTGTGTCCAAAGGGTCCTTGCCAGGTTTTAGCAGAGATGTAATTGCCACCTCCCTCATCGAGCCCGGCAGAATCCCTACCTCCAAAGACTCCTCAAATACCTCCTTAAGCACCGGGGCAATGATATCAACATAGCATTTATAGAACTCGGCAGGGAGTCCATCCAAACCCGTCGCCTTACCATTACTCAAAGACATTATGGCATCCCGTATTTATTCTACCTCCAGGAGCCCTCCGAGAAATGCCCTATGACCATCAGAGAGCCAACACAGTGCAATGTCGTCAAGAAAGCCCCCATAGCGGACCTCCCCCGCCTGTTGCGTAGCGTACAACTGCTCATAGTGGTGCATAAGAGCCTTCTGAATCCCCACTGTGTCCCGGCACCGGATACCGTCTTTCGTTTCAATTTCTAGGACACCAGTGCTAAAACGAGGGTGCCTCGTGAGGGCAGCTAGTACTTTACCCGGTCTCTCCCCTTCACAGTATTTCCTAGCAGTCCAATATTTCCCCCTATATTTCACTTCTCTACCAGCCTCTTCTTCGAAGTCCGACAGTCTGTCTGTAAACTTAAGACAAAGCTCTGGGCTCGTGTCACTGATCATCCTGTTCTCCAGGTCTTTCAATTCAGATTCCAATTTCGTTATGGTCTTAATATCTCTTAGTATCCCACAGCTTTTAGAGATTGTAACCCCTCGAATCGTCACCTTAAATGCCTCCCAAATCATCTCCACACTATCAACCGACCCCTTATTCCTGGGAAAGAACGCCTCTATCTCCTCCCCAAGCTCCGCCTTGAAAATGGGATCTAACAGTACTGAGGGGAACTACTACCAGAAATATATGAAAATATAAGCAGAGAAAATACTTTCTATTTCTTTTTAACTCTCTTACACGTTTCTCTTTTCAATTATTTTACTATATTATTGTCATGTACTCTTGTTTTTGTTATCCCAGGTGTGGTTTATCTTGTCTTATCCTCCTGTTTTTTCTAAGCTTTTAACAGCCAGCCGTAGTTGTCTGGTAGACCTCGTGTTCTACAGAGAGAAAGCGAGGTTTGGGAAAGCCCCCTTCAGCCATTGGTTTCACATCCTTTTCATTATTTGCCATAGCTTTGATGGCTGTCCAATGATGGTTATATCGTTCCATTTGTGTTCCCATTAAGGAATGGAGATGGGGTTTGCAGTCTTTTCTTAAGACTGCAAATGTATTTATTTTGCTGTCATGATGACACCCTAATTGATGAATGTTGTTTTTTTATTTATTGCGTGCATGCTGTTCGGATTCCTTAGCCAGTCCTAAAGGCAATGTGCTATTCACAATTACCCTTCAGCATTTATTTCTGTTACACCGGGGTGGATTTACAGCTTGCTGTATTCACAAATTCGTGTGCATGTAAGAGTTCTTAAAAATTAAACGAAAATAATGGGCTTTGGTCAAAAGTATCTACTTGCCTTTCAAGTTCACCACTTGCAATGGAAACTTCACAGTTTCATTCTTTTTCATAAAACTCTTCTTTGGAGGTACAGTTCAGCTCTGCTAATTACACCTTGTTTTGCAAAGGGGCCCTAAGTCCCAGTTTACACTTTGCTGTAGCCCAAGATGCTGCTGTATTATGCAATTTTCTGCAGAAATCATAGCTGCAGGAAGGAGAAGGAAGGCAGGGGATGTCGTTTGCTTTACCTTTCTGCCCTTAACGTGCTGTTCCAACTCATTACAAAAGGCTGGCTGATTACTTTCTCCACTAGATTAAAAAAGAAATGCTGTTTGGAATCCAAGAAAGGTGCATACGTTCATCAATAAATAAATAAAACATTGTTTCATGATATTTGAGGTCCATAGCTTGACTCGACTAAGGAAGCCATCATGACTAGTTCTTCACGACCCAGGCCACGCCCCGAAACCCACAGCGAAGAGATTTGCAACGACTTGGAAAGTATGACCAGCATAGAGACAAAGTAAAAATCGGCCCAAAGAATCCTTATAAAATTACCACGCCATCAGCCAGGAAGCACACTGTGTGTAGCAGGTCCTACCGGAACGAACCCGATAAGTCTACAAATAGAAGAACTGCGGAATCGTTTGCTAACTTATTGGTGAACACTAACTATTAAAACACATTACAATATAAAATATGGATCGTCTTAGTAAACCCCTGATTAACCAGCTGTGAGCTCCACTGAAAAAGGCTTGTATAGGAAGAATAGTGAAAAAAAGCTCAAATAAGCCGACATCTCAATCAGCTGTTCTTCAAGCACGATCTTGTTACTTAACCAGCTGAGCTTCACACGGAGGTCGCCAGAGTTTAAAATAGCCAAGCTTATCTTAATCTCTGTTTTTATGTACTTATGAACTTCTGGCTTCTGCAACCATGCATCATTTGGATTACCTGGTACAAAAACATCCAGTTGGATGTAAGCAATTTTGGGGGGCAGGGTTATGACAGCCTGCCACTTTTTTGATGCCTAAGCACAATTATATGTAAATATTCCTTTAGATGATAACTACATGCACCCATACTAGTCGAAAACAGAATCTAGAGTAAACGCCATCTTGATAATTTAGAGATGACTACATCAACAGACCATTAGTAATTTACTATTAATTAAAAATTGCTCTTACCTGCCGCTCAAGCCGGTCTTATAGTTTTGGTGGCCTGAAATGGTTCGAATTTTCACACTTTTACCAGAGTGAGGGTTAGTAATTGTATTGGTATTGTCATTGGCAGCCCTGTTAGGGGAAATGGATGGTGCAAGCTGCAGTGACCTCCTGACGAGTGCCTTGGCACTTATTTATTCACAAATTAAGAACTGGTGTCTCCGAAGGCTCAATGTGGCACATACTCCTTTTCTCATCCTGCACATCCTAGATACGATTTGGAAGAAACATGTGTTTTAAAAGAAATGAACTATAACCTATAAATAGATACACCAAAACATTATTTCCCTTTAATGCATTTTCTTTAGCCACTAGCTTTGAGCTAGACTACCTGCCTCACTGCCATTTATCACAGCATGGCCCTCCAATGCCTTAGGCTAACCGAATCCAAAACGGAAATTCTCGCTTTCACATCCTCTACTGCTGCTAGAGCTAGGCCCCATCTGCCTTCCCACCTTATCCCATGGAACCTTTGCTTTTTAGGTCTTGGCTAGCATAAGCTGCGCACATGCGCAGTCTCGCTGGCGAGATTTAATGACTGAGTAGCGAGGGTAAACCCCTCCCCTCTTCTCCATTGGCTGGCCTCCTAAAAGGCGGCCAGCCATTGGAGAAGGTCTCAGTGATGTCATTCTTTCCATCTAAGCCCCGCCCTTTTCGGATTGGGGGGCGTGTTTTTTAGTTTTGTTCTACCCTCTTCTCCATTGGCTGGAATGTAAAAACAACAGTCAAAAACACGCCCGTTGTTTACATTCCAGCCAATGGAGAAGAGGGGAGAAAGAAAAACACGCCCCCCAGTCTGAAAAGGACGGGGCTTCGATAGAAAGAAATATGTCCTCGCAGTGCAGGCATCCACTGCTCAGCGCCGTTCGGAGGGAATCAGAGATAGGCACTGATCCCCGCTCGGGGTGACAGCTCTTAGGATGTAGAGTGAAGTGGTGGCGCGCCACGTCTCGCCGGCAGAGGCGGAGCTCTCACCTTTGCTCCCGCTGACCGTGCGCTATTGGTGTCTCATCCGTCCAGAAGGTTGTCAACGCAGTGAAGTGGCCCTCAAATCCGGATGCGAGCAGAGGGTTGGGGGCGTTGTTGACTGGTTAAACACGGAGGCCGGCAGCCTCCCGGTGCACTAATTGCGGCAACAGCACGTCCTCTCAGCTCTCCAGGTGCCATCATAAAAGGGGGTAGTATGGCCGCTGCAGTTTCGGCTCCCGAGCTGCGCTACTTTTCTGGACCTGAAAATACACGACTGGAGCAGAGAATGGCCCGTTAAGCGTTTATCGGAGCCGCTCCGGAGCGCCGCTGGACGAGCACGTGCGGAACCCTGGGCAAAAGCATAGTGGCACCTGAAAGTTACTCCGCGAGAACAAACACTTTGAGTTCTTAGAACGTTAAGCCTCCAACAGCCCAGCAATTCAAGCCGAAGAAACGCGTTCTTTTCGGGATGTTTGCAAAGCAATAGAAGCCATCATTTAAGCTCCTTGAGTTATAATGGCAGCATTGTCCGAACCCGCTGCCGGCTCCGCTGGGAATGCCTCTGACAGGCTCCGGCACTACCCCAGAGTAACCGGAGGAAAGAGCGCGTGTTCCCGCACAGGCGAGGGCATGGGGGCAGCCGTTCCTCGCTGGGGAATAGTCGTGCTCCAGCTGCTTTGAACGATTTGCCCTCTGAACCGCTGAAGTGAACGGGGAGTGCTAATAATGCACTTTAGTTGACCATCAAACCTGAGGCGCGTTCTGGCATTAGAGTCCTATGGGTAGATACTGCACGTGCCTGCTCCCCCCGTCTCGAAAGGGGCTACATGGATGAATGAATAAATGAATGAATAATTATTTATAAAGCGCAAAACAGCAGCTTCCAAAGGAAGCGACCCTGGAGACGGCGTGTGGCCTTACTCCCCCAAGCGGCGGTAAGGCGTAGGTATGATCGGCTGCAGTCTAGATTTGTGATGGTGCAGGAGGACCTGCAACCATTCTGCTGCTTGAGTACTTTGTGGTGCACCGGTACTGCACATTTCCACTGCCTAAGCATGTGATGGTGCCTGAGCGCTGGCAGTGCAGGAGGAACTTTAAACATTCCACTGCCTGTGCATGTGGTGGACCTTGTCTACTTTTGACTCCAAGGTAAGTGTACCCCGTAATATTTTTGGGAGTGGGGCATGTGGGTAGCCGGGATCGATATTATTAGACGTGCATAAGTCCGTGTGTTCACTACATGTAGGCGTAGTATTTTAAGTTTGGGTGGGTTTCTTCCTGATGATAGCACCTTAATGTAGTGTTCCAGATAAGTCACGGTACTTTCAAGGGCGCAGATCCAAATCTAGTCTCATTAATTTTAAGAAAATGCATCGCAGTTTATTGCTAGCCATTAGGGTACCGGTGCAGTGTTAACCTGCAGTAGGTGGCTGTATTAAGTGCGGCATGAGACTCTATATGATACAGGTTTTGCCCTACACCTACACATCGTGTTTGGTGCCTCTCTGTACCCAAAGCTCCCCCGCTCTTGTGTGTCCCCTACAAAGTTAACGAATACGGTTTCATTGAACACTGATGGATGCATGGCTGGTTGGTGGTCAGAACTTTACGCCATCTTACCCCCTTACTTGTTTTTCCTCCTTGAGGCAACACCCAGCAAGTGCTCTCTGCCCCTTCCACGATCCTGGGTGTGCCTTGTGCTCGCAGGCTCCCGTCGGGATCCGGCTCTCTTAGGCAGGCAGTTGTGGGCATCCCTGTGAAATAATGGTTAGTGCTTGTACACTTTCTGTATAAAAAAAAAATAACAGATCCCGGCAAGACAAGGAGTCTTGGCCAAATATTATTGGCGCATGATAACGCTGAAGATAACACGCTTGCCCATCTCTGTTGGGAAGAGGTCGAAAAACAGGCTAGGCAGACCAATTCCACGTGCAAGTCTCTTAGGCAAGAGCTTCTATCGCTAAATCTGAAAGAAGCTTGGCATTCACCAATGTCATATACTGCTTTTAAACGAATCATCAGCAAAGTCGTCAAACAATCATCGCTGCAAATGGACAAAGGATTAGTGGCTGGCAAAAGTCATGCCTGGATCGTGATGCCAACATACAATCAACTGAAACAACAATCCTATTTACAAGAATGTTTCAGGGACCACTACAAGAGGAAGCTAAATGTACTGAGGTTGGGGTGGTTCCTGAGCAAAAATCTTACCCCTAAATGGCTACGGGCCTGGTCAACTTTGGATTGTCGCCTCTGTAACATGGGAGCAGAGTCATTACTGCATCTAATATGTATTAGCCCGGCCTTACAAAATCGAAGAAAGATCCTCATGAAGCCATTCTTAAGAGAAACACAAGTCAGATACAACTTTCCTGTAAAACCATAAAATTCCTGGCATTTGCTGCTCAAGAGATTGAAAAAAAGGCGGCAGCAAAAGGAAAACTGGGACTTATGGACTCCCTGTAGCTGGACACAGATCCTCCTTCATTCAACTTACAACCACCCTTCTCCCCCTCCCCTTCTCTGTTATTTTAATACACTGCAAGCATTTTATTTCAGACAAGAGGGGACAGTTACATCTAATTAAATATAAGCCCCTATGTGTGCAGCACCCCCTGTTATAACAGTCATTTGTAGGCCCCTATATCTCAATGAGAGGGCCACTACCTTACAATAGTGCTACCCCTGTTTCTTTTTATCTTTGTACATTTAAAAACTCTCTCCCTGTTTTTACTTATCATGTATATTTATGCAAAGTCGCTTTGGACACAGGGCTAGTGTTGTTTTATGTTGTTTTATGCGGATTTAAAGATGCTGTTTTATGTTGTTTTATGCCGATTTAAGGATGTTGATGTGTATCATATGGTGGTAAGTTCCACCCGTTTATGATTTTAACAAATCAAATAAAGTATTATTCTATTCTAACAGTGGGCACAGTAGATCTTTTTCGTGAGCTTGGTACAGTTCTTGTTTTCCCATTAGGCATACTGTGTTGCAGTTCCACAGCACGTGCTTCTTTTCGTGCGGGCTGATTAAAATATGCTTTCATCGCACCCACCTTGCCAAAAATATGTTAAGGACTGCTGCCCAGAAACACTTAGACATCCACCAACACCACATCCACCACCACATCCACCACCACCACATCCACCACCACCACCACATCCACCACCACCACCACCACATCCACCACCACCACATCCACCACCACCACCACCACATCCACCACCACCACCACCACCACATCCACCACCACCACCACCACATCCACCACCACATCCACCACCACATCCACCACCACCCCCACCACCACCCCCACCACCACTTCAACCACCACCACCACATCTACCACCACCACCACCACATCCACCACCACCACCACCACATCCACCACCACCACATCCACCACAGCACGTCACCAGTGAGGTAGGGCTCTTCACTATCACTGTCGACAATATCTATGTCATTAAGGGCCTCCTGATATACCGGCCACCGGGCCCAGCCTCACAGTTTGCCATCAGTCTCAGGGAGCACGTCATCCAACTTACACTATATTATGCTAAGGTGCTGGTGTTGGGTGATCTCAACCTACACTTTGACGACAGGGATAATGCCCAGACGCAAGAGCTCAGCCAAGAGCTAGAGGCGCTCCAATTAATATTGCAATCCACCCTCCAGACTCATCAGCAGGGGCACCTATTAGACCCCATCTTTGCTAACTGGTGAGAGCTCCAGGTTGATACTCCCTTTCCAGTCCTGTGGACTGATCACTATATCATCCCCTTTAGAATTCCAATACCTAAGGCCCAAGGTAGGCCAAAATCGGACACTAGCAAACCCCAGAGGAAGTGGTCTAAGTTTACGGCTACCAAGTTTAACCTTGCTCTTCAGCAGGGAGGGCAACCGGGAGGGAGCAATGTCGAAATGGCCTGCATTTCTCTTGATCATTGCATTTGTGATGCACTCGACAAGGTGGCACCATGGGCCACTAACGCTCCTAGGAAACAATCCAGATCTGCGCCCTGGTTCAATGAGAAGCTGAAGGCCATGAAATCTGTCTGTAAACATCTGGAACGTAGGTGGAGGAAAGCTTTCTCGGAAGAGGGGAGGGCCACATATAAAACCAATTTAAAGATGTATCACTCTCTCATAAGGAAGACTCGAGCTGCACACTACCATATGAAGATTGAACTTGCCGACAATTCCTCAAGAGAACCATTTGTGATTTTTAAAGAGCTTTCGTCCCCCGACAGAACCTCTGCCCCTACTAAAGCCTCTGTTGAGTCTTGCAATCTGATTGCAGGCTACTTTTCGGATAAAGTAGAGAAGATCTACTCTACCTTCCCGGAGGAGGACCGTAGTAGGAAAGCTGACTGGAAGGGAGTATGCCATCTGGAAGATGCTTCTTGTCTCACCAGTTTCAGTCTCCCCTCCTTAGACGATGTAAAATCCATAGCTTTGAACATCAAGTCAGGCTCCCCGAAAGACCCCATTAAACCGAGAAACAGGAGGGAGAGTATGGACATTTTAGAGCCATACATTAGACACCTTATTAAACTTTCCTTTGAGGCAGGAGTGGTTCCCCAAGCATGGAAGGAGGTAGTGATTGTCCCTATTAAAAAGAAACCGGGGATTAGTGCCAGCCAACTGGAGAATCTCCGTCCCATATCTCTCCTACCTTTGTTCGCGAAGATCACGGAGAAGGTGGTTAATGCTCAGATAACTGACCACATGAATCAAGGCAGCCTACTCCACTTCACGCAATCGGGCTTCCGAATTTCATATTCCACAGAGTCGGCGCTGCTTCTGTCCACTGAAACCATCCGTCGGCTGGTCGATACCGGGAAGACGGTGGCGCTGATTCTGTTGGATCTTAGCGCAGCTTTCGACACCGTGGCTCATCCCATACAGATTCAGCGCCTCAAGGAGAGCGGAATGACCAACCTGGCTCTGAAATGGTTAAGCTCCTTCCTTGAGGATAGAAGCTTTCAAGTATCCCAAGGGCAGTAATACTCAAAGAATATCAGATTGGGTCAGGGGGTACCCCAGGGATCGATACTCAGCCCTACGCTTTTTAATCTGTACATCGCCCCTCTGTCTAACATCATTGATAAATATGGCATTAGTATTGTGTCATACGCAGATGACACTCAGCTCGTCGTATCCTTGCTCCAATCCCAGAAAGAAGCTGCCACTAACTTCTCGGCTTGCCTTCAAGAGCTCTCAGTCTGGATGGCCAACAATTGTTTAAAGTTAAATGGCGGCAAGACTGAGGTCCTCATTGTGGGAAACACCCCCGCAATATGGTCACCGAGTTGGTGGCCGCAAACTCTGGGTACCACCCCTGTCCCCAAGGTGGAGGTCAAAAACCTGGGGATATGGATAGACCTCACTCTCTCCTATTATCACCACACCAGGACGGTGGCAGGAAAGTGCTTTGGCATAATGAAGGCCCTTTGGAAAATCTTAGATGTGCTCCCAGTAGCTGCCAGGAAAACCCTAGTCCACACATTTGTTACCTCTCGCTTGGACTATGGGAATGCACTCTACATAGGGGCCAATAAAAAGAATGTGCTAAGATTACAGTGCATCCAAAATGCCGCTGCCCACCTGGTCCTGATGCTTCCCAGGAGAGCCTCATCCAAAAAAGCCCAAACTACCCTCCATTGGCTCCTCATAAGGGAAAGAATTATATTTAAAACTATGTGTATTAGCCAACTTATTCTGTTGAGGAAAGGCCCAGTAAACTTCCACATCTTATTGGTCCCCTACACGCCTACTAGAGCCCTGCGCTCCCAGGGCGCTGGACTGGTTAAAGTTCCAGTGATAAAAAGAACGAGAATGGGAGGTCGTTCTTCTCGCTACTTGGCCGCCAAGCAATGGAACGCTTCCCCCCTTGACCTCCGTATGGAACAGTCAGAGAACATCTTCAAAAAAAGCTGAAAACTTGGCTTTTCCAGGAGTAAAACACTTAATCCCGTTGGGCTTCACTGGACCATTCTTCGCATCCTCTCTGTACCTTTCTTTCTGACCGCAGCGGGGGGGGGACACTAGTTAGTGTAACCAGGCGCTTTATAAACTCTCTTTGATTGATCCACCACCACCATGTGTGTGGCTGTGTGTGTATGGCTCTGTGTGTGTGTGTATATATGTGTGTGTGTATATGTGTGTGTGTATATGTGTGTGTGTATATATGTGTGTATATATGTGTATATATATGTGTATATATATATGTGTATATATATATGTGTATATATATATGTGTATGTGTGTGTGTGTGTGTGTGTGTGTGTGTGTGTGTGTGTGTGTGTGTGTGTGTGTGTGTGTGTGTGTGTGTGTGTGTGTGTGTGTGTGTGTGTGTGTGTGTGTGTGTGTGTGTGTGTGTGTGTGTGTGTGTGTGTGTGTGTGTGTGTGTGTGTGTGTGTGTGTGTGTGTGTGTGTGTGTGTGTGTGTGTGTGTGTGTGTGTGTGTGTGTGTGTGTGTGTGTGTGTGTGTGTGTGTGTGTGTGTGTGTGAGTTAATAATACCCTACTCAAACTATTTTAAAAACGATATCTACAAAATACTACTCACTCATTACTACTCACTATGACACTCTGTATTATAACTATCTAATAGTCTACTACACTTTACTAACTACTCAATCTACTACTACTGTAAGCTGCTCACACATTACTCAATCTCTACTACTCTAATACTCTCAATTCACACTCTACCACTAACAACTAATCACACTCTAATACACCCTCTAACTACTCTCTACTACATTCAAGTCACACTCCTCACAAAATTAAACTATCCCCAATTGTATACTCACTCTCTACTACTCTCTACTACACTCTAATATCAAAGTACTAACTAACTACTGCTCCCTAATATATACTCTATTTTAAAAATCATTTGCTACTCACTCTACTAAATACATATACTACTCCATATACTATCTATAACTCACTACACTACATCTATTTCTATCTAGTACTTTTAATTACTCACTACTACTCTGTCTCTACTACTCACTAAATCATACACGCTCTCCACACACTATCTACTGCTCACTCTATACTACTCTCCACTAATCTACACTACTCACCAACTACTATTGCCTACAACTCACTCCTACTCTACTCTATACAAGTACACTCTCTATTAATCAACTAGTCATTCTCTACTAACTATTAATAACTGGGCTATACCGCTATTAAAGTCCCTCTCCCTTGTTAAAGGCCCTTGCCTTCGGTTCGGGGCCTTTAACGCTGGAGAGGGCCTTTAATAGCCGGTATAGCCCTCTACGGCGGGCTATAAGGCTATATTAATAACTACTAATACTCTCTACTACTCTCTAATGCTGATCTATTGCCATTGTAAATGACAATACCATATATTTATTGGTTTAAAAATAAAAACAATAAATGAAAACAATAACATTTGCGATGCCAATAGCTCTAACTTTAACAAAGACAAGACCACTGCATTGTAAATGCTTGTTATTCAGGAAACTTGGCACTTCCCAGCACGAGACAAAGGTGCCCATCCTTGGCAACTGCGTATCCACCACAACACCTTCTTTCGCCTCATGTGTCTGATGGATACAGACTCACCTTTCATTAGAGTGGACCAACATCCCCGTGAATATACTAAACCTAAAGAAATAAGATATTTAACAGCCTTCTCAGGCCTTCTCTTCTGTTCAACAATTTCCTCCTATTCCTTTTCCATGTGTTTATGTGACCTTTTTACTCTTCCAAGCACTTTATTCCTCCTTCTTGTTTTTGAGACGAGGTTCTTTGGATCTCATTAGCGCTGCCCGGTTGTGGGCATCATCAAATTATGAATTGGGTTCCTTCCCCCCTCCTCTTCACAGGAAGGCCCTCTCCCTTGAAACTGGGCAGATGGACTTGCTCTGCTTGTAACAGAAAACTTATGAATTATCTCCTCGACAACGAACAACCCCAAAAAGCATCAATCTGACTTGCTCTGTGCGACAAGCACCAACCGCATTGTACTATATTAATTGTACATTGTCATACGAGAGCTATTTTGCTGTCCGATATCTTGCTGATGGCTCATGATCCTCCTCACACTTTTGTTTTATGAAATCCAACATTCTTACGACCCATGTCATTTTTTTCTGTAATGAAGACACAGTATTCCTTTACTGCAATGCAAAAGAAAGTAATATTTAAAACAAAGAGAAAGCTAAAACTTGAATTTGTTATCAATCGAACTAAAAACGGAACCCTTGTCACCTATGCTTGTGAGAGTCTAGGTGTAGGTCCTAGATTTTGAGAGCTATTATTAAGAATTATACAAGCAAATGTACCCCGCTAGGGTCACATACCAATATCATAATGGTGATATTCAAGCTAAAATGGACTCAAGGAGGCAGGCTAAGTTTAGCACTAGGTAGAAGGGAAACTGCATGAAATCCATAGCAAACCAAGAGACAACTAACTACAGAATGTAAAGATGTGTGATCACAACTGAAGCATATAGGAGAGGAATAAGGCTAGACAGATGCGAGAGTGGAGAAATAAGATTTGGAAATATATTTTAGAAGTTTAGCCCTGGTTGTTATTAATACTTAAAAAGATCTGTGAAAAAAGCCAATAGGATCTGCAAAGAAAATCAAGCAAAATTAATTGGTGTGAACAACTTCTTACAAGAAAAGCCGAACATGAAAACACAAAGGGAGCATAGAGTTTCAAGGATCAAGTAGAAGGAAAGCTGTACATTGGCAAAAGAAACGTGATGTCAAATGAGTTTACTTGAAACAAATAAAAAAGGAAAAAGAAATATGCAAGTGTGAATACACTAAAAACAGGACTAGAAAAACGTGCACAAAATGTGTGTTTTGCATAAGATACAAATTCAATGTTTCAGTAATGTTAACTGTCTTAATGCCACAACCCGCAGAAACACCAAAGCCTAATTAAAACTACAATAGAAATGGTGATCACTAGTGGTCAGTTGCTAGTGCTCTGTAGAGATTGCTCTACCACCCCCATGCCACGAACACCTTTGTAAAGACCCTTCCTTTGTATTTTTTAATAGTTGCATTAAGTTGTTCAAGTGTAAAGGCACTGCCATATGGGAGGGACTGTTGCAAGAGAGATTGGGTAGACAATCATATTTTTCGAAACCCTCAATGAAAGAGTAGGCATTTACTGCAATTGTGAAAAGTCTCCATCAATGTACCATGGCATTATACCTTTTTGAGCTCTCTTAGAAACGGTTTGTGTTTAATTGCCATAAATTCCAAAACCAGCCTCACTTGGCATAATTGATGCTGTACTTTGGAGACATTGTGGATGCATCGTCCTGTAAACGTATGCCTTTGGATGCAAATATCTTACAAAGCATTTTTTAAAGATGAATTATTTAAGCCTCCACCCCCACACAGGTGGAAATGTACTCCTGGTTTCGACTTGGCACTGTTGAGATGCAATGACTTTGCTCCGTTTAAGGTCTCTAGTAGGGCGATGCTCTGTCAGATTTTGTTTCTTGATGGTAGAAGTTGAGTGATTATGATCCATAATGACAAACTAATGCTGTCCACAGTAATACTGTCCACAGTAAAATGACAATCATAGATGACTGCAGTTTATGAGTTTCAATTCAACGACTAGAAAAAAGCTATTCCATACCATCTCATTAGAAAGCATCTCAAACGACTGAAAGATATGTCCAGAGGACATAAACCTGTAGAATCCTCGAAAGCATGATCAAAACATGAGCGGTTGCTTTGCAGATACTGAGGGACACAACAGACTTCCACTTTGGGACAATATGTTCAATACAGAGGCAAAGGGTTTGTAATGCCTTGCTAAAACACTTCAACAAACTTTAAAATGACCAAAAATTGAAACCGACATACGACGAAGCACAAACATTTACTAACAAATCAAAATGTATATCTCTACGACATAGCAGTATGAGCTGATATAGTGCAACTTAAATTAAATAAGCACTTTCAGTAAAAGGTAAGGAAACCCCTTAAAACCGTGACTGTTTAAACTGCCATGCTTCAACTAAAGAAGATGGATACTCTGGGTGAACGCCTAACTCAAGAGCAGAAACTGTACTTCAACACTACGCTACAGACAATAGAAAATTAGTGATATGTCTGCACAAATGTCCGTGCAGTTACAGATATGCAAGAAAAAATATACACAGTTGAAAAAACGTACTTGAGCACATACAAATCGAATACTCATAATGGGAACGAGTATTCCCCTCGGCAAATTATTTTTGTAAAGTATCTCAACCTGAAAAAGTGGGGTCCAAATGAATTCCAAAACACTTAAAAATGCAAAATATCTTGCATTTGAAATGGAGCAAAACATTAGAAGCGGAGAGAAGCGTTCAAGATTCACTGAACTGGTGCTTTAGTTTTTTTTTTGTTTTTTTTTTGTAAATGCATGTTTCCTTAGAAAATGAACAAGGATTGTTTAAAATTGCTTAATCTCAACAAAACTTTGAACAGGAACCTCCTTTCTATGGTTCAAGGGCTGTTTCTATAATAAACAAGCATTGAAAGTCAATAGCAGCTAGCCTATCAATGCTTGTGCCATTCAGATATGGCTCTGATAAAACTTTGTTAGCAAAGCTACTGAACATCGTCAACCTTAAACCAAAACTGTGGCTCAAAGCAAAACAAGCATTGGAAATGCAATAGGTCTCGCATTAGAAAAGTTGGAGTTATTGGTATTGTAAATGACATATGTTATTTATTTGTTGGTTTTTAAAATTGCTAAATTGATGGCTTTGTCATTTACAATGCCAATAGTTATAACTTTTGCGAATGTGACACCTATAGCATTTGGAATGCAACATATTTTGTATTTACGTGACTTAGATGGCAGCTCTTGTCGTTAGGCCACATCTCTAGAGAGCAGGAGAGTGCAGCAGGGGAGAGAAGCACAGCAATGCAATAGGTCTTGCATTAGGAAAGTTTGAGCTATTGGTATTGTAAAGGACACATTTTTTATTTATGTGCTTGTTTTGAAAATAGCGAATTAATAGCTTTGTTATTTACAATGCCAATAGTTTTATCTTTTGCAAATGTGACACCTATTGTAACACAATATGTGTGGTGAGGGTGAGGGGTTGAGGGTGAGGTGTTGAGGGTGAGTGAGGGTGAGGTGTTGAGGGTGAGTGAGGGTGAGGTGTTGAGGGTGAGTGAGGCTGAGTGAGGGTGAGGGGTTGAGGGGGAGGGGTCGAGGGGGAGGGGTTGAGGGTGAGGGGTTGAGGGTGAGGGAGGGTGAGGGGTTGAGGGTGAGTGAGGGTGAGGTGTTGAGGGTGAGTGAGGGTGAGGGTGGGTGAGGGGTTGAGAGTGAGTGAGGGTGAGTGAGGGTGAGGTGTTGAGGGTGAGTGAGGGTGAGGGTGAGGGTGAGGCTGAGGGGTTGAGGGTGAGTGAGGGTGAGTGAGAGTGAGGGTGAGTGAGGGGTTGAGGGTGAGGGAGGGTGAGGGGTTGAGGGTGAGGGAGGGTGAGGGGTTGAGGGTGAGTGAGGGTGAGGTGTTGAGGGTGAGTGAGGGTGAGGGTGGGTGAGGGGTTGAGAGTGAGTGAGGGTGAGTGAGGGTGAGGTGTTGAGGGTGAGAGAGGGTGAGGGTGAGTGAGGGTGAGGGGTTGAGGGTGAGTGAGGGTGAGGTGTTGAGGGTGAGAGAGGGTGAGTGAGGGTGAGTGAGGGTGAGTGAGGGTGAGTGAGGGTGAGTGATGGTGAGGGTGAGGGGTTGAGGGTGAGTGAGGGTGAGGGGTTGTGAGTGAGGATGAGTGAGGGTGAGGGATTGAGGGTGAGGGGTTGAGGGTGAGTGAGGGTGAGGGTGAGTGAGGGTGAGGTGTTGAGGGTGAGTGAGGGTGAGGAGTTGAGGGTGAGGGTGAGTGAGGATGAGGGTGAGTGAGGATGAGGGGTTGAGGGTGGGTGAGGGTGAGTGAGGGTGGGTGAGGGTGAGGGAGGGTGAGGGTGAGGGTGAGTGAGAGTGAGGGTGAGTGAGGGTGAGTGAGGGTGAGGGTGAATGTGAGTGAGTGAGGGTGAATGTGAGTGAGGGTGAATGTGAGTGAGGGTGAGTGAGGGTGAGTGAGGGTGAGGATGAGGGGTTGAGGGTGAGTGAGGGTGAGGGGTTGAGGGTGAGTGAGGGTGAGGGGTTGAGGGTGAGTGAGGGTGAGGGTGAGTGAGGGTGAGGGTGAGGGTGAGGGTGAGGGTGAGGGTGAGTGAGGGTGAGTGAGGGTGAGTGAGGGTGAGGGTGAGTGAGGGTGAGTGAGGGGTTGAGGGTGAGTGAGGGTGAGTGAGGGTGAGGATGAGGGGTTGAGGGTGAGTGAGGGTGAGGGGTTGAGGGTGAGTGAGGGTGAGGGGTTGAGGGTGAGTGAGGGTGAGTTAGGGTGAGGGGTTGAGGGTGGGTGAGGGTGAGTGAGGGTGAGGGAGGTGTTGAGGGTGAGTGAGGGTGAGTTAGAGTGAGGGTGAGTTAGGGGTTGAGGGTGAGGTGTTGAGGGTGAGTGAGGGTGAGGCATTGAGGGTGAGTGAGGGTGAGGTGTTGAGGGTGAGTGAGGGTGAGGGCGAGTGAGGGCGAGTGAGGGCGAGTGAGGGTGAGTGAGGGTGAGTGATGGTGTGGGTGAGGGGGTTGAGGGTGAGGGGGTTGAGGGTGAGTGAGGGTGAGGGGTTGAGGGTGAGTGAGGGTGAGGGTGAGGGTGACTGAGGGTGAGGGTGACTGAGGGTGACTGAGGGTGAGGGATTGAGGGTGAGGGATTGAGGGTGAGGGATTGAGGGTGAGAGGTTGAGGGTGAGTGAGGGTGAGGGTGAGTGAGGGTGAGGGTGAGGGGTTGAGGGTGAGTGAGGGTGAGGGGTTGAGGGTGAGTGAGGGTGAGGGTGAGTGAGGATGAGGGGTTGAGGCTGGGTGAGGGTGAGTGAGGTTGAGGGTGAGTGAGGGTGAGTGAGGGTGAGTGAGGGTGAGTGAGGGCGTGTGAGGGCGAGTGAGGGTGAGTGATGGTGTGGGTGAGGGGTTGAGGGTGAGTGAGGGTGAGGGGTTGAGGGTGAGTGAGGGTGAGTGAGGGTGAGGTATTGAGGGTGAGGGGTTGGGTGAGGGTGAGGGTGAGGGTGAGTGAGGGTGAGGGTGAGGGGTTGAGGGTGAGTGAGGGTGAGGGTGAGTGAGGATGAGGGGTTGAGGGTGGGTGAGGGTGAGTGAGGTTGAGGGTGAGTGAGGGTGAGGGTGAGTGAGGGTGAGGGTGAGTGAGGGTGGGTGAGGGTGAGGGGTTGAGGGTGAGTGAGGGTGAGTGAGGGTGAGGGGTTGAGGGTGAGTGAGGGTGAGGGTGAGTTAGGGTGAGGGGTTGAGAGTGGGTGAGGGTGAGTGAGGGTGAGGGGTTGAGGGTGAGTGAGGATGAGTGAGAGTGAGGGTGAGTGAGGGTGAGGGTGAGGGGTTGAGGGTGAGTGAGGGTGAGGGGTTGAGGGTGAGTGAGGGTGAGTGAGGGTGAGGGTGAGTGAGGGTGAGTGGTTGAGGGTGAGTGAGGGTGAGGGTGAGTGAGGGTGAGTGAGGGTGAGGGTGAGTGCGGGTGAGTGAGGGTGAGGGTGAGTGAGGGTGAGGTGTTGAGGGTGAGTGAGGGTGAGTGAGGGTGAGGGGTTGAGGGTGAGTGAGGGTGAGTGGTTGAGGGTGAGTGAGGGTATGTATGTATGTATGTTGAGTTTGAGGGTGAGTGAGGGTGAGGTGTTGAGGTTGAGGGTGAGTGAGGGTGAGGGGTTGAGGGTGAGTGAGGGTGAGGGGTTGAGGGTGAGGGGTTGAGGGTGGGTGAGGGTGAGTGAGGGTGAGGGGTTGAGGGTGAGTGAGGATGAGTGAGAGTGAGGGTGAGTGAGGGGTTGAGGGTGAGTGAGGGGTTGAGGGTGAGTGAGGGTGAGGGTGAGGGGTTGAGGGTGAGTGAGGGTGAGGGGTTGAGGGTGAGTGAGGGTGAGGGTGAGTGAGGGTGAGGGTGAGTGAGGGTGAGGGTGAGTGAGGGTGAGTGGTTGAGGGTGAGTGAGGGTGAGGGTGAGTGAGGGTGAGGGTGAGTGAGGGTGAGGGTGAGTGAGGGTGAGTGAGGGTGAGGGTGAGTGAGGGTGAGGGTGAGTGAGGGTGAGGGTGAGTGAGGGTGAGTGAGGGTGAGGGTGAGTGCGGGTGAGTGAGGGTGAGGGTGAGTGAGGGTGAGTGAGGGTGAGGGTGAGTGAGGGTGAGGTGTTGAGGGTGAGTGAGGGTGAGTGAGGGTGAGGGGTTGAGGGTGAGTGAGGGTGAGTGGTTGAGGGTATGTATGTATGTATGTTGAGTTTGAGGGTGAGTGAGGGTGAGGTGTTGAGGGTGAGGGGTTGTGAGTGAGGGTGAGGGGTTGAGGGTGAGTGAGGGTGAGTGAGGGTGAGGGGTTGAGGGTGAGGGGTTGAGGGTGAGTGAGGGTGAGTGAATGTGAGGGTGAGGGGTTGAGGGTGACTGAGGGTGAGTGAGGGTGAGTGAGGGTGAGGTGTTGAGGGTGAGTGAGGGTGGGTGAGGGTGAGTGAGGGTGAGGGATTGAGGGTGAGTGAGGGTGAGGGTGAGGGTGAGGGGTTGAGGGTGAGGGGCTGAGGGTGAGTGAGGGTGAGGGGTTGAGGGTGAGTGAGGGTGAGGGGTTGAGGGTGAGTGAGGGTGAGAGGTTGAGGGTGAGTGAGGGGTTGAGGGTGATAGAGGATGAGTGAGAGTGAGGGTGAGTGAGGGGTTGAGGGTGAGGGGTTGAGGGTGAGTGAGGGTGAGGGGTTGAGGGTGATTGAGGGTGAGGTGTTGAGGGTGAGGGTGGGTGAGCGTGAGGGTGAGCGTGAGGGTGAGTGAGGTGTTGAGGGTGAGGGGGTGAGGGTGAGGGGTTGAGGGTGAGTGAGGGTGAGGGGTTGAGGGTGAGGGGTTGAGGGTGAGTGAGGGTGAGGGGTTGAGGGTGAGCGTGAGGGAGGGGTTGAGGGTGAGGTGTTGAGGGTGAGTGAGGGTGTGGGTGAGGGGTTGAGGGTGAGTGAGGGTGAGGGGTTGAGGGTGAGTGAGGGTGTGACCATATCCATTCCAGACACTGATAATTAATTGGCGACAAAAGTTATTATTTGACGTGGCATATCTTAATTGCTAGGTTTTTTAATTACTAGTTGATGTTTAATTTTTGTAATCATTTTTTTAAGTATGCACCTCTTAAAAAATAAATAAAAATATTGCTTTTTTATGTATTTCCATTTGTAGACCTAGAATAGTTATGGTGCATTGTATGTAGCTTTAAAAAATAAAAATGTAGACTGCTCAATGTATTTCCGTGAATAGATGCAGGTTGCCTCTTTCTGTCAAATAATATCCCTTGTTCAACTTACTATAGTGGCGCGGCATACTATGAAGCAGAGGAGGACTGACTGTCAGAGCCTTGCTCTTTCCTCTCTTGCCAACAGGGCTACTCCAGAATAAGACCACGAAAACCATAATTTGTGAAACATGGCAATTTGACTCGCAGCCCAGTCAGTGGGGGGGCTCCGCTTTCTGATCCGTAGAGGCTGATGCGCAGCCACTTTCTTGAAGAGGAAATGGGGAATAAAAACTTTACTTTTGCAGTGATGTCGATGAACCTGGCTTGATGTCACACTGCTGCATTGTGCTGATTTTTTAAGTAAAAACATGCATAGTGAGGAGCACTAATACGGGTTTGAGATGGTGGAAGAGCTGCTTATCTCTTATGGAGATAGCTTATCTGGGGGGAGGAAGGGCTCCTAATGGGAAGTGTAGACGGGGAGAAATTGAGAAAAAAAGCGGAGCAGGGAGGGTGTTATTGTGGCTATCTGTTTGCCCGAGGGGAGGAGAAATGCCGGCCTGAGGCAGAGCACACGCTGAGAAGCTTGTGGGAGGGGGGCTGGGCTGCCTTTGATCTGGTAATGCGAGGCAGGCAGGCAGGCGGCTGGTGGCATTGTGCACGCGCTTTTTAGGGCTTGCGCTTGCGCAATGACCTAAAAAGCACATGCACTTGAAGAAATCGCCACTGGAATCGCCAGTGGTGGATCAACACTGGATAAGCCGTAATAGAGCTTCGCCAGCGATGCGCAGAAGCGCATCAGCAGGCGAGCCCTAAATAGGTTTTGCTCTCAAAATGTACTCATTGCCACAGTACTCCTTGGCACTCACTAAAGCTGACAAAAACTACCATGTGGGAATGCGCTCCTTGTGGGAAGCAAAATAGTTCCGGTTCTCGGTGCTCACACCAGGGCTAAAGGCTTATTGTACAAGTAAAGCTATTCAAATTTACTGCTGTCATTCTGAGGCTGAGGAGTTTGACTACCTCTGTCTTCAATTGATATGATAGAGTTAACGCAATCCCACATATTACGTCTCCCCTGCAGGCTGTAAGAAACTTAATCAACCAGCAACTTGGAGACTCCGTGTTTGTTGAAAACACTTGGCTTTCATATGGGACTCCCCAATAAGACTTTCTAGCCCTGACGAAGTTCCTACGGGAATGAAACGCTTTGGCTGAGGCCGTTTAAAGAACTCTTTCTAAATATCACAACTCTCTTGGACTCCTACTTCTTGTGCACCATCCTTACCTATAACTATTTTTCAAATAAGACTACCTCCTTCACATCTCAGTGGCTCCTGTGCGACATGTTTAAAGCTTACATATGAGGAATATGCATAGCCAAACAGCACAAAGCGCGTAAAGCAATCCGTAATCTCCAAAACGTCCTAGAGAAGGAATTGCGCATTCACCCTAAAACAATATAGCACTAACCCCTCCACAGATGTGCTATTAGACAACTGCACTAACCTGGATGAATTCCATGAAGAAGCAGACAGGAAGGTTAAGTACACATATAGATTTGTCATTGCCCAGGGCATATGGTGAGGCTGATCGCTCTGGCAGAACATTAGCCCGACTGCTGAGTCTGAGCAGGGGTTCTCCTGTGGTGGCGCAGCAAAAGGATGAAGATGGCACGATAATACAGGAATCAGACTCTATTTTACATGAATTTGCAGAAAACTACACCAGGCTATATGTGGCATGAACTTCTACTCCTTCATCAGACTACACGACTTACCTTGACAGAGTTGCACTGGCTTGGCTTGAGGGGCCTCGCCGCCCGATTTTAGAGGCGCCCATCACCCTTGATGAAATCATTGGCAAGTCACTAGAAAATCCCTTGGCAGCAATAGATTTAAAGCTGATTTTTACAAAGCCTACGCCAATATTCTGGCACTCAGACTCCAGCTTCTATTTGACGAGGCATGGGAGAAAGGTACTCTTCCGCACTCCTTTCAGCAGGCCATCCTAATCACCAGCTGAAACCTGAACAACCAGAGTTCCAGACTCTTACAGGCCACTTTCACTTATAAATACGGACTCTAAGATGTTTGCCAAAAACCTTGCAAATAGAATCTTATTCATGCTGCCCAATGTGTGTCTCTCGGACCAAGCATGTTTTATACCAGGTAGATCTACTTCCCATAACCTATGAACTTTATTTACATTGTTGCACCAAATTGATCCAGAGCACGCCGCTGCAGTGGTCCGGTTAGACGCCACAAAGGCGGCCAACTCTTTATTGGGCTGCATGGGAATCCCACTGTGCTTTATCTGATCCATACAACTGCTCTACACCACCCCTAGGGCCAGAGTATCTGAAATTGCCCGACATCCAACCTGTGAGATACGATGTAACCGGCAGGGATAACCCTTGACTCCCCCCCCCCCCCCCCCCCGCTATTTGCCATAGCAACAGAACCCTTGACCTGCGCTATTTGGAAATTGCATGGGCCCAGAGTGATTATATTTGTATTTTTTCCATGCAACCTAATCGCATTCCCATACGCTGATGATATTACACTATATTGCTGCAACCCCTGCCAAAACTTCACCCCTATAGTACAAAAAGGTATTTTGTTCCAGACTTTCATGAAAAGCGGTCAACTGGATTAAGTCAGCTATATTGCCCCTTGCAATGACAAAGAAGGAACTGCCTCCCGACTATTCCATCCCATATCTTGGCATTTGGGTGAGCCAAGATAAGGTGACGATAATAACCGAAAACTATGGCACTACGAAAGAAAAAATGGAAGACCAAGTAGCAAAATGGACTAGACTCCCTTATCCCTGCATGGAGAATTGCCCTAATGAAGATGACTTTCCTACCAAAACTATGATATTTATTCAACAACGTACCGCTCTCCCTGAACAGGAATTTCTTCAACACTCTCAAGCCCCACAGGATTAAACTTGCATGGGCAGGTAATCAGCCCGTGTCAACTGCTAGGAGACTCTCACTTTACCATATAAACAAGAAGGGCTGGCGGCACCAGACATTGAACTATTTTACCATTGCGCACAAGCATAATATGAATATTATTGGGTGCACCCTCCACCCTATATGGCGCACCTTGCCATCGAGCACGAAGTAGCGTTTTCCAGTCACACTCTGAGGGCAGGTGCCAAAATGCAAGCGCACTGAAATCCACACAGTGGCACTCATGCAGATGACATCAGAGGGCATGCACAAGCATTAACCCGTTTACCGCGGCGGTAATTCCCCCCGCGGTGCGGTCGTTTTTATCGCGGGTGGAATGCCGTCGGCCAATGGCCGACGGCAGCACTGGCGAGGTAGCGCTGCCGTCGGCCATTGGCCGACGGCAGCGCTTAAAGGGTTAAGGGATACGCTACACAATATTCACCACATCAGGCCCTCACACATTTCCCTTTATTCAAAGGAATATACTGGCCAAACGGTCTGCTTGGAGGGTGCAGTCCATGGGCGACCTGTTCCGGAAATTGCCTCTGCAATGACAGAACGTGAAGGGGCTTCTGTCTTTAATGCATTTCTTTACTTACCGATACGTGGGCGCTGTAAAGAGCACTATTCCACCTTCTTGAAGCACCCCCGAGTGCCAGGCACTGCCAACCGTGCTGTTGGCAGGGTCTTGCAAGCACATGGTCACTACATTACACCCAACACCACAAGCAGCGGCCCCATTAGTAATGCCTGCCGCCAGGGAAGCATGGGAGGCAGATGGAGGTGAAACAGTGACCCATAAGGAATGGACCTTTTGTTGCATGCAGACTACAGCTCCAGTCTCCAAGGCAGGCTCCGGCTCATATACTTTAAATCCCTGCACCGGGTGTACCGCACCCCACTTAAATTATATTCATGGGGGACGCGCTCAGATTTCTAACGCGCTTGCTGTGGTGCAGCAAAAGCAAACTTTATCCATGGTGCTTGCCTGTATCCACACATAGCTAATTACTAGACACAAATATTCCAAGCCTTATCCGAAATGATTGACCTGACCTCACCCAAACTGGTCCTTATGGGACGCACAATCAGTATACCACGGGAGTGCGCCGGTTTGTATCTATTGCACTACTGACGGCAAAGAGGAGGGTTGCCTGCCACAGGGCGAAGAGACTCTCGCCTGCTGTGAAAACGATTCTTTATGACCTCTCATAGTAACAAATGGACACATCCCTTGCTTCCATTCAATAGCAGACCAAGAGACATGCGGGACCCCCTGCGTTTAGACCTACTTACACCTGGCACCCATGAACCTGCCCAGCAGCCTGAGCATCAGCAGGGGCAGAGTCTGCACAGGACATCAGTGCTACCCTCAGGCTGGAAAGAAGCCTGGACATTGTTTTTGCACCGGATTTACATAAATGTGGACTGTGTTGTTGGGTGCCTGCCGATGTATGTGGGGGTGTTCCGTGGGGTAGGTTGCTCAGATGTAGCTCCCTCAGACTGATATGGCTGCCTGACCCACCTGCTCTACTGACTACAATATTTCTCGAGCACATTCTCTACTACACTGCAATGCATTGTCCCGGAAATTATTTCATGCTTCATTACTTTTTAAAATTCGTAATAAAACAGTTAAGTTAAAAAAAAATATATATGGCGTTTACCACACTTGCAACATAATCCACCATCTGCTGCATATTTTGCAGATTTCAGAGAAAAAAATGTTTCTCGCACAGAATGTGTCGCATAATTTTTCAGCTCCGCCACATAATGTCATTGTCTTTCGCTGCATAACTGCGGAGGCCATGACGTAGCCCATAAAGACGAAGGCTTCGCGCCCTGTTCAGCCTAGCCCGGAGCTCCGCTGAGAAGGCCCAATGAAGGGCGTCCTGCGCGGCTCTCGAGCAGTCCGTGCCAGAGCAGGGAGCGGTTCCGGCCGAGCTCCACCCAGTCAGCGGTGGCTCCCGGTGCCCCGGGGCTATCTGCCGCAGACAATAAACAAGCAGTCACGGCTGCTGGCCGCAGACTCTTATCGGGCCTTGTGATGCGATAGCGCGCGCCTGACAGCAGCGGGGGCCAGCCAGGGCCGGCAGCAGCAGCCTCGCGGCGTGCAAGAAGCAACATTTCATTAGCTGCTTCGGTGGGATCCGATTTATGATTACAAGATGTGCCAAGCCTACAGCAAGAGAAGGATGAGCACAAAACGTGTAAAATGAGGTCAGTTGTGCGGACCACACAATAAAACAGTGTACTTTCCAAGCAAAAACACATCAAGCAACTTGCATTGAAATTGTACAGAAATAACACCAATTGCATCTATCATCTTTAGGGATCAGTCAACACTGTTTTAGCACTAACAACAAAACCAATTATTACACAGAAAAATAGGGAAACACGTATTAAATATTAACAAGCAGCGGCAATTGCGGTCAATCAAGTTACTAAGCGTATTGTTTCCATCACACAAAGGAACATTGCTTACAATCGGTATCCAAAAGGCTTCAGAATAAAAAAAGAATTCACAGCGGCAATTATTACTATACAGGCAGAAGATCTTCCACTGATAAAATCCCTGCTCATCTGGCCCAATTAAAACAACTTGGGATCTGAGAAGTAGTGCATCTATGACTAGGACACAACTGTCCAGTGATGGTCCTAAAGATTTGGATTACATAAAAGAAGGCTAACGTAGATTACAGAGACTCAGGGCGCGGGTATGTCTGAGTGAGAACTCTCCATGCTCCAGACCAAACAATGGATGGGCATCACCACTTAATGCAACAAAAACCTTTTAACAAGATTCATACCTGTGGTACATCTGTATACACCTTCTAATTTTACAATAATTATGTCAACAACATATTTATAGGGGCTTTCAGTACTCCACCGGGGTCTAACAGTGCCGCCAATGGGTTGCTCTACTGCTGCTCCCGTCACTCCTGGGTATTCTCCATATAATGTTCCATAGTCATTTAACAGAGGATCCCAGAGTTTGGCTCCTCCAGGACCACTGGCAATTAACCCTACTGATGCACATCAAAAGTAGTTTCTATGCGTGCCGTTCCTCACCTCATACGTGGCTGCATCTATTCTAACACCGTCTGCAACACTCATGCATACAGCATCAACACTCTAGGCACAGTGCACCCACCACACATCAAACCTCTTACATCACATGAGCATGTCCCATAGAGGCCAAACAGCAATCACCCTTTCAACTATGCACTACGAGGGGCAGCAAGAATCTTTGTGCAACCGTAACAAGCATTTGAAGCATTAAATAATAATGCAACTCAGCCACCCAGAGCAGCGCTTAATGCTGCACAAAGGGCCATGTATAAATACCAACACAATACACCTTAGCCCAACCTAACCTAAACTAAACTAATCTAACCTAACCATATAACCATACTGCTTTGCTTCTGCACCCATAAAACAAGGCAACAAACCACATGACACCTTCAGGCAACGTACGTGCAATGAAGCCAACAATAGTGTACAACCACAGTCAAAAACCATGACCACAATGTAAAATATATATTGGATAATAAAACTAGAAATCAGTGGGGCAACCACGTCCAAAACAAAACGACAAACTGTAACCATGCAAGACCTAATCACTACCACAAACTGTCAAATAAGTATTGCACTATCCATCAATGAGGTGCTTTGGGGTCTCGCAGGAATAGTAGGCACCATCTAAACACACATACCATAGCATCGCCGGTATACACTTTAGTGAATCTAACTAGACAACTACAATCGGTCTTACTGGCACACACTCAAATAAGAGCCTCTGTAACTAAATCTGAAGATAACCAATATTAACACACTCACTCTAAAGAACCACATTGCTTTAAGATCTTATGCAAAATGTCTAAATAGGCACTGGCAGTAGAACATATGAAAATTGGCTCCTCACTAAAGCAATACACAACTTCTCTGAGCTACAATCCAAATTTAAATGCACATGTTTATTTTTTTTATCAAGGCACGAGGCAGAGATCACACTGTCCAGTCTGCCGATATTCAGGAAGAGATAAATGCGGCTCCATCATCTCGAAATGACCGTGTTATGACCCAACTGTATAACAAACATGGGAAGTCAACACCACCACTGCAGGGGTGCTGCAGGGGACACTAAAAGGAGATTATTTACATTTCGATACCTCACAGGGGCGAGAGGGGGTGGGGTGCCATCTTCAGTCAAATACAGAAATGTGACAGCTTCACAAGATGGTACTGTGCCGCTTGAGAACTGGAGCCCACACTCCCCACACCCCTCACTCTACCACTATTTACCATCAAAACAAATGGAACTGTAGTTCAGATAGAAGGAAAAAAAACATATCAAAGCTCAGGGTTGCAAAGAAAGATGATTAAGGCCAATATTACCAATCACTCAAACAGGCACGAGGGTATCCAGGTGCTGAGGCCAAAACTGATGTAATGTGGGGCATTTTAAGAAATTTTGGGAAACTTCTGCTTTCACCATTGTATTGAGCAAAAAGGACTTCACAAATGTGACAGCCTCTTTGGTCAAACTAGAGTACATTTTTGTGACAACTAGTTTAATTTCCTAATAGAAAAAAACAGAGGTGCTTCATGCTGCACAATTTCTCACTTATTAGTTGGGACAGAAACCCAGAAAATCTTCACCTCGCCTCAAGTTTATTGCTGGCACTAAACAAATTAGTTAAATAAAAAGAAAACGAGGTATACAGGGGCAGCCCCTGCCCAAATCCCACTTCCTTGAAATCTACCATGCGCTTTTCGCATCCCCCGTGAACCGTTTCCACACGTGTCCCATTAGATTCTCCAACGCATGGTTCAGGCTCATTGTTTTGCATTGGGTCCCCTACTATGGAAATGTCAACCAAAAATTCCCATTTATCTCTTGCTGAAAATGACTAATTGCCTGTGGTTGAATTAGCACCCTCAGGTGTCTGTCATGGGATAAGCTAGGGCTGTCTGGTGACCCAGGATGGTGAAGCCTTCGTTCTCACAATGTGAGCATCTGCTATACTATGCTTACAGTAGGTCCTCTTTGTTTGCTGTACAAAACACTTTTTAAACTGTTGTGTGTCATATTCATCAATTGTTCGTTTAATTAAGCGGAAGGCGCGCCATTCTTATGTCGCGAGGCAGCTATTCAAACCAGGCGAATTCAGTACGCACAAAGGGTTTTGTCGAGCCTCAGGGCACATCTGAGTGATAGTTTCCTTGCTAGCCTCACCTGTGAAGGGTAACCACGGATAAAAAAAAATAATAACTGTACATGTAAAATGCAAACAATGAAAACCACAGGCCACCGGATTTCACTGCATGGCAAAGAGTAGGTTCTTTGGAACTCCGCCAATGAAATATGCCGGAGTTGAGCTTGATCATCCTTGTCACAGATGCATCGAGTACTCCTTCCTTCGTACGTATAGCATACATCTACCATCAGAACATTCCAAGTGTTAGAGCGGGCTGCCAAGGACATCTTCCCTTATTCTTTAATCACATTACTTGGCCTTCAAAGGGAAGTCGAGAAACAGAATTCCGGCAAATGAAAGCATTGGCAATTGTATTTAAAATCATAATAATGTATGGAATTTTACAAGATTATCTGGTGCAAAAATATGATAAAAATTCTATTACCTATAAACATTTGAAAAAAAAGAATGCAAATTATATCAGTCTATAAGAGAAACCAGCACTGGCAAAGCCAATTAGTCTGGTCTTGGTAGGTTTGTGTAATGTTTTCTTTTATGTTTTTATTGCAAACTACAAAATTAAAAAAGTGAAAAAACAAGTTACTGCTAAACGGGACACCAGTATGATTACAATACAAATGTTTCATTTAAATAAAAAAAATAACCTTGGCATAAAATTTTAACATAACCGCACAGAGCTGCCTAGCAGGCAGGTGTACACTTAGAACAGGCACCTTTTTAGTTTTAATGCGCATCAAATGAAAATATGATTATTATTGATCGAAAAAAGTACTAATATCTTTGGCTTACTGAACCCTGAACACATTACTTAAAAACACAGAGACAAACAAATCAACAAGCATCAGCACAGTCAACAGGTCTGGCCTTGACAAGCTTGTAATTTCTTATTTATTTACATATGCAATGTGTTATCAAAGCAAAAACATAATAAAAAGTAAAACTGCTGCAGTCCAAAGGCGGTGAGCATGTTGATGAGAATATCTTTCCCCTAAAAATCAAGTAAAAACAACATACATTATAAAAAAAAAATTAAAATGATCAGCAGTGGCACAGATGTGGACTACATCTAAGGTATCAGTGCACATGTGCAAGGGCAAATTATACACACTGAAAGGGGGGCAACGGCTGAAGTGGTATGACCCATTTTTGCCCCATGCTGTGGGGCATTTTAATATTATGATTTTCTTTTTTTTCCAAATTGCTGACCAAACTGAGGCATTGACAGTTTAAATCTCGGTGACTCAGGGTTGTCATTCACTCCTTTAATAGGGTTTCCGCAATTCCAATCGGGTGGCATGCTGATGGTATGTGGATGCGCAATTTGTATTAAATCCATTACTTATATAATAGCAAACTTCAGATTAATCAGGTCAAGTATCCTCATCAAGGGAGCACATGCTTATAAAGTACGTCAATGGAAAAGTTACTCATTTTGGAGAAATTCCATGACGTAAATGATTGCAATGCTACTGACCCAACTAAAGCCTTGAAAAAGCGATTAATTGTCCGCTTAGCAGTACTATACATGCACACAGACCCGATTCAGGCAGGAGACTCAAGATTTTTTCAGTCAAAAATGGCTTACATGTAGCTGTCTTCCGCCTAAAATTGCTTTTGCTTCAATATATGTCAAGGGGGAAAATTATGCCCCCCGATTTAGTTTTCAAAATCTCCCTCTTTCTAGTTTAAAAATGTTGGCATGTATGCAGTACCTATGAGGACTAACAACTAACACAATCCTGTGAACTGAAAGAAGATGAATGAATACAAGAGAACAATAAAAAGAGAGGAATCTGAAGGCATGTAGTCTGCGTGAACTAATAAACAATTAATAATAGTATTATTAATAACGGGAATTTGTGTTCCTTCGTTTTAGTTAACAGATGCTTGGATTCTAACTAGCTAATTCACATTCTAGCCTTTCCCTCAAGTGAAAAAACCCAATTTAATAGATTGTGTGTGGTCGATGGGTGTGTGAACAGGGTACAAGTCGTAAATAAAGAAGTGGGGGGACGCTGTCACCGGAAGTGACGTCACAACAGGAAGTGACATCCCGAAAGGTGCCAAGCTCCTCGTCCCAGAGAGGCCAAAGAGTGAAGTACAGCTGTTTGGCAGGGGGGATGGCGCCCCCCCCCCCCCCGGTAAAATAAGTGGGGGGGCGCCGTCCACCCGCGTGGTACCCCGACTCGAGCCCTGTGTGTGAATGATTGTTGGCCAGATATACGGCAAAGGTGTTTTTAAAATGGATATTTGAAATATTAAACAGGTTATTTTGAGAACATAAAAGTGAACAATAAACGTCAATTTGTGTCTTTTAATTCTCAGTGTATATAAATAAAATACCCCCAAAAGTATCTTAGACGTTTTGAGTTCCAGACGTACAACAGATTTCTAATTTTATATTCTGGACTTATTAGAAAAAATAAAAGCACGTTTTTGGACTTTAAGGGTGCACAGCCCCTATCCCACAAACCTCCAAGCTTCCAATCTCACTTGAAATGGCAGTGTAGATTTCTTGTTTGGTAAAACTGAAGAGCACCAATGTCAGACTTTGCCCGTGTGTTTTTGAGGAAATGTCCACAAGCAATACTATAATGTTTTGGCTTACTTGCAATATTTATTATAACGGTTGACAATACATTATGTCATTTTGGGTGGGTCTCGAAAAAATAGTTTTGTGCGTGGTGAATCAGCATAAAATGGCTGAAGCTCAATTATTTATGATATGCTAAGAAATAGTCAAGTAGAGAAACTCTACACTCAGTTCTAGGTTTATATTAAAGCAGATTCAAACAAACACTTAAAAAGCCTTTATATTCCCACTTTTAACATTCTAAACAGCCGCATTGCTATCCTTGCCAAAAATGTATTCATTGGCATTGTAAAAAGAGAACGTTGTCCTGCCAAAGATAACACAATAAAACGTGCCGCCATTCCCACAGACGATATACAAATGCTAAGATCTATTTCTTTTATTTATACAGGTTTTTTTATAGAGCAGACTTTGCTATAAGGGTGGGGTGCTGCACACAAAATTCAGAGTTAACAATGGGCCAGCACTGACACAGCTGGCGCTGTTGAATGGCCTCCAGTGAAAATAATTTTCTCAAGCGTTCTTCGCAAGATGAATTACACAACTGACTACAGCAGTGCAAGCGTCCATAACATGTAAGAGGTAAAATATAGGTAGCATCAGTACTTGCTTCTTACATATACATGTCAGGCAGCATTGCAATATTTCCTCAACAAAAGAGGAACAAACAATGAATGCTATGATGCAACAAGCATTTGCATTGTAAATGACAATGCGTTTTATTTAGATTTTAAAAACCAAAACAGGAGAGAGGGCGGGGTTGTAAAGAAGGCACCAAAGCACGTCGTGCCTGCAGTAAGAGAAACCGGATAAAGAAAATAGTGATTATAGACTAAATAACAGGCACTGTGTAACAACCAAAGTAAAAGGGCAAGTCGCCATGGGAGGTGGCGGATGAAGCGGAGGCGGTACTAAGGGGGGTCTAACAAGCCTATTTACGAATCGAAGCCAGCATTTAGGGCGGTCAAAGACACAAGCAAATGGCAAATATGGGCGGAGAGTGAGAGGGGTTTATTCCTTACTCCACAACAAGTCTCGCAGAGCAACGCACGAGCACTGGCTCTAGGCTAGACCTAAAAATGCCAAGGCACAGACATATAATGGACTGCTCAGAGACAGCCCTCACTGAGGCCACCGATGATATAAGAAGCATCCTTGACAGAGGAGAAACAGCTGATCTCATCCTACTCGACCTCTCTGCAGCTTTCGATATACAAGACACTCTTCAGAAAGTATCAGCAGTTGGGTATCTGCAGGCTGGCCCTCAAGTGGATATCCTACTTCCTCACAGACAGAACTCAATGAGTTAGACTTTCCCCCTATACCTCAGAACCTTAGAAACTCATCTGCAGAGTCTGTCACTCACCCCAACACTCTTCAATGTCTACATGATGACTCTCACTGCCATTTTCAGAGCCCACAGCATCAACATAGAATCCTATGCTGATGACACAGAGCTCATCGTCTCCCTTACTGACTCGCCAGCCCCGCAAAAGCAAACTTCGCCAACTGCATGAGCAATGTCGCTACTTGGATAAAAAACAACTGCCTTCAGCTCAACACAGACAAAACTGCAGTGCTAATCTGTAGCAACAACCACTCCCCCTGGGACGCCTCTTGGTGGCCCTCCGAACATGGCCCCCACCGACTCTTGCAGATCATGCCAAGTACCTCAGGGTCATCCTGGACAAAAACGCCTCCATGAGCAGTCAGATCAACGCTGTCTCCTTATCATGCTTTCACATCCTGCAAACGTTATGCAAGATTTTCAAGTGTATCACACTGAACACCAGACAAATGGTCACTTGGGCTTTTATCACAAGTGAACTGGATTACGGAAATGCCTTCTGTATCAAAATCCCTGCCCATATGGTACGCAGACTCCAAACAACCTAAAACGTCACCGCCAGATTCATCCTGTAAATCCCGCAAAATAACCATCTCTCTCTACGCCTCACCAATGACCACTGGCTCCCAGTCTAGCATAGATGTAAGTTCAAGCTACTCACCCACGCCTACAAAGATCTCCACAACACTCCACTAAAATTTACTGTCAACTGAATGTCGGTTAACTCGCTAAAGATAAACCCCGATAAAACTGAGGTACTGGCGGTCACCTCAGGTTCCAGCCCATGGAACGATCTCTTCTGGCCGAAAGAACTTGGGCCTTTTCCGGAACCAGCCGTGGCCGTGAAAAGCTTGGGAATCAAAATCGATGCCAAGCCACAACAAGTTTCGGCAGTCGTGGGAACCTGTGTTGGCCTAGTGAGACAAATGCGGAAACTGTCCCCACTCCTCACCTTTGCCACGCTCAGACGGGCGGTCTCAACAATGATACTGTCGTGCCTAGATTATGGCAATTCTCTGTACTCTGGCCTCCCGCAACAATTGTTAGCCAGACTACAAGTCATCATTAATAAGGCGGCCAGACTAATTTTTAAAAAACCGAGACGAGCACATGCCACACCTCCACTACGTGAGCTACATTGGCTCCCAATCAGGCAGAGAATTAAGTTCAAGGGTCTCTGCATCACACATGTACGGCCAAACCCCAAGATACATCAAGGACCGCATAGCCACCTATGTTCCCAGCAGGGCCCTTTGGTCAGCAGAGGCTACTCTACTGGTCTTTCCCCGTTTCAATCTGTCCTCCATGGGAGGGCGAGCCTTCTCAACATCAATCCCTCAGGTCTGGAATAGCCTCCCGGTAAACCTACGCAAGGAGGTGAATCTCCTTTCCTTTAGGAAGAAGCTTAAGACCTTGCTTTTACTGGAGGCTTTGGGTGATAACGCGCTCTATAAATCAAAATTACAATTACAACACTGGTCCAGCTTACCTCAACTGGAACCTCTACTTCTACTTCTACCAACCCACCAGATATCTTTGATCAGTGTCCCAAGCAAGAGCACACCTCTCTCGCATCAAGAAGGTCAGAAGCGGAGGATGATCTTTTTCATACCTCACAGCCAAGACCTGGAACAACCTCCCAAAACACATCAGAACCTCTCCCACCCGCTTGGACTTCCAAAGGAACCTCAAGACATGGCTCCTCCAGACGAAACAGGTATGATCTCCTCCTCTCCCCTCAGGCCTGCCCTACTCAGCACCTGGATACCCTCATGGATGATTAGCCACACTCTACAAATTCACATACCATAAGACACAGTACAGGTATTGTAACTGCAATGCATTCTTCTCTCACACACAAGACAGTATCGAAAACAGCAGCGCAGTCTTCCCCCACACACAGCAGAGAAGTACAGCAATGGCAAAAACTGTGCAACCCACATACCCTGATACAACAGAGGCAGAAACAATGTAAGCTTCCCTCACACACACCAGTCATAAAATCTTACCTCACACATCAGTATGGGAAGTGATGTGTGAAACATAATACATTACCTATGCATCCCACGCCCAACCAAAAATATATATTTTTTCTTACCTGTTATTCAAACTGAGGTGGTCCGCAACTGAAAAGACCATTTTAATGTTAAACTGTGCCCTAGTGACAGAGTATTATAACAAATGAGGACAATCCCATCATCGTCTACACAGTTTTTCCATGTCAGCCTGAGCATCCACTCTCGCACCTGAACCCAGAAATGCATACAGAAGTGCGGTGTGAGCCAGCTGGTCAGATCTCAGAAAAATAATATGCCCTGAAAGACAAGTTTGGCTGTAGCAGTCGATGTGATCTTAAGGGAGTCAGCTCTTCTATGTCATAACAATTGTCACATAAAAAAAAGGAAAGGCAGATTATAAAAGATTTACTGACCCGCACATTTCGTCAAGAGACACAAACCCAAGAAGTATGTATTTACATTCATCAGTGTGGGCAATGTAAGAATTCCGAAAGATATTTTAAAATATCAAATGTTTCCTATTGCAAATTTCAGAACGTTACTTTTATAGGATTAAAAAATCCCCCAAAGGATAAGCACCAACACCTATGAAGGTTATACATGTATGTGAGCATGTCCACCATAATCCGGCAGTCCCGGTTTATAAGGTGCAATGCACCATATCTTTTAGGTAAAGTAAGACTGTCAATTCATGGATGGTGAGCATAACCTAAAATGGCCATATGCTTTATCCACGCACAATCAGATCTGTGAGTCAGCCCTCTGCAGTGCAAGGCTTCATGTATGACCCCACAATCCCCACCCACTTCGTTAACTCGACACAGGTTTGATAGGTTTCACTTTAGACAATGGCTGGATTAAAGAGATGAACGTTTGCTCTGTGGTGGTGGGAATACAGTGAAGGAACACAGAACAGACACAGGATCCGAGATTCATCTTGGTGCAGTAAAATTCAATTTGCACTGAGAAGCAGGTGTTTGGGATAATAACATGGTAGGAATTGTACTATTTCCACACATTTAGGTTGAACATACATCATAAGATAAAAGGGGAAACCTATAAACATTTCCTGTTTTTTCGAAACTCAAACTCCATTATCCAATCTGATTGTTCCAATATTCTAAATATAGGCTTGGCCTGAATCATCAATGTGTAATAAACCTCTTGGGTGCACCCCACGCATTGCCAAAGGTATTCCAAAATGCATAGAAATAGCATGTGAAACCCAGTGAAAACTCACTCAATAAAAACACAATCTATTCCGGAGAGAAGAAATAAAATTACGATCTTCAATTAAACTCCAGATGCCTGCAGGCTCATAGCAGAGAGGGCCAATGTATTGAGATGAACTTACACGACACACTACCGCAGCCTATTATTAGGCGTCAAAGGGCTCATATCAGAGCACGGGCCTACTTCATAACAAGCACTGTAACCCACTTTAGGTTATTCAATCGTATGATTACAATTTCGTCTGTATCAACATGGGACATGCTGAATGAGGAATTATGCCATAGTTTCAAGATGAAATAAGGGTTGGTAAAATGGGTCTCACTTCAGAAAATTCATAGAACATGGCAGCAAACTCTTGACCTGAACTGGTCTCCTCTCAGAATGTACTTATTTCAATGCACCTTGTACAGGATGGGAGGGTTATGAGAAGTGTCAACCAACCAATATGGAGATCTCGAAATGGAGTCCATAATAACAATTTCGAAAGTTGGGCGTTTTTGTCGGCCAGTTTTGTACAAAAACAAATTCAGAGTTCTTAAAAACTGCACGGGAAATAAAGGATCAATATATGGTTATTATATACCTGGCAACTGTGGAGAAACTCTGAAAAGGCTCAGAAATGGACAACATATTAAAACGTGAAATATATGATACAATATTTTGAAACTTTAAAGCAAAGTACCCAACTAGCCTTGGAAAGACACTCTTGCAGGCTAGTCTCCGATCTGTTTTCTTACCTTATTTTTCTTATGGCTTGCCATCCAATCGTGTATTTTGGGATCACGATTGCTCAATTTAATATCAGTACGTTTTTTGATAAATGCACTGAAAAGCTTAAAGACAATCAGTATACACACTTAATTACGATACGTATATTGTATTATATTAGTTCTTTAAACATTTTTTTAAAAAAAGGAAAGTGGAGCACAACGGGTGCTCCATTTTAAGAGGTCACTGGTACGTCAAGACGGAAAACTGAACTGCACAAATGAATAAAGTTCTGTAGTCGGCGTGTATGTGTTCATGTACACAATGATGGTGACTCACAACAGGTTAGCAGCTTACAGATAGTATTTTGTGCAGGTGGAGTTAATCGCTTATAGGAACGCCGAACATAACAGGAAACTGCAGAGGAAGAAAATGCCATTCAAAGTCAGTGAATTATTTTCAGACTGGCACCTTCTCATGCAAGGCTGTTGTGGTTAGGAGACAAAGCACCACAGTAGTAACGGAAACGCTACCATGCCGCCTAGTCGTAGTGGTTTCTGACAATATGACTAGTAAATGATTAAATATGAAACAAAAATGACAGCTGTAAAAAGCTACAATAGAGGAGTCGTGTTTCGAAAACGGCTTGTCTGTCCGGACACTCAAACGTGGTGCAGACTTACTGCTGCTGAAAGTGGAGGACATTAGGGGTGCTCGACTAGTCCTTTCATGGTCACCTGCGGGCCTCCAAAGCTGGAAATCAGACATACCACACAATAAAAAGAAGATGGAAGGTGGGTGCCTTACTGCGAGGCATTTTGTAATGTCCCCAGGCGGCAGGCGGTTGCCAATTGGGTAGTAAGCAGGACAGTGTAGTGGTACATATGCAACCTTCTGGGAAATCGAGAGGGGGGACCAGAGGGAGCAAAAAAAGGAATCCCGTAGAAAAAAACAACGTCAGAAGGGACAATACACAGAGAAGACATGTTCCTCAGTGGCCTTTCCCGATTCATTCTCATTCTCTCTCTCACTCACTCATCTTCTCATTCTCTCTCTCTCATTCTCATTTTCTCATTCTCTCTCTCTCATGCTCATTCTCTCATTCTCTCCCTCACTCTCATTCTCTCTCTCATTTTCTCTCTCTCTCTCTCTCTCTCTCCCACCCCCCCCCCCCTCCAGGGGGCACACCACTAGACTGAAGTCCTAGGTGATCAATACGGGAGAAGCTGGCACCAGCCACAGTTTTCATGGTGCTAAAAAAGGACGGTAACTCAATGGTTTGCAAATCATGGATACCTTCCGATCTGGATTGGTTACAGCAGGGTGAAGCCCCATTCATATCCCCTCCTATATACAATTCAGAAGAGATTGCAAAAGCCTTCTTGCGAGTTAGAAATAATTTGTCAACTCGTAAAAGGGCTCAGTACGTTTTTTTTGTTTTTAAAGAAAAGCCACTTTGCAAACACAAACCCTATGATATTGTTAATTGCATGTTTGTGACCACAAAGGACTTTGTACATTAGGCGCGATATGCTTCATGTCATCTCTAAGGCAGTAAAAGCTCAGGCAGTGAAAGTCGAAGGAACATGTAGGGGTCGTCCTACATACAACTGGTGAAGCTTCAAGAAGATTAGACCTAAGGAAGGCTCCCAACCCCAAATTCTGGCCTCAAGTGATAGTCAGTGCAAGATTTTCAAAACTGATGCAACATAAGGAAAAGGCCTGCTCAGGTATGAATCTGCCAGAAGCATGAAAAACCAACCCTCAAAGAATTGGAGTATTAGGTCAGGCAGCATTGAATACAATGACAATTCTTGATTACTGTAGTGAGTCACCTATGTTACGCTATCCTGATACGTTATGCTATGCTAATTTATTTAGCACTCACTCTGCCAGTGGGTCCACCTGGAGTCAACAATTGAGTTTTATCCTGGAGTAGAATACATAAAGTATCGGAAGGGATGAAGGACTTTTTTTTCTGAGTGCCCAATTGCTCAGTCCCACCCGCCACAATTTACCAAGTATTCTGGAGAGCAGCTGCAGAACCCTGCATTGCAGGTATGCCACCTCACACGTACTGAAAAAGGTTCCTTAAGGAGCAGGCACCATTGCATTAAGCGAACACATCCCACCACTTGCCACTCACAGACTTCACTGGAAGCATTAATGGTGCAATTATCATTATTGTATATGGTATTTCTATAGCACAAATCTAGCCAAAACGAAAAGAAACGCTGTACAAGGTCACATGAAATCATACAGTCAAGGAGTGACAGGAGGGTTAGCTGGTTTGTGGACTGTTAATGTGTTGTGTAGTTCTTTAAAAGCGTGCGTCTTCAACCCTTTCCTAAATTGGAGCTGCACTGAGGTGGTCCTGATGGATTCAGGGATGTTGTTTTCAGATCCTGGGTGCATAGATGGAACCGGCCATCTTCCTTGTTTCTTCGGCTTTACACTTCTTCATATCTGATCTAGTGTCCAGGCTGCAGGTGTACCAATAGTTGCCAGAGATGGTGGTCATTTTGACACAACATTTCAGAATTGTATAGATTTATGGCAGTATTACAGCCATGGTTCTCAGACAACAAACAGCACAATATGGGAAAAAGAAAACAACGTGACATGGAGGCAGCCAGTTGGGTAGCTCTCCATTTATCTTGGACAGAATGGTTATATTAACAAGCATTGTCAAATACAATAGCTCTTACCTATGTGAGAGCTATTAACTTTGGCAAAGGTGGTTCAGCCAAGTTGTACACCACTGTGGGCTGCTGTTCAGCATGGATAAAAGTCAGTGGCGTGGAGTGGGGTACATTAGAGTGGGGGAGATTGGGGTACAGTGGAATGGGGTAGACTGGGGTACAGTGTAGTGTGGCAGATTGACGTGGAGTGGGGTAGAGTGGGGGGAAGTAGACTAGAGTGGAGTAAATTGAATTGGGGAATTGGTGTGGAGTGGGTTAAACTGGAGTAGGGTGAGGTTGACTGAGTTAGGTTGAGTGGGATAGATTGGTGTAGGGTGGGCTTGATTGGGTGGAGTGGGGTAGATTGTAGTGCAGTGAAATACTTTTAGGTACAGTGGAGTGGGGTAGATTGGGTGGCCTTTAGTGAGGTAGATTTGGGTGGAGTAAACTGGGGTAGATTGTAGAGAAGTGGAGTGGGGTAGATTGGGGTACATTAAAATGGAGTGTGTAAAAGGGGAGTGGGGTAAGTGGTTTGGAGTGGAGGGATGTATTGTGGAGTGGCGTGTTGAGCAAGTGGTGTAGATTGGAGTGGCGTGGAGTTGAGCACTGTGTCGTAGAGAGTCAGAGTGGAGTGGCATGTCGTAGAGTGGTGTGGCATGGAGTGGAAGGTTATAGAGTGGAATGGAGTAGCATAGTGGGAAGTTTGCATGGTGTAGCACACTGCCATTACAGACTACACTTTTCAATTGAAATGGCCATTACATTTGCAACAAAATAAGGTTTTACAGCACATAAATGATAATGTGTGAAAATGTCATCACCTAGTGTATTGTGCTTTGATCGTATTCAAATATTTGTTTCCACCATACTTCAGGATTACAAAAAAAATGTGCTTCATTTGTACTAATTCTGGTATATTATGAAACATTAGCATGTTCATTTTTTTTGTTGAGTGTTAGATTAAAAAACATCCACAACCCTCTCCTCTTACATTGATTCTCAGCAGGATTGTCACAAATTCTCTCACTTTGAAGGCAGAGAAAGAAAAGTAAACACCATGCTCCTTCAGAAGACAGCTGGACATTGGCCTCCGTCTTTGAATACACAACAAATGTAACATGATGATGAACAAAATTTAAAGTCCTGTTTACATAAAGCGAGTTCATGGAAGAATACAGTAAACAAGGTGTGGACAACAGGAGGGACAAACTCAAGCTGGACAGCCTAAAATAAATAAAAAGCCAGAAAATGTGAGTTACAAACCACAAAGCCAATTGTTAGCAAGGGATAGAATGCATTCCTAGGTCAGATTTCTGAATGTCTCAAGATGTCTTTAGAAAACCAGACAGCTGTGCTGTCTGGTAGGCTTCGACCTAAAAAGCAAGGTATGGTTAATCCTTCATGTGGTGATGCATGAGAATGATGAACTAAGCCAAAGTTCAAAACGAATCCGACAAAAAAAATGCATTAAAAAACACGTGCAGATGGATTAGCAAAAGCAAGTCTGGAGCCTTGCAACGCCACACATTAGCAGTGTTAAGAAAGTTCTCCAACTCCTTCAGTGTCGGGGTACAGGAACGTTTTCTGTGTTGCCAGGACATTTTAAACAGCAGTTCAAACAATCTAAAATGTGAGAAAAAGAGGCCGTCAGCACTGCTCCGGCTGATGTGGAAACTTCCGCCAGACGCCCTAGCCTTAGGTATTTCAGACAGAGTTAAACATAAATGTGTGCATAACATGCTGTTCAGGGCAGACTCAGCCATTCATTCTCCTGCAGTAGATACATGGAATACCGTTAAAAGTACTGTTATTCACGGCACTATGAAATTGCAAAGTACTATGCGAGCAAGTACTAAATACAATAATCGGTAAACACGAGGAAAGAATCTGGACGGCCGATTGCGATTCGCTACAGTAGCTTTGTACCAGCAGGTCTGTGAAAGTACACAAACTGAACCTGGCAGACCAGCACAGGCTGCTAACGATCACTGTTCTCCTCACAACAATGCAGACCTTTCGCCTGCCGACCAAGCACACAGCTTGTGCTCATATGGCATGTCTTTTGAACGAAAAACACTGCTTAGTTATGCACAAGGTGTCAGAAGGGGATCTACGGTCTTCTTCCGGGGCAGAATCCGGAAGTGCCTGCCGGGGTCACGGGGGTGTCACATAACAACGACCAAGAACCAACCATCCTGGGGCGACCCAAGCTAACTTTCCACACAATCTGCACCGTTTAATTGTTTTCAACGCCCGTGCTCTCCTGCTCTCAGCCTTGCATACATTTAAATGGTGAGGCATACAGCCTTTGCGTGGTGTCTTTGAGGTAAATAACCCCGTACGTGCGTGCGTGAAGGAGGATTTATGATTTATTTATTGGAACGGGGAATAGCTGAGCATTGCCAGTGATCACGTACTTACTACTGATTTACAAACATCACGATTAGACACATTCAGAACGAGCGTACATTGGAGTAACCACATTTTGTGCTTGCGAGGCACATTCCCACTTTGATGTCGGTGACTTTAGTTGTCAATGTTTGGGCGAGGGACGGACCTGGTGCAGGTTACCATATTTGTACAGGTCACCAGGACCATTTCTCGAACTCTGGATGTTTGGCAGCTGTAAAGGCCCTTAAGCACCATTTTTAATGCGTTTGTGAAATATAAATTGTACCTGGCTGGTTCTGTTTGGGGATATTTGTTTCCGATTAATACCAATAGTATACTATATCAGCACTCCTGGAGCCTGCAGCCAGACTCTCAAGTGAATCCTCACCATCTTCAACATTTCACCATTTCCACAGCATACACCAACCTCTCAACCCAATCAGCTGCGGCGGAAACAAGCTTGGATCAAGGAAGGCCAAGAGGTGACGTAAAGGATCAGCTATAATGTATGGGAAACCTGGAAGTGTAGGCGGGGGAAAAGGGGGCAAAGGTCTAATGGGCCTTGATCTGCCGAAAATTCTAGATTCTCACTGCAACTTTCTCGTCTGGAGATGTGTGTCACTGTAAAGCATAATTATTAAAACTATCGTATCAGGATAGCTTTAGCTCATGGTTACGCTATCTGCTTTCAAAATATTTCCACTCACAAATCTATCTTGTTCTCAAGCTTATCTTGTTCTCCTCATTCTATACAATATAGCAAATGCGTGAGGTCATCACGTTTGGCGTTCTGTTACTTAATTGCCTTTTGCTTCACCACTAACTGTCCAAATGCTCTTTTCACTGCCAACTGAAACTACAAGATCTCATGTTTCCAGGTTGCAAAATGCATATTTTGCCAACTATAAAAGGAACACTGTATCGCACGCCCTACAACAGCATTTAGACATAAGACCAACAGAAAAATTAAAGGGGAAATATAACAATTCCTGGCTAATGAACACTAGCATTACAATACAAGAGAAAGCGATGGAGTAGGAGGTGAAAAGAGATGGAGATAAGACATTTGTAGTCAATAACTAACTAATAAATAAATAAATAAATAATGCAATAGCTGAAACATTGTGAAATACAAAGGAATGCTAGAAGACGAACACTAATACTGAGTTAGAAAAAGAGAAAACAGCATCACAGAGGAGAAAAATACAACAAAACAGTAAAACGAATCTACAACTAAAGAATGATAGAGACATAGATGAGCAGAGAAGGAGAAGAGAGATAAAAAGAGCTGAGCGAGAAAAGGCTGCATTGGAGGAGACCAGTATGGAGAGAACAGCCCAAAAAAAAGAAGAGTTGGGACAGAAATACAGATACGAGATAAGGGATCCTGTACTAAAATATGATTAAATCACATAGTTACCCGTTTTTACTGATTATTACAGCTAAATACACACATAAAACAATATTTTTCATGTCTGTATTAACAAAAAAAGTAAAGAAAAGAAAAGTACAGAAAATTGATATTTTTTCTATGACCAGGCAAATGCCTGTGCAGATTGACAACAGGGAAAGTATAAAAACAAAAAAAGAAAGAAAAACTTAAACTCAAAATCTTCTTAAATAACTTATACGTGCACTTATTTCTACTGTAATGCTATTGTTTTCACAAGTGTATTTTTATATTTTTCGGTTTAGAATGCCAATTCATGACAGGCTTGAAAGTATGAGTACACATTTATCATACAAATAAATGTTAAGCTATACGATGTACAACTTATATTTGTTCACTAAACACAAAATAAAGATGATTAAATACTAATTTGGGCAAACATAAATAAGTGTAAATACAGACAAATATTCAAAAAAATAAATGCCATATAGACAGGAGCTCTATTTAAAATGGGCTTCAAGACTTATAATAACGTCTCACTATTGCCTTATTACAGACAATATGACATCACAAATAGTCTCCCATTCAAAAAATATCTGCATTTCCAAATGGTGCGTTTGCTGGAGAAGTGGAGAAATGTGGCTCAATGATTAGAGTGGCAGACCCTGATGCAGAGGTCTAGCCCGGGACTAGGGTTCAGTTTCCCGCCTCGGCGGGTCTTTGGGCTCAAAAATTCCACAGACCTGATAATTCTCGCCTCGGTGCCTATTCCAATCATGGAGTCCCACTCTGCAACTCTGGGCAATAGCTTGCTTAATCTCCACAACGTCCCCCACAACGCTAAGGATGCCTGGCCTCCACCTTGGGGGTGCCCAGGAGTGGATGCCTCACAGGGAAAGCCAGGATGGGTTCCACAGCGGTATTCCTACAAGCGCCTTGAGACCCTTGCGGGTGAGTAGTGCGCTATACAAGTATCAATTTAAAAATGTTATCAATTTGCTGGGGTCTGTCTATTCATACATGAAATCAGAATCGAACAAAGACCACAAAAGCACTGCTTGTATGCTTGCTTTGAATTGCAGCGTAGTACAATATACCAAGTGGTATAAGGAATCAAATACCTACACACTTGAACATACCCAGGAAAAGGACGTTCCCTTCCCGCATGCCTGCAGACTTGTGGAGGTCAATGTTAGCCGTTGACCTGTGTGCCATGCAATATCCTGATAACCTATAGCTAGGGGTACCTTATGTCATATCTTGCCAAGGACTGAATTGACATTTCCTTGAAAACACGAAAACCTAACTTTATCGTATGTACTTAACCACCAGAACTCTAGATTAAGGACTGTCAAACCTTTGCTTTACTGAAAATCTGGGCTACATCAGCTAATTCATGTTGGCATGGCTTATGAGCAAATGGACTTTCAAATGGAAGATGCGTGCATTTTCATTCCGGCCACATATTCACTCATCCGTCATAGGACTTCTCAGCACATTTTTTTTACTCTCCCAGTTTAACAGCCCACATCAACGCACACAATGTGCTTTGTGTGCCACTGAAAGGCAGGGACGCTGCCAACAAAAACTGCGCCACGCCAAGCCCAGCAGACATATTTGGCAGTCACTGCGTATCCCTGCATTTTATCTCCGCACACCCACATTAAGAAACCCACACATAAATACGGCACTTGTCTAAATAGGAGGTTTTGCCAGAATACGTAAAATGTTGTGATGCATCTGTAATAAGTGAACACAAATGCTCCATTAATTTCTTAATTCTGCCTTCGTCATTTGTTCCAAAGTCCCGCATGGATTATTTGATCTCGTTTTCAGTTCCTACAAAATGCACTTGCTCTGACCTTCCTTCGCAGGGCGCTCACTTTACTGGGACGACCGACATTTTTTGTCACAGATTCCAATGACCAATCACAGCAGGGGTATCCATCAGCCGGTACAGTAAGGTCAGACCTGCCAAAGATTTGCTTAACATCCAAGCAAGGCACAGTTTACATACATTCAGTGGTCGTCTCGTTTAATACCTGAACTCAGGATATGCTAGTCCGAGTCAGTATTTGAAATGGAATGAAGTGTATGCCAAAATGGCCTTATTTAGGAAATATTACCCTCTATTTATATTACTGGAGGAATCATGTCCATCTGTGGCTAATTAATGTACGATTTTGTTTAAGCATTCACCATGGGGGGGGGGGGGGGGGGGGGTGGTGTGTGTGTGCGTGTGTGCGTGTGTGTATGTGTCCTTCACTTCTCTGGCTGTCACCTGCAAGCTCTTAAGAAATGCATGACTTACATATCGAGTTGTTTATTCCCATTTTTAGGTTTCACCTGCACAGCGCTTGCAAAATCTCTTGTATTTAATATAGCTTAAAAGGGGGCTCTTATCAATTCCCATCAATTAATTACTGTGTTAATTCGCTTTTGTGTACATTTTTTTTGTGTTATCTTCCACTGGCTACACACATTTACGATACTTCTACTAAAGTTGTTCACTTGGTTTAAACCCTATTCACTGCCAAGATAAGATCTCTTCACACGAAAAAGGCAGGCAGCTTCTAACAGTATGTTGGAATGCTTACTTTTTAGGTCTCGCCTGTCGATGCGCATGCGCATCGAGCAAGCGAGACTATTGCGAGTTATCCACTCTTTATCCACACTGCAAGGAATCGTGGCGATTCCTTGCAGTGCCCGTGACTTTTAAGGTCAATGCGCATGCGCATTAAGCTTATGCGCATGCGCATTGACCTTAAAAGTCACGGGCGCGTGCATGTCCGTCTCTGTTTACCCGCTCCGCCCCCTCCCCTTCCCGCCGTGTCGCATTTCTCCTCCCCCCTCCCCTCTCTTCCCTCCAGCTTGTTGTTTGTATAATTTAACCCGCTCCGCCCCCTCCCCTTCGTGTCGCATTTCTCCTCCCCCCTCCCCTCTCTTCCGTCCGTCCGTCTTGTTTATAATGCCACCGTGGGTTCCCTTTCTGTACCGGGTGTTGATGGATGTTTTCAGATTTTCTGCCCGACCTCCAGTGCGGTTAAATTCCCATCTTTCCCTCCCCATGTGCTCCGATCCCCTCCCCCACCTCTTCTGCCCGTGATTGCCGCTCCGTCTCGCTCGGTAGTGGCAGGGAGATTTACTCTCTGTTAGGTTCCCGCGGGGAAAATGAAGGCGCACAACATAAGCACAGATAAGGAGGAGGCAACCTGCTCTGTGCCAACAAGAACGGACCAGCCCGAAAGAGGAATGTAGACTGACTGTTGCTTGCAGCACTGCAGATAAGGGTTCAAATAAATTGATAAATCGTGTTGCTGTTTTATTGTAAAACCGAATTACAGGAGAGGAAAACCGCGACAGTATCTTTAAATCTGTAGCAGTGTACTGCTCGTCTCCATCAGGGTGCAGGTCTTTGTAAAAATGGTTTAATCCTCTTCGTACCGACTGTTTCTGTTGCTAGTAGAGACTCCTTGCTAATAAAATATATCACCTTGTAGTGGATTTAATTGAACTCCACATTCGATGTTCTGTTTCCGGTAAAGCACCACGACAAACTATCTGCAAAAGTGTGGTGGGGAACTTGGGTTTAAAGCAATAACATGTTTGAGAACAAACTTTCGTGAAATAATATTTGTGGAACCTTCAAAAGATCGCGCCTTAAAAGATGGAAAATGTTTTGGAACCCAAGTATAACCAACAAGTTCGTGTTTACGTCCGTCCTTTCTGTGCTGCTTCCAGTTCCCATGTTATTATTAGGTCTGGCCTTTGAGACGCTTTAAGCGGTTTCACCTTATTGTTTTTCCACGAAATCCATACATGAGTTGCATACAAGGAGAGTGTTTGTCAGCACGCTTTATCTATTGGCCCGTTAAATTGTCATTCACGTTTTGCTTCCATCCACCACCGCACGGCATATCGCAAAAAGCCATGGGTCAGCCTACTTTACCCATTGGCTCCCTTCGTTTTGAGTGACTGCACAAGACCTGTGCACATTGTTCTTAGCCACCAAAATAATACTTTCTCTGCAATGGCCATGCAGGGGTGAAGTTAACTTTTCATTTAATGTATTCTTTTATATAATATAGCTAAAGTTCTGGCTGTTTATTTTTCCTGCACTTCGAGTGCTTACTTTATTGGGGATTTATTTCCTTACTGCTTTTTTAAGTGTTGACATTTTAACATTGTAGCTAACTAGGATTTGAGTGCATGGTTAATTCCTTTTTGTCTTTTTCACAAGTAATACAATGTATGGCACAACTAAAGGAGACCACTAGTAAAATGGCCACAATAGTGAATGTGTTTTTTCATTTTTATTTTTATGAAAGCCTATGGTGGACACGTATAGGTAGCATTTTTTTGTGGTACATATTACAGTAAAAAGGTGTTAAACGTTTTATGTAATTAGAGTAACTAACTGCTAGCATTAAGAAATGTGAAAAAGAATCCGTGCTAGCTGTGAACCGAGTTTGGCTTTTAAGCCGTTCAGGTTGGTTTGTCAGACTTTTCCCAAAAGCACCAAATTTACTGTAGGCCGAGACCTATCCAGGAATGTGTAGCTCCAGAAGGGGTGTTTGGGTTTCTAACCAGGTCAATGTGCAGTTTGCAGCTGTTGGTGCTGTGCTGGTTTAGAAAGTGTCCGGTACGCACTTTCTGCAATATACTGTTTGTTGCCTAGTACAGCGGTTCTTTGTCCTATGGCACAAGGCTAGCCACCTGGGATGCAGAGCACTATCTTTTAATGCAGAAAGAGAGGAATAACGATAAACACAGCACCACCTTTTACAGGCAAAAAATAAACCTGCAGCTCTATAGGAAAGACATTTGTTACAGCAATCCATTTAGTCTTACATGAAAAACGTATGCAACGCTATGTCTGTGTGTGTACAGAGCAATAAGGCAGCAACTCGAAACATCCCCTCGCACAAGATGTGGTGTAACAGGAACTTACTCATGCTGGTAGATGGCAGAATGCCCTGTACTAGTCAATTGTTGGATTTGTGTTATCGGCATTGAAATACAGCCAGTGACCAGATTTGTAATGCCTGGGGAAATGCTGATAACAGCCTACTCTTGCACTGACCTTACTTAGGTTCCCTTTCATCTCTAATGTGATTAGAAAACAGTCTGGGGGAGAGACAGGTGGCAGACAGTTATTCGTCATTCATTTATTGCAGAAATAGCCAACACCCTCAACCCCTCAGCCTCACCCTCACTCACCCTCAACCCCTCACCCTCACTCACCCTCACTCACCCTCAACCTCATGCTAAAGATTTACAAAAAAACCCATAAACAATTCTAAATGCACTAACTCTAATGCTGCGAGACCTATTGCATTTCTAATGCTTGTTATTACTTAGTTGTGTAAAGCAGATGCTTTAACCTTACAATGTTTGTGGTATTTCCTATTCAGGCCTCAGTACCATGCACATTGTAGGCATTATCAGATTGATTTTTTCAACTTAATCTATTTGGTCATAATGATCACATTCTAAATGTAATAAACAATGCAAGTTAAAAGTGAAGTGAATATACATAAGCTATGCTATATTTTACTGCTAAACAGGCAGCCACAAGAGCAGTTACCTGGCAGCGAACAGGATTATGATTTGAATGATGCAGCAGGTGCAGTAGCAACAGGCCCAGAAGTTGCCATAACTTCTCTAAACACCTAATTTGCCATATTGGACTACTAAACAGGCAGTCACAATTGCAGTTAACTTGCTGTTAAAAGGGAATTGATGTGAATGGTGCCACAGGTGCAGTGGTACAGGGCCAAAAGCTCAAGGTACCCTACTAAACACCTAATATTGCTATGTGTTACAACTAAACAGTCACAAGTGCAGTTTTCTTGCAAGCACTCAGGTCATGATTTCAATAGTGCAGTAAGTGTAGTGGCACCGGAACCAAAAGCTCCAAGCACTCCACTAAACACTGATTATAACTATATTTTACAACGAAACAGGCTGTTACAAGTGCAGTTATCTTTCAGGCACGAGGGTAATGATTTGAATGGTTCAGCCTGTGCAGTGCCACCGGACCAAAAAGTTGTCAGAACTCCTAATATTGCTATATTTGACTACTAAACAGGCAGCCACAATTACAGTTCCCTTGCAGTTAAAAGGGACTTGATTTGAATGGTGCAGCAGGTGCAGTGGCACTGGGGCCAAAGCTCTAGGGACCCTACTAAATTCAGATTATTTCTAAATTTTAGTACTAAACAAGACAGTTATCTAGCGGGTAATAGATTCATGATTTGAATGGTGCAGCGGGTGCAGTAGCACCAGGACAACAAGCTCTAGGTACCCAAATAAACACCTCACATTGCTATATTTTACTACTAAACAGGCAGTCACAAGTGCAGTTACCTTGGAAGCACTAGGGTCGTGATTTGAATGGCACAGAAGGTGCAGTGGCACCAGGGCCAAAAGTTGTCAGAACTCTTCTTATCACCTAATATTGCTATATTTTATTTACTACTAAACAGGGTTGCGAGCTATACATGCACACCAGTCCTATTTTTATAGCTGTAACCCAGGTGCATGCTGGTGCTTTTTAAGGGTGTTAGTTATAGGTGCAGGTCAGTTCTATTTTACAGATGTCTGGTTTATTAAAAGGTACAGTAACATTTTTCCATGCATCTTACTCTTGATAAATATACATGCAAAAACAAAGGGTAAACCAGTATCCAAAGAACCTGAACAATAAGCATAAAAATATATCAACAGTGGCTCAATCAGATTCATTTAAATTAATTTACATTCAGCAGCTGTACCAAGTGGCAATCCTATTTATTATGCAATGTACAGATCTGTCAAATGACAATTCCAAGGCAAGAGTGTAACAAACAAAGAGGAACTCTAATCTAAAACAGGGTGTGCAAGGCATATATATAGTAAGTAAATACATACACTAAATCCATACAGGGTGCTAAAGAAAACATTAGTGAAAATAGAAAAAAAAATCAGCTGGAATATTTTGCTCATAACAAAGAGTATATGTCAAAAGTGTATCAAACTAAACGTAAGTGGGTCTAGTGGATGGCATGAATGCAGCGCAAAGAAGGATGTAGGTCACAATTTCGAGCCCAGGGGTAATATTTACACAGGGCCATCATGAAGGATTGGTCAGCTACATTTGCGGGGTAGCAGCCCTCAAATTTAACAAGGAGGAATGATTTAATTAAGTGAAAACTTAAAAGAAGGACATAAGATCGCCAGCTTCTGGAGCTAATCGTGGCACAATCAAAAATTTGAAAGAAGTTGAAGATTAAACCTGTGCACCATCCCCTTCCTGCGGCGGGATATCTTTGGAGAGGTCGGAATGTAAGTGCACGTATGAGTTGGCCAGAAAGGGACTGATCAACAAGTCAAGTTCTTTCAAATGTTTTATCACGACATGGCTCACTCGAGAAGCCGACAAACGTATGCCCTTCATTTTTTAAAACTTTATAAGAGCTCTGCACCTTGCAACCTTTAATGGCTGGTATGCCACAAATGTGCTTGACCAAGTCTTGAAGACCCATGCAAATATTTCACCCTAGGGTTGAAAACGTCAACATACAACCCTCTTTGGGTTTATTCGTCTCATCCACTAGGACCACTTCAGTCCAGATTGTTACAATTTTGACTTGCATCGTTTATTATAACGAAAATATTGCACTCAATAAGTCGTATCTTTCATAAGGCCACAAAGCACTCCAGCTGTCATCAGGTTCCCAGGAGAGCTTTTCAGAATACATGGTTGATACAGCGTAACAAAAAACATAGTGATGTAAGGAGTGGTTTAATCAATCTCAGCCACTGGCGATCACTCTAGGCCGATTCCAGACCACCATTTCTTGCCCACTATGTTGCACTAGACAGAGTCAAGCCAAGAGCAAATCAGCCTTGAACATACTCCAATAGGAAAGTCCACCTCAGGCTCCCAGGCTGGGTTCCCACTAGGTGGTAACACAATCAACCTAGGGGTGGTCTCGCCCTACTTGGGCCTCCTCAATGAGGCATAGCTTTGTCCTGGGCACATGATACGGGAGCCACGTAAGGGCTTTCCAAGCACACTTAGAGCATTTACTGAAGCAACCAACAAAGTGCTGAAAAGAATGCTCAATTTAACCTCAGCCACTGGCAGGATCACTCGGGCCACATTCCAAACCACTGCTTAAAACAGTGTGCCATTGCAGACCGGAATGTATGGAGAACACTGCATGAGATGCACCATGATCAGAACCACACTCAAATCACTGTGTGGCAAATTTGCAGCTGCCTTCATGTCCTACTGCAGTAAAGTGCAAGCATGGATTTGGACACACATACACGGACACGGCCCCCTACCGTCCCACCTTCTCGCTTTTTTAGCAGTGGTCTCCATAATCGAGGTATGTAAAGATTTCTGAAATAAGAAATGTCTTCGAGTGACGTGTCTGCTAGTTCTACATGTGTGGAATCTAAGTACATGATATTTTTGTTTCTAATGCTGCAGTTTGCGGATGCACGTTACTCTAATTTCTATACCTGTGAGCAGTATGTGCATGTAGGTGTTAAATTTACTGAAAAATGAAACATTTGTTTGTTCTGTAAATAGGTACTTTAGACACATGGTGGTCTCCCCTTTTCCACTGCTGTTAGATGTGGGGGCATACTGGCCATTTTTCCATACCCCAAAGGTGCACAGTGGTCCTATTCCTAAAACAGTGAGCTCTTGCTGCATGCCGGTCCTTTTCCTAAAACAGTTAGTTCCTGCTGCATGTGGGTACAATTCCTAAAATAATGAGCTCTTGATGCATGCTGGTCCTATTCCTAAAGCGGTGGTTCTGGGAGTATACCGATTCTACTTCTGAAATTATGACCTCGAAGTGCCTTGTTTTTATTTCTACTGTTCTGAATGTTAGGTGAAAGCTACCCCTATGTGTTTATAGAGCTGTGACCTCTGGGAGACTTATGGTTGTTTTCTATAACTGTAAGCTCTGGGTGAATACGAATCCTATTTCTTGAGTTGTTAGCTGCCATTGTCTTTGTAGCCTTAGGCCCGAGTCCTTGCTCCTAGGTAAGGATTTTTAGAAGGCTTTCTTCAGTGTGTGGATTTAAACCTTTGACTGTAAAATTGCTTGGCAGCCACAGTCCAGCAGCATAATAGGCAGAATCAACATGTATAGAAGAACTTTCATAAATTAAGCTTTCTCCCCCACCAGCACTCAAAGCTCGGCTCACAACTAACTCAAATTGCATATTATGTAAAGAGAGATGGACATCATAGCTCAATTCTACCGCAGAAAATGCAAAATGAGTAAACACACTTGTGAAACAAAAAAAATAGGCAACTGCACAAAGCCACGGACAAAGTCTACGCTTCTTTCACAAGGACTACAACAGTGTGGGCATTTGCAGCTTTATGGGTCCACGTCTTAAGTTAAGGTACACGTGTTCATGTTTTCAGGTTGTTTGTTGTCAGTGCACAGCCTGTGTAAACTAAACTACAATAAAGGATTGACAGCCACCAAAGTAACATTTCTGTTTTTAAAAAGATAAAGAAAGCAGACTAATTACCATAAGAGAAGCGATGAACAATAAATTGCAAGGATATTTCGCAAAGTTTTCTGCACAATAGTTACTTCTCAATTAAGTCTGAGTCTACTAATCAATAAGTCCATATAAACAATACCACAGACCTTAAGCAACCATTATTTAAGATATATCAAACATGTATTTAAAACACATCAAGATAGACCATCTTAAAAAAATAATTTCAAAAGCAATCATAGGTGATTTTAGCAACAGCAAGGACTTAAAGACATTTCAGACACTACGAATTCCACTTAGTCGAAAAATGTTCAGTAAAAATTGATTCATTGAGTCATGAAACTTAGAACAGATGAGTATTGTATAAGCGAGGAAATCTTTAGGAGTTCGGCTATAAGTGTGCATTTCATCATTAACCACCTTGTCCGAAAACTACAACCACGCACACTCTGGCGGAGATTTCAGCTGTACATGAACACATCGCCACAACTATATTCCCGGCTATATTTCTGACCTTATTGTTGTTACACCTTTGAAGAGTTGGTTGAGAATCTGGTCAAGTCCCGTTCCTATTTTAAGCCAACATGTCCTAGAGGACTGTATCTCACTCAAGGTGGCCTTGAATATCCCCCTTGCTAGGTTAGGTCCTGGAGCAGTTGACGAAGATAATCCGCCCTGGCCAGTTCAAGACTACTACACCCCAGTGATATGAGGGACAACAAAAACATGTTTTTGGCTAAGCGGCTGGGGGAAAGGGAAGGCATGTAACTCACTAAGCCCATTGTGAGACAATATATAATGTTGAGCTCAAGCCCGCAGGGGAAGCCCTACTTGTGGTTTGTTAGTAATATTCATCATCGTTTCCTGTTGATCAGATTCAGATTAAATTTTATACACTGGTTTTTAGCTGCCCCCAAATGATTACCTAAACCAGCTACTTTAAAGCCATGTCCTTGTGATAATTGTTCAGAGCAGAACACCATGGACTTTATGTTTTTCTGTGATTTTTATTCTTAACCTGCAGAAAAAAATCTATCCTCCCTTTGGTAAAGACCTGTAAATTTGCACAAGTAAGGTCTGCTCTTTTGTATTTACAAATGCTTTCTTTCCCCATGGTCAGCTTTGCGGTTGCAAGCTTTCTTTCAGGAGCCCTAACACAAAGGAAGAAGTTGTTTAAGGATTAGAGAGCTCCCATTTGTTTTCCGCGTGTATGGGAAGGTTTTAGCGCGGGGACACGTCGAGAGACGTCACCAGGCGCTCTATAAGCTCCTATAATAATAATAATAATAAAGAACTTGCACACACTTTATCGTGGTACCCATAATGGATTGAACTCGATGATTCTGTTCCTGTGAATGCACTGACACTTCTACATTTTATATGTCTAATTTTCAAACCCTGATTCTGTACTTCTCTTTTAGTGTCTTGCCCTAACTTGTCCCTTTTACAATTGGCCCTTGTTGGTTTTTACTTCTGTCAAATTGGAAACGAGTATATGCTAAAGGTTTCTTTTAAAAATCTAGGTATTCATTTTGATTTTAAGTATGTAAGTTTTATTAATGTGCTTTTATGCTCTATATTGGCCAAATAAGTAATTATTGACTATGACTACATTCCATTTAGGGAACCAGTTTAACATTCATTTGTAAACGCAAATATTTTCTCCGAAATAAATATAATGTTTAAAGTATATATAACATATCTATAAATATCCTTTCTGTATCTTCAAAGTACTCGAAAAGGTTTGGGAACAAAATAAATAGCATCTGATGTAGCAAAATCTAATAGGTGTAATAAAATGGATAGCCATTATGGCAACACACATTTTTAGGTCTCGGCTAGAAGCGCGCTTAGTGCGTTCTCGCGAGCGCTTCTAGCCGAGAACTATAGTCGTCGGCTCAGCCGACAAAGGGAGACAAGAGCTGGCCACGCGCGCAGCATGGTCAATGGGAGAGGGAGAGACAAGAGCTGGCCACGCGCGCATGGGATTTGGTCACATGCGTGAGTCAGTCTACTCGTAGCAGCCGATGTGCACGCTCACGGCGACGGCGTCTCTGCCGTGCGCCACAGCCCCATGATGAAGGTGATGTCCGTGGATGCTCGCCGTCTACGGCAGCTGCTGCTCCCGGACTGCCCGCAGGGGGCCGGCACTGGGGCGCTTCGTGGTGCCGGAGGAGGCGGCGGGAGCCCGGCTCCTGGAGGGCGCTTTAGTGAACTTCTCTATGGAGAGAAACCTCTGACAGTGGGCATCTGGACATCTGATGCGCACAGGATACCCTGCACGTAATTTGTGGAGTTATTTATACCGTGCTTTTGTCCGTCTAAGCACTGAATAGCAGGTTTGATTACATCTTGTGTTTGAACTGCCAGGCTCCTGCGCTCACAAACGACTCACTGGCTCACCCACCACAACTCCGAGCAGCTCAGTTCTAACATCGCCTGCTGTCCCCATCATCGGAAGGCTTTGCTTTCACATACCATTGCGTAGAAGGAAATAGCTTTATTTTGTAATGCGCTGTTACACAAAAATGTATGCACCCTGCTCAGATGCCCCTTACTTAGATTGCGCTGGTGGTTGCAGGTGACTCACTTTGGGCCTCGCTCGTAACATATGCACGCATTGTTGTTAAAGTTAGTTGGAATAATGTGTTCAATTGGCAGAAAATGGGCAGTACAATTACGTACAGGGGGGCCCTAAAATATATCTTGCGGGTCCTAAAAATCATTAAAATATAATGTCTTTGGGATTTGTAATATATTGCTGTAATGTTTGTCAGTTGGTGTCTGTGTCCTAGATTAGTTACAAAACAATATAGCTGTTCTCGACCCGTGCAGTCATCACCCGCAGCACCTCCTCCGACCCCCCCCAGACCAGACAGACACCAACTCACGCAGCTGTACAGAGACAGAGGGACACAGACTAAACATTTCCATTCCTTCACCTCATCCAGCAAATAAACACGCCGCCGGGGCTGCAGGCTGTGTGCGAGGGGTGGAGACAGCACTCCGGAGAGTTTGCACTGCAAACGAGAGACCGCCTGCCAGCTGCAGGGCTTAGACTGCAGGCTCCGCGGTGTGTCACGCCACTGTTGACTGGACAGACTTTATTTACATGGGGGGCCGCAGGCGGGAGACAGCAGACTTCACACACGGGCCGCTGAAGACGGGGCAGTGTACACACGGCTGCAGCACACGCTCTGAAGGACAGGCTGCAACTTCTTACCGGCGAAGAGGACTGCTGGAGACTTCCAATACACCGGAGATGAGACTGCACGCAGCAGGCTGGAGGCTCTGCTCTGCAGGCCGGACACTGGTGCCGCAGACCGGAGCCCTCACACTTGACTGCAGACTGCCCCGGGACTTTCGGAACTGGCAGCTTCATGCTCTGACGGATTGCAAGAGAGCAGCTGCCAAAGCACTGCTCCCTCACACCGGCTCTGATTTCAATAATTCTTTATTGGCAAGGACTACAAATGCACACGTTTGGCATCAGTCGTTTCCCTCCCTTGCCTCCTCCTTCCATTTCTTTCCCTTCTCCCAGGCCCGCTCTCCCTCCCAGTCTCCCCCTCCTCTCTGCCGAGGTCACACAGCGCCCCGCGTAGACTGTGCAGGCTGCGTGCGCTGGGTCGGTCACGGCGGTCTCGTGCCCACTCTGGCTGTGTTGTAAGGTCTCCAGAGGCTGTCTCTGTGTGCTCAAGATTCTCACGGCGGTCTCTGTTGAGACTTGCTTGGGCATTTCCTTGAGTCGGGGTCTGTAAGAGCGGTCTCTCGGAACAAAAGGTCCCAGAAGTACTGGTTGCTTTGAATCAGGCGGGGATGAATACATGTGGCATCTCTCAGAGTTTTCTCTGTGTGACGAAGTCTCAGTAAAGTGTCTTGTTGAGGTGCTGAGATCTCATGGCATTCTCTTCGTATGGAGGTCTCTTGTGTGTTTTTCTGTGGTTAGTGTGGTGGGACTCGTGGGTGAGGTGGTCTCGGAGAGGTTAGCGCCGTAGCATGCAAGGAACGCACACACACAATTGCTTTGGGTGTGGTCAAATGACCCTGTGCGGTCTTTGCACCTTTATTATATAGCCTCTGGCCACGCCTGGCCATAGGGTGTTACAGGGTGCAACTTTCGGGTCACACCAGCACAGTGAGGGTGGTGCTGGGGTCATTACAACCCTCCCCAATTTGGAATTGGCCTTTGTCCTGGTGTTGAACAAACAAAGTCTCTAAATCTTTGGCTTGGCGGTGGATTTGGCCTCAAGTTGTAACACAGAGGGTGGGAGCAGCTGCTGCCATCTTCAGACCTTGGCTCCTGCAAGGGGTCTCTCTCGGCGCCTTCCTTGGTACTCAGTGGCTCAGTGGTGGGGAGGGTCGAGAATCTTTCCCCTGGGTCAAGCTGTGGCCACGGGTCATCCCAGGTGGCTTCTTCATCTCCTGACTGGCTGGCTTCTTGCTTTGGACGATCCACCCCTTCGGAACACCGATACATTTCCTGTGACAACCTTACTCTCTCGTTTAGTGGAGACCTTGGTGCCACTCAAGCGGGAGACTGTCCATGTACCTGTTTCACACGGCATCCGGAACTTCCATCCTGGCCATGGATTTTTTACTCAAACAATGTCCACACAATTACATTCTACTGAATACAACATACACTCCACACAATACCACTCAGTGTCACATAATTATATGCTATATAATTACACTGCGCTCAACGCAACATACACTCCAAATACCACTCAGTGCCACATAGTTACACGCCACATATTACACTCTATCGCATCACTCCACACCACCACAGCATCACTCAGGGGCACCACAACATAACTGCGCTACCACAGCATCACTAAACGCCACAGCATCACTCGTCGCCACCACAACATCACTCAGTGCCACCACAGCAGCAGTCTGTGCAACCATTCAACAACAACTGGTTCAAAGATGTTCTCTCAATGTTTCAAGCTTTATTACAAATGTCACAAAAAGATGTTAATATTTCCCTTCTGTCCTTGGATTTTCGTCACAATAAAATACACTGAACATTAGCTTCACAAAAGATATTTGCAAAAGTTTAATCTATTGCAATTATAAATTACAATAACTTTTATTTAAGTATTAATTAATAAAAAAATTAAAACCAATTGTTATTTGTAATATCAATACATCTAAGTTGCGTAAATACAACACATAGTGCATTTCAAATGCTATAGGTGTCACATTTGCGAAAGTTAAAAGTATTGCCATTGTAAATGACAAAGCTATTAATTTTTCTATTTTTAAAACCAACACATAAATAAAAGATTTGTCATTTGCAATACCAATAGCTCAAACTTTCCTAATGCGAGACCTATTGCATTGCAAATGCTTGTTAAGCCTGGCACTGCAGTGAAAAAGAAGTCAGCAGCTCAGATCACCCAGTACATGGGAGCTGGTTACAGCCTGGTACGTAAAGTACTTACAACCATGGAACTTTATGTGCAGCAGCAAACCACGCGCTGCAAAACAGACAACTGGGTTTTTTCCAGGACTCGCAGCTTTCTGCGCAGCTGACCGAAAAGCAGGTTATTAATCCTATTTTATGCTTTCCCTCGACCACATAAGCTTTCCCAGCTAAATCTGAACAGGCTTTAGCTCATTACAGCCACGTCCACACAGAATAACTAGCTTAGAGGTATGCTCTAACAGTTACGCTACCAGGTTAGCATGGCTGGAAGGCCCTGGTGACGCGAAGAGTCCAGATTAAGTCCATCTAAAAATACTGCTCACGTCGGGGGAAACAAACAGATCTAATCTGACAAGCTACATTGAGATGCACAAGCAGTCACATTAATACGGAATATTAACCACACAAAAAAAACAAATCTAAAGACATGCTACACCCTACACTTCACAAAAACGAATTCGACTTACCAACTGGGGAGGAATACCAGCACAGGCAAACTTTGTATACGAGTTTGTGGCATTCCTAAAAGCAAGAACCTAGGCAGTGGGGGCACTGTGCATGGTCATAGGCAGTTATACAGCCAATCAGTGACAGGAGAGGTAGCTGCATGGGAACTGAACTGTTAATTCGTTATTATTTAGGGCGGTTTTATGGTATTTTTTTTAACATTTCTGTCTGTATTTATCCATATTTATTTTGTGTTTTGAGAATAAATGGTGTTGTTAAATCGTAGATTTCCACGTTTATTTAACTCTTGAATGTGCACTCAAACATGGATGCCGCTCACATTTTGGCAATTTAAGCAGCCAGGTATAACCAAACACTACACTCACAGGTATGTATTAGCGTTATACTACAAATATATGTTAACATATGCCATTATTTAAGGAAATCTCATCCTGTTTTCTATCTCTCCGTATTGTCTAGCTGCTTAGATGTTGGCTGGAATTCATAAAAGACACTATGGAGAGTCTCACAATTAGCACCATGTTCAGTACAAATAGGCAAGAAAAACATGTTCTGTCTGTATTATTCTGTAAAAAGCAGTAAAAATGGAAAACCGGCAGCCCTAATTATAACTTAGTGTTGTTTTTAGGATAACTCTTTAACTCTTTCCTAAATTGGAGCAGAGTTGGTGTGGTCCTGATGGATATGGGATTGCTGTTCCAGATCTTGGGTGTATAGGTGGAAAGGGCCTGCTGCATTTTTTTGCCGCCCCCCCCCCCCCCACCCCCCTATTGTATTCCGTCAATATAACCAACGCACAAAAACTAAACTACAAAATTCTACCATTTGTTTTTTATTTTCTTAAACATCTATTCTTCATTGTCAATTTGATGGACTCCTATCCTCGCACATTTAATTAGTACATAATAAAACCATTCCCCTTATGCTTTCCACTTAAGCCACACAATGCTAGTGTGTTACACAAGATAAATTTGCACGATTATTTCATGATTAACAAGTTGACAAATACATTCTGGGCTGTGTATCTGCAAGGTACTGATAAACATCACGAATATGAGGAACAAACAATTCAACTCGGTACAAATACCACCCAAGAGCGCGCCTGGGAAATAGAGAACTAGAGTACAACTGTACCTTTGACTTTTTTTAACACACTGAACTTTGTAAATACAAACTATAGTCCATATTTGAACTGGAGTAAAAACGGTGCTTTACTAACAAAATCATAGGCAGAAAAAATATAAATGCAAGCACGTGCGATGGTGGAGAAGGGATGGCGCTTGGGTGCAGGCATGGATACAAGTCATGTGTTAAATAGAAAAGCAGTCAGTGGCCTGGTGATGAGTAGGCGGCCAGTTGGATTGGCTTTATATGTGGGGTCATCTTGGAGACTGAAAATGTTTTTACTGCAGTTCATAATCATTGTAAACATGATCCCTACAGCCAGAACTTCACTGGTGAAGGAGTGAGAAGTCCAATTACAGACAGACCAGCAACCTGTCTACTAAAGGCAACAAAAGGCTCTCCGGCTGCAGTGAGCCTACAGTGCAACTGCAATTTATTCTTAGCCCAGACCTGAGCTATGCCCATTCTTTTCGACCCAGAGAAACTACCACAGTAAGAAAAACATGCAATGGCAAAGCCAACAGGTCTCACCTATGAGACCTATTGACTTTGGCAATATGTTGTCATTTTGTAGATATGCGCCAACATGGATGCTCATGCCTACAAAATGATGTGAGCACTTTTTGTCAATGTATTTATCAATCCGAGATGGTTTAGTAAATAAACAAATCTAAAACATGCTTAACCTCCTCACCACTACTAGTGTGATTTTTTGATACTGCACTAATGCACTTAAAAAAAAAATGGGGGAATGAGTTGAGGTGGGGCGCGGACGAGGCAACATGGAGGCAGGGAGGGTGGTAGAGAAGGATGCTGGTGGGGAAGTGAAGGACAAGCAAGAGAACAATGGGGAAGGACATGGACAATGTAGGGTAGGCTAAAATGGGGAAACACATGAACAACAGAGGGTTGCTAGACAGGGAAGCATATGGACAACAGAGGATGGATGAGCAGGGATGGGGAAACATACAGACAGTGGGAGGCGAAGGGGAAGCAGATGGGCAACAGACAGCGTGCGGGCATCGGGAAGCTCATGGAAAATGGAGGACAGGATGGGGAAGCACAACAACAACAGTAGCGATTGGGGATGCGAGAACAGAAGGGGGAAGGCCTGCAGCGGAAGAAAGCAAGAACAGCAACTGAGGGAGGAAAGAAATACACAGGCAAGAAAAAGTACATTAGGGAGAAAACTGAAAAACACATACACTTGAAAATTGCTTAAACTAAAAGAAAAAAAGTAGCGCCTGAACAAGGGAGCAACGGAAGGACACAATTAATTGGTCCACGCTCTAGGGGAGGGACAAACACTAGAAGAGGAAAGCCAACTGAAGCTGACAAATAAAAAGCAAGCAAAAGTGGATGAAAATCAAGCCAACAAATGGTATGAAATAGGGGGGCTCTAAGCCTACTGTACGCCAACATGTCTCGCAACAGACACTGTATGCACTGTGTTAGGCTAGACCTAATGCGGCTGATAGACGCAGACTGGCAGTTCCCACTGACCCCTTATTTCTCAATAACATAGCCTTTTACATTATATACACATATTGTAAATTAGGCCAGTAGCAGGTGTCTTATGGGTCTAGTGTTTGTGGTTTGTGCACCTCCCTATACTAAAACACCTTCCTCACCCTTACCCTGCTGCTTGGAGCCCTGATAGGGGTACAGAAGATGTCCAAGGTACCACTTTGCTGGATATTACTTTCACATTCATGCACACACACATTACTTGTGTCCCAAGAGTGAGACTTTCCCTGGAACAGATACATACTCTGCTTCATACAGAGGAGCTAAGGCCCTCCTCAGCATCTCAAAGGCCATGCCACAAACAAAAAAGCTGACAACATGGAAACAATGTGAATGGATGTCAATCACATGAGCTTTCTGTTTAGAGGAATTATGAATGAAAAAATATTTGTGACAACAAGACCATTTAGTAGCTTTTTTGTTGCAAAAAAAAAAAAGGAATATTATGCGCATTACAGCTTCTTTATGTGCAGCCACAATAACCTGCTGCCCAAGAAAGCAAGTCCAGAGTCAAAAACAACATCAGGAAGAGCTACGTTTGCAACTTGAGACTGCAAATCAACACTGAGCTGTAGCTGTAAAATGTACCATGTCAGCAATGTGCTCTCAAATAGGTTAACAGCTATGGGACAGCTTCAGATTCTACATGCTCGGGCATCAGCCACTTTATTTTAGACTTAATTTTTAGGCAGAGCTCTCCAGACTTATTTTGAAGAGACAAGGGCACCCAAGCTGTCAGGAAGGGATCGTCGGTATGGGTATTTATTTAGGAACAATGGTCCCTCACAACATGAAGTTATTTTTGCATTTAATAAAGAGATACAATGACATCTATGTTCATATATCTAAAATGGATGTTTATACTTCAATACAAAAAATGCACAAAAACTCAATGTTTCCATCTTCACCACGGTATATTGAGCACGGTGTCGCCATGGTTCTGCTAATACACCGGATCTGCCACTGATTCTTGGTTTTCCCACGGATCCTGAGGTCCCGTCTGGGCCGTTCCTGATGGCCGTCATCTACTTCACATCATTGTGACATACTGAAAACAATTTTATACAGTTCCTCTTTTTCCCCGCATCCTTGACTTTTTTTCAACCACGGAGTCATTCTGGACGCCAGGCCTACCATCTACTGTGACCTTGCTGCAATGCGCTACAGCAGACATTGCTCACAGGCATCAATTTTAATGTCCTAATGATGATCCCATAACCTAGTTAACATGTTTCTTGGCCAGGTGATGCCAACTTTTGGAGCTAACCATTAAGTGTGGGATTGGTGTGTATGCCCAAAATGTGGACAGGTTGTGATAGTCCACAAAAAGTAATTTAGAAAACACTCCCCATAGATGAGAGCAGGTTTATTCCATTTACAGGACACTAAGTATAGCAGTTCAGGGCTTATGAAGAGAGTAGTGTTGATGATCTGTTTTCTTGCTGTAATTCAAAGTCATTATTTAAAGTTAGCAGTCATGACTCATCTGGATTACCACATATGGAAGTTATACATACATTTTGATGAATTCTTCTAGTGAGTCAGCTCCATTTTCACTCAGTATTAAGGGCATCTTAGAAGCACTGGCTCCCCAACTTCTAACAAGAGGTCCCTCTGGTGCTTTGTCTTCAATTGCACACAGAGGACTCTGCCACCGGCTTCCTGTGCTAACTTTGGCAGGTGAGGCTAGCTCTATGTCAGATGATGTTGGGGGAGATTCTGTGCACTGTTAAAGTGGCTTTTCATATGTACACCAAAAATGCACAAATATTCACAATCATACACTATCCCTAGCTGTTCACTTGCACAGTGTAGTAAAAAGACCAATCATATTCACTCTTTGTACGTGTACACATGGCTAGCCAGTCACCTGAACTAGAACGATGGTTGATCACATATCAGGTCCACAAGATTTATGCAGCAGGGTTGACTAAATCATGCAGCAAGAAAAGACAAATTACTAAGTTTAATGCAGCACCTTTTTGATAGTATTAATTAATTTAGTTGTCCTCTGTAGATATGGTAATACGGTCTCTAAAGATTTAACCTCATTAGTGTCAGTTTAACAACGAAATATAGAAATAAAGAAATGAAAGATGACAACAAAACCTTTGCGAAGGGCCTTACACTGTGCATGAACACATCTTGCTAGCAGCAGAGTACAAAGTTCCCCGGGGGGGTGTTTAAGACAATGTGGAGCAGGGAGTTGGTATAATCAATACCGTGGCTGCGAAGAAGGGGTTCCCTAGTCGGAACTTAGAGAGCCTCACACACCCAAAGTAATAAGCGTGAAACACACCCTTACTGGAGGGTGTCCGGTGTCATCATCGGCTCACTGCCCCTCGTCAGACCGGCGCTGCAATGTCCGACGGAGTGCCCAAAGGTACTCTTTTAACGGGGTTCTTTTAGTTCCTAGCCGATGGTGGATGTGGGTGAGGATGAGAGAAGGTGTAGTCAGTGCAATGGTGAGTGAAGGCGATAAAAAAGGTAGTCAGTCCACTTGCAACTTTAATAACGTGGCTGATTCCTTAGTTAAAAGGGGTGGGAGGGGAGTTTAGAGACCGTAAAGGTGTACAGAGCAATAACTCTACCCCCTAGTGTGGTCAACATGTTTCTCGCCAAAAGGCGATTCGTCAGGACCTAAAGTAAAGTACTACACAAAGAAACAAAAGTGGACTCAATGCTCTATCTATATAAAGAAAGCACATACAACCTCGCTGGGTCGGAGGACAAGAGGGCCAAGGGGTCCTGCTCTATTTAGGCGACCCTAAGGGGATAAAGACTGGGCCCCGCAGCTTGCTCCCGTGAGGCCAGCGTTATAGGGTTTGGATAAACCTTGCTGAAGACACTGGATCGGCGGAACACCTACCCCTCACGCTCACGGCACCTGGTCAAAAAAAAACATGAACACATCTTGCCACGTTTTTAGTAACTTTTGATCCGTTCGAGGCAGATTTTTTTTCTTGTTGTTAAAATATGCACATTATGCAGCAAACGATGATGCATTATGGGACAAATGCAGCAAATCCATAACTATGCAAAAAAAAAGCCACAGTATCACTTGATTTCAGTGGCTCTGAATATGATAGAGCATTAGTCGGAAGTGAATCTACCAGTCAGCAAGCTGAAAAACACGAACAGATTTCTTTAAGAAAAAATGTGTTTGAGTTGGGGACTAAGTTTTTGATTTACACCTGAATAGCAGTACCAAATGTAATCCTGGGAGGGCCTGCCTTGCTCTAAGCAATTTCAGCTGATGGTTTTGCTAACTCCTCATTGTCTCAGGACACGGTTATACAGGAGGCAGCAGGATCTACAGGAGACAATACCAACTACAGAAGATATCGAAGTAGGAAGATGAACAAGTGGGGCTCCAGGGTCACAGACAGCAGGTAGTCGTCTTCTGTTTTTCTGCCGGTCTAGTAGTTTTATTAACAGGGTGCCTGGAGATGTCATATTAATTCCTGGCGCAAACTAGTGGGTAGAAATGACTCCTTGGCATACCCAATCCTACTGGGTAAAAGCGCCAGAGGCTATTCCTATCCATTTTGGGCATTATCAATTTGGTAAAAGTCTTCGGCCACACTAAAGTTAGGCTCTGAGGGTTGGGTGTGTGTGTGGTTAGCATAATAGAACACCCAGTGTCCTACCACGCCTAACACTGAACTCACATTTAAAGCAGGTTCAGTACCCACAAAAAACCCAAAGACAGATATCTGGTAGGAAGAAAGCAGAGCCTTACAGCAACCAAGTAGTGGATCTACAAAAACTCTATTATCACCCTGTCCTCTCCCCTTTTACTGGTGCCCAAGTGTTATGTGTGAAGCCAGCAGACCAATCAAGCATTTCACACCTATTCACGCTGATTCAAAGCTTTTTACTGGCTGGGAGAGGCTACACAGCCAATGCAAAGTAGCCCAAGGAACTTCAGGCAGGGAAAATGCAACTTTCTAAAAGTTATGTTTCTTTAATATTTACTAAAAATGCAACTTCACCATTGTCTTGGATTTGTAATAACTATTAAAAATCGTTTTTTTTCTGGCTGGTTCCTTTCCTGAGATACAGTACTAGTATTTTAATCTGTACTCTGGTATTCTATGTAAGACAGCTAGGTGTGCCAGAATGAAAATGGCATTTTGGTTCTTCTCACTGTAAGCACATGCTAAAGTTAAATTTGTATGTGTCAAGTTCCTTTGTGAGAGTGCCGGAAGTAGCCCTTTGAAATATAAGTGGGGCAAGAAACAGCTCCACCCCTCTCATCCTATACAATGGACCTCTCCCAGCGGCACCCAGGTCCTATCGCTCACTGTCTCTGCCCGATATGCATTCCAGATGGGGGAGCAATTAGGTTCAGGCAGCTATAAACTCCTAGAATGCATCAGAAAGTTTTCTAAAAGTGCTATTTTCAAAATTGTAATTTAAAATAATACTTTGCCATTAAAGAGGATTTTAAATTATAATAAGTTTGAGTTCCAACATGACATTTCTACCGATTACCAATCAAATGTTAGCAAATATGAGGCCTTCCTCCCCATAAGATAACATTGGGGTCTCAAAGTTATCCTGTGGGGGAGGTAGGCTTCACAGTAGTGAAAAACTAAATTGGGAGTTTTGTTCTACCAGGACATGTAAAATTGTATAAGTACATGCCCTAGCCTTTAAATACAATGCACACTGCCCTATGGGCTGTTTTAGCCTACCATAAGGGTGACAAATGTATTAAGAAAGGGATGGTTAGGCTTGGTAAAAGGTTAATTTTACAAGGTTGAATAGGCAGTTTAAAACCGAAATTCCAAGCAGCACAGGCAGGCCCAAGATATATTTAAGGGTGACTTAAGTAGGTGGCACAATAAGTGCTGCAGGCCAACTAGTGATATTTAAATAACAGGCCTTGGATACACGTAGTACCACTGTACTAAGGACTTATAGGTAAAATAAATATGCCAATTGTGTGTAGGCCAATGTTACCATGTTTCAAGGAAACAGCACAAGCATTTTAGCATTGGTTAGCAGTGTTAGGGCGCACAGAGTCCAAAATCAACAAAAATGGGTTCAGAAAACAGGAAGGGAAAAGGCAAAAAGTTTAGAGGTAACCCCGCAGAGAGGGCCTAGTCCAATAACCTCCGACTCAGGACCCAGAGTGAAGGACTAAGCAATTATTCATAAGTATAGGTTCTCTTTTGGCAGAGGCAAGTGCCAAACTTCTTTAAGTGTGCTTTAAAATTAACCCTTGCGAGAATGGCTTAGTTTTTAATACTGCTGGCGTCTAGCGGCAATCAGTCTGTTTTAAAGGAATTGATTGTCTTAATGATGATAGACTCTTCTGGCCTGGATTATCACAGAAATTAAGTGCAAATGGTAGCCCATGATCTACAAAAATGAAAACATCAATTAAACAATAGTTTAAAGGATTCAACATTTGACTCCCTGCTTGCTCCAATTAAAAAGCTGTGTGGAGATAGTGACTATAATTCCAAGAACAGCATGAAAGTTCTAAAAAATACTATCAGTCCAGTATAAAATATTCCATGATGTACACCCACCTTAATATTGAAGTGTAAATTGTCCTTTTGAAGCAATACCTGCTCCGTTTTACCAACACTGAAGTAAAAAAAAAAAAACGTATTTCCAAACAATGGATAATCTTTTCACTCAAAATGTAAAAAATAGAGCGCAGAGCTAACACAATAACTCACATCATAGTTGAGAAGAGCTCCCTTGCCTGCCAACAATTCAGCCATCAAGGGACTAAAGAAAAATTTGCACTCATCTATAAAAAAGGGTGGGGATAATGGAGGGAAAAGAGAGTCAGCAAAAAAGAAAATATAAACAGATGGCAAAAATGTAAAAAAGGATAAGCTCTGTAGACCGAGTGAAATAAAGTTTCAAATCTCAACAGCCATCCTTCAAATGGTAGTTCCCATTTGAACCCCTGATCCACCATTTCCAAAGAATGCGGACTAGTCTAAGGAGTTACTCTAAATCGATTAGCTTACAGAACACAATTCGGCATGTGCGAATGGTTGAGTGGCCTGCAAATAAAAAAAATCGAATGTTGCACAAAGCGTCAGAAACCTTCATGGCTAGCCTATTGCATACAAAATCCGACTGGTACACGGGTATAATGTGCACAAAGCAGGCAACATGCCCCGGCATAAGAACTATCAGGGCATGCACTACCAGAGATCTGTCGCAGCATGACCAGATGCTCTCAATGAGAACAATTTAAGCATATATATGTAATTTATGAAGGTGCAGTCTGTGATCCAGAGCGAGATAAAATGGTCATAATCCTTGAAGCGATCCAAGAAAGACCTGATATAGTAGCCTAAATATCAAGCATTCTTTTTAGCATGACCCAAGAGACGAGAGCATCAGATTTAGCCAAATCCCTAATAATTCTTGGCAGCTTGTCAAAGTCTTGAAGCTTAAGCCAGGCATCACCACTTCCTTGCCTGCAATAAGCAGCAGCACTGCTGTTCCATTCCTTCCCACGTCTGAGAAGCACTGAAGGCTGGAGCCCCGTCAGATTTCTTGTAAGCTTTCCAACATGAAAAGGGATAACGAAACAAAGAATCCCCTTTGGTTTAGAAACTGCTTGAAGGTGTGTGGTGGCTATTTTTTTTAAAAACATCCCAGCCACTGCTGGACGATGCCACCCACATAGCAGCAGAGATCAACCTAGCATGAGTGAATGTAGCTGACAACGCAGCCAGCAAAAAAATACAACTGACTAGGAACAAACCTACTGACCCAGTCATTGACCCCAAACAATCAACTGGTAGAAAATCCTCGAATCGCCCGTGGCTCAGGATCTAGAGTGATGTTGAAAATGTAATACCCAGCCATGCGATACCTGGTCACCTGTCAATACGGCTTCTCACCAGGAACAAACCATGCTCAGGCTAAACTGACACCGCTATTCAGATTTTACTACACGCTGCTGACCCGGTGATGACCAGAGGTTTTTTTACAAAAGGGAGTAATTGGTATTTTTGTTGTACAGTACAACTAAAGGACGCAATTACTGCTGAAACAACAGTAGAACATTTCAACAATCGAGAGGTTAAAAATTAATTTTTAAAAAAAAAAAGAAGAGGCCGGAAACACATTCCAGCATTTTTCAAGCAGTCACAAAATACAAATAAAGGCATTGGTGGCTGAAAGGAATGAAAGGATGCCGCAGCACAAACATAATGTGCAAAGGAATACTAGTGCCCGAAGTAACAGACTGATCTAAATTATAAATTCAAAACTCACTTGTGAATTTAGCAGCATGAAAATTAGAGACGAACTTTAAGGAACAAGGATAATTCAGACACATGGAAATGCGATCAAAGGAATACTGCATGCAGATCAGGACTTCAAAACCGTATTTGGCCTGATGGGGCTCAAAACACAGCACTACCACCAGGCCAGATGGAGTGTGAGGAAGAGGCAGAGTGCCAAAAGCTTTCGGGTGCAGGGAGTATTACCTGAGATGAGCTGTCGCTGACAGGCAATTCGCAGGTTGGCTTCCCGTCTTACATCTCTCTAGCTACTCCTGTCAGGTTACATGGAATTTACGGGCCCAGAAGAGCAAATGTATGATCTATTTCCAAAGGACAGGTGGTATTCTATACGATCAAGCGGTATGTCCGTCTTAGTAGTTAAGTGTTTGAAGCAGCACTGTTTTTGTCTTATATGGGGTGATTGGTTTTTAAACTAAGAGCTGATAACCGACTGGCAGTGTGTTATGGTTTCCTAGCATCCATACTGTTTCATGAAAATTATATAAAATTGTTATTTTTAATTAAAAAAAAAAAAAAGGTTACTGCAAACATATGGCCTCCACGTTTAGGAGGCAGCATGATGCCTTTCCTCTCTTTTATGGCATATGCTTGGAACTAAAAAATATCGGCTTTGTCAGTGCTTGTTTTGGTATGGCGCTAGTCTACCACATCAACATCTGTTCACCACTGGCCAATATTGTTACCACTATGAAAACCCTGCCACACATTCTTCAAAACCATGCACATGATCAGGTCACTGAAATGGCGGACGTGTTTCTTAAACATTATTTAATGTACACCAAAGGTTAATAGCAGATGGGTGCCAAACTAAAATTGAGACTTAAAAAACATGACCAAGGAAGGTTGAGAGGTCACAATCGGGAATGAAGGAAGAAGCACCTGAAGACACACCTCTTTACACAATACTACATCTTGGTACAATAACAGTTTATTTTCACTCTTAGAAAACAGCTTTTTCTCCAATCACATGTTGACTGCATCTTAGCCATGGAACAGTTCTGTATTCCGCTGCCTTTCAGCTAAATTTGCTCTATATATATTGCTCATAAATACATATGCCTGAATGTTAAAACAATGTTGAAGCTGAGGCTGAAAGATTGAAAAGCACACAGGGCTTGTAGTATTAGCTGCAGGAAATCACATAAAAACTGTAGAGATCAGGGGTAGCTAAGCAGAGAAAACACACCGAGTTCCATTACAAATGAGAAGAGCATTAAATCATTTCATGGGCCCAATTTAAATCTAGATACAAATTGGGAAGGATTGAAGTGAGGAATAGAATAAGTGATATACAATGAACGTTGTTAATCAGGGAATGCATACATTTTCAATTTTTGAAATTCTTGAGCTAAATAAATAGAAGTCTGCATATGTCTGTGCCAGGCTGACAATTTTGCGGACCTCCTTCTTACGGGAATCCAGGAAAACATTGAACAGTCTGCACTGCTCACAAATTAATCCCTATTACAAGGGGATGAGAGCACCACTTCAGAAGGATAAGACAATGTTTGTCAATCACAAGGGCTTTCATTGAAACAGCTTTCGATTTTGGAATAAATCATGACCACTTCTATGAAAATCACGGTACTGAGAACCAGTTTCCCTTTATCACCCTGTCGGTAGCCAGAATGATCTGCACAGACAAGGGGAGGACGGCCAAGGACTTTTTGGGGCGAATAAGAAAATCTTCAGAGACGGGGAGTCTGGGTGATGCAGCCAGGAAGATCCACTCTGCGGGTCAGTGCAATAATATGAGCAGCACATGTCTGCTTGCTGGGCGCAGCACAGCCAGGCAACACCATTAACTGGCTTCATTCCTTAATAGGCTTACCAGCATTCACGCGCTAAAAGAGGATTTGATACAAGGCCCTGAGCAACAACAGCTGCAAATGCAGTCCTAACAGGTTAGCAACGGCCACATGACTAATACCATCTTTGAATTTTAGAAACCAACAAAGGAGCGTCAAACACTAGATCAAGGGATGACTACCAGTGAAAGCAACAAGAAGCTGGTACACTCTGTGTTTGAATGGGAAAAAAAACCACTATAGGTTTTATTGAAAGCCCTCACTCACCGAACTGGTCGGTGACATGTTTCATCATCGGGCCCCACCAGGAATGGCCTAGTGCCATCCCGGTGTGCTTCAACGCCAGTGTTACTGCGGAGCTGGTTTTGTGATTGTGCAGTGAAGAAATTTAAAATGGCCAATTCGATCAAAAAAATCTTTTATTAGTTTCGCCAAATGGACAGATAAAAAAATGTGAAGGATAACGGACACAAATTAAAGGTCCACTGTTACCCCTAGTGAAAAAACGGTCAACATGTTTCAGCCTATGTGATAGGATCTATCAGGCATTCGTCAGGACCAGGTGAGTGTGAATGTATTTACAGTGCTGTGTGTAAAGCCTCGGTGGTATGGGCGCGCTAAGGCCCACCCTACCAAAGGACTGTTATGTTAAAAATACAAAAATTATGTATTTGATTCCATTAGGATTGGAACCGAGTTTATTAAAAGTGCTCAGTTTCGGCACTTCATAGGTCACGGGAGGAGGGCGATAGCTATTCGGCACACCGCCCTGGAAGCTAGGCATCCGCTTGGTACCTGTCGTTTCCTTATTTACCGGACCCCGAAGATCATCTTTGAACAGACATTGGTGCCGACTTTTTGGGTCTTCATACACAAATTTAAATTAGGGACAATAAAAGGAAGTTATGTGGATACTGAAGCAAAATTAGCAACACCAGTGACATCCGGTCTGCCATGTCCTTTACATAACACCGTCAGTTTGTACGGGCGACATACAGGAAAAAGTAAATACTTAAGCAATAGCTGCCATTATACAAGGCAGACACAGCAGACATTCTTGTCATCTCAGTTGTGCCTTCAGTGATAAACAACATTTCACTCATGTTACGAGGTAAGAGATATGACCTTTCTAAAGTATGCTAAACAAAGGATTAACCAAGACTATACAAAACTATGAAGTAGTTTTAAAAACAAAAAGCACTATGACACAGCCAGCACTGACCACGTCATTGCAGGTTATTTTTTCTTCACTTTAAGCCATGTTGGACAGTAGATGAACTGCTGTGCAACAAGTAAAAAAAAAACACTGACAAGCACAATAGTTTTCACATACGCAAAACTTATTAGCTTTGTCAATGCTTGTTTTTAACAAGGCCTCCTTATTGTTGTTCCCCAGTACGTTCCTGTATGATGTTCTGCCTATTCGCCAAAACTTGCAATGTACGGAGGATGCAGGAGGGAGTAGGAGGGATGTTGCCTGTAATGATAAATGGGAGGGAGGGTACTTGTAAGGACGAAGCGGGAGGGGGTTAGAGAGAGGGGACATGCAAGGATGAAACAGAAAGGTGTGGGAGTCAGGAGGCATGCAAAGACGAAGCGGGAGGGAAGGGACATGCAAGAAGTGAGGGGGTGGGAGGTATTGTATTGTAATTGCATTTATATAGTGCTTACTGCTCCTGACAAGGCGCCAAAGCGTTTTTTCGGCGAGTAGTACGCTACTCCAGAACCCATAAAGGATTAGTGGTAAATTAGTATACTCAAATATTAAAGTAATTTGAGCGGTGGATAGGTTAGTCATTTGGATTGAGAACGATAGCGAAGGGATAGAAGAGGGAAATGATTTGCATTTATATAGCGCTCGCTACCACTGATGAGGAGTTGAAGTGCTTTTTTGATGAGTAGCACGCTACTGCGGAACCCATAAAGGATTAGTGGTGAATTGGTATAGTGAAATATTAAATTAATATGAGTGGTGGACATGTTAGTCTGTTACTTGGATGAAAAGTATAGTGGAGAGATAGAAGAGGGAAGGATTTAGAAATAGAATATATATATATATATATATATATATATATATATATATATATATATATATATATACACATATATATATATATTTGTTTTGGAGTTCATTGCAGTAGGAGGAGGCTTGGGATGAGTAATAGGGAGGTGGAGGGGGAAGAGTCAGATGGATGGGTTTAGAAAGGCTTGTTTTGGGGGATCGGAATACTGCCCCTAGGAGGTGTCGAGTAGGGTTATTTTGGGGTTCATAGTATTGGTATGGGTTTGGGATGAATGAGAGTGGAGGTAGAGGACATATCAATAGAGGTATTGGGTGAGAAACAGGGTAGTGCATTGGAAAGAGTAGTAGAAAGAGGTTTGAGATGAGTCAGAGTTGTGGTAGAGGTTACATTAATAGTGGTACAAGGGGAAGAATAGGGTAATGCATTGGATATGCTGAATTAGAAGAAAAGTAATAAATATATAGATCAATGAGTAAATGGAAGGTATATAGATGCATAAAGGAAGGCATTGTATGTAGATGACAGATGCATTAAATGAACTTCGGCTTTCAAGTGCTGTACTTTAAATTAATTTTGCATAAAAAAATATACATTTTTTTGTAAGTCAATAGTGAGGGCAAGGGAGATACAAGGACAAAGAGGGATGGGGTGGAAGGGAGTGGGCATGGTGGGAGGGAGGAGGCATACAAGGACAAGGTGGGAGGGGCATGCAAGGACGAAGCAGAATAAGGGAAGTAACAAGATCAGGCGGTGAATGGAAGGGATGAGGAGGGACCGAGAGGGCCTTGAAACCTGTACACTCTGATGGAGTGCTAGTTTGAAATGTTTTTAAAAAGTATCTCTGCAAGTGGGCGGCCAGTGGAAGGATACTGGCCACAGGCAGGAAAATGTACTTCACCCAAGCTCCACTAAAGACTGGAAGAACTGAAGGGGAAGAAGGATTTGCTGACCAATGAGAAGCAAGGAAGAGAGAGTGGTGTCAGGGCCAACTAATGGCAAGTAAATGTAAGTAATGGGCAGAGAGATTTTGTAAGTGCTGTGCAGACGAAACCAAAAAACTATACAATTCATGAGCTCTTAAAGGCACACAACTTTTTCCAAAATTGGTGCATCCTGGATTTTTTTGACAGGATTGACAACGGAAAATACTAGCAGCACACAGGTTGTGGTTGAATGACTAAGAATCCCACAATGGGGAAACTCTGTAATGTCTCTGGGGTGCAAGGGAGCATGTCACTTCTGCTACCCCATATATAGATGAACTGATGTCCATTTTTTGCATCAAAAAATGTTGGCGATTTATGGCCTACTCATAGACCACTTGTTCCAACAAGGACCACCAGGACACCAAGGAATAATAGTTTCCCGGGCCTTCAGTTGGATGTGGAATTTAAACCAAATACATGGGGAAGGACACATTTTAAAAACTCTACCTAAAGGTTTTCCAAACATAAGACATTTAAACCTCTAAAGAATTCCAACTTCTTGCCCAGCCAGTTCGAGTCACGTGGGGTTGAAAGGGTAGAGGGGACATCTTTCCTTTCCTAGTAAAAGGAAGGAGGTGGGCAAGTGGATATGAAGTGTTAAGACTGCATACAAAATACTATCTAGTTGAGGTCATGTCGTTGCCCATTGGGTGGCTGTGAAAGTCATGCCAAAATAAAGATATTCACAAAGTGTTCTAATAGTTGAGTGGTACCCAACACAAAGGTCAGCAATGCACCCAACAGAGGTTACGGATAGTTCTGAAAAACTGTTAATGAAATTGAAAAAAAACGGCACTACTAATTCTCATTTTGAAAGTTTCCCTATATTCTTGCAGCATTTACAACGGAGTTCTTAATTTTTGTTCTTACAGAGCTTTCACTAAGCTTATACAGTTACAAATGTCGTTTGTGAAGCGGTTCGCTATAGTTCACGGTCTAAAAGGTAGTTTCCATTTGAAAGTTATTTATTGAAACAGAGGAAGCAACATGTTATTTAACACAAAAATGTTTTTGCAAGGCGGCTTTGCTATGTTACTACTTTGTCTGGCTACAATGTTTGAATGCCATCTCTGTTCACAGATAACCCAATTCATACAAAAGCATTTTAATTTCTATGCAGAGAAAATAGAAATTAACGGCTGTAAAGTGCCCCTGTGAGAGCAGAAAATCTACTGTCACAATTTTAGGGATGGCAAAGTAGTTATTGGTGAGGAGGAGGAGTGGCTATAGACAATGCACAGAACACGCATACATGTGTAGTTTGTGGATACCAACAAACAATCTGCAATGTCATTCCCACTCCGAAAATACTTCTAAATGTATTACGAGGTCGGAGAAACTATATTTGCAGGGTGTGAATAGTAAGTGAAAACTCCCAAATTTGACCAAAGTCAAGGGAAGGGTTATCTCCACTAGGGGAAAAATCCAGGCGGAAATAAAATAAAAAATAATATGCAAAAACACTTTTCAGACTCACTGAGGTGATCAATTGTGCCAAGTACAGACAACCCTTACTCCTGGGTGTAAAAAAAGAATCATAATTACCTCTTGGGATTCTTGTTGGAAGTATAAAGTGAAAAATATTTTCCATGGGAGTGGATCTGAAGAAAGACTTTGGGAACCAGCCACAAGATTACCATTTTGTTTTAGTTTAATTGTCTACTTTCAATAAAAACGCCTGCTTTTATAGCACACAGAAAAGTGGTCTTCCAGGCTACCACTTGCTCCAGGTTTTATATGGTTGGTCTTTCTATTCCCCCCCCCCCCCCCTCCACACTGGAGATCTTAGGATACCAAACCTTCGAGCATATTCAAGTAACAGATTTCATATGGAGGGAATAAAAACAGAGGGGGGTGGGAATATAAATAGAGGGAGTTGCAACAAAAAGAGCGAAGAGGACTGGTCACTGAGGAAGAATGGCTTGTCTGACTTTGCTAAAAGAGTTGGTCTGTGGAAAAGGATATTGAGGCTGTTATAAGGAAGACCGTGAAACAGACTGTTTTTGTGCTTTTCTCCAAATGACTAACCTTTTCAAAAGGTACAGGAAACCAGATGATCTACAGGTTTGTGGAATTGGCACTTTTGCTTCTGCTCTGGTAGATCACCGATCTACAGACCCTAAAGATAGAAAAACAAAACGTGGACCAGAGGAAAGGGTAATGCTAAATCATATTGGAGAGGACAAACCTTTATGCCCACAAATGGTAGTAAACTAAGAAATGAAGAAAATCTATATTTAAACCAGAATCACATTACTTATTTACTTGGAGGAAGGAAGTTTAAAATTTCACTGTGAACTTAATGTTGCCGACTGTAGTATTCTATTCTGTGCTTCACTCTCTTCTCATCCTTGTACTTCCCTTCCTATGTTCCATTCAGAATTGTTTTGGTTCTTACTGCCTGAGGATTCTTAGGGATCCTTGGGAGTGTAGTGTTCTATTAAGATCAGTTACAGCTGTGCATCTGTTCGTGGTGGTTGTGTAAGCTGTCTCCTTGGAATAAACTGGACTGATCATCAAGAAGCCTCCTTGTATTTACTACATATTCTGGCGACGAGCGGGATATCAAGCCTGAAGCTCAACAGGACCCGTATTTATTCTTCACTTATTTTTTTTTTTCTCAAAAAAAAAAAGAAGAAAATCCAGTTTGGAGACAGCGTTCACCGTTTGCAGCGTGAACTTTCTTAAGGTACTCTTTAAAAATTCTTATGTGTTAAATTATAACACCAGCGGCAGCATTCCTTATTTGACGTGCCTTGATTGCACCTGCGGCTGTTTCTCTGTATTTTACATTTTAATCTGAGCCTTCGAGCGGTCCGCGCTCACAATCCCGAGATTTTCATCTCATTTTTCACTTCATCTATTTCCCGTGTGAAATTTGCTTTCAGCTGTGCTTTCGTGGAACTTTTGGACATTTTCTACGGTCTTTTTACTCAAGCGCATCTTTTAAAAGCACACGAGACTCACCTGCATCTTCGCGTGCGCTGCACTCGCTGCCGGAATTTCCTCACCGTTCTCTTGGATCAGACGCGTCATCTCTACACGCTTCCTCTGCGCGTATCTACGTCATCGATCAGCGCTCTCCTTTCACGTACAGCGCTGCGTTCCAGCGGCCATCTTGGATCACCATAGCAACAAACGCCGATCCGAGCCCCGTTTTCTCAATTCTTTCAACGCCACAACTATCTATATAATTTAACCACCCGATCGATTTTTACCACAGTTATATGTGTATGTTTGAACATTACCCTCCGCAATTTATTTCCTGCCTATTGTTTTGTCACGAGGAAACTGTATTAAGCACATTCATTCTCAAGAAGGTACTCTAAATGTCGATACTATTGTTATACTAATGTGTTTTTGACAATTTATATAACCATATTTATGTAACCATACAACTGTGACTTCATTTCTATTGTTCTTTCTTTTGGGTATTTTAACAATATTTTAAAAAAAAAATGTCGAACAACATAACTTCACCCACACATTTCCTACCTTCTGCAGGTGATCCCAAAGTAGAATGGGATCTTTGGTATCCAACCTTCTTAGCTTATGTAGATGTGGTAGAAGAAGACGGTTGTTCTCCCAAAAGGAAACTCGCCTTGCTAAAAAATTGTCTAGGGGGTGCCGGTCTCAAGGAATTGGAAAGTTTACCACCTATTGACAATACTGGTGCTGGTGATGTAAATGTTTTTGATGTTGTTGTTAAACAATTAAGCATCAGATTTGGCAGGAAAATCAATACCGTGATGGAACGTTTTAAATTCTATTCTAGAATTCAAAAAGAAGATGAATCCATAGAAACCTATGTAGCAGCTCTACGCACTCTAGCTAGTTCTTGTTCCTTTGAAACTATTGATTTTGATCAAGTTTTAAGGGACCAAATCATGATGCGTACTAAAAGTAAAAAGATACAGGAACGGTTGTGGATGGGCACTGAGTCCTCTCTTAACGCTGTCCTAAACATTGCAAAAGGTATTGAGCAATCGGAATTGTTTGTTAACGAAATAAGAGGCCATGAAACCAAAACTAAGGTAACTATTCCGGAGGTTTCCTTGATCAGAAACCCCCCAAATTACAGGAAACCTACCTATAATACCACTAGAAGGGACAACTTTGGCAGGGACAATAGATCCTTCCAAAGAAGGCCTCCTATAATTTGTTATAGATGTGGTGCTAATGACCATGTGGGTAATTATAAAGGGTGTCCTGCTTGGAACAAAATTTGTGTCAAATGCAAAAAGTCTGGTCATTTTACAAAAATGTGCAAATCCACCCAGAAAATTAATTTCTTATCACATGAGGAGTATGATGACTGTGAACAACCTTCTGAAATTAATACAATGTTGTGTGTTGGTGATACCGAGTGCAAAGGCTTTCCTAGTGACATTATTCTTATTAATGGTGTAGAAATCTCCATGCTTATTGACTCATGTGCTTGGTACACCATAATTGGCAAAGATGTTTTTGACAAATTTTGGTCCTCAAAAGAACTTTTACCACCTGACATACATCCTGGAGGGTATACAGGGAAAAGGATAGGCCTTGAAGGTTATATGTGGGCAGAAATCAGGTTTAAAGATAGAACTACCAGGGGGAAGGTATACGTCTCCTCGAAAGGGGCATCTATCTTATGCTGGCCCCATCAGTTTGATTTAGGAATCAAACTCGATCCTAATGCTTCTCCTCCCGTATATGTAGTTCCTCCGGAAAATGACTTTATCTTCCAACTAAAAAAAGATTTTCCATGCATTTTCAATGATAATTTGGGAGTTTTCGCTAATTTCAAACACCGCATTATCCTTAAGGAATCTGCTGTTCCTGTCCGACATAGAGTCAGAAATGTACCCTTGGCCTACCGTGATAAATTAAAATTAATTTTATCTGATTTAGTTTCCAAAAAGATCATCGAACCAGTTGAGTCATCCCCATGGGTTTCGCCCGTTGTTTTATCCCTTAAAAGCAACGGCGAGCTTCGTCTGTGTGTAGATCTCCGCAGCTTAAACAAGGAGATCTGGATTGACAGACATCCTTTACCCAACATACACGAGCTCATTTCCACTCTCTCTGGCGCCTGTGTTTTTTCCACACTTGATCTAACCAGCGCTTACCATCAGGTAATTTTACACGAAGACTCTAAATTCCTAACCACTTTCATTACACCTGAGGGTTTATTTCAGTACTGTCGTATGCCTTTCGGCCTAGCTAGTGCTGCTTCCGTCTTCCAACGCCTTATGAAGACAGTTTTGGAAGGATGTGAGGGTGCAATCGCTTTCCAGGACGACATCCTAATACACGGAAAAAATTTTGAGGACCACGATAAAAACTTGGTTAAAGTTTTAAAAAGTATACAAGATTATGGGCTCACACTTAAATTATCGAAATGTAAATTCAGACAGAGTCAGGTCGAATACCTCGGCCATGAGATTTCAGCTCTGGGGATCAAACCAAAACTCAACCACATCAAGAGTATATCCGAAGCCCCTGCTCCCTTGAACAAAGATCAACTTGTTTCTTTTCTTGGTCTCACAGAATTCTATAGTAAATTTGTTAAAGATTATGCTTCCAAGGTTCATCCTCTCAGGGTGTTATTGAAGAAGGATGTAAAGTTTTTGTGGAATAATGATCAGCAGCATGCTTTTGAATTACTTAAACAAGAAATTATTAGTGCTCCTTTCCTAAGACCTTTTGATCTAGAGGAAGAATGCATAGTGTGTGTGGATGCGAGCAACGTTGGCTTAGGTTCAGTCTTAATGCAAAAAGACAAGGGCGAAGAGTACGTTGTGTCATATGCTTCAAGAACCTTGCGAGGCGCTGAGTTTAACTACTCCACAATTGAAAAAGAGCTACTAGCTTGCACCTGGGCCTCTGAACATTTCAGGCAATTTCTTTGGGGAACCAGATTTTGTTTAAGAACAGATCACAAACCTCTAATCAATATGCTGGCAGCTGGTGGTGGCAGGACTTTAACAGCGCGCCTAGCACGCCTTGCAGCCAAATTGCAAGAATTCCAATGTACTGTTGAATATGTTCCTGGGCGGTTAAATGTGCACGCCGACTGCATGTCCAGGTTGCCTTTGGTCAATTCCATTTTTTCTGCTGGTTGGTACAATGAATCTGATGTTGTTTCTAATATTGATGATGTCAACGACTGTGGTCCAGCTGGTGTTTCCCCTAGCATCTCCGAAATAGAGTGGAGGGAAGCTATGGCAAATGATTCTGACCTTGCTTCTTTAACCAGACACTTACAGTATGGTTGGCCTCATGAGCGATACTTATCTGAGGACATTCTTTCCTTTTTCAAGGTAAATGATGAACTTATGTTTGACCAAGGGTTTGTGTTTCGTGGTGACAAAATTATTCCTCCCACTTCTTTGAGGGAAAGAATTATTTCCATGGCCCATGAAGGCCATATGGGCATGTCTGGCACCAAAAGACGCATACGCGAATTCTACTGGTGGCCAGGTGTAGACAGAATGGTCGACAAATGGGTTCGTTCGTGTTCCCCTTGCGACAAAAGTGACAAAACAGTTAAACCTTTGTCTGTTACCACTTCTCCTATTGAATTTGTCCCTTGCCCCTGGAAGAGATTGGGCATTGACATAATTGGACCTCTTAACTTGTTTTCCCAACAAAATGTGTTTGGTCTGGTCCTTATCGATTATTTTTCTAAGTGGCCAGAACTAAAAATTGTCGACAAAGTTGGTTCCACTCAAATTATCCAATTTCTTGATGAGGTTTTCTGCAGGGAAGGAATTCCCGCGGAGATAGTGTCAGACAATGGCCCGCAATTTATAAGCAAAGAATTTTTGTCATTTATCCAGAGGTGCGGCATCGTGCACAAAAGGGTGTCGAATTATAATCCACAAGCCAATGGTCAGACGGAACGCTTTAACCGTGTCATCAAAGAGTCTATTCAGCTGGCTATTAAGAGCAATCTAGACTGGAAAAAAACCCTGCGTTCCACCTTACTGTCTTACCGCACCTCACCTAACTCCGTTACAGGGTTTTCACCCTTTGAATTGCTTAGAGGCAGAAAGCCTGGCTCCAAACTTCTGCCTTGGTGGATGAAAGTTAAATTACCGGTCGATCCTTCTGTAGATCCTGCTTGTGTTAAGGACAGAGTTTTGAAGTATCAGGAAAAAATGAAAGCCAATTTCTTGTCCACTAAAAGCTCCGGTCAGAAGGTCAGGGTGGGTGACTTTGTCCGCGTGAAATTAGGCAGGGCTTTTGACAATAAGTGGAATAAGTGGTCAGACCCTTGCAAGGTTATTGAAGTATTTTCAAAGGCTGTGAGAGTTGAGGATGGGAAAATATGGAATTTTAGAAGGATTTCTCTGTGTAAAGGTTCAAATTCTTCTAATGTGGAACCCTACTCTGCACCATCCTCTTCTAATGACTTGACCACTGCTAAAACTTTGTGTGATCAAAATGATGCATCTTTTTCTCCTTTGTTTAACTCTTTTGACTCTGAGAACCAGACTGTTGATCCTGTTGTTTCTGTACCTAATAACTGCAGTACATCCATGACTGATAACAGCAATCTGATCAATGAACCACCCTCTAGCCATGTCAATGACCATGTTACTGGAAATGTTCCCATACCTTGTCCTATGACTTCTAATGATGATAATTCCTCTCTTAGGAAAAGCATTCGTGTAAAGCATACTCCTGTAAAGTTGCATGATTACTACCTTTAAGTTTTTTTTTTGCCTTTTTTTTTTGTTTTTTTTTAGGGGGGAAGGTGTGTAGTATTCTATTCTGTGCTTCACTCTCTTCTCATCCTTGTACTTCCCTTCCTATGTTCCATTCAGAATTGTTTTGGTTCTTACTGCCTGAGGATTCTTAGGGATCCTTGGGAGTGTAGTGTTCTATTAAGATCAGTTACAGCTGTGCATCTGTTCGTGGTGGTTGTGTAAGCTGTCTCCTTGGAATAAACTGGACTGATCATCAAGAAGCCTCCTTGTATTTACTACACCGACCAGTAAGAAAGCGCAAGAAGCTGAGACACATGCAGCAGAACTGTAGATAAAACATACATCAGAATCCTACCAGAGCTGACCTAGCCATGCCTCCTGTGGTGATGTAATCAATACAAACAGTAAATATTGTAGGTCAAAGATGAATAAGTGGCACACAAAAAATAGTATGAATTTGAACAATAATAAGCCAAGACACTGATTAACAATGGTAAAAGCTAAGCAACCGACCACTCCCATGAGGAGTTAGAAGCCCTCTTTTTACTTGTACAGCAACACGAGGACACATCAACGCACAGGCTGTCCACAGATCCTGAAAACATGTATTATCAAGTAAATGGAGAGTATCACTGCTTCAGGCTCCAATCCACCACATCAAGAATCAAACCGCCTGCCAACTTTTCATCAATGTCAAAAAGCTAGTGCCCAAGTTAGCAATTACTTCATGATGACCGCGAAAGGGATCCCAAAGAAAAAAAGATTCCCATGGCATTCTACGCATTGAAGGCAAAAGATGTGTTTTCTTAAGTATTGTTTCGAACCACTGACCATGTTTTGCTACCGCAGATGGCTACTAAATGATGTAGATGGGATCACATGTTTCACCAGCATCAACCGCCAAAATGTACAAAACGATGGTTCTAAATTTCTGGCAGCCACCTCAGACTGGCCCGTAGCCCCATGGAATTCTGTAAATGAGCAAAACGTGCTAAAAGTCCACCCAGAAAGTGATGACTTTCCACTGCATAAATAAAGACCGGTAAATAAAGCACAGAATTAGTGCCACACAAATCACAGCGCACTCCCTCATTCTGAGTAGGGAAAAGAGCTGGCCCGCCGTACAATTGACAGCGCTACCATAATAAACAAAAACAATGGCAAATCAGAAGCTATTGCGACATCCCTTTTGCAGAGCGTCGGCCCCCAAAGCGGGAACAAAACACACACTTATGGTCCGCTGCAAAGTGATTTAATTCCTGAAAGAACTCACAGAACACAATCCAAAGCATTTCGGTCACAGGGCCTTAATCACAGGTCCCCTGATCAAGGTCTTGTAGTTACAAGATTCTGTAGCAGCAATGTTTACCACACAATCAAGGATTTATCATATCTGCCACTTAATTTGTAAAATTTGCAAATTTCACCAAAAAAAATGTTTTTAGCTCAAATGGATAAAAACAATACTTCCAGGGAAGGTTCTTGATAATGTGCATTTTTTTGGAAAATTTTGGCAACCTGGCTTTATAATTTGGTCCTATTGACCTCGACAGTGATGAAGCTCTGCAGAGTGATGGGGGGTGGGGGTGGGGGTGGCGGGGGTGGTTCATTAGGTTGATGAAATCCATGTTTGACAGGGAACAGTGACATATGTTTTTTAAAGAATTGCATTACTACATTTTGCACAATAAAAAGCACCCAAATATGAAGCACAAAGACAGACTATTAACAGTTATCTGTGTAATATAACCGAATATTGCCTATAGATGGTAATATAGAACCCTACTACGTCACTGTTATGTACTTTGCCTCGTACATGTTTATTCTGGGGTACATACATGGCTTGAAATGGCAGTTTTGTTGGAACTAAAAGTTACAATAAGCACCGACTGGATTAAGAATGTTTAGGTGTATGAGGCAAGAATAAATTGTTGATAAAACATTGGATGATTGTGAGGGCGCTGGATTTATGTAATTTTGTGGCTGCTGTGTTTGTCACATAATTATGTACTGACAGTGTTTGAAGCATACTTCGAAGATTTCACATGAAAAGCTTTCTAGCTCAAATGAATAAAAAGAATACTATCGGAGAACGTTCAGCATGATCTGCCTCTTTCCACATAACTTAGATAACCTTGCTGCATACGCATAGTGGTCCCCAGCATTGACAAAGCTCTGCAGTGATGTTTGGAGGACTGTAATTAGGATTGTGAAAGCCGTATTTCACAGTACCTGTAAAATATGCTATATTATATATATATATATATATATATATATATATATATATATATATATATATATATACACACACATATACACACACTATATATGTGTACCCAGTCAGTGAAAATAAACATTACCCAATGATGTCTGTTATTTGGCGCAACTACACTAATAAAGTTATGTTCACACATTAACTACTACAGTGCAACAGTCAACTCGAGGTTATTTACCACAGTACAGCAAAGCTGACATGAAAAAACCCTGTTTACTGCCTCACAGATTACATACCTCAATTATTATGCTTAGTCAAACAAATCTTCTAATTGTCACAAGGCTGCTTCAATATGATTCCCTTTACCGCACAATTTAACTCCCTGTCATCCTGGTTTTGATGAAGTATTTTTTAACAAATACACACAAAAAATGCCAGGTCATAAACCATATATGCAGATGCACAGAGTAAAATTTCCTATTTCATAATCCACTCGCGGCTTTGCCCCTAGTGAGTCATACCCCTCTTCACACTCAAGAATGCCAATAAATAGCATAGTAAACCCTGCACACATACAATATAAACATAAAACATGATTTTAACATGCCACAAGCCAAGAAAAAAAAAAACAGGTCAGATGAAGGCGATCACAAAGAATGCGTCACAAAGCAGCAAGTTCCTAACTGTGTACTGTAAAGGTGGGGGAAGATGGTTGTGAGCCTCTTAAATTGGCTTCACCCGGGTGATGTTATCACTCTGACAGCTCATTTCTAATTGAAACAAATAAGCAGCACATCCCTTATTTAGTGAACCCCCCTTACTTGCTTCAGCCAATCAAGATAACACACCATGTAATGTTGACCCAATCAACATGCGCTTTGGTGTCTCCAAGACATGTGGAATCGCACACAGAGCTGCAAACCAGACAGGAGCCCGTTACTTTCAATCGGACATTCTACAGCCCAGAATCTCTTCCCTTGAGCCTTGAGAAAGCACTGGCTCTGCTCACCACACTATAAATATCCATCCTATACAGTCTCGTCCAGTTACAAACAAAAAACATGAGGGTCGCCCATGTCGCTTCCTGCTATGCATTTTCACAGTGCGCGGAGCAATTCCCCACAATGCTTTGAAAACTAGTGCTAGATAATGGCGGCAAACAAAAGCTGCTTCAGATATTAATCTGCCTGAAAATGAGGGGGGACTTATTTTCTTTCTATGTTAGGTTGTCACTCCCCTGCGAGGGCTCCGCATCTTCTCCGTCCTTGACGGCCACCCCTTGATTGGTAAAGCAGCTGTCGGTGACGTGTGTGGACCTGTGCCGATAGTGTCCAGGTAGGCGCAGTAGCGGTCTTGATTTCAGCACTCTATAAATAGCGCACCTTTATGGATTTTTGTATTGATGTGGCTCAGCTGTACACAGATGGACTAGGGCACTGCATCAATCTATGTCCTATTGGAGCACTCGACACAGGGATACCCAAGGCCTACAGTATTCTCACCAACGCCGCATCAGTCGATCAGTTTTTGGCCACATGCAGACTGTGCACAAAACACCTACGTCAAACCAAGAGTTTACGATAAATAACAAAAAAGTAAGAAAAAGGCGTAAATGGACACCATAAAATCAGGGCCTCCATGGAACTAACCAAGGGGATGTAAGGGTTATCAAGGAGTCCAGGCACAGAGCACACACTCGATACTGGACGCACCTTGCATAAACAAAGAAAGCTCACAAAAAAGGAAAAGTGTGAAATAAGTAGACAATGCCATTCAGCAAGGAAACCGAAACGTGGTTAGAAACACTAAACCAAGGAAGGATCAAGCACTGCTGTGAACAAAAGAAAACCGCAATAAATATGGAAATAATCCTACAAAATATGTTATGCTTACACGCATCTATAGTGTGTTTACAGAGGAGATGTCCTGTATTCCAGGGTGGGAGTGGAGAGAAAACCTGCGACTCACCACTTAAGCAAAATAAACCTTAATGCATTCACAGGCAAACACGCTGGGTTATACTCTTTGGTATTTATATGACGTTTTGTGTCGCTTATTTATTTTTTTGATTAATGGAGTCTTAAATTTCACTGTAGTCGCTTCAGACCGCTACGCTGTCCCCCTGGCCCTGAACTGTTAGAAACTGAGTTGAACGGCAACCCATTCTCCGACTGGCAGAGCTCCACCTCCTCATTTAAGGGGTAACATTAATGTCTGCGGGTAGTATGAGCTCTAAGAAAACGGCAGTGTCATACTTTCATGTCACACAAAAAAGGCAATTTTGTACCTTTCCTTCCCAAATCCTGCACCATGGCATCTCTGGTGGGTAGTCTCCTATGCGGATGACACCCAGATCCTCGTCTCTCTCCCAGTCAGTTACGTCATCTGCCGCCAATTTCAGATCTTGCATGGAGGCAGTCGGCCAATGGATGATTCACAATTCATTAAAACTGAACGGGGAGAAGACTGAGGTGATGGTGTTTGGAGGAAGGGAAGAGATCTGGTCTGCTGAGTGGTGGCCGGACTCATTGGGTGCCTGCCCCGATCCCACCTCCTCAGCTAAAAATCTGGGGGTTATGATCGATCCCACCCTTAGTATGTGCCAACAGGTCAACAGGACTGTATCGACCTGTTGGGGGATCATCCACATACTAAGAAAAATCAGGCACTATCTTTCCCTTCAGGCAAGAAAGCAATTGGCCGTCGCACTTTCTGGGCTCTCGTCTGGACTATTGCAATGCGCTGTATGCTGGACTGAATAAAAGTCAGCTACAATGCCTGCAGGTGGTCCAGAACGCAGCAGCGAGATTTGTTCTCGATCTACCTCGACGTGCCTCTGCCACCGATGCCCGGAAGCAGCTCCACTGGCTTCCCGTCGTGGACCGTATCCTCTTTAAGTCCATGTGTATGGTCTATAAAGCTTTAGCTAAAACCAGCCCTACTGGCATTGGATCTATCCTGTCTCACTACAATCCTGGCAGGAACCTCCGTTCCTCATATAAACTTCTTCTTTCCGTGCCCCGTGTCAGGAAGACCAGATGGGGGGGCAAGGCCTTTTCCAATCTGGCCCCAAATTGTGGAATGCTCTCCCTCTTGAAGTAAGGTCTCTCCCCACTCTCCAAGCTTTTAGATCTGCCTTAAAGACCCACCTCTTTGTACGCGCATACCTGTAGTGGTGCTCTGCAAATTCTGATCTTTTTGATTGCGCGATACAAATTGCATAATAAATAAATAAATAAATAAATAAGGAAGACGAGCAAGCTGGGCTGGCATTTAGTTCAGGCCCAGAAAAGGGTTCTCTAAACACCCGCTTGCCAGCCCTAAGAGCCAAGATTACCCCCGAAACGCCCAGGTTCCACAAATACATATGTTGCTGACTGGGAGATGGGACACCGCTACACGAGAGCGCTTCCCAAATCCTGTGCGAGGCCTCAAGCGCTCTTCCTCTATAGGATCCTGCTGTAAAAGATAGCTGACGTTTGCATGTGGGATTCAATATCCTATACACAATATTTAGATATGCTCCACCTATTCATCATCTCTTATCAGTGTGTGCCCTGTACTGCTAAGAGTCAACGGTGTGATCCCAAGGGCACAAAGAGGATTTAGGTTTGCATGCTTGGACTTGTTTTTGCTGATCTTTGTTGGCCTTTGTTTGTCCCACGTGGTTGAGGGCTGTTGTGAGTGAGCGAGAACGGACTATGCATCAAGCTGACAATGGGAGCATATGAAAGGAAACAAAATGAGGGTCAAACTGAGAATACCACCCTCAGCAACTCTGGAGGCAACAAAAGGTACAGTTTTGTGAGAACGTGATGGAGCTGGCAAAATACTCTCTCTGGGAACCAGTGTCTGTTCATCCACTACCAGGTCAGGTAATGTTCAGACTAGAAATGTCCAATGCAGCTTACTTCAGGGTGAGACAACATCAGAATGTGGATTTTAGAACATCTAATGCCACTACAGAAAAATAATAAAAATCAGCAAACATAAGCCCTTTTGCACAAAGGTGAAAGAGGAAGTTGATGGAAGGTATACAAACAAATAAATCAATACACATTAATGGCTCCAAAAGAAAATGCCTTCTCGGCAACGCCAGCATTTACAAGTACTTGCAAACAGATTGCTCACCCTAAGCTCAAGTGTTAGCTGTCAGTAACTTGGTAGGGTGTGCCACTTGTTCCATAGGCAGCCACGCTGACATCAGGAAGACACAACAATTCATAGCCTTATTCAAAATGGTGTCTTTGATGACGTACTAGACCACTCACGGACGCTGCAGCGGCACTCATGCTGTCACTAATTGACAGCATCAGTCTCATTTTTCAATTCCAGCAGGCATTTCTTTGTTTTTTCTTATTCGTGCCTTTCTATTACTAGTCTGCAGAATCACTCTCTCTTTATTATCTTATCACCTTAACTGATTGATGTCTGTCTCACAGCCTGTCTTCTCTCCTTATCTGTCTCTCCACTGGATGCATTCCAGGAGTTGTCCCTTCATTCTCTCGGCACCTCTCGGTCTGTGGCAGTCTCCTACACTATCACCGATCCCTTTAGTGGGGATGTCCTGGCCCCCTCAACTTTCCTTCCTTCATCCCAATCTCTGCCCGCTTCCTCGGGGGGACACTCCTATTGCTGTCTAGCTGCCAATTACCCTAACCCACAAACTGCCACCCCACCCCCATTCACATGTGAGGATGCTGTTGCTAGGTACCGAATGATTCAATTTCAAAACCAGTTCAATAAATGGCTGAGGATAGTACAACATCATGTGAGATAGATCTAGCAATTGACCCCATATTGACCCCAAATCCTTTACTATTTAACTATGATGAGTCGCATACTGAGTGGGACATGTCTGGCTACAGAAAGAAATATCTTCCCTTCTTCCAGGGCGCACCTGTGAGGTATAAAGTCCAGCTCACTTCATCACGGATTCCTGGGTACATTGACAGATGTGTACACATGATAACTTATTTACTAGTAACCTGTTACTTAAGCTGACCTAGTGCCCTCCACTTTCCATAACCAAAAGAGGACATAAAAAGCAAAAAACATGCATAAGGGAGAGGAGTTGACCTAACGGCTAGGGCGGTCTACGTTGAATCTGGAGAACTGGGTTTGAGTCTCAGCAATGACGCTGAACATCCTGTGATTCTGGGCAAATCACTTAATCTCCCCGTGCCTAACAAAAATGAATGTGTCCTCATGTAATGCAACTGGTGCTATGCAAAGCACTCTGATACCCGATTTGGTTCAAGTTTGCGCTATATAAAACTCTGTAAAATAAAATATAAAATAAAAAATAAGACATATTTAGTCTCCATGAACTCAAGCAAACTAACAAGTCAATAGGACGGACACTTTAAAGAACTCGTAGGACACTAAAATCTCCATGCTAGCCAATGGTTGGCTGAGTCAGTCCAGTTTAACCTACAGCTTAAACAGTCCTTTAAACGTATTTACACCACTAATGCGAATTTACTCAGCATCAACACAGTCTTAGGGATCTTCGCGGGAGGCCCTGAAAAGTATCATTACCAGGCAACACTGTGTGGACACGGATCGTTGATCAGCAGCTACAAACACTTATTTCTTGCTGATTTTCGGCTATAAAATCCTCTTTCCTTGAATCAGACATGGTGGAGAACCATCGCTGTGAGCTGTGGCATCAGAATATTAAGTCTTTAATGTTCTGTTCTCACATACCGAAACAAAATATGGGGAAGGTAAAAACATATTGGTAAGTATAGTTTTACTACACATCAATCCACACATATGTATGTGCGCGTAGAGTTTCTGGGTCAAAATTTTGAAGTGATCACAAGCTGCGACGGCGGCGGGTAATGCCGTGTCCGGTGGCAGTGGTGTTTAGCACTTAATATGTTTGGAGATCAGTGTATCATCGGTATCGGTTTTCGCCGGGTGCGGTGAAGACCGCGCACTCTTGAAGTGCCGTCTGCCTTGACAAACCCGACCAGGACCGGGTTGGAATTATCACCGGTCCCCCGACACCTCCTTTCACGACCCGTCTACAGCCCTGAAGAGTCACGGGTTATCATCCTTCTTGACGAAACACGTGTCGGCTGGTCTCTTGTTCCAACTATATGCATTCCAATAAAACGACACAATAAGAACACATTTGTACGTCTCCATCCTTGCTACGTTGTTTGTAATCAATCATATCACACATACCAAGTTGTGTGCATCGGAATTTCCTTACTAAGATCCTAAACCAGAGCCCGATCTGACAGACTGGAGAGAAATATGAAATAGTCTACACTTCATCTGGTGATGAAGGCTTTGTTTAATAATGCTGTTTATCAAGCCATGTTCTGGGGTGTCAACTAGTTAGATGGCCCCACTAAGAGACATCAGATTTAGATTACATCACGATAATATATTTGACACCACTCACTGTAAAACATTTGTAAAAAAATGTGAACAAGACAATATTAAAATATATATTTATGGGGAAATTAAGCTGCGTACGGGCAGATAGGGAAATTAATTTATTTTTCCTTTTTTCAAGAAAATCCTTTTAATAGTCAAAGAAGAGGCTTTGTTAAAAGAAGACCTCATTTTCGAGAAACACCAATCCTCCCTGGAGTTGCAGCAAACTCACCCACACACTGTGAGTGCTGTGGAATCTGAATTCACCAAACACACATGGCAAACATCTAATTTGGTGTACTTGGGACCATTCAATCATTATGGAATAAGACTGGCTTTCATGGAATCTGAAGACTGGAAAGGGAGGTGACAGCATGGAGTAATCAAACAATAACACACAGCCTTATAACAAAGCAAACCAAAAAACAGCAAAAAATAGCCCCTTTTAACATGTCTGCATCACCATTTGCCTGTTTTCTGCTTACGCCACCACTCCTGGAACCAAGAAAAACACCTAGAAATCCCAACCAAAGTAAAAATAACAGAACGCAACACGCAAATCATAGCGAGAACCCTGCCGTATGAGAACACAGAAGGCTGCTCTAAATATTTCCTGGTGTCGATTATCCCTGCTGTGTAGAGATGGGGCCAAGTTGGAAAAGATGTGGAATATTGAAACAGATGCACGGTATCAGCTGTTGCAGTTTATGGTCTTAAACCCCTGCAGCTCCTCAAAAGAAAGACACAAGAATGAGCCACCTGTCAACGGGCGAGTTAACCAACTGCAGACAGCAGACTGTGCACTCATTAAAACACCCAGATACTGGCCCTGCTCAGTTTCAAAGTCTATCTTAAATTTAGATCACAAAAAAAGTTACTGGGGTATTCCCTTATTCCTTTTGTGCCTCAAGAAAAACATATTAGGGCACAAAGGTGGTTCCAATGAGAATAACCACGCAGCCTGAATAGTTAATGCATGTCAGTTATATGACCCGCCCACACTGCTACCTGAACATTACTCTGATCTTATAGGGAGAAATTACACAGGTTTAAATAGGATCATTTTGACCATCCTGCGGAATACTCTGAGAGTCTGAGTACCATTTGATGAACCATCAATTCTTTCTACAGGCATATACCACACTTGGGACTCGGCCTGCTTTACCAGCACAGCAGTACTATCACAACTAAAGCTGGTTAACCAATCAGCATTGGAAAGTTCAAAGGTTCATTTAACACACGAAATATCCGACCGATGACGTCGGATTGTACACAGGTCCCTGCTGTAGGCACCGTGACCCTTGAACTCTCTCCACCTTCTATGACCTAGCTTTGAAGGCAATTACACTTGCACACCAGATGTGTCGCACCTTCTGCAACCTGTCTTTTCGGTCTGGGCTGTTTCGTCAGATCACAATTGAATTGTAGTGTATTTTACTTTCTATCATGTTGCTTTTATTCCTGGTACTGAAATACATTCCAACTTGCAGGAACCGACTCATTAAAAGACAGAACGGAGGTTACATTTATTTCCCAAAACAAGTTGTTAATCATTGCACCTTTTTTTCGACTAGGTCTGATTCATATACTGCACAAGCCAACTGCAAGTGACATGCTCTGTACATAGTAAAATGATCAAAGGTAGGCGTGATGGGGAGGGCACTGTGCATCCCACGAGAAGAAAGGCCTCAAAGAGGCCCTCAATGGCATCCTTAATACAACTGTCTGGTTATTGATCCTCAGTACGCAAGTCTATATAAACCAGTTTTGTAATTAGTTATATTCTCCGTCTGTGATGCTCATGTTAAGGGATCCCTCCCATCACTCGATGACTTCCTATCAAATATAACATCTTCAAAGTACATAATGTGGCCTCGACTATGGCAAAGCAGACCTTATGGTCTCCTACTGGAACACAGGAAAAGGTTCTTTACTGTGAGCAACCTGCACCTGAGAATACATTTTAACATTAACAATATTCAGTCCCAATCAACCTGGTACACAAGTTAGACAGACATCTTGAAAAAACCAATAACTCAAGCAGAACTTCGTAAAGGCAGGATTAGCATAGTTTCTAGTGTGCAAATTCCACAAATGAAGAGGATCTTTTTGTAGTTGTTAAGTGCCAATCGCCTATCACAGACCCAGGAGGCACTGCCTTAAGAGTGATGCTTTGGGATATGCAAATCTGCTAGTTTACTCCTACGAATAGTAACTTTGGGGGAAGTCCCCTACATTCACTATGAGGTACCCACACTTCCGCGCCCATACTACTCTGCACTTCGAAGCTCATGCTTGACCAACTGAGGCATAAGGAGCTGAAATGGTATTTTATGGTGCAGTAGCTTTTGTAAAATGCTGAGATGCCCAAGAGGTTTCCTGGCGCTGGCAAAAAAGGTATAGAGAAATGGGAAGCTATGAACACAAAGAACTGATGGTCTGTATTAAAGGTGTGTTTTAAGCCTTTTACAGAACTTAACACTGGAAATGCAATGAAGTCACGGACAGCCCATTCCAAACGGAACAGAAAAAGGCTTTTTTCCACTCAGAATCTCACTGCAGAAAACATGAACCAAAAACAGCTGGTATAGAAACCAAAGAGAAAGTGATGGTCTACGTGGTCTGAGTTATGGTTGAGGAAATAAAGATGGATCCACATATGGACTAATTATTGGTTACTTATTAGGATTCTCTCAGAAATCAGTAAAGAGACAAGCAGTGAAGGCTGGGCTTAAAAGTTTTTTCCACCACCATATGACGGTATTCTGAAGTTGAAAAATGTAGTGCGTTAGACCTCTGTAATGGTCAGAGCTACTAAAGCGCTGAGAAGCCTACGAGTTCTTATTACCAATGCAATTGATCCTTTTCTCATCTCAGTTGATCCCAAATTCACCTGTCATCTTACTTGCCTTGGTACTCAAGCATGAATTACTGAAGGACCAACTCAGGAGGATGTAGGCTGAGGGTGGAGGCTGTTACCCTTCTCCTGAATGGCACACTAGGTGAGCATGGGGACTCGGGTTGGTGGGGGCGGCAACGCAACACGAAAAAGTGGACATGCCTGTAGAAGTCTGATGAACGGGTGAGTATTTCGTCAGACAGTCCCAAGGCCCTTTCGTCTACACAGGAAAAAAAGCAGAGTCTGAAATTCACAAGAAGATACAAATGCTGCAGTATCAGGTACTGACTGATATCTGATTTAACTCTGCAATGCCTTCCAACATACAAAGGGAAAGGCACTGGGATACTACAAAAGGTAATCGTTTCAGCACTTGGCGTCAGAGACACAGAATGTCACCATTCAGGAGTAAAAATGTGCCAACCATGGCATACCACTTATAATCACAAATCAGCCAGTGGGAAGAAAAGTTGAAATATATAAAGGTGTGATTCAAAAGAGGTTCAGGACCCAGTCAGGAGGGAAACTGCCTTTACATCGTGCTCTGGGGACACAGGGAGTGACTCGTAGGAAAATGAGCAACAACAACAAAAAATCACCAAAGTCAAACTGTACAAAATGCTAAGCAGGAACAAGCAAAGGGGCAATGACGAAAGGCAAGTGGCTGGGTGACTGCAGAACAACACTGACCTCGCTCGCTCTCTGCTGCTGTCAGAAAGAAACTTCATCTGCACAACCGAGTTAAGTTCACAAAGATGCCACAGACACTTGCGGTAAGTCTTAAAGATGGAGGTGCCAGGATCAAGCACCGCTTGCGGAGGCCAAGTAAGACCTCTAAAGTAGTAGGAGTGACAAAATTCCATTTTATAACGAGGTATCACACTATTAAACCAGCCTGAACCCAGACAGTTCGTCTCCACAAACAAAATAAAAAGAACATCAACAAAATTCACAAAGGCTGGAGAGCACACGTGGAAACTGAGTGCTTCTTGGATTGCGGATTCTTAATAGTATAACAACACTTGTGACATTTACATTTAACGGGCATCGGTACATCAGTTTAGGCAGAGTGGCAGAGAGGGCGTGTGTGAGACAGTGAATGTGTGAGAGGCCCTAATCAAGTACCTGCTGGCTCCTGTCCGCTGGGTTCTTCATCACTGCCTGCCGGAAGCTGTTATCCACATAAGATGCCATTGGAAAGCCTTGGTGGTCCACCGCCGTCGTCGACAGGGGGCAACTGTTGTCCAGCTCTCCTGAAGGGCCCAAACGCATTGGGCCCTTGATCTGTCCTTGGCTGCAGGGTCCACTCACACTATCCAGTCCAATGGGGTGAACACTCGGCTCTTCTGTAGACAGGTGTCCCCCCCCCAAAGGGGCCCACTCCGGGTCCTGCTCACCGCAGAGCTCCCGTCTGGCAAAACACACTCCTTCGAGGCTGTGAACAACAGTCTTCTTCCGTCCCAGATTCAGCGGCACCGTAAATGGACGACGTTCCAAAAACTTAGGTCAAAAACATTTATTTCAAGGCCGGAGAATGGGAATCTATAATATCCTTTTCATGGAGAATGTGTAAAAATGAAGAACGGGATGCGTCACCACCGCTAGCTAACTGCACTAAAGTGGCACTGCCATTTCCCGCTTCCTTAAAACTCTGAATAACCTCAGAAGCCGTGTAAACCAATCTCCCTAATGGGAGATGGGCACACCGTCTGCAATCCCCGAAAGTAAAAACGTCCTATCACGGAAGGTCCCTTCCCTCCTTGCTTAAGTTGACCTACTGCTGTCCAGAGTCTGTTTACTACATTTACCCTTTGACCCCCCACTCACCCTCTGACCAAGAGGCTTCGCCTTCTCTTCCCTATCAATTCAGCCCTGTCCCTCACTCAGACCTCACTCCTCCCATTGCAAAAACCTACTGCCCTCCGGCCCTGGGTCGGCATCACCTCTGCCCATGGGACATCAGACCGCTGCTTGGGGGCACCCTATTAGAGGGGTCTAATGTCTCAACCCCAACAAGGAGGCAGTGACAGAGAGAAGAAAAGCCACAGGTAACATCTGAGCTCCTGGGAGTAGGGAGGGCTGAGAGGGGCAGCGAGTTGTAAAAGCCGTCTGAAGAGAAGAAAGAGCTTTAGAAGGAAATGAAAACTGAAGATACTAAGGAAGAAGATACATATCTCCGAGTGTGGAGACAGGTAGAATAAAGACCTTAAAGCGGAGTGAGGTGGGTGGCTTGGGGCAGGGAGATGGAACAGTCAGATTAAAGAGAAGAGGGGCAGGGCAAGAAGAGATAAAGATCGGACAGAGAGGGTCAAAGAGAGTAGGCGCAGGTGGTCAGAGAGAAGTAACGGGACAGGAGGCAGAGAGTTGACAGAAGAGGGCTACAGGGCAGTGCCAAGGACAGATGTTATCCCAGGGGTCTGAGGGGACCTGTTAGGGTGGGATCCACGCACGGGCCTAATCTGAGCACCGGTGACCACGGGAGTGCAGCGGCTGGTGGCGGGCAGAGCCCAGCGCGAGGGCCTGCCCCCTGCCCGTGTGCTCCTGGAGGCTGCGACTCTGTCCGGAGTGCTCGGCTCCGGGGGCAGCGGTGGCGGGATCCCTCGCCCCTGGTGCGGCTCTCCGCGGCGGCTGCTCCGGGTCTCTGCTGCTCTATGCGTCCCTCCCGACTGCTGCTGCATGATCCCGGGGCCGGGCCCCGCTCGCCATCCGAGGGGCCGAGAAGGTCGGGGCGCAGGAGAAGCGGGGCAGCTGCGGGGCTCGGGGCGGCGCGCCTGTGGGCTCTAGCTCCGGGGCCAGGGCATGGCGTGAGTGCGGGCGGGCGCTGCCTCGGTCAGCCCCCGGCCTCAGGGATGCGGGGACCGGCGGCGGCTGCTTTGTGCGGCGGCTGAAACCATGGTGAGGGCTGGCGCGGCGCGAGCAGGGCGAGTCCCGATCCGGCGAGGAGGGGCGGGGCCGCGAGAGCCGAAGACAAGGAGGAGGAGGAGGCCCAAGGAAACCCAACTTCCACGTCCCCGCCTCCCCGACCGCCCGTCTCCAGCATCAGGCTCTCTAGCGCCACCTCGCCGCCAGCACGCCCCACTGCAGGGCGTCCATCTGCACCACTGCCGCGCCAGGGAAACTATGAACCGGCCATGCCCCCTGGGCAGCGGGGCATCCATCCATCCGGGCACTCGCACAAGTGGCTCGTGGCGGCGAACCGAACCGCCAAATCACTTCTAAACAAACAAACTGCACTGCTTAAAAACCGAAGTAAAAACAATAGGCTTTTCCTTATGTTGGGTTATTTATTTGTTTGCGTTGTGAGTTCCCTGATTGCTTGCTTGTTTGTTTATTTATTTATTAGCTCATTCATTCCTTTGTTAGTATATTTATTGGAGGGCGTATAGAGAGCGGACTTACCCCATACAGTGGCGGCCGATACAAAGTATCGGAAAAATAATATACCAGGCAGATGATTCAATAATATATACATATCACAGTAGAGAATTTACAGTTTCCAAAGGTTAAGAAAAAAGACTGTAATATGAAACAGCGGGAAATAAATCGATTTGTTATGCACACAAATACAACAAGCATTTGCAATGCAATAGGTCTCGCATTTACGTGAGTCTCAGGTGTTGACATTGCAAATAACAATGCCTTTTATTTTTGTTTTCGTTTTTAAAACATAAATAAAAGGCAGTCATTTACAATGCCAATAGCTTAAATTCATGTAAGCGCGAGACCTATTGCATTGCTAAATGCTTGTTTAGAGTTGTAGCTATTGGCGTTGTAAATGTAAATCTTTGTTACTCATGTGTTTTTTAGTGGATGGATGGATGTGATGGTAATTGTGTGTTTTACAATTAATTTAAAAGAAAGCATGTTGATCATGGGCTCTGGTGTGTGGGGCTTACTTGGATACAGTCTAAAGCAGGGGTACTCATAGTACGGCCCGCGGGCCAGTGGCGGCCCGGCAAGCCTTCCCTGGCGGCCCGCGGACCTTTCAGACATCGTACCCGAGTTTTTTTTTTTTTTAAATTAAAGGCTGTCTGCAACCAGAGCTCGACTCAGAAACTCTGCTGCCTGTGGGGGCCGGGCGATTTCCTCCGTAGTCAGAGTGGGGCTGCAGGGGCGCCTAGAGGTGAAAATAGCCTCATTAACATGCTAATGGTCTTTTGAAGACCTGTGAAATGCTTGGGTGCGGCTGTGTGCGCGCGCCTGGAAGCTGTCAGGGTGGGGTGGGGGGGGGGGGGGGGGGGACACACAGGCAGGGTCACGAGAAGGAGGCAGTCAGAGAAAAGGTGGAGGGACTGAATGAGGCACAGGCAGGCATTAGCAACAGGTTAATAACTACATTTAATTGTACATAGCGTTACATGGCACACTGGGGTCTCGGAGCGCCTAAAAAGAAACAGCGAGGCCAAAAAGTAAGAAAAGTCATAAAAACGGAGGACGTCAGTGGGGAGCTCAGGTTCCCTTCTCCCGAGCTCCCCGTAACCCTGGCGCAGATGCCTCTGCCCTCTCCGCTGATAACCACCTCCTGTAAAAGGGTGCCCTCGGCACTACCACACGCACAGACACAATGTCACGGGGCATCTCTGGCCCCACCACAGCACCATTTCAGCCCTCTCCTTACTGCGCCCGTTTATATCATTCCTTTGGTATAGTGCCACGTGCAGCCGGGAGCTGCTTCGCGGCACTTGAAAATGTAGAGGTGCTAGCTTAGAATAAGCAGAGACGTCTACCAGGGCCCAGCCCGCCGAAGAGGTCGTGTACAAGTGCCCACCAGCTCCGTGGCTGGAACAAGCCTGCGACCACAGTCTTCGGGAACCATGAGGCTGGGCGCGGGGTCACCACGGCAACCCAGGCGCCAGCTCCATGAAGGGGGGCACGTCTCTAGCTGGCAGAGGCGTCTAGTGATGGGAAAGGGGCATCACGGACGGAGCCCCTCCCTACAGCCTTTCTGACACTTCAAAGTAATAACTGTTCAGCTGGCACGTCTGTGATTCTTGTGCCGGGGGATCCTGGCAGTGCCAATGGGATTGTATATCAGGAAATGAAGTCCTGCTAGCCACCTTTCCTACCCAGTTCTCACTCGAATCTGTGTGGAGATACCCTTGCATTTGTGTGCCATGGTACAAAGTTGGCAGTGCCAACGGTCATTTCAACAGGGCAGTGAACCAGCTCCCACTCTTTGTATGCACTGCGTGCTCCATGGGGCACTTTAAAAGGTTATACGTGCCACTCTTGCCCTGGGGTACTTCATTCTAAAGTGGGCGAAGAAGTCATCACGAGATGGCGATGTGGGCAAGTCCAGCGAGCAGGTGCGCCTTCCCACTAATGAACTTCTATCATACCCCCTACAGGCGACAACTGTAAATTGGCACAGATACCCCTTTTGGGGTTTGGCGCAGAGCACACGACTAATTATGCCCCAAGCCCAGGCTGACTCTGCTAGGAGACACGGAGCAGTACAGCGAGCCCTCCGCTAACAACACAAGCACGTGTAAACTGGTATGGGAGAGTCACTCAAGAGATGCCGGGATACGATAACTCCAGGGTGAGAGAGTATGGGGTGATCGCAGGTGCGGGAGGGGGTCCCGAGTTTACACCCGCCTCACTTCAGAGCCTATGGACCACGTGGCTAGCTTCGTGAAGCTGTAGAAGTCCTCAGCCTTCCAGATGCCCCCAGTTGGTCCCTGTTAAAGTTCGTTCGCTTTATTTAATGGTGAACTATGTGTCCGCCTCTATTTCCTTCGAATATGTTCATATCTCAGATGGGTTTCAGTAATGTTGCACGAATCTTGCATAACCGCACTGCAAGCCCGGTCACCTCAAGGTCTCTGTGTGAGTTCAGGGTGTGGGTGACTGTTCATGACTGGGCATGATTGAGAACTGCAGCTGAGGCTGAAGGCAGTTCGACTTTCTGACAGAGTCTCGCATAACGGTGTTCTAACTAAATGCTCATCCAATCCTTGGCCTCTCTGCTGGGCGCCCAGAACGATGGCCACATGTGGGCCAATTGTAATGGCGATTCTATGGGAAAGTGTATGGTGGTATGCAGCTGTCAAAATAGGGACAGTGCCAATGGAAAAGAAAATGTGGGGCGTGTGAGAGGCGATGTTGAGGAGGAGGAGTTATAAGGAAGGATGTGTAGGAGAGAGTGAAAGACAGTGGTGCAGATGGCGTGAAATATGTGGATGGAGAGACTTCAAAAAGATGAGTGGAGCACTGTTGTACATAGCTTTTCCCTTTCTGTCCTCTCCCTGCCTGCCCTGGTTCCAACCTTCTAGACTGCTTACATGGTTCTCTCTGTGTCACCATCTGCCATTCCATTCTGTGTCAGTTACTCCCTGGCCAGATGAGGAAACGGTCCTGTTACTTTTCTGTCTGCTGTAATAAATCACTTACCTGCCACCTTTCCGGATTTGGAGTCTTCATTCTATTTACAACATTTTGGCGACTTCTGGACGGGAGCATCTGGCCAAATTTCGTTTACAGCCTAAGAAAAGACGAGCAAAACAGTGATCCGTTCCTCAACGAACCCACGAGTGTCAGCGCTTTGAATTCTCGACGACTTCTTATCCTGCAGCTGTCGGATGTCGAGATTTTCTGGATGTAATCAGCGTTTTTGCCTTTTTCCTCCGTGGTTGCTACCGACAGCGTCACTGGACAACCAAACCAAAGGTGCGTAGCAACGGAGTCCAACGTCGCGTTTGTTGTTCTTGTGTAGCCATAACAACTGCCTCGCCTACAACTGTTGCTAGCGGGTGTTTTTCTGATGAGCGTGTACAAGAGCTGGTTTGGGCATACCGCTCAACGCCCCATGGGCAAGCTGAAAAATCCCCTTTTGAACTGATGCGTGGTCGTTCCCCTGTTTCCAGGCTAACCCCTTCCTGGTTGAGGGAAGATAGTAAGCATTCTTCTCCTTTAAATGCTTCCTCTCTTCCCATATCCACTGGTGATTTGGTTAAAGTTAAGCCGGGTCGCTGCTCTAAGGGCCTCTCAAAGTTCAGTGGTCCTTTTCGGGTTAAGAAAGCTTTTCCCCAATTTGTTCTGCTTGAGAATGGTGCTAAGTGGAACTACAGAAGGGTTGCCTTATATCAGAAAGAAGTCTCAAATGCCCCAAATTGCAACCTTAATTCTTCTGAGACGGGCTGCAGTGGCTATATGTTGTCTGCTCGACGGGATTCTGATTTGCGTGGTTCACCTGCTGTACGGGGGGAGGTGGGTGATGGCGATGCTCCTTCATCTGTGTGTGATGATGTACTTGGGAGTTCTGACTCTGCTACTACCTCTGGTGTTCCTTCTTCCAATGTCTGCTCAAGGTGTCCACGTTCTCGCCATCCTCCAGCTTACTTGAGTGACTATGTTCAATAATAGTTGTTACTGTTATTTTGCTCTTTCTTCCTCTTGTTTTCTTTTTGTATCCAAAGGGGGGAGATGTGTTGTACATAGCTTTTCCCTTTCTGTCCTCTCCCTGCCTGCCCTGGTTCCAACCTTCTAGACTGCTTACATGGTTCTCTCTGTGTCACCATCTGCCATTCCATTCTGTGTCAGTTACTCCCTGGCCAGATGAGGAAACGGTCCTGTTACTTTTCTGTCTGCTGTAATAAATCACTTACCTGCCACCTTTCCGGATTTGGAGTCTTCATTCTATTTACAACAAGCACAGGTTGTACGTGAATGACAGAGAGAGGGGGCCTGCAGCAGGAAGTGATGTGACAGGAAGAAAGTGAGTTACTCCTTCATGTGACATAGAACAAAAATCTGTGCTAACAAGCATTGGTACAGGTAATGGATCGGGCATGTTTTAGGTTTTTGTGTTACCTGAAGTATGATGGTTTTATAAGCACTACCAGACATCACACATAAAGGTGCCTTGAATACATGTCAGGTGGCATGCAGAGTTTAGGTCCCGTTTAGGCCCAACCCATAATTTTTCCAAGATTTCCTAGTTACACCTAAATACCCCTTTTGGAGACACCACCACCTTTTCCATCCATTAAAGCACTGACATGGGAGATCGGGTCCCGAGAGAGCAGCTTGTGTGTTTTTGGGGGAGAGGTGAGGGTGAGAGAAGGAACGCATCTTCCGCATCTTTCAACAAGTTTAAAAACAAGCTATTAGCTTTGCGCCACTGCCAGTGATTGCTTGTGTTTTAAGGATTAAACACAGACAAAACCATATGAAAAATGAATTCCATTACGAGGGAGAGCGAGGGAGGGAGAGCGAGGGGGAGGGAGAGCGAGGGGTGAGGGAGAGCTAGGGAGGGAAGGAGAGCGAGGGAGGGAGGGAAGGAGAGCGAGGGAGGGAAGGAGAGCAAGGTAGGGAAAGGAAGGCAGACAGAGGGAGGGAGAGGGAGGGAGGGAGAGGGAGGGAGAGCGAGAGGGAGGGAAAGAGAGGGAGAGGGAAAGGGAGGGAGAGCGAGGGAGAGGGAGGGAGGGAGACAGAGGGAGGGAGACAGGGGGAGGGAGACAGGGGGAGGAAGGGAGGTAGATAGAGGGAGGGAGGGAGAGAGTCAGAGTGAGTGAGACAGGAAGAGAGGGAGTGAGAGAGTAAGAGTGAGTGTGACAGAGGGAGAGATGGAGACAGAGGGAGTGAGAGGGAGTGATAGAGTCAGAGGGAGACAGAGTCAGAGGGAGACAGAGAGTCAGAGGGAGACAGAGAGTCAGAGGGAGACAGAGTCAGAGGGAGACAGAGAGTCAGAGGGAGACAGAGAGTCAGAGGGAGACAGAGAGTCAGAGGGAGACAGAGTCAGAGGGAGACAGAGAGTCAGAGAGGGAGAGGGAGAGAGGGAGGGAGAGAGAGAGGGAGGGAGAGAGAGAGAGAGGGGGAGTGAGAGGGAGAGGTGGAGAGGGAGAGAGATGTGTGTCTATGCTGGGTCTGGTAGCTCAGTAGACGAAGGCGTCCGCTGCAGGGACCTATGATCAACCTCATGGTCACAGTTTTTTTTGTTGCTCTAGCCCCGCCCCTTCCCCACTGACCCCGCCCCCACCTGTGCGGCCCTCGGACACAAACCACACTGTAAATTTGGCCCCCGAGAGAAAGTTTGTGAGTACCCATGGTCTAAAGCAATCCTGGATTTCTTTTAGCAAATCAATACTATGCAGTTCTTATGGACACGCCGAGAAAGCTTTATTATATAAAGGGAAATGATGGGTATGGACATTTTGAGTCCAAAAGAACTGGAGGCACATGATTATTTTGTTTGTGGGTATTTAATAGCATTAAGCAGTATAATGGTGCTAATCTCACCTGATTTCTAACACCACATTGGGCGGCTGCCATGAATCTGGTGGAATTACCACCATGGATATATAATGAGCAGAATAAAGAGAAAATCACCTCTTGTAACCGGTAGGTCCGTGGTTGGCGCTATGATTGCAAGTAAAACATTTCCAGGGCACAGAAACAGTTCTTGCCAAGCCTTGATTTGAAAGTATTCAGAGCCAAAACAACGTTTAACCTGTATGCATCAGCAGAATGTTACCAATGTATCCAAAAAACACACTGTCTGATCACACTACACTTATAAGAAAGCCATCTAGAAAAAAGAAAAGAAAAAAAACACAACCCTATGGGATCCGGAAGGGAAATATTACTCCTCTAAAACTGCCAGGCAGTACAGGATGGCAAGAAGACAGACAGGGAAGGTAGCAATAAGGTGGCAATAGCTAAAAACTGTATATCGGAAATTCTAATTGAGAAAGCAGTTGTGAGAGCAACTACCCGTAGGGAGACTATTTATGAATTGGGGGAGAAAATGGGTCATCATCTAGCGGTCAGAACTCGGGAAGAGATATCCGGTACCCTAATTAAAGCAAGTAATGATCCTACGCTTGGTTTGAAGACAGATCCGGCAGATACTAGAAAAGCTTTTCAAATATTCTATCAGAAATTATATCATGAGGATGAGAATGCATGCAAGGATCCCATGAGCTATTTTGAACCATCTATTACAGAGGGCTTGGGATTAGAAGATCAAGAAATCTTAGATAGTGCATTATGCTGGGAGGAAATCCTACTATCTATGAACTCCCTAGCAACTGGAAAAGCTGCAGGCTTAGATGGGATTCCGACTGAGTTCTATATAAAATTTATACCACAACTCAAGTCTATCATGACTGAATTATTTCAAAACATCTTTGAAGGCGGGAATCCCCCGAAATCCTGGTCACATGCGAAAATAATAGTTTTCCCAAAAAAAAACAAAGATCCCCAGGAAATGGGGTTGTATCGACCAATTACATTGATTAATGGGGATTCCAAAATATATTCCAAATTATTAGCGTCACTGCTAGCACCTCGGATTCATAATATAGTCTCTGAAAGACAACATGGGTTTATACCAGGGAGATCTACAACTGACCATGTGCAAAGAGTTATATCCCTCTTTGACTACACGGGAACGACAGGAGACCCTATGGCGCTTATACTGCTCGACCCAGAGAAGGCGTTTGATAGGGTCTCCTGGAAGTTCTTGTGGGCCGCCATGCGAAACTGTGGCATAGGTAAGAAATATATTACAGCGATCCAACAGCTATATGTTGATCCCAGTGCTAGGGTATTGATTAACGGGGAGTTAACCGACAATTTTAAAATTAACAGGGGGACACGACAGGGGTGCCCTTGTTCGCCCCTCCTTTTTGCCATCTACATAGATGGGTTCATACACAGGCTCGAAAAAAACGTGTTAATTGCCCCTATAAGTGTGCGCGGTTAAGAAACAAAATGCTTAGCGTATGCTGACGATATTGCTATTGTCACAGGGGATCCTACAACTGCTATGAATCTCATTGAAAACGAAGCACAGAACTTCGGTAGAGCTTCGGGGTACAAGCTAAATTCCAGCAAGACACTGCTTGTGCTTAATACTAAGATTGTGATGAGAGACCCAAGAATAACTGATAAAGCGACATACTTGGGTGTTAGCATTAGTGCCAATGTTGAGAATATTGTAAATAACAATCTGGAGCCACTTATGCTACACACTAAGAGAGAATTGTCACAGTTAGATAACCTACATCTGTCTATCGGAGGTAGAACAAATTTAGTGAAGATGGTTTTTTTTCCTAAGTTTTTATATTTTTTTAGGGCAATTTGCTTGGAATTCCCACCACATGTATTTAAGAAAATAGATTCAATGTTCTCACAATTTTTATGGGGTTATAGTAAACCTCGGAGAGCACTAAAATGGATCACACTACCTAGAGAGCGTGGGGGGTGGGCGTTACCTAATTTCATGCTTTATTATTGGGCTACAGTTATGAATTACAGCACAAGATTGTTAAAATCTAACCCAGATGATCTGAGTATTCCTACACCACAAGAACTTATCCTAGGGAATGGGAGCACTGGCTGTCTCTGGCGGCATGTTAATGATGATCAACTTAAAAGGGTGAAATTCAAAACCATCAAAAATGTGGTCAAAGTCTGGAGACAGGTCAAGAAACTACTTGGTCTTGGGCGATTTTCACATTACACACCGGTTCTTCAGAATTCAGATCTTCCAGAAATATTTCATGACTCTTATGTACGGAGCTGGTGTACATTAGGGATAGAGCAACTCGGATGTTTTTACTCTACTCAGGGAATGAAATCATTTGATGAATTAAAAAAAGACTATAACATCCCCAACAGGGATTTCTTTAAATATCTTCAAGTGAGAGACTTCCTGCTAAAAAAAGGGGGTGGTCGTATTAAATTTCAAATATGCCAAATCATAGAAAATATGCGCAACAACACGCCCCCAAGAATTGGCGAGATTTATGAAAGCTTTAATACCTTGCTCCCAGATGATATGGACAAACATGGGGCGGAATGGCAAATTAAACTAGAAGTTCCACCTAGCATTCCACTTATGGCATATGACCTGTCACTTACTTACTTAATGTCCTTTAAATTACAGGCACAATTCTATAAAACATACTTTTCGCTGTATTATACACCGTATAAAATTGCTAAATGGGGGACAGGTAAGGGCACTACTTGCCCACGATGTGCATTTCCTGCTGCAGACAGTGTGCATATGTTCGCCACATGTAATACCCTATCAAACGTTATAAATGAAATATCTGGGTTTCTTGCTGATATCACCGGCGCAGGGATTAACATAACAACTGAAGAGATTAAACTGGGCATCACTAATAAAGATCGGCCTAGACAAGTTCAAGGGGTGATCTTCGTGGCAATGGCAATCTTTCGACTATGTGTCGCATCAGCCTGGCTCGATCTCACTCCACCATCCTTTTCCCAATGGAAGGCTAGATTACTTGCGACATGTAGCCTCGAGGTAGCCATTTATAAACAAAAGGGGCGTAATATTCGTCAGAGAGGCATGAAAATCTGGGCACCTTTGCTAGATTGGATACAGGCGCATTGAATATAGGAATCAAAAATGCCTTGGATAAATGCTAAAAAATTTCATCCACCAAATAACGCAACTGAACCTCATTGAGAATACCAATACCTGTCTCACTAAATCATCGCAAAATGAAATGTATGATCAATAGTGTATTGGGTTTTGATGTTAATATGTTTTTTTTTCTGTTCTCTGTTACCCCCTCTTTAGGAATTTGTATTTGTGTAATGTAAATCTCTATGTAAATAATATTAGAAATACCTGTCCTCATGGGGTGTGGGGGGTGGGAACCAAGGGCTTTAAATAACATGTTGTAAAAATCTGAATAAAAAAGGTTTAAAATAAAAAAATAAAACTGCCAGGCTGTTTTACTTTTTAAAGAGCCAAATAAACAAAGGAGGCAAGGCAGGATGACAAAGTTGATTTGACATTGAAGATAGATTAATAAAGCAAGCGATTTTGAGCTATGTTTCATCATTTTAGAGTACAGAAGTTGGGCGTTCCATTATGGAAAGGTACATATATACAGCTAAAAATGAATAAATAGTTTTAGCGTTCGGGTCGTGCATGGGATCTAAGATCCAAGGCAGACCCTTCCCTCGGCTCTCTCTGTTTATTTGTTGGCTCACCCACCTCTTAATGCACTGCCTTTGTCATGCCTTACTGCCTCTAGGAATTGGCTAATAGTCTACACAACATGTAAAAAAATATATTAAAATCTATTACCTCCTGATAAGCCACCGAAAGGCATCGCTTGGAGCCCCTCCTAATACACGTGAAAAGTTGTATTTACCGTCTCCTCTGCCATATCTGAACACTGCTCACTGCATTTCACAACTAAATGGAAAACGCTTGGCTGCGGCGCTAGGCTTTGGTAGTATGCCCCTCCTGTCATTCACGTGCTAGGTCTTGTTGCCCTTGGTCTCAAAGAGCTGTACCGACCACCATTTTGTGTGTGTAAAAGGCCGCTTTATTGAAACAGGTGCACATCACACTTTATTAAAAACTGTCAAATCGCCTTACAAAACTAAAACCTCCCTAAACATCGAGTTACCTGACCCCCTTTGTTTTTCCTCCCCCCACCCCTACGATCCCCACATGATAAAAAAAACCCCACCCTGCCATATACAAATATAACTCAAGTACATTACAACAATACCCAATTGTATCACCTACATCCTAACTCCAAACCTCCCAAGACCTACAGTTCTATTTGCCTTCTGGCAACTGTAACTAACTACCCTCTAATGTAACTCCCAAACTGCTTACTCCCCAAATTTAACGATAAAGTACAGAACTCCAGCCAAACTTGGCCAACATCAAAAACAACTCAGCCACTCAGGAAAAGGTGGAGGTTTGGTGATTACACCGCATCCCCCTTTTCCTGCCCCCCCTTTGGACACAGAATGAACCCCCATTGCAGGCCTCTACTCCCGGCGCACCCCCAACAACCTGGCCAAAACTTCTCTGAGCTCCAACAAATACAGATCCATCCCCATACGGGAAAGGTGAACACCATCAACCCTGAACAACTCTGGCGCTTCGTACTTTATATCCCTGTGCCAAATGCGCGGGAAACCCAGATGCCGACAAAAATGCACCATCTCCACATTGATCTTACGGCGCGCCTTGTCTACCACTTGTGGCTTCACCGCACCTCGCCACACCCTGCGCGGGATCAGCTCGGTCCACACAACCGTACACCCCGACCAAGTCCTCTGCAGCTCCGCCAAATCCCTCCTCATCACTCGCATCAAAACCAAACCTGTCTCCTGCACCATATCGTTCTCCCCTAAGTGGAGAACCAAGACATCCGGACACCGCCCCCCCCCCCCCCCCCTGCACCAGACCATTCAGCGTAGGTATCAACTCCTTCCATCTCATGCACCCCGTCCCCGACCATACAACTTGAAACATTGCAGGATTGAAACCCAGGTTATCACCAAAATAGCTATCCTGTGCTTGTAACTTGGCCCTCTTCACAAAGAAATGACCCACAATCCATATCAACATGTCCCGGGCCAGGGGACCCGCCACAGAACCTGAAACGAGAAACAAGTGTAAGTACTTAGGTCGCATAAAAGTCCCATCACGTGTTCAGAGCGACTCCTCGCTCCGCACATATCGCCGATAACAGTTTGAGGAGCACCTCCCCAGGCGCATAATGTCCACCCGTCTGTGTGCCTCTGAAGCCGCCCCAATACGAAACGAGTGCGTGCCATAATGTCTTTGATCAATCCCCACCCTGGCAAACGCCCTCCGCAACACCACTAACAGCTGGGACCCCGTCGCCCCTCTCCCATCTGCGTGTTGAAATACCAACCCTTCCGCCGGCACCCCCCCCCTCCCATCTCAAACCCAATGGCACCGGGCACACAGCTCCCTCCTCCGCATTCCGCAAAACCACCCACGATTCGACACGCGGTTGATCGGTCTTAGACCTACGCAACCAAAGGCGCACCTCTCCCGCCCCAGCTGCACCTCCGACCACCCCAACCCATGACCGGATTTCGAACCTAGCAGCTCAGACACCCGAAAAGCCCCCGCAAACATCCACGCCATCAGAGTGGCAAACAGGCAAGCTTCCCGACCATCCCTACAAACCAAAGGCAGAACCCCCACAACTTTCCCCAACATCTCCTCCGACAGAGACCGCCGAACCGCCCCACCCTCCCGCATTCCTGGGCCCAACCCTCCAGCATCCAAGACCCGAGCTCCCCCACAGATGGGGTGTATCCCCAGAGCAGCTTGCCCATAAAAGCAATCCTTGCCAGCTTGCCAGCTATTGTGACCCACGATAGACCTTTGCCGATCATGGCCAGTACAAACTGCACCACATCCTACTGTCTCTCCATCCCCGGAAGCCTCCAACACGCCCCCAGACGCCATAAACTCCCCCCATGCAGCCACATACGTTGTCTTGGTCGACTCCGCCAAGGATTCTAGAACCAGTTGCAACATCCGGTGTTGCCTATGTGCCACATCCGCGGCGGCATTGGCGTCGGGTCCCGTTCCGCGTCCTCGGCTAACTCGCGGAATCTCTTCCACTGCGAACGAAACAAAGCATCCGCAATGTCATTGTCAACCCCCAGGACATGCACCGCGCGAAAAGCAATGTCATGGCGCAGGCAACCCAACACGAACACTCGCAACAGCTTCAACACTTGTTCATCCCTGTATTGCATAAAGGGATCGGTAGTGGTGTATCCAAAATTGGAAAAGAGAACCGCACTTACACTGATAATAGTATATTGGAAAACAATGCAGGAAAAATCAAAACAATCTTTTAGATGTTAAAGACCGAGTGCTACATAGACCACTATCCCCCACTACCAAGAGGGATCAAAATGTCAAACAACAGATTGTGTTGCCAATATCAGGTGGTGCCAGACACAACTTTATCGCCTCTCATTCGACCGAGGCCACACTACAGGATCATGAATTGTGCACTTTCTTTGATAATTCTTTATCCGAATAAGGGATATGTTTAGCTCGTGCTGAGTTCGAACTGTTAACTTTGCCTTGCCACCTGCTACATCATTTTACTGTGCTTGATTCAATTGAATACTTTGGAACCTTGTTATCCACTTTAGAGCCTTATGGTTATGGTCACAATCGTACGACCTGATGACACATGCGCCTTGACACTTCATCCTCATTAGCCTTGAAAAAGTCTGAGTACTTATTGTGAGTACGGACGAAACACGTGTCGGCTGTCTTTTTATCAACTGGGAATTTTTTTTATAGATCTTCTAATAAAGAAAATGATGATACAAACATTAATCTTATCTGCTGATCTGTTCTGTCCTACACTACAAGCTACAAATTATATTCAGATCTAATTCTGTTATGACAACCTATTAGTCTCATAGGTACATGTACTTTAGGATTGTGCCCTCTTTGACCTCTTTTGTCTACTTGTTCATCCCTGACGGACTGGAGATTCACCACCAGGACCACTGCCATGTTGTCCACGTTGAAAGTTACCCGTCTGTGGGCCAGTACCTCACCTCACAGCCCAAGCGAAACCCCTCTTCCGCGGCCCCCCATGTCCAGGTAGTTACTCAGCGCCGCTATCAAACGCTCCACCCTAACCGGAGTACGAGCCCTTTGGCCCAGACCCCTTACCGCCTTGGCCGTTGCCCGATGGCTGAGCGTTTCCTGAGCGCGCGCTCCCGGCCGAACCCTGCTGACCCCCGTGTTGCTGCCCCGGGGAGCCCCAACAACATACCACGACGAGCCCACATGGGGCCTTCTTGAGCCAACCGCGCCGTGATCTGTCGCTGACTCCGGGCATGCCGCAAGAGACTCAGCCCTCCCTTTTCCTTGGTGTCGCTGGGCCACCCCCGGCCTTACCAAGTCCGCAGCCCCGTGCCGGCCGTCCCCCTGGAAAAGAAAAGATTAGTCTGGTGTGCTGGGCCCCTCCATCTGCGTGCCCCCTCCACTCCGCCCCCCTCCCCCTACCACCCATGCCCCCAACCTCCTCATACTCGCTCCAATTTAACCCCCCCTACCCCAGCTCCCCCATCATCATGGAGAAGTGTGGCTCAATGATTAGAGCGGCAGACCCTGATGCAGAGGTTTAGCCTGGGACCAGGGTTCAATTCCCCGCCTCGGCGGGTCTTGGGCTCAAAATTCCACGGACCTGATAATTCTTGCCTCGGTGCCTATTCCAATCATGGAGTCCCACTCTGCAACTCTGGGCAATAGCTTACTTAATCTCCACAACGGCCCTCACAATGCTAAGGATGCCTGGCCTCCACCTTGGGGGTGCCCAGGAGTGGACGCCTCACAGGGAAAGCCAGGATGGGTTCCACAGCGGTATTCGTACTAGCGCCTTGAGACCCTTGCGGGTGAGTAGTGCGCTATACAAGTATCAATTTACAATTTACATATCTGACAAACCCCCCCTGTCGCCCAGTCCCTCCCCCCTGTACCCCTTTCTCCCCCCCACCCCATACGCTCCGCCTCCCCCCCGCCCTGACGGACCCACCCCCTCCTCTCCATGCCACACCCTGTCCCCATCCGCGCTCCACGCCTCCCTCAGTCCCTCCCCCCAAGATTCGAACACATCCAGGCCCTCCCACCCCATCTCGCTTTCTACTGATTCCAACGATAAGGGGGAAATCCCTCCCACCTGCCCCAGCTCCTCCGCCAACTCTCGCCCTCCCCAAGGCCCCCACCCCCCCTTCCCCACCCGCTCGCCTGGGGCCAACTCCCCTCCCCATTCCACCGTGCCCCGCCCCCCCTTTATCCACCCCTTTACCCCTCTCTTGCCACCTCCCCTGCCTCTCCAATTATCCCTGGTAGCCCCCTGCCTGACAAGCGAGGGGCTCTCTGACCTCCCTCCCTGCTCTGGGCCGTGCCCCCTGCCCCCGCCCTTGTAGACCCGACCCCCTCGCCCACCTTCTCCCTCCTCTCGCTCCCTCAGGGCAGCCCTCCCCTGGCCAGCAATCAACCCCGGGGCCTTCCCCCGCCCCTCCCATTCCCTGCCCCTGCCCCCTTCCCCGCTCGCCTCACTTGCCGCCCAGCGGCCCGCTCAACTGCCGGGCCTCCCCGGCCGCTCCTGAAGAACGGGCAGGCCGCGCTCGTCACCACGCGGCTGTGCCTCCCTCTCCGGCGCACTCGCCGCCCTCGGCTGCCTCCCGCCCACAGCCCCGCCCCCAGAGTGACCCGAAGACTCCGCGCTGATTCGCGCCTCGCTCGCGCTCCAGGCCCCATGTTCCCCACACCCCCTGCCACTACCAAGTCCGCGCTCCTGGCATCCGTACGGCCCTGCAGACCTACCAGACGCTGCGCCGTCTTCCGCGGCGGCGAGCAGGCGATGACCGCCGCCGCCACCACGCACGCGGCCGCGCCGTCTCCTGCCGGCCTACCAGGAGGTCCATCCGCCCCACCTCGCTCAGCAGGCGGATGGCGTCAAGGACGCGCACATCTCCGTTGGACTCCATTAATGAAGCTAAGACAACTGCCAACCTAAACACAGCAGACAAAAAAGAACCTGCCTCACACGCTCCCAGCCACCAGGTCTCAGTACCTAAAATGGTGGCTGGAAAAATGCGGACTGCCCTTATGAACCTTTGGGCTACTAACTTAAATTTGGGCTGCCTTTGGGCTATCCCCAAGCAGCCCAACGCGGCAAAATGGCCACTCATTCACTCACCACCTTCCCTCTACCAAATCTGCCCGGGGGGCAGACCTCGCGGCTCGGCTGCCCCCCAAACCCCCCTTGCTGGCAAAATGGGGTTGCGGCTCCCGGTAGTGGGGGTGCGGCTGCTGTAACTGGCGGCTCTGATGTGGCTGCAGTTGCTGGAAATATGAACCAGCGGGTGCAATCTAGGCAGCAGTGACAGTTTAAAATCAAACTTAACAAAAACAACAGACTACACATACACATCACCATAACTCAGCATGTGTGGGTTTGGAGTAATGTACTTTGCCGTACCATTAGTGGGAAGTCCTGCCTCCTAAGCCAGTTGCAAGTCCACCCTGCTCCGAATATCAGTCTCTGCATCAATGAGTTACGGACCCAGGATAATGCTGGTGAGTGTGGCTTCTGTTTGTTGTTGACGATCTTCTGTTCAATATGTCCCTACCGTAAGTTGTGCACTGCGGTCATGTGTATAGGGACAAGACTATGCATTCCAGTATTTTGGGCTCTTGTGATGTTTTCTACCGTAAGGGAGGAGCACATCGCAACCGATTGCAGGGCAAAGCCTGAGCCCAGCTGTACGATTAACCTATGAAACATGGCGGCGAGGACAGTGGGGCGCTGTGGTAGCATCGCGGAAGCAGCAGTGCCTTTCCATGCTGATTATATATGATTAACAGAGCGGTACTTGTGACGAGCTCCGTGCTGATTATGTATGCAAATACGTGTGTCATGCTGCAACTCAGCATGCTGGGCTGGAAAAATCCTAAAAGAAAGTTCCTCTCATAGACACATGAACCACGAGAGTGGACGAAAACAGTAGTTAGGCAGTTGATGCTTCCGGTATTAACGGCGACACACACACAGTCGCACCCAAGTACTTGACAGGTCTTTAAAAGACCTTTTACTTGTTAATGAGGTGTTGATGTTTTTCACACCTCGGTGTGAATTAGGCCTCCGCCCTGAGCACCCTCGATCAGCCCAATGCCAGGAACTGCACTCTGCAGAATCTGCGACCCCCTTCCCAGGACTCCACGACCCCCCTGGGGGTCGCGCCCCACAGATTGAAGACCGCTGCCTTAGGGCATGTATGTCTGCAACATGTGCACTCATACACGATTGAGGGGTGCAACAGGGTGTCAAAGTGACACCCTGCCACCCTTCAATGTTTCCCCCAATTACCGAATCGGTATTTACGGATTCGGTAATTGACATTCATTCCTATGGGCCTCCAGGCCCATAGGAATGCATGGCAATTACCAAATCGGTAAATACCGATTCGGTAATTACCGATTCTTACCGATTCGGTAATTTCAAAAGAGAAATTACCTACATCCCATTTACCTACTCCTAAATACCAAATCGGTATGATTCGGTATTTAAGAGTAGGTAAATCGAGATTACCTACATCTGGCTCGAAGCCTTTAATTTGTGTTTTTTTTAAAACCAACACACATATAAAAAGCATTGTTATGTATAATGCCAATAGCTCAAATTCTTGCAAATGCGAGACCATTTCAATGGTTGTTGTGCTCCTTTCTTTAGACGCTGCTTGCCGTATTCAGGTTACAGTGAGCCGAGTCTAAAGAAATGGGCGCAGCCAATATTAAAGTGAAAGCGCGTTATAAGTTGTTTTCACCCAAAAATAAAAATATTAAATAAACTAAGGTTCTGTAGTGCAGCTGCTAATGTTAAAGCGGACTGCACTGCAAAATCAAATAAATGAAAATGCGCGTCCGCTATAGTTAAAGCAGTCCGTGCTGGAAAATTAAATAAATAGGCACGTCCGCTATAGTTAAAGCAGACCCGCAGTCATTACTATTTAAAAGATTAAAGCGGGCAGTGTGCTGCCTTGTAGTAAAGCACGTTGTGTGTGGAATAGTGGAAGAGCATTTAAGAAAATAGTGCTCACAGACTAGATAAAGTAGACCGTGTAACAAAACAAGTAGAAAGTCAAGTCCTTATGGGAGGTTACAAATGCAGACAAGGCGGTACCAAGGAGGGACGAATAAGCCTATTTATCGATCAAAAGCAATGATTTCGAAAGGACAGTAACTGGAGCCAATAGAAAAGATGGGCAGGAAATGGGCGGGGCTTCTATTCCATACCTCAATACAGTATGCCTCACAGTGCAGCGCGTGCGCTGCCCGGGCTCAAACTTAAAAGGGCAAATATGGTGCCAGCCATATTGAGTAAGTAGGGTGTCCATACAACCAGTGCTTTAAATGGAAATAGAGAAGTCCTGGTACTCACTATTCAGCGTACCTGTTTAATGCTAAGTACTGGTACTCTCACATTAAATGTATGGTAGAAGTGCTGAGAAGTGCAGGTACTCTCCGGTTCACATTTAAAAAGTGCTGATATTCAGTAAAGGACAGTGATTACCCATTTAAAATACTGCATACACATGCAACATTCCCAGAGAAGATTCAGGCGGGAGTGTTATGTTTCTTGAAGTCGGCGACTGATATCTGAGGTTTTTTTGCTTCTACGGTTCTGTGAACTGCCTGAGGTCTTACATTTTTTGGTGAGGTCTGCAGGTTTGGCCTTGTACATTAGATATGCTGTTTTGAACGAGCTTCTTGCCTCTACTTGAGTGAAATGAGCAGAGGGGAAACACTTGTTTACACTTGGTTCTAACCAACTGGGCTACTGTGTTTAAAATTGTGATATTTGCACATATTTATGCATGTTTGTGGACTGCATACAGAAGTATACATAAAAGGATGGGTGGGATGTTTGACTGAATCTCAGCCACTGGTAATGGGCACAATAATTGTTTTTTATTAAATCAAAATACATTTAAAATTACTTCTACCTGCCACTTGACCAATTCCTATATTCAATTCAATTCAATAGAGACTTTATTCGGTTATATTTCACACCATAAAAGTACACATATGTACAATACAATTAAAAACATTATACATAATATAACAATAATTCATAGTCACATAGAAAAATCATATTACACGTAGCCCATAGCCAATTAATTGATCTAGATACATAGTAAAGTGCAGATGGTGAATACAACATCATTGGTCTAAGCAATTCCTCATTTAACAGTTAATTTTAAAAATTCTATAACCTGTAAAATGCTGTCGCTATGCAAAAGCTGTACATATAAAAATGCAGGTTTGATTTGGTTAAAATTAAGTCTCCTTAGGAGTGCAACAAGATAACGTTTGCGGGGATATTCATAAAATCTACATAAAAACATAAAATGCAGCATATCCTGTGGAGACTTCCTGTCGCAGCCACAGGGCGCTGCAACCTTGTTAAAAATATCTGACTTCGGTCGAATTAAAAGATGATGGAAGATGTCAAATCTGAACCTAGTCAACAAGAATTTCTCATGAGAGGTAAAACTACTCATTAAATATGGCTCCATGCTTTCACAAGTTTTTAACATGACACATTTCCTAATTCTCGGTTTCATAAGCTCCTCATTTTCCCTTTGAGCCAACTTGTCCTTATAAAAGGCTTGTTTGATTGCTGTTACATCCCCCTTCACAATTCCGCTAGGATTTTCAAACAAATTCAGATGGCCTAGCCTGGAAAAGCAAGTTTTCAAATATTTTAACCAAGGGACACACATATGTTTATCCCGAGATACAAGATCTCTTACAATCAAGTGGGTAAGGGGTATGTCCTGGTTTAACCACAGTTTCACCCAACAGATCAAAGGCCTTAAAGAAAACATATCACTTAGATACTGGATTCCCAGTTCTTCATGTACTGCCAAGTTGGGTGTACTAGTGGGGACACAAAGGAGACGTTTTAGAAAATTGTTTTCGACAACCTGCAGCTGTTCTCCTGCCACATAACACCATAATTCGCTACCATATGCAGCTGTGGCAACAGATTTAGCGTTGTAAATGTTAATAATTGCATTAGTTGACTTCTTTCCTAGTTTTGTCGCGAAGTTAAAAACAGAAGCGTTAACCCTTGTCAATTCTCCTTTCTTTTTAGCCAGGTGGGGACCCCAGCTAAGCTTGGTATCAAACAAGACACCAAGATATGAGAATGTTTCTGTGACAGGTATTGGGACATCATCCAATTTAAATACAAAGTTCTTTTTGGGTTTATGGCCAACATGCATAATGTATGATTTACAGTTGTTGACCAATAGATTTCTGTCAGACATAAAAATGTTAAAAGCATTTAAAAGCGCCTGGAGTCCCTTCTCTGTTCTGGAAATTAAAACCGCATTGTCTGCGTATAAAAGAACTGGAATACCCCGCCTGCCAACTCTGGGGCAGTCTGCCTGTACTTTCTGTAAGGAATCATCTAAATCATTAATATACAAGTTAAAAAGAAACGGGGCAAGAATGCAACCCTGACGCACTCCCTTCTTTATGTCAAAACTACCAGTGGTATCCCCATTTACAGAGTATCTGACATTGGCACTAGTATTACTGTGCATATCCTCCAAAAAATCAACTATCCCTGAGTCCACACCTTTCTCCCTCATGGACCTCCACAGCCCTCCCCTGTTGACGCAGTCGAAGGCTGACGATAAGTCCATGAAGGCAAGATGGACAGTTCCCTTCTGTACAACAGTATATTTGCTTAATACAAGAAAGAAGTTAAGGCACTGAGTTATGGTGGAGCGCCCCCCGCAGAAACCATACTGGGAGATTGACATGATGTTATTTTCAGTCGCCCAGCATTTTATTCTCTGCAGTAGAATTCTCCCCATAATTTTGACCATAGAGTCAATTAGTGAAATTGGCCGATAACAGTGAGGACTGCCCTTGTCCCCTTTTTTAAATACCGGAACAATCGTTGATAGTCCCCAGGAGATAGGACAACCCACTTTGACAGCTGCATTAAAGACTGCAGCCAAGATGGGCGCCCAAAAGTGCGGATCAGATTTGTACAAATCTGGAGGGATCCCATCGGGCCCTGGGGCTTTTCTAGCGGTAAGTCCTTCAATGGCCTCCATAACTTCACCGTTAGTAAACTTCATAGCACCTCCCCTTGCATCAAGCAGTTGCTCAGTTGTTACAGGTACCCCAGAAGAGTATAATTGTCTAAAGTGCAGTTCCCACTCTTCCTTGGTAATACAACAGTCCAGACCATTACCCGGCTCTACTGTCAGGAATGGTTTTTTAATTATTGACCAAAATCTGGTACTAGATTTCAGGGTAGAGGGGTCAAGTAACTCATTCCACGCTTCTTCTCTTAGCGACTCCTTATGGGATTTAAGAATGGACTTGTATTCTCTACGGCACAATTTGACATTTTCCTGAACTCTAGGAATAGCTGCCAGTGCTAGCCTAAGGTTATGTGCAGCTTTAGTGCAGTCGTGATTAAACCATCTTGGCCCACATTTTTCCACACTCCTCTTTACTGGAACCAACATCATGTCTGACACCTTCTCCGACAGATTTTGATAAGCAATAAGAACCCGTTGTGGGTCTGCCCCCACTTGAGTGCAGTTCACAATATCCTCAGTACATGTGTCTACAATGTTTTTATACAGTAAGTCTGGAGTCACCGTTGACCATTTAAGTCGCCGCCTCCCGTCTGTTGTACCCAGCCTCCCGGAACTGCATATCTGTTTTGCCTTAGTAAGCCAGGGTCCCTTCAGACGGATTGTTAAAGGATTATGGTCACTGAATTCGCTTGGGACAATGTCAAACGAATCCAGAAAAGGCAGCAGTGTCGTTGATAATAACATGTGATCAATAAAGGTGCCCCTCCCATGCCCCTTAAAGGTGGGAGTATCAAAACATTTGAGTGGATCCCTAAGTATCATGGCCAGGGAGAGGTCCAGGTTATCTAGTAAAGCATTACCTAATTCCCCGGCCATTGTGTGATCCAAGTGGAGACCCTCCATGCGCTCACAACTTAATTCATCTATACATTTGTGCAGTGGGTCCCCACACAGGTGGACATTGAGATCCCCCATAATCATGAGGTTATGGTTAAAATCCTTTAAAGAGGTAGTGAGAAAAGCATACAGAACAGATATGGGGTTAGGTACTGAGGTATCATTGGTAGCGTTGTAAAAATTCACCAAACATACTGGGCACTTTTCCCCATTAAAACCAAACCCATCATACCAGAGTCGTGTGCATCAATTCTGCTGATTTTACAGGTGACAAGAATAGAAACAAAAATCACCAGTCCACCCTTTGGTCTGCCTCTTAGTGATGGTGTGGCCGGAACATAGAAGGCCTTATACCCTTCTAGGAAGAGATCACATTCGACCAGCCATGTCTCTTGTAGGCAGATAACCTTAAATTGCTTAATGTAATTGACCCAATTTATGTCTGCCATTTTTGCAGCCAACCCCGCAATATTCCACGAGACAACATTACTACCACAAAATTTATCCTGTGAGTTCAGGATGGGTACTAGTTCATCTAGGATTAAGGTGCCCTGACCCACAGGAATCTCATGTCAGTCACACATATCCAGGCCAGATAAAAGGTCATACCTGTTCTGTGTGTTGATGTTAAACCCAGGCTGGGGTCGGCCCATAAAATTAAGTCTATTCTGTGTGTTGGAAACATTTCCAGGTCCCCTCGAATTAACAGTATTATACTGAAAGCGGGTGTCCATGATCGGGGTCTGAATTTCAGCCCCTGGACTAAATAGCCTTCGTTGAGGGGGATTATGGCAGAGATGGGCATAGAAGTACCCCAGAGGTCGCACACATATACTGCTCTCATTATATATCAGTGACGATGCTCTTAAGAGAACAGTGGCCACATGTTGGGGATGTTTAAAGTTCACAACAATGCAGTCTCCAGTTCCCATTTTTTTGGACGGGCCCACCCAATTCACCCTCCTTACTGCCACTATCTGCTCTGAGTATGCAGTTGGGAAGCCACAGTTTTTATTAAGCCATGACACTGTTTTGTTTTTGAGTGAGGCATGGGATTCATCATAAGGTGAGGCAGGATGAGTCCCGCTGGGTGGGACATTCGTTAAAACTACCACAAATGGTGCACAGTCAGGCGGTAGATTAAGGTAGCGTTTACTCCTGTGCAGCCTGCTATCTGTGCCATGTCTTGAAACAGGGTTAGACTGGATCTGTGGATCCACTGTTACTTGGGTGGCTGGTGTGGTTGCTTTTGGTAGTGCCCTACTCACATTGGTAAGTACTACCGCTGTGTTGTTGGTGTTCAACTGAGTTTTACCCCGCACCACCACTGCCTGTCTGCCTTCCCCAGAGTTATCCCTTAAACCAGTAGCTGCAGCCTGGTACGAGGATACCAGGCCTCCAAGCCTGACCACCTCAGCTGTCAGGGTATCTATCTTGGTGGTTAAATGTCTGATAGCCTCCTCTACCTTAGATTCTAATTTAGACTCTAGGTTTTTTATAAGGGCAACCAGTTGTGCAATGTTTGCATTTGAGTTATTCTCCTTATTTCCAGTAAACACAAAGGGGTTGATCAATGGGGCATTACTGATAGCAGAATCTACAGCAATAGTTTTTTTGTTCTGTTTCCCACCCCCTTTTGTCTGCGTTTTTTGACAGTTGCGCACTGGCCTTATAAGTGGCGGAGCTTCCTCCAGATACTCACTAGATGTATCTTGATGGTCTAAATGGACCTCAGCCCTTACCACAATCGGTGTTATCGGGTTTTCTCTAACTGCACCATTGACGCTAGCCTCTCCCTCAGAGACCATCGCTATCAGAGGCGGCGTCTCAACCAGAGCCAAAGCTGGGGGCCCTTTCCCTAGAGATGCCCGGCGTTCATTGTTAATCTGAGTGACTTTTTTTACCATGTACTATGGCCAGTGGCAGTTTTGTCATTTTTAGATTTAGACATCCTGAGTGGAAACAATACGTGTTTGAATTACAATGCGACTATACACAATGTTAAAAGAAATAAAGTTTCACTTGTTACATTAAAAAGAGAGGTCAGTTCACGTAGACCAGAGTGTATGGCCCAGCCCAGTCTCTTCAGGCCTCTGAGGGCAACAGAGGGCCCGCCCTTGTCCCTGGCTTCTCCCGGGCGCGCCCGCGCGCGTCCCGCGGGACGAGGAGGCGTGGTCTCCTTTATGCGCCTCCCGGCGCTTCCTACTTGCGTGGGCGGCGTCCTTGCCGCGATGAGGCTGCTGGGGGTTGTGGTCTCAAGCGTCCCCCGGCGGAGCCAAGCCCGGCCAGGAACACCACGATGAGGGAAAACGAATGGTGGAGCCAAGCCCAGCCAGGAACACCACAGCGGAGCCAAGCCCGGCCGAGAAACACACAGCGGAGCCAAGCCCGGCCGTGTGCAGCAAATGGTCAGTAGATTACGCCTCCCCCAGTACTCTGTGGCGTGGTCTCCTTTATGCGCCTCCCGGCGCTTCCTACTTGCGTGGGCGGCGTCCTTGCCGCGATGAGGCTGCTGGGGGTTGTGGTCTCAAGCGTCCCCCGGCGGAGCCAAGCCCGGCCAGGAACACCACGATGAGGGAAAACGAATGGCGGAGCCAAGCCCAGCCAGGAACACCACAGCGGAGCCAAGCCCGGCCGAGAAACACACAGCGGAGCCAAGCCCGGCCGTGTGCAGCAACTGGTCAGTAGATTACGCCTCCCCAATTCCTATAGCTTTGGGGGGCTGGAATAGTCAGAATTGTCATACTTGTAGAAGTGTAATGGTTAGTAGTTCTGTTAGTACTGTCATTGGCAGCGCTAGCAGGGGCAATGGGTGGTGCATGCAGCAGTGGCCTTATGATGAGGGCCCTGGCCCTTGTGTTCTTTACAAATGAACCACTGGCAGCATACAAAATTGCTGTTAGTGGTGCTGGCAGTTTTTGGGAAGGTTTGTTGAAAGACCATTGTCATTGTGGATCCGTGAGACTTCCAGGCAATGGACTTCCTTTATAAAGTCATCTTTGGCAGTGACTGGCTTGCAATGCCAGAAAAAGGTGTAAGGTGTATTTAAGTTTTCGACATGGGACTGCAGCTTGAGGTTTTTGTCCATTTTAAAGACTGAGGATTTGACAGAGTTGACTGTCTTGAGACTGAAGCCATTGTGTGCAGGGCGTTAAGCCAGGCGTGTCCTTTCTCGACATTTCTTGTTGGTTGATAAGGAGAGGTATTTCGTTTCCCACAGTTATAGGTGTCAGTTTCCACTCCAGAGCTGTATTTTGGAGAGTCAGACTGTCAGAAATTAGGTGTCAGTTTGTTCTACATAGTTGTATTTTGGAGAACTAATGTTAGAAATGGGGATCTCTGGTTGGCAGGTTTGTACACTGTTCAAGTAGGGACCCTTCCTTCTAGTCAGGGTAAGGGGATTACAATTCCAAAATAACCCCTGCTCACCCCTTCAGTTGCTAGACACAAGTAATAAGGCTTATCTCAGAGGCAATGTGGGAAGCATTTGCACATAACCTCCATTAATACAGTGAAAACACTACAAAAGGACACCACACCAGTTTCAGAAAAATAGCCAATATTTACCTGGCTAAAACAAGACAAAAACGAGAAAAAATCGGCATGCAGTAATAAAGAGATGAATATTGCAGGAATCAACTTAAGATAGAGTTCCTTGAAGTTGGAAGCTCTGTCCGTGACTATCACGGCACCGGAAACTAACAAATCCAACAGTTCAGGCCGACGACGAGGTAGCGGGCTTGCTATAGTGTCAGGAAGACCCGCAAACCGTACCTTGGAAATGCAGGGCATTGTGGACATTACAGTGAGCTCCAAAGAGGCGGCGTTACACACGTTGCAGATCGAACTCTGCGAGGTTGAAGTCAGGAGTGCTACTGCGATGCAAAGCAGGACAATGCGATGTGCAATGCCCACAGGTCAGGGTACAGGCAGCTCCTTGGTAATGGCATCCGGCGTTGTTGGTGAGACCAGGGCTGTGGTGTGAAGTGGGGCAAAGCAACATGCGGTGTCCACAGGCCACGGTGCAGGCAGTCCTAACTTTAGGAATCCTAAATGCCTCTAGGACTCCTAACTTTAGGACTCCTAAATGCCTTCTGTGAATACCGAAAGTCTTAAAGTTAGGATTTTTCTTAGTTTAGGAGTAGTAAAGTTAGGACTCCTAACTTTAGGACTCCTAAATGCCCTCTGTGAATATCGAAAGTCTTAAAGTTAGGATTTCTCTCAGTTTAGGAGTAGTAAAGTTAGGACTCCTAACTTTAGGACTTCTAAATGCCTTCTGTGAATACCGAAATGAGTAGGTGCCTTCTGTGAACACCAAAATGAGCAAGTGCCTTCTGTGAATACCAAAATGGTAGTAAGTTTAGGATTTTGTCTTAAGTTTGTTCTGTGAATCGGGCCCAACAAGCCGATGTCTGGATAGGCAATTAATGCCAAAGGGAGCAATAAATAGTGTGACCAGGGACACGTTCCAATCAAAATAACATTTGTTATTTAATTTCCGATAATATGCCAAAAACAGTTCAGGTGCAGGGCTGGACTGGCCATAGCGGGCACCGGGCGGTTCCCCGGTAGGCCGCTAGGGTGGGGGCCGGTTCTGGGCCCCTTGGGGGCCATTTTTGTTGCCAGGGGTCAGCAATATCAACCCCTGTAACAAAATCTTCCGAAACCGGCCCTTGCAAACTGCTCAGTTGCACTCCCCCTCACCCCAGTGGGGACCGGGAGAGCAGTTTGCCAGAGCCGGTTTCTGTTCCCAGTCCGGCCCCGTTCAGGTTGCTCATATAAAGAAGTGACAACAAGCGTGATGTGATTAGCGGGGGTGACTTTAAAATATATACATTGCATTGACAACACATAAGAGAACTCCTCATGAATAGATTATACAGTTCTTGTTGTAGGGGGTCAACGGCATTTCGATCTCAGTGATTTGAGATCATCTTCAGGACATAGTATATGTGAGCAGGCTGAATTCTAAGCCAGGCAATGCTGGAGAAAATATAGAGAAATAATAGAGATGACCGCGTTAAAGCTGTGGCTGGAGTAAGAGCAGTAAAGTGGCTCCCGCTGGGTCTGGCGTCCGCCAGTGTATAGCGCTGAAAGGAATTAACCAGCGTGCGTATTGTGAACAGGTCCTGATGACGGTGCAAAAAATCTGACGCAACCCTTGCGTCCTTCTCCTACATCGTGGCCAAGACCTTGAACGAAATCCCCCTCAGCATCAGACGAACCCCCTACACTGCAAGCATTCAGGAAGAGCCTCAAGACCTGGCTCTTCTGAAGAGACGGAGCTTCTCAAAATCCCCCTTCCCTCCCAGGGCCTTGAGACCCTCGCGGGTGAGTAGTGCCCTTCACAAATCCCTGATTGATTGATTGGGAGCAGCAAATGACTGGGGTAGCTCACAAAGGCGGCAAGCCTTTGAAGCTTTCCCTTTGTGGACCCTGCCCAGCCGCAGTGAGGAGGCATGGCACCTCATCCCAGGATGTGCTTTGTTTCAGATCCCGAGAGCGGCAGGCTCTCAATCCAGGGGTCCAGAAACATGTCAAGTAGTAGCAGCTGGCGAGCAGCCACTCAGCCAGGACACTAAACATAGGCCATTTTTTAGGGGGCATCTCTAGGATGCCCTCTGAGTGCATTTTACATTAAATCCAACACTGGCATCAGTGTGGGTTTAATGTGCTCAGAAGGATGATACCAAACTTCCCAGTTTTCAGTAAAGCTATTAAGATGCTGTGGAGTTCTTAATGATAAACTGGCAGCACCATATACTCTTTATGACATTACTGCACTTACAATGTCTAAGAACTGACTTAGACAATGTAGTGGTACAGGGCTCATGCACCTGTACTCTCACCACTGGTATAGTGCACCCAGCTAGAGGGGTGGCTTACCTATGCCACCGCAGTGGCGCGTAGGCGTGGCACACATGGGTGTGTGCAATGTCGGCTCTTCACTTTGTTCTGCACCAAAACACGCAGCCTGCAATGGCAGTTTGTGTGTGTAAAGGTACAGGGCCTCTAAGGGTGGAACAATATGTGCTGTAGCCGTTCAAGGCCTTCCCTGGTCACAGTGCCCTTGGTACCTATGGTACCTTTTACACAAGGGCCTTACATGTGGCCAGAGAGTTGCCAATTGGGTTTTGCAACAGTACAGTTTAGGGAAAGAACATAGAATCTTGGGTACCTGGTTGGCAGGAACACAGGGCACACTCAGTCAAAGTACATCAACATTAGGCAAAAAGTCAAGGGCAACCATGCAAAAAGTGGCACTTTGCTACACAAGAAGCTCTAATGATCACCTATGGGAAAGGCAGCCTTTCAATACTGAAAAACGAACTGCATAGTATTTCACTATCAGGATATGTAAAACACACAAGCACATGTCCTACCTTTCACTTACACTGCACCCTGCGCATTGGGCTACCATGGGCTTACCCTAGGGATGACTTGCATGTAAGAGAAGGTAAGGATTGCCAAGTCGACATGTCAGGTAAAACTGTGTGCAGATACTGCAGTGGCAGGTTTGAGACACCTTTCAAAGGCTACTTGTGTGGGTGGCACAACCTGTGCTGCGGCCCTCTGGTAGCATTTGATGTACAGGCCCTTACACAGACAGTGCACTGTACTAGGTAGTTACTAGTTAATCAAATATGCCAATCACGGGAAACCAATCATAAGACAATTTACAGTAGGGTCACTTGCACTTTAGCACGGAATAGCAGTGAAAAGGTGTGCAGAGACACCAAACCAGCAAAAATGAAGTCCAGCTTACAATCAAAAACAGGAGGTCAGAAAGCAAAGAGACAGGGGACACATGCCAAAAAGATGCCAAGTCTAACAGATAACCTGTCAGAAATTCAGTCTTTCAACTTTGAAAGATCAGAAAGCATAATTCTGTGTATTTCTCTTCCCATAATGTGCCCGGTAATTGTTTGTTTGCTATTCAACATAATGAGATCGACCCCAGCAGCATGTGTTGTATTATTTAAAATCACTAAAATCACTATTAAACAGAACGCAATATTCAGCCCTAAACAATTATAATGTTTCTTTCCTTATTTTTTTCAAAATGTTTATTATTGTTTCAAGTGGCATTTTGTCACATGTGCTACCGGCAGCCAGCCCCAGCAAAAAAGAGTTCATACAAGACGTTGGGCTGATACTCACCTAGGCATTCTGTACTTCAAGTGGGTGGTCCCTTTAATTTATTATTTCTCTATTTATATTTGTGTAACTCGTTCTATAGCCTTGGCAGAATGGCAGTACATCGAGAACTCATCAATAGAGGTCTGTTACCTGAATAGATAAGTTGGATACAATATTTTCTAGTCTTGATTAGTAATTAGTATGTCTTAGTCAGTGTGATCCTACTAGGTAACAAGCATTTGCAATGCAATAGGTCTCGCATTAGGAAAGTTTGAGGTATTGGTATTGCAAATGACAAATATTTTATTTATGTGTCTGTATTGAAAGTAGCGAAATTATTAGCTTTGTTATTTACAATGCCAATATTTTTACCTTTTGCAAACGTGACACCTATAGCATTCTAATGCAATATGTTTTGTATTTACATGACTTTGAAGTATCAATATTATAAATAACAATGGCTTTTATTTTTATTAATAATTAATACTTAAATAAAAGTTATTGTAATGTATAGTGGAAATAGCTTAAAGTTTTGTAAATAACTTATGGGAAGATTATGTTCAGTGTATTTAACTGTGAGGAAAATCCAAGAACATAAGTGAAATATTACCATTATTTTGTAACATTTCTAATAAAGCTTAAAACATTGAGAGAACATCTTAGAACCAGTTGTTGTTGATTGGTTGCAAAGAGTGATGCTGTGGCGTTCAGTGATGCTGTGGCCTTCTGTGTTGCTGAGTGATGCTGTGGTTTTTAGTGATGTTGGGTGATGCTGTGGCCTTTAGTGGTGCTGAGTGATGCTGTGGCCTTCAGTGGTGCTGAGTGATGATGTGGCCTTCAGTGTTGCGGAGTGATGCTGTGGCATTAAGTGTTGCTGTTTTGTTGAGTGGTGCAGTGGCGTTGAGTGTTGCTGTGGCGTTGAGTGGCATTGAGTGATGTAGTGGCGTTGAGTGATGCGGTGGTGTTGAGTGGTGCTGTGGTGTTGAGTGTTGCTGTGGCGTTGAGTGGAGCTATGGCGTTGAGTGGTGGTGTGGCGTTGATTGGTGGTGTGGCGTTGATTGGTGGTGTGGCGTTGATTGGTGATGTGGCGTTGAGAGTCTGGGAGGGGGGGGAGAACGTGCAGATGAATAAGAGAAAAGCTATGGTGTGCGTGTTGCCGTGCGTGAATGGAAGAGAGACTGGGAGTGTGGGGGGGTGGGAGAGAGAGTCTGTGGGCTGTTTGAGTTTGGTGTGCGTGTTTCCACGAGTGAAAGGCAGGAAGAGCTCGACCCGAATATATCAGAGCACTTTTCATAAGCACCAGGCAGTTGTATTACAGAGGGACACATTCATTTCTAGGCACAGGGAGATTGCGTGATTTGCCAAGAATCACAGGATCGTGAGTGTCTCTGCCGAGACGTGTTTGCGTGTTTGAGCAGATGAATGAGAGAGAAGCTATGGTGGACGTGTTGCCGTGCGTGAATGGGAGAGAGTCTGGGAGGGGGGGGGGAGAACGTGCAGATGAATGAGAGAGAAGCTATGGTGTGCGTGTTGCCGTGCGTGAATGGAAGAGAGACTGGGAGTGTGGGGGGTGGGAGAGAGAGTCTGTGGGCTGTTTGAGGTTGGTGTGCGTGTTTCCGCGAGTGAAAGGCAGAGACTGTGTGATTTGCCAAGAATCACAGGATGGTGAGTGTCCCTGCTGAGACGTGTTTGCGTGTTTGACTGCGGAGGAAAAGTGGGAGGGAACACGGCCTGGGGGAAGCTGGCTGGGTGGGGGAGGAGAAATCCGAGTAAGGCTGTGGAACAGATGGACGTGTTTGCGTGTTTGACTGCGGAGGAAAAGTGGGAGGGAACACGGCCTGGGGGAAGCTGGCTGGGGAGGGGGAGGAGAAATCCGAGTAAGGCTGTGGAACAGATGGCTGGGCAGAAATGCGAGTCACGGTAAGGGGAGCCTTTGAAGAGCAAGGCAAGGGGATAGAAGCGCGGTCACGAGCACGTGCACTTCTACAAATCCGGATCGTAAAAGTCAGCTTTGTGGATGGGGGGCAATAGGTCTCTCTGCGAGACCTAACAAAAATGTTGAGGCCAGTAGGCCCGATGAAGCTTCCTGTAGCTAGAACGGGCCCTATGTTTTTAGAGGGGACGGGGGCCATGTGGCCCTCCCCCCGAGCCTTATTATCCCCTGTGGATCCAATCCCGCAGGGTCGTTTTCCTAATTAAAGGGGGTGGGGCTGGTGGCCCACCTCCTGAGACTTCTTAGGCCGTGGGGCCCCATTCCCCAGGGCCACTACTAAAAATAAAGGGGGGGCATGTGGAAGGTGGTCCAGTCTTCCTGGCTGTGAGTGGGTCTGTGGATGGTATTGTAGGGGCTGGTGGTCTAGTGGTCTGTGGATGGCGGTGCAGCAGACCTGGCTGGGAGGGTCTGTGGATGGTGATTGCTGGGAGGTCTGTGGATGGTGATGGCTGGGGCGGTCTGTGGATGGTGATCGCTGGGAGGTCTGTGGATGGTGATGGCTGGGAGGGTCTGTGGATGGTGATAGCTGGGGCGGTTTGTGGATGGTGATTGCTGGGAGGTCTGTGGATAGTGATTGCTGGGAGGTCTGTGGATGGTGATGGCTGGGGCGGTCTGTGGATGGTGATTGCTGGGAGGTCTGTGGATTGTGATAGCTGGGAGGGTCTGTGGATGGTGATTGCTGGGAGGTCTGTGAATGGTGATTGCTGGGAGGTCTGTGGATGGTGATGGCTGGGTGGTCTGTGGATGGTGATAGCTGGGAGGGTCTGTGGATGGTGATTGATGGGTGGTCTGTGGATGGTGATGGCTGGGCGGTCTGTGGATGGTGATAGCTGGGAGGGTCAGTGGATGGTGATGGCTGGGTGGTCTGTGGATGGTGATAGCTGGGAGGGTCTGTGGATGGTGATTGATGGGAGGTCTGTGGATGGTGATGGCTGGGCGGTCTCTGGATGCTGATAGCTGGGAGGGTCAGTGGATGGTGATTGCTGGGAGGTCTGTGGATGGTGATGGCTGGGCGGTCTGTGGATGGTGATGGCTGGGCGGTCTGTGGATGGTGATTGCTGGGAGGTCTGTGGATTGTGAATGCTGGGAGGTCTGTGGATGGTGATGGCTGGGAGGGTCTATGGATGGTGATGGCTGGGGCGGTCTGTGGATGGTGATGGCTGGGAGGGTCTGTGGATGGTGATGGCTGGGGAGGTCTGTGGATGGTGATGGCTGGGAGGTCTGTGGATGGTGATGGCTGGGAGGTCTGTGGATGGTGATGGCTGGGAGGGTCTGTGGACGGTGATGGCTAGGGCGGTCTGTGGATGGTGATTGCTGGGAAGCCTGTGGATGGTGATTGCTGGGAGGTATGTGGATGGTGATTGCTGGGAGGTCTGTGGATGGTGATGGCTGGGAGGTCTGTGGATGGTGATTGCTGGGAGGTCTGTGGATGGTGATGGCTGGGAGGGTCTGTGGATGGTGATGGCTGGGAGGGTCTGTGGATGGTGATGGCTGGGCGGTCTGTGGATGGTGATGGCTGGGCGGTCTGTGGATGCTGATACAGGAGTCCCCCGCTGTGGGGTGGTGCAGCTCGTCTGACTCCAGCTGCGTGCACTCTCCCCTGTCCCTGCCCTTGAGTCTGTGCTGCAGCCTCGGCTCCTGTCTGTCTCACCGAGGGGTGTTAACGAGAGCCGGAGGCGGCTCTCGCTGTGTGTTCTGGAGGGGCACGGAGCTCATCAGAGCAGTAATTACAGCAGAGCGGGAGGGGGGGGTCTGAAGAGAGGGGGGCGGGGGGTCCGGGGAGTTGAGGACGGGTGAGGGAGCCAGGGAAAGAGGGAAAGAGTGAGTGTACGGTATACACTGAAATAGAGCACACTGCTTCCACTCGCAGCGCTATACTTCGGAGCAGACGGAGCATGAAACGGGGAGGAACTTTAAAGCAACGAGACCAATGGCTAGGGGCTTGTACATATGCCCAAGAGAGTCTAGGCGCTATCTGTTCGGGGCTGGAGTGACCCCTGTGGCCTCTTCTCTCCTAGGCGAAGCACTCACACTTCCAGCTCTGCCTGGCACTGTCCTTTCACCCCTGTCCAGAGGGAGGAGGCTACCTCCAGCCTGCACTGATGCTCGCATGGAAGGCGGTAGTGAAGATTTCTTCCGGTCCCATTAAAATTGCACCCTCCTCCCATAGCACGGGCCACTTCAAACTCAATCTTAGACTCAAATAAAAAAAAATCGAATGCTAATTTGCAAACTTGTTGACAATAGTTAACTGCATGCACGGGCGTGCGTGGCGCGCGAGCTCCCTAGAAGTGCACATTTGTAGGCTTGTGTTCCGGCCAGAACGGGTACCCCGGACCCTGTCAGCCGTGCACTGCCGCGGCCTCTCCCCTCCCCCATCCACGGCGGGTCCATTAGCGCTAGATGTAATTAACAGGGGGCAGGGGTCACCCTGACCCTTCTGTCTCTGGCCCCGCTGTCCAAGGCAGGGGTGCGTCCTCCAGATGTGCCAACGCTGGCGTCACAACGACCGTACACCAAACGCCGCACAACCACACCTGTAGTCAATAGTCAACACTGCATAATGCCCGACACCGCATAACGCCCCTGGTGCAGCAAACATCACACACTGCCTCTTGTGCGGGATAACCCATGGCACACACAGTCGCTTGTGCACCTTCGCTTTTCACGCTTAGTTCCTCTTGTACTTCACATAGTTATTTATTTAATATATATTTATTTATATATTTATTTATTTATGTATGTATGTGAGAGTTTTATGTAGCACTGACTAGATCCGTGGGTATCAGAGCGCTTTCCAAGACAGCATTAAAAGAAGGGTTCGCCGTTGACACAGTAATACAATAGCGAAAGAAACAGAACAGCGCAACGTCACAGGTATAAATAGATCACATTAACCCCAGAATACTCTGTTATATGATCACCGTGAATTACTATAATACATGGAAAAATATAATCATGCAAAATTGAATTAAAAGAATTGAATAAACAGAAGGTATTACACAAACTAGGTTTAATGTTCGCCTCCGTTTTATGTGTGTTAGTAAATGCCATAAATCTACTATAAATGTACCAAATTAAATACATTATTTCAGGGTGTGTGCGCTGCATGAAGAGCACACATAAAAACACGCAAATCAGAGCAACCTGAAACACAGCGCCGTATTAACGCCAATGGCAATCACAGGCTCGGGCCTATGTAATTAATATACATCCACATACAAATCACATGCATGCACAATGTCACACATACACATATGAACACGTGTATACATGCACACACACACACATATATATTGAGAAACATGCTAGCCACCCACTACTGTATGTTCGATCCTTGCCCCTCCACCAGCTTCACTCCCACTCATGCCCCCCCTCCACACACACCCCGCCCAGCATCCGGCAGTGAAAGGGTTACTCCAGGTCGGCTCTGACTGCATATCTGTCAGATTTTAGGCTGGTGACGTGTGAAGAGGAGAGGGGGGTGTGAGGTCTGAAAATCGTTGCGCCTCGCGGAAGCTGCAAGAAGCAGCAGAGCGGTGGCGGGAGAGGAGGCCGGGCCTGCGAGAGGCACAGGCAGGAGGCAGGGGTCCGAAGCAGCGGCACAGGCAGCAGGAGAGCCGGAGCAGCAGCGAGGCGGGAGGCTGAAGTGCAGACAGGACAGGCGGATGGAGGAAGAGGCTTGACCGGGGGTGGGCAGCACGGAGGGTTAGGAAAGGAGACGGTGAGAGCGCAAGGGCAAAGGAACAGAGAGATGCCAGGCACTGCCAGCAAGAAGAGAGGGGGAGAGGGGGTGGGGCGGGGAGTTGAGGAGGGGTGAGGGAGCCAGGGAAAGAGGGAAAGAGTGGGGGGGAGTCAGAGAGCTAGATCCGTGCACAAGTGATTATCTACTGTCCCAGACCGAAGCAGGGAGAGAGAGCACTCAGAAACGCAAAAGAAGCTCTCGGCATTGCAGGGGGCGGGGCAGCCGAACCCGAACCCTTTGAAGTAGCCAGGCTGAAAAAAAAAAGCAATTAGGACGGCCTGCGGGTGAATAAGTGACGGTGGGGGGCGGGGAGAGAGGAACAGATGGCTGTGAAGGGAGAAAGGCTGCTGGCAGGGGGAAGGCTCGTGCATGAGAGCAGGTCACGTGATTGGGATTCACGTGAACTGTTGAAAATCCTCATCGTAAAAGTCAGCTTTGTGGATGGACGGCAAAAGGTCTCTCTACGAGACCTAAAAATTAAAGGCATTGCACGGTGAAATAGACAGTCACAAAAGTATAAAACATTGTAAAACTTGAACTCAGGCATGAGAGATAGCATCTCAGATTCATGACAAGATCAAGAGTGGCGGGTCGAAATTATATGGCTTTTTGCTTTTTAGTCTCAATTTGAACTCTTAGGGAGTGACAAGGTCGATGTGAGTTGGGATAAAGTTCCAAATCTCAGCGGCATTGCCGGCATTGCCAGTGAAAGACAACTTCATTCTAGAGCTTTTCCTGAACTTAAAGATTTCAGACTGAAGGATAGATTTCCTTCTTAATGGTCTGTTTTTTTCAGAAATGAAAAGTTTGAGTGACAGCTGTGCCCATGTTTAGTGACATGTGGGCGAGGTAAGCAGTCTTGAATGTTCTTTGAGCTTCAATGAGTAGTCAGTTTAGGCGATTCTGAATTGGTAAGATATAGTCACATTTCATAACCCTAGATAAGGGCAGAGCAACTGAGAGACTGATAGCTTTGAGCACAACAAGTTGGATCTTGGAGATGGAGATGACTGAAGGTCTTTACAATACTGAGTTCTCAAGATGACTTTTGGTTGGACTGTAGTCTTTAAATTGTTTGTGGGAATTGCGAGGCGAATTACTGTGTCAAGTATCTTCCTTCAAGCCGCCTCTTGTGAGCTATATCCTGACTGCTCATCCATGCAAGTCCAGTCAAGAGTCAAGGATGGTACGTGTGCTTCACAGTTCTTTGCGCTGACATCACCTGCAGCTCGAACATTTCACTAAGAGGAATTTGCCATCTTTTTTTTTTGGTATAATTTTTATTTTATTGAAGAAAAAGAACCAATACACAAGGTAATGAGACAATATATTTGGACATGTGTTCAAGGAGGAGTGCAACTGCATGACAGTGTAATACAGACATTATTGGTACAAAAAGGGGGGGGGGCAAGTGGGGGAACAAAATCAGTAAACATAAGTTACACATGACTGGAACGCCGGATCAGGGGGAAAGGGAATCTTCCGGGGTCTCCACGAAAGGAGGCGTGCATATATTTCCACGGTAGGAGTTCCACTGGCTCCAAATTTTATTCCATTTCCTGGGTCTACCCCGTGCCACATGCACCGTCTTCTCCCTCAACATACACCAGTCCATGTTCTCCTTCCATGTCAGAACCGTGGGCGGCCGCTGGGCGCCCCACAACTGGGTGATGTCTCTCTTGGCAATCATATTTCCAAGGGTCGGCCACTGCGTCTGCGCCACATCATAGTCATTCGGTTCCCAGACATTCAACAGGCAACGCCTAGCTTCAGGCAATAAAGCCACCCCGTGACTCTTTCCATCACAGCATGTACACGATTCCAGAACACCACCACCTCTGGTCACTCCCAAATTATGTGAAGGAAGGTTCCAATCAGTCCACAACCACGCTTACATAACCCATCCCCTGAATAACCCATATGCATCAGGCGCGGGCCAGTGACGTATATCCAATGTAGGATTTTGAGCTGAACGAGTCGGAGACGGGCCTGAATCGCGGGAATTTGCCATCTTATCCGACAATATATCTGCAGGTAGGATTGATGATATTCCCAGCACCCAAAACATCTCTACTCTCCAGAGATTGTCCAGAAATTCCAGGTGGGAGTCCAACTTAAAAATACAGAAAGATCTTGAAAGTTGCAGTATCAGCTACTTAGAAGTCAGTTTCCATGAGTCGAGAGCCCACTGTCTTCCCCCTGTTCATAGTTGCTTCCTGACAGGGTAGCACTGATCTATAGGGAAATCTGGCAGTGTCAGAAGAGCTGATCTCACAGGACAGTGTATGGGCTATTTTGGGCTATTTGTGGGCCTGTTCTATGATCTAGTCCAGCGGTTCTTAAACTTTTCAGTGCTGTGGACCCCACTTAAACATTACTGGAATCCAGGGACCGCTACTGAGTCATTATTGGAATCCAGGGACCCCCACTGAGTCAGTAATGGATACCAGGGACTCCTGCCTAAGCAGTTTCAGTGATTTGAACCACAAAACAATACATGAAAATATGGAAATATGGGAACCAGTTGCGGCCGCTGCAGGTAAGAGCGTTGGGGCTGTGGGACCAGGTGAGGGGGGATTTCGAGAAACAACTACCAGGGGCAAATTATTTATTTATTTAATTTTCCCTCGTGGTTGTCTCTTGAAATCCCCCCTCACCTGCCTCCCCCCGTTCTCACCTGCAGCAGCTGTGGCTGTCTGGATCTCTCCCTAACTTTTAGGCAGGGGAGCCTGTAGGCAAGAGAGCTATGCGTTGGACTGTAGCTCTGTTTCTGGATAAATTCCAGAACTACCTGAATTCAGCGTCAGATTGGTAACGCGGGCATTCGGGCAATGCCCGAGGGGCCGGTGTCCGAGTGCTGCTGTGGGCCTCTTTTTTTAACAGTCTGGGGTGGCCATTTGGGCGCTGTCTCCATTGTTCGAATACAGCCAGCGGCCCAGTAGGTGTCTGAGTGACCTTTCTAGAGGCAGATGGGCGCTCATTACCTCTGTTTAGCAGAAGTATCACTCCCTTTGTCTCTCGGGCCAGCCCATTAATGTGTGCACATACTGAGTGGTGGCAGGGGGCCTGAGTAGAAGTGCCTTAACTTGTTTCACCACTGTAAACTAACGCATGCATTTTTTTTACGCCCCCTCCTAAAGTTTTTTATATATGATTACGCCGTAGCAGTGATTTGAGGAGTGATTATGCAAATGTGGGCCGATTTTTTTTTTTTTTGCGTGCCCGGGCCGATTTTCAATCCCAATCCAACCCTGCCTGCATTTCTTGTAGCACAGAGTTCACACAGCTGCAACACCATCTCATCACCAGTAGCAGATTGAACCCCCTCAATCTTCATTTTCAATTTCCAACCTCCTCCTCATCCGACTTAATTTGAGGACCGCACGGACTGACTGTGGATGGTCAGCTTTTGGAAGGGTGGACACCTTAGCTGACTTTCCATATTCTCTATTAGGCTTTGTGTTTGACTGTGGCAGGGGCGTGGACTTTGCCTTTACTTGTTGTGAAGCAGGCATTCTTCTAGTCTCAAGCTGTAACCCCAGAAACATTGGTGAATCTGTTTTATTAGCAGCGTGGCTTAGCCTTGATATGCAGGTTTGAAAACTAAGGGGCCCATTAGGATGTCGGGCTGATTACCCCCGCCAGGCTGGCGGAAGCCACCGCCGGCCTGGCGGGGGCAATCCGCCCGACATCCTCTCCTCAATGCCCCCCACCATATTAGTATGGTGGGGGGGACCGCAGCGGACGGAAAGACCGTCCGCCGCTTTTCCGCCCCGGTCGCCTTGCGGCCTGGACGGAAAAGGTTCAATATGGTGGCGATGTCAGTTTGACAACGCCAGCCATATTACAATGGGCCCCAACTGATGCCTTTCCGTGGCGGCAATGCCGCCACGGAAAGGCATGCGGTCTTCACCTCGGGGGGCCCCCTGCGGGCCCCCATGGTGAAGGGGGGGGCTGGGGGGTGCACATGGGGGGTACCCCCCTGCATTTGCATAAGCAATGCGACAGGCTCCGCGCGGGGCCTGCCGCATTGCGTATGCAAATGCATACATGCATTCTTAGCATTGTGGCGGGCGGTGCTTTCAGCACCGCCCGCCACAATGCTAAGAATGCATGATGCGCCCGCCACTGTAGCGGGCGCATCCTAATGTCCAGTGCGGGACCGCCGCTCAGCTCGCGGGCAGTCCCGTTTTCCGCAAGGATGGCGGGCGGGCAAAGTCCGCCCGCCATCCTAATGGGGGCCTAACTGTTCTACCAATGGATGTGTACTCTACTGTGATATGCGAGCTTTCATGGTGCCGGTTCACACTTTTCTAGAGATTCTTCCAGGCTCCCTGTTGACCGTACATTGCCCATAAAAGTGAGAAATGCATTGGTACAAGAATCCTCTCTAACAGATAGCAGTCATACGCTAGTCATAAAATGGTTTTAGATTTTAAGAAGAAAATAGATATTCTCTACGTTTAGTTTTGATATCTCATGCCTGTAAGGAGTGCAACCTCAACCTTTCTCAATACTCTTCAGGCTAAAACACTTTAGTGCAGATGGAGAAATGTGCAAATGGGCGATTGAATTACATTTCATAAATGCAGTACTCCAAAGGGCCTCATTTACTTACCCACCAAATTCGAAGGTCAGCAGAGCCGGGGAAACTAAGCCAACTCTGCAGGGCCCAGAGCGATGCAGAAAGACCTGGCCATCCATGGATTGCTGGTTCAGGTCGAGAGTTGCTTACTACCATATAGTCATGCCTGTCTTTGTGTTATTTCCCTGGAATGGCCCATTCCCGGACAGCGGGACGATTAGCATTGCTCATCACTAACAGGAAAAATAACGAGGATGTTGAGAAAGAACAGGAGCTGCTGAGTCACAGAGAAGTTGATGCCTACAAACTGCCCGTGTACGCACATACCTGCAGCAACGTGCATGCCCCAGAGCATGGTCAGCATCAGACTTGTTTAAAGCCAATACTCAATAAGGATAGCAGCTAATTAAACTAGAGTTAGGCATCATGTAAAAGTAGAAGCATGCAAGTCCGGTGTCTTTGTCTTCAGAAGCCAGAGTGGTGGAGGTCATAAACTCTGCCGCCCTAGTGGATGAATGCCTGATACATGTAGAGATTTCTCCAGCCGCGCCCCTGAAAGTTAGAGGGGTGGGGGGAATTTCGAAAGACGACCACGAGGGAAAATTAATTTAATAATGAATCTTCCCTCGTGGTCGTCTGTAGAAACCGCCCCCCACACACGAAGCTCCACCACCCCACAGCTCTTACCTGCACGGGCCGCGGCTGGATTGCTGCCTGCTTGGCGGAGAGCTCTGTGCCTTCAGAGGAGTTGCTGCCACAGAGCTCCCCCGAATGCACTGCAAGTTTGCTGAGCAACAGACATGTTCCATGCAGCGACTCAGCAAACCATTGTTTTTGTACTAGAAAAATAGATAACTAAAGGCCCTCCGCGCTGGCACCTTGTGAGTTTGTATTTGTTTCTGTTCAGGACTGCAGGTTTGTTTTCTGGAGGATCAGACCTCAAAAAAGGACATGAGTGGATGGTCTGAGGCACTTAGTCCGGCAGCCCGATGTCCATGTTACATATTGGTCTAAGGTTTCTGCCGGAGGAACTGGTGAAAGCTCTACTTGTGAAAACAGGACAGTTTGTCTGAATCTAAATACAGTTTGGCAGAAAGGGCACTCCGCTACATTTGTACTGAAGTACCATACCTGCCAAACTCTAAGGGGCTGATTTACAAGCCCCTTGCGCCACTTTTGCGTTACTTTTCCCATGTTAAAAGTGACGCAAAAGTGGCGTAACGGGCTTGTAAATCATTAAGACTTCTGCATATTCATTTTGATTAGTGACTTTTTGGCACATCCTGAAATGTGCATTATTCCTTAATCATTGCCAGTTAAATTTTTTTCCATGAACCCATTCTTCCACAGATAATTAAACTAAAGTATCATTCATCTTGTTATTTTTAAGGGTGAATGCTGCATTGCAGTATTGCAGTGATAGAGAGAAATCGTATTTGTCATATAATGCTATGGCCTTCTGTGATCATAAGTGGAAACTGATAGAAAATCATATACTCTTTCTTAGGATTATCAGTTGTTAATTTCAAGACTATCTTCAGAAGCCAGGTTGGCAGAGGTTATAAACTCTGTCACGGTGCCACCCTGACAGATGACCGCCTGATACATTTAGAGATTTCTGCCTGCTTGGATGAGAGCTCTGTCCCTTCAGAGAAGTTGCTGCCACAGAGCTCCCCTGAATGCACTTTAAGTTTGTTAGGTTGCATACCTCACAATCAATCGCTAAATCCTTTAAACTGGTTGGACAGGAGAACAAGCATTTGCAATGCAATAGGTCTCGTATTTTTTAGAGTTAGAGCTATTGGCGTTGTAATTGATAATCTCTTTTACCTATGTTTTTTAGTTTGGAGTGCAGTGTAAGTATGAACAGAGACACAGCTGCAGCGAAGCCGGGAGGACTAAGAATGAGGAATTACCACTGGGAACAGAGACACAGCTGCAATACTGCCTAGATGACTCAGAATGAGGAATTACCACTCGGACCAGAGAAGCAGCTAGCAGCACTGCCTAGAGGACTCAGAATGAGGAATTATCACTGGAACTAGAGAAGCAGCTGCAGCACTGCCTCGAGGACCAAGAATGGGGAATGACCACTGGGATCAGAGACACAGCTGCAGCACTCAGATACTGCTGAAACATTTGAGCAACTTTAAGTACAGGCGTGTAAACTGTCAGCAGACAACATGCAGCTATATAACTTCTGCAGCACAAACTCGTGCATCTAGGAGAACTGACAGAAGAGCCCTGGAGGGAAGCAAGAGGTACCATTGCATTTACAAGGAAAGGGTGTCAACTAGACACAGACACACAGATGGGTGCAGGAAGGCATCACCCTAAGTCCCAAATCAACCAAAAAAGAACATAAAAGTAAAACATGACAGAGCACCTTTCTGAACACAGGAGAGGTGCAAATTGCAAAAAACACAATTGATGGACAGAATGCAGAACAATGTCTTACATTCACCCCAGTACAAAGATCTGGGCCTAAATCCATCGTTTTTTTGCACTCCACACCACCCTAGGTCAGACAATGGCTATATGCAAATCAGCCTTGACCCTGTGCCTCATGGGAACAGTCCAGCCCGAACTACCAAGCCATGTCTTTCCTAGACTGGAATCAAGCATCCAAGGACCGGTTTCTGGCTATCAGCCTTCTTCAGCCTGGATAGCTTGACTCCAGTGATGTGGAGAGCCTGGGACTCATGTCTGAGCATACCCAGCCCACTCGGGGTGAAAATTGCAAAAAACACATTTGATGGACAGAATGCAGAACGATGTCTTACATTCACCCCAGTACAAAGATCTGGGCCTAAATCCATCGTTTTTTTGCACTCCACACCACCCTAGGTCAGACAATGGCTATATGCAAATCAGCCTTGACCCTGCGCCTCATGGGAACAGTCCAGCCCGAACTACCAAGCCATGTCTTTCCTAGACCGGAATCAAACATCCAAAGACCGGTTTCTGGTATCAGCCTTCTTCAGCCTGGATAGCTTCACTCCAGTGATGTGGAGAGCCTGGGACTCACGTCTGAGCATACCCAGCCCACTTGGGGTGAAAATTGCAAAAAACACAGTTGATGGACAGAATGCAGAACATTGTCTTACATTCACCCCAGTACAAAGACCTGGGCCTAAATCCATCGTTTTTTTGCACTCCACACCACCCTAGGTCATACAATGGCTATATGCAAATCAGCCTTGACCCTGTGCCTCATGGGAACAGTCCAGCCCGAACTACCAAGCCATGTCTTTCCTAGACCGGAATCAAGCATCCAAGGACCGGTTTCTGGCTTTCAGCCTTCTTCAGCCTGGATAGCTTGACTCCAGTGATGTGGAGAGCCTGGGACTCACGTCTGAGCATACCCAGCCCACTCGGGGTGAAAACTGCAAAAAACACAGTTGATGGACAGAATGCAGAACAATGTCTTACATTCACCCCAGTACAAAGATCTGGGCCTAAATCCATCGTTTTTTTGCACTCCACACCACCCTAGGTCAGACAATGGCTATATGCAAATCAGCCTTGACCCTGTGCCTCATGGGAACAGTCCAGCCCGAACAGTCCAGCCCGAGGAGAAGTGCAGCACAGATATTGTTTATAGTAAAAGTTCAAAGACATAGTATCTTTCTCTAGGATTGCATTAAGCTTTTCTTCAATGAAAAAAAATGATGTCTAACATAAGGAGTTAGAGACCTGCAGTATCACTCATGGGAGTGAAATATTTCTAGTCTCTTTTGCAGCTAGATAAACTGGGGGATTCGTGAAAAGGAGTAGAAACGTGAAAATACACCCCTCCCCCGCCCCTTTGCAACACAAGTCTGGGAATTTTTAAATCAGTCTGAGAAGACCGGTCAGCCTTGTGGCCTTAACTCCTAATTCACAACAAACAAAATAGACAGTTAGAATGTGATGCTGCTGTGCAATAGAAACATTACTTGTGCTACGGGAATTCATATGCACTGTGAGCATAATATGAGAAAATGTAATGTTTTATTAGGAGAAAATCTAGATATAGATAATGATTTTACAGTGAGTTTGTGGAAAACCTGGTAGTTCAGCTTAAGCTAGGTATTTAGAATGTATCAGATCTGCAATTATTGCCTGTTGTGACTTTCTGGAGAACAACATGCAAAATGTGGTGCTTACCTTACTTCATGTTAAATTGTGGCTTGTTTAACCTGCCACAATTTAACAGAGCAAGTGATCTTTAACGCACCTGTTATTTCCAAGTGCGATAAAAATCGACCACTTGTGTTTGCAATTTCCAGCTCCAACAGATGTTTTAACCTAATGTAATGGCTGACTTGTAAACAGGCCCTAAACGTGTTTTAAGTATATTTCATTACATGCTTAGTTTCAAAATGTGGCCCTTTGTGATGATGGACAAACATACCTAACAACTACTACGCCCTTTGACACAATTTGAAACACATTGATTCATTAATTCATCCATCTTGACATGTATGCGTTCATTCATCCAGACTTTCATTCATCCGTTCATCTTACCACTCTCTTTGATTCGTCAGTCCATATTCACATTATTTTCCGTTCATACATTCATCCATTCATCACCCCTTCCTTCACTTCATCCATCCTCTCATTTATCAACCTACCCTGTGTCATCATGACACGCCCACAAAAACTCACCTGTCAAAATACAAATTACTTCACCTGTACAAAAGCCACACAGATTGCTTTTGTAACTGATAACTGTTTTCCGTTTTTCTTTATGGTTCTCGAAGCACTTTATGAAATAAATTTCCATTAGTTTAATTCAGTTCTGTGTGCGTGGTCTTAGACAAGGAGTCGCAAAAGGTTTTCATGTATGTTTCTTTTAAAGGTTTCCTTCATTTTGGTAGAGTCAATAAATCCTGGAATATTTACTGCTAACGGTACAATAACTTTTACTTTATTACTCTTTTATGTGCTTTAGGTTGTATTTGTTCAAAGATGAAAGGAGAGGTTATCAAATAATTGATACCATTAAAAGAACATATTGCATGGAAACGAAATCTGTCTATATACCTGCTGCATGTACACAGCGAGGCTGCTAATGGAATATGCAAATAATGCTATATACACTGTGAAGCAAGTGATGCTTTGTGCCTACGCTGCTGTTTGTTTACCCGTGTTGCTAATGCGCTCATCCTAGCGCCTAGATTCGTACGCATGGCTAGTGTTATTTTGTAAAGTGAAAGAATTCTGACCACGAAACGTGAACCAAAAATCTGTGAGAATGAGAATATCCTTCGGTATCTGCAAAATTGCACCCAATACCCCCGGCCTATTTTTGTCACGGGGAACTGTGCGCGCCATTTGTGACTAGAAATAGGATTTTGGAGGAGGTGGGCCCTGCAGAACAGATGGTAAAGCGCTGCAGCCAGTGTCTATATAAATCAAATCCAAGGAGCTCGCTCGGAGCTCGAAGTCCTGACAGTGGCCACGTGGCAGAGTGTCAAACATACCAGCCAAAGTCCCCATCAAGAAGGCCCCGGCCAAAAAGGCTTCTCCTAGTAATCCAGCAGAGCCGGCTGCTGCCCCATCCCCTTAGCCCGCCCCAACTCCTGTGGCTGAGCCCGAGCCGGCCCCTGCTCCAGCATCGGAACCTGTCTGCCCCTGCTCCAGTGGAAGGACCCGTCCCCACGCCAGAAGCGCAGTCGGCAGGCCCCCGCTGAGGCGGCTCCAGCGGAAGATGCTGCCCCAGCCAAGAGTGCTGCCCCGGTGGAGCCAGAGAAGCGGGCAGAGGTCGCGCCCCCACCCCCTCCAGCGGAGCCCGAGAAGCCAAAGGATGGTAAGGAGGGGACGGAGGTGGTTGGGACGGGTTAATGGAAAATACTGTGAAAGGGCGAAGTGGGTGCACGAGGAAAGCCCAGCAGCAGAGCTGCACAGAGGACTCGTTTTCGGCCATTTAAGCCCCACGAATGCAGAAAGTATCATTTGTTCATTACGAAACGCTGTGAACAAATTTTACTCACCCTCACAGACTCTGTGGCATTACAGTAGTGTATCCGTACAGTAAATCCAGTCTTCTTTAATTTTACAAAACCTCTGGTATATTCTCTTTTGATATTATTTACGTAAAAATCTGCCCCTAATTTAAGCGGCAAAAATATATCGGTTTCCTGAAAAAGATGACTGCGTGGCCTGTCGATGCGAAGTATTTAAACCAGTGGTGCGCGCGCACCACAGAGGAGCAGGGGGAGGGAGCACGGCAGCGGCAGCGAGGTGAACACACGCTACTGCGCGTGCTAGACATGGATGGGAATAGGCGTTGCAAAGGCGAGACATGCGCCTGCCTTTGCCCAATCCAGTGGCATTTACAAAAAAAAACACGCTAAAGCCAATGGAGGGCGGTAAAAGCCTGCTCACATGCATGAGGATTTGAGCAGCTTTCAGAACCCCCTTACAAGAGGTCTCGCGCTGTGCGAGCAGTGCTGCACACTGTAACGCTAGGTGCGAGACCTAAAAAAGATTCTCATTATTTTATCAAGGGTTACCAAAGGCGTTGAAAGATGTTTTGGCACAAGTGGTAAATTCTCCTTCGGTAGAACTGATAGCTTAAGCATCTGAATGTCATTAAAAAAAACTTAAGTTCTAGTAGGATGGCCAAAGCCTGTGCAGAATAGTGTCACAGAAGTTTCACAAGCTATGCCTTTTGGCAAAATAAGATACCCGTTATCTTTTTTCCCTTTTTTATTGAGCTTTTGTAACACAAAAGCAGAAATGAACTAAATCAGACAAAACAGAAAATTGAAGTTAAGTTACGGCACAGTGCATAAGTAAGAGACTCTATCTTAAGAAGAAAAAGAAAGAAGGAAATCACAGAATATATATATAGAGTGGAGAAGGTCAGGTCAGACTGTAGAAGTAAAACTATAGCATTTAAGAACGCAGCTTCGGTAACATTATCTATTAAGACAATAGATGGTAGAAAAACTAGATTTTTCCAAAGTGAAGGGTGTGTCTTGTTGAGGAAAGAAATTAAGGCCTTTATTTAGAGCTTGGAGGGAGAGATACTTGTCCACCATTTTATAAGTGTCATAGTTTATAATGCACTTGTAATGCAGCTGACAGGACATTTGCGATGTTTATGAGGGAGTATCTCGTCTGCCAAACTCTGCCAAACTCTAAATAAGGCCCTGGTTCAATCCCAAAATGTGATCTGCAGTGGCCATTAAGATAGTTACAGTGAAAGTGATTTTATCTGATGGGCAAGAGAACAAAGTTTCAGGACTTTTAGATTCAGGAGCCTCTGGGAACTCTATTGACATTCAGTGTGTCCAGTCCTCACAAACCCCTACGATTAGGAAAAAGATTCCAGAGGAGGGCAAAGCAGTAGATTGTTCTACGTTATCTTCATATCCAGTTTGTTTTCATACACACATGATTTCTTTGACCAATTTGGAAATCATCATGATAAGATGTGTTTTGATTTGATAGAGTCAACTGATGATTTTGGATATGCTTTGGTTGACTTTACTTAACCCTTGTATTGACGGGACACTAATGACAGTACAGTGGAATTCAGAATATTGGCAGGTTACTTGTATGACTACTGGTGAAATTACTGTGAGTCGTCCTTGTTCTAGCAGGGTTTGTAATATCTCCAGTCACTGGTTTTGCAACGTCTCTACCTTTTAGTTATGAAGAAATCAGGGATGTATTTGATAAGAAGACAACAATTATGTCACCCCGTCAGGATATTGGCCAGGTGACAGGCACAAGCAGTGCTTAATTTGTAAAAGAAAGAGTACCAAGGGCCAAACCTCAGCTCAGAAGTCCATCACTGTGCAATTAAATGTTGCCATGCCCAATATCAGGCTGCGTAGTCTTTATTCCACCTTGTGCCTCTTAAATACACTGACACTCCCTGGCCCTTTATCTCACTCTTGTAGATTCCAGATTTATCCTTTTATGAAATGTTTCTGTTTTTCTCTTCTTCTGTCTTTTCAGTTTGTTTATTTTTCTCTCTCGTGCACTTGTTAAAAGTCAGATGCAGAAAAATAAGTGCCTGTCCCCAAAAATGAGTGCCGGAGCCCCCTCCAGCAACCACTGGCTCAAATTAAGCACTGACAAGAAGGCTGGAGGCATTGGAGAATGGGCCTGTCAAACCTTAGGGGCATATTAACAAGCCCCTAACACAACAAGAGCATCACTTTTTCTTATACTCTGATGGTATTGCTCTCAGCCCCTTATTTACAAGGTGATCTTAAGCCACTTAAGGTGGCTTAGGCCATCTTGTAAATATGGCAGTCCGCAGCGGTAAAGGGGTGGGCAATGGGTGTTGTTTTTGACTCTGCCCCATATTTACAAAGATGGGGCAGCGCCAAAAACTAAGACCGGGTAAAAACTGGTCTTAGGATGGTGAATGATTAATTTCTCCTCATATTTTGCTCTTTCTATTTATGCGTTATATTCTGCTGCAAACGTAGAAACAGCAAATTACCTTTAAAGATTGTTTATGTGCAGGAAGGTATCGCTTCCTATATAAACTATCCCCCCTGCAGCGCAGGCTTCTTTGCAAGGGAGCCGGCGCTGATGCTATGCTGCTTTTTTAGCACCAGTGCTAGGGCAAACATAGGGGTGCGCAGTATTTTTGCAAATACGGAGAATCCCTGCATTTAAAAATGTCGGAGCACAGTTTTACCAATTTTGGAGTACCAGTGCGCTCAGTCATTTTATTGTAAATAGCCCCCTTAGTCAGGCAGCGACACTAGAGCCCTTGCCTTCAGGAGACTCTAACACACTCATTTTCTGGGTTGCAGTCATTACCAAGTTAAGAGGAGTAGAGCCTATTTAGACGCCATGGAGTTCAGGTTCTGTGCCTGGCACTGAATAGCGAGATTGTGTCAACTTTCTTGATTTTCGTTGGCGTTATCCCCAGTTTTGAAACCCTCAGCTTGCTATTTTTCCACTCTCTCTTTCCTCGGTTTGGATTAGTCCCTTCTTTGTCTGGTCTTGTGGGCTGTGTTGTCTCTGGTTCTATTTGTTTGTGAAGTCTTACGGGTGTGTGTTCAGCAGCGTCCAGGGGCTTTCGCTAGATTCCTGACTCCTGGCTCCTCATATCAGCATCGGCTGCTGGAATCGGTAGTCCTTGTTTCAGTTCTTATTTGTTTCTTTGAGACCCAGCTGGTGTTATGTACTGGCCTTATGTCCTCTGTCGTCCAGCTGGTCATATCTACTTATGTATAACATCAAGACAGAGTGGTGCCGTCCCTTGAAACAGACAAATCCCAAGAGAACGGGCTCCAGTCCAGGACTTGTCTCTCACTCTCTTTCCCTGTCTCTTCCTCCATTTCTGTTTCTGGTCACCTGCACAGATATACAGGGGTGGCCAAGGCTTGGGACCGGTCTGTCAGTCCAATCCAATGATGGCTCAAACTATTACTAAGATCCACGAAGAGCTCTAACCCAGCTGCAATCACAAGTAGTAATGTAAGACTGGATTGAAGTTCATTTGTCACTCCTAATTATGCCTTAGTTCCTCCGTAAAAGCTCAGAGTGGATCGGCATACATTTCAAAACTTTATGCAAATGAGTTCATTGCATTTTTTAGCAACACCACAGTTACCTACCAGTGATACCGCCAAGGTTACATTTGCTCTAAAGATGCTATGGTGTGGCAACGCCATTCATATTGAATATAGTTGGCTTCTATCCAGCCGGACTCATTTCTTGATCCACTCTACCTCTATGTTTAACATTCTTACTCTGGAACAAGGCAGCCAGGATCCAGTGAGTTATGTCAGTCATTTTCTGAAGCTGCCTGGATGGACGAGTCTGCAGCCGCAGCATTTTTATAAGGGACTCAGGGATGATTTAAAGCATGCTTTGCCGTTGTTGTTAAATAGACAGACCATACAGGAAGTGATTTAAAGCTGCAGATCGATGCACAACAATGACTTACAAAGCTTGTGCAAGGACTTTATATGTCCTCTGGTCTATCAAGTCCCCTGACCATAGTGAAAGAACAGGTCCTGTCGAAGAACACATATAAATGTGCGATTCGTAGAAAATCAGGTCTTTGTTTTTATTGTGAAAAAACTAGACATGGGATGAGCGCTTGCCCTCAGTTGCAGGGAAATTACTCAGCTTGTCTCTGCAGAACAGACCCAGGATGGGCTCATGATTCCAGAGGTGTCAATCACAGACCGAGCACATTACTTTTTGCAGGTAATGATGGCCAGCTCTGAGGACAGTCCTCGCCCTTGCACAGTCTTGGAGCATCAGGGCATTTTATGAACAATCAGTTCAAGCAACTCAAAATATTCCTATTAGGGAAAACAAATGTAAGCGGTGAGATTCAAGGAAACGATGGGAGTGTCCTCCCTTTCAGCGCTATGTAATATACAGCTCTTCCTTTACTCATAGCTACTCAGACAGAATAGTAGAAGGGAATCACTTCAACTTGGAATGTCTCCTTTCTTTTGTGTGTACTGCCATCATCTCTGAATATTGGCTTTGGTAAAAGAACATTTAAGTGAATTAACAGAAGTACAGAGTCCTGCACAGGAAGAGTAGAAGAAAGCCAAATCTAATTTAAAATTCTATGCTGATTGTAAAAATAATCCAACTCCCTGATATTTTATCGATGAGAAAGTGTGGTTACTAAAAAAATGTACATTTGAACAAATTTTCTAAGCTGCAATCCAAATGTGTAGATCCACTTGCTATTGGTTAGATTGTAAATCCAGCTACTCTAAGACTGCAATTACCTCAATCCGAAAATTCACCCAGCAAGTCATGAATCTATTAAAACCATGTTCTGAAACAACAAATCTTGCTCTAAACTGTGTGGAAATTTAGGTGAATGCTGAAAGTGGAAGATGACTTACATAAAATATTAGATGCAAGAATTGTCAGAAAGCAAATGCAATATTTAGTAGATTGAAAGATTTTTGCCCAGAGGTGTGATTGTGGGAGCTATCCTCTAATCTTCAAGTCCCACGTTTGTAAAGAGAATTTTATGCAAGACATCCTGACAATTGACACCATCGAATGGGCATACTTACTACAGATGTTGCGACGCATGTGATTTGGGCCTCATTTCTGTAATTGGGTGAGGCTGCTCTACCCGGCCCCAGGGCAATAGTGCGCAGTGGAGAGATGTGAAAAGGGGCACATGACAGGGATGCTTGTTGTACCCATTACTTTTCGCCCTGAAGGTGGAGCTACTGGTGACTTGACTTTGTGAGTTTAAGGGGCGAGTGGTTATCAAGATAGGGGATTTCACATACCTTAATTCCTTGTATGTGGACTATGTGCTGTTCTATCTATGGTGACCCATTGAGGTGGTTCCACAATTGCTGATGCATCTTGATGAATTTGGGACGGCTGACGGTTTGTGAATCAATAAATATAAATTGCTGCTATTCCCACTGGGAGAACTGAGTAAACCTTACCTAGGCTGCGCTGTAATTGTAATTGTAAAATCACTTATATAGCGCATGGCTACCCGTAGGCATCCCAGCGCTCTTGGCAACGGTGACACTGGGCTAGTCCGATCTACATTCATACTGCAAGCTAATTTCTAGGGAATAGGAAGGTTTTGAGTTTCTTCCTAAACTGAAGGAAGGTCTGTTCCTGCCTCAAGTTACATGGGAGGGCATTCCATTCTCTTGCTGCTTGCAGAGAAAAGAGCCGGCCGCCCGAGCGGACTCGCTTTATCCTGGGAATGATTGCCAGGTTGTGGTTTTTCCAAAATGGAAGGGCCTTCTCCATGCATGATCTTGTATGTGATGCATAGGGATTTAAATCGCACCCGTTCCTTCACAGGGAGCCAATGGAGTGATCTTAGAGCTGGCTTCGCCGACATATATCGACTAGTTCCAGTCAAAATCCTGGCGGCATAGTTCTGAGCCACTTGTAAGGTTTTAAAAGTGGATGCCGGTGCCCCAAGGTATAAAGCATTCCCGTAGTCAATTCGTGATAAAACCAAGGATTGGACTACGGTCTTCTTTGCTTTTTCAGGCAGTTGGGGCAGGATTCTACGCAGGGATTTGAGTATCCCATGACAAACTGCAGAGGTCTTTCTGGCTTGTGTTTCGAAGGACAAAGCGTTGTCGAGCCAGAAGCCTAAACTTTTTATTTCTGGTTTGGGTGGTGGTATGGCACCCATACAAGTGGGCCAAGCTAGACAGTCGGGGATATCCTGCTTTCCTAAGAGCATCAGCTCGGTTTTTCCTCCATTAAGTCTGAGCTGAGACGAATTCATCCAGTTTACTACCACCTCCAAACAATTAGCCAGATTGTTCGGGGGAGCATTTGTTTGTTGCAAGGAAAACACCAGCTGGGTGTCATCCGCGTAGCTTATTAACTGGATGCCAAACGGAGCAACTAGTTCCGCCAACGGGGCCATGTAGACATTAAACAGTATGGGGCTAAGGGACGACCCCTGTGGTACCCCACACTGTAACACTAACAGGCGAGAGCAGTTGTTACCCTCAAACACCTGAAAATATCTTTCCTCGAGAAAAGATCTCAACCACTCCATGGCTTTCCCGGTTACCCCGATGTTCCGGAGTCGAGACAGCAGCAAATGATGACTTACCGTGTCGAAGGCGGCGCTGAGGTCCAGAAGGATAATGGCCGCGCTGCCACCTGCATCCAAAATCCTTCTGGCCTCTTCTACCACCCTCAACAGTGCTGTCTCGGTGCCTTGTCCCTTCCTAAACCCCGTCTGGGATGGATGGAGAAGATTGTACTTCTCCAGGAATGCCGCCAATTGGATGTTTACCAATTTTTCGGTCAGTTTCCCCATCCCAGGTAACAAGGATACCGGTCGATAGTTAGCCGGATCTCCTGGGTCGAGGTTCGGCTTTTTAATCAGGGGTCTGACCATGGCCACTTTCCATGCCTTTGGGACCGTAGCCGATTCCAGGGAGGTGTTAACCATCTTAATTACGGGTTCGCTGATGGTTGGAAGTGCCTGGTTAAGTATTTTCATGGGGACTGGGTCTCGTGGTGATCCACTTTTTATACTCCTCAACAGAGAGGGGAGAAGCTCTTCCGTGAGGGGGGCAAACTCAGAGAGTGTTGGAAATTCACTTCTTTCCTCCGGGGGAGGTACACTATGATGTGAGGCCGGGTCCGATCCCGGGATCGTCTCAAGGATTTTATGTATTTTGGTCTGGAAGTAGTTCGCCATGTCATCACATCTTGTGTCCTGCTCGTCTGCTTTTACGGGGGGATCTGGGATTTTTGTCAAGAGCTTTACAATCTTGAACATTTCCCTGGGGGCATTGGCGGCGGATTCGATTTTGTTCGCAAAGAATGCAGTTTTAGTGGTAATAAGAGTGGTTTTGTATTTCTTCAGTGTGGCTTTGTAACTGGTCTTCCTTTCCACGCTAAAATTCTTCCGCCAGTGTTTGTGCTGTACTGGGAAACTGAAAGTTTTAGGTATCTGAGCATCATGGTCATGCTCTCTCTGGAAGGGCGACGTCAGCACAGTATTGAGCCACTTCTGAGCAGGCTGACAAGGTCAGTACACTTCTGGAACTCGCTGCCACCATCGTTGGCAGGAACAATTGAGGTGGCAAAATGGTGCTCTCCTTTACTGTAGTGTAGTTCCTATATTCCCAATAGGCTCTGCGCATTGGAATAACATAAACGATAGTTTAGACGTAGGACTGAAGTCGACTAGGTCTCTATTGAATATGTTAGACTTAATTGTGAATGCCAGCTAGCTCAGAGGTCACTAGAAACTTTCTCGAATACACAAGAAGGGATTAGTTTCTAACAACCATATAACATGACAACTTTGTTCCCCAAGAATAAGGAATATATCTCCAGAGTCGCGGAAACAATAGATGTCTATTAAACTCAGTCAATCGTGCATGCTTCGTTTCACCAGAAGTGCAGAGAAATAGAGAGACAGGCGTTTTCAATAAAAAGGTTATTTATTGAGCAGTCTTCTTTCTCATGCAAGAGAAGTGAATTGCTGCAATCGTAATGCTTGCTATGAAGTAAAGTGCGTACAGTAAAAAGAGTATTATGAAATAATACTGTAAAAGCATTTATATGGTTTCTAAGCCATAAGATACATAAAATAGATAAAATACATACAATGATAAATAATGACTAAAAGTACTCAACTGTACTTGGATCAGAACTTGAGCTTAAATGAGCATGCTAACTATGTCACAGGAGCCTGTTTTAGAACAATTGGCCAGTTAAGGCGAAATTTCCCTATGCTGCCTGACAATCACAGGAAGACCCTTGTACAGGCCCTGGTGATAAGTCGCCTAGACTACTGCAACGGCCTCCTCATATCAGCGAATGAGGAGGCGTTAAATCGTTTGCAGGTGGTCCAAAATACGGTGGCCAGACTAATTTTAAATGCTCCCGCAAGGACCCCGTCCAAACCCTTGTTACGACACCTTCACTGGCTGCCCATACGACAACGTGTTACGTTTAAAATCTGCTGTTTAGTGCACAAATGCCTCTATGGGCAAGGCCCTAGATATTTGGCACAAAAATTTCAGACATACAAACCTGAACGTCTATTACGTTCCAGCAACCAATGTCTACTGGAAATCCCCACTATAAAAAAAGTCAGACAAGGTGGACGTGCCCTATCATTTATAGGCCCAACCATGTGGAACAAACTTCCATCTGACCTAAGACACAACGACAACCATCTATGTTTTAGGAAGGCCTTAAAAACTCTTTGTTTCAGGTAGCATAACCTTCCCTGTGGTATTCCACAGAGTCAACATATTCCAGAATTTTTGCGAGCAAAGCGCGGAGATACCTCATGGGTCGATTCTGGCGCGATATAAGCAATTAAATAAATAAATAAACTGGTGCATCTGAAATACGCCCACCCCAGTGTACCTAACCTAAGTCTAGTACAAGGGAAGAAGTAAGTGAGGTGTAGCTTGAGTTAAATAGTTTCTGCCAAGAGTCTATCCAAGAATTCTCTAAGGGTCTAATCAGCTCCATACCTTGGTTATAGAATGAAGGAGGTCTTGTATCTCTCTCTCAGGACTCGATCTCCCAGTAGCAGGGAAACACTGGAGCAGGATTTCTCGGCAGGAGAAAAGACAGCGTCTCTCTCAGTGCGTCAGCAGGGAGGGTCGGCTTCCTTCGGCACTCGCATACAGCAGTGCGTCGGGCAAGTAGTTAGTCGATCTGCACCAAAACCACCGTGTGTTTGCTAGGACAGATGCTGGTATATTTATACCTGGAAGGTGCCTAGTTTGACGTAAGGGTGGACATAATAACGTCACTAAGAACTCAAAGTTCTTTACACACTCCAGGAGTTCTGGGACAAATCAATACTGAAGCAGGGGGAATTCCCGTACTGCTGAAGGCTGGTTGTCTTCAAGAACTCGTTATACTCTGGGAGCTTAGTGGAAGTAGCCATGCCGTATTTGGACTGCATTGGCTGTGTCTAAATATGGTTATGATTCTTATGCCTATATAAGGATATGATAAGTTATATCTATATAAGGGCATGAATCGGGAAAATTACACTAGAGCCCTAGATACATTACAACACCCACTCCACGTAGAATGTCCATCTTTACTAAATACTAAGCAGTTATAACATTTCTAAGCATGTGTTTACAATCCCAACACAAAAAATCATAAACTGCATTTGAAATGGTTTGTACAAGAAAAATGAGTATTGTACTGTACGTTTTCTAAGCAGTGTTATCATTCATGCCTATAGTTTTTACATTTGAAATGCTGGCTGAATGATTACCGAAATTTACATTTATGAAATGGCTCTTAATACAGAGGAGAAGGTCGAGACCATTTCATCACAGATTTATATAATACTCTACATGTGCTAAAGGCTAATTTCAAAATATTGTCTCTAGGTATCAAAACATAGAAATCTTGTTCTCTAAGAATAGTTCTACATTAAGCAGATTACTCTGTGCCAAAAAAAGGTAATATTTTGGTATTGAGAAAAAATAACCTCGTTGCAGTAAAAAATAGTTCCACATTTTTAGAAGTTCTGTTTATCAAAACTGTAGGCCGAAATCAAAGTTCAGGGAACGCTGTGTGCTTGTTTCTCAAGAGTTATTCTCGTTGTTAGGAGAAAACATTAACTCAGATAGGCTGGCAAAGAATTCATCTACCACAGTAGGTGAAAGTTGGGCCATTTCCGAAAAAGTAGAAATAGTGCATATGTGAGATGCATTACCGTCAGCGTGATCTGGATCAGTAATGTTCACAGAAGGTTGTACCTGTGTGCCGCTTTCATCTCGTACCTCACCGCCACCTAGTCGTAATGGTGAGGTCTCAATGAATGCCGTCATCAGAATTGGTAGTCGCTGGGGACAACATGTTGCATGAGCTGTTACCGAACCAAGCAAAGTATCGACATCCATAGGAACTGCTGATGGAAGTGAGAGACAGATGTCTAACACGCATTCTTCTCCGCAGAGCAGGCATCGTCAAACAGGTAAGATGCAATCTTGCCAGATTGGTCTGAATGATAGAAACCATGTGGTATTCAGATCTCTTAGACGAGCCAAGCCTAGAACCTGTGTTATCCTATTTCGGTACCGCAGTGCCTGGATCGCTTGTTCCATGGTAACCTGGGTATCGCTGGTTACTGGACTTGCCATATCGGAGCAGAAGGAACAAAAATAGAATTCCTGCTACGAGTCCCAAAATGAGAGGCAGGCCGCCGAACACAGAGTGCACGAAATTCGGGAAAATGCTCAGGACTGCTTCAAAGGGTGCTAACAGTCCAGAAAAAAGTGTCTTAAATACATGTGCGATGCCACTGGTATTTGACATGTTTAAAATTTGACCTAAAATTTCTACAAAATGTACGGGGCAGTTTGTTGTTAATGATGTATGTATCTCTGCTGAGGTCCTTGCAACTTGCAGATCATTCGTTTCTCTAGAGGAGGTCAAAGGCACAGTTTTTTGTAAAAGAATGGCTTTCATTCTGCTTAATGTATCAATTCGAATAGAAGAGATATTCAATGAAGGCCAAATCGTTGCCTCCTTGTCTGGCTTGCTGTTTGGATACAATACTTGCATACAACAAGTGACCCTGGATGTTACACTGACGAGAAAGGGTGTTCCTGGCAACATGCCACAACAGCTGTGGTCACTTAACATAACGTAGCTATCGTTGGAAAGCTGCCTGAAAACAGGTTCTATTTGTGTTGCTGGAGTGCCGTGCAAGTGGCAAGAAAGGTCATTAGATGAACCCTCACAGGCTCCATGTAAATTAATTTCTTGACATAGAAGTGTACCACTTAGTGACTTTTCACAATTTTCTTCCACTAAGAAATACCTCTTTGTTACCCCCACTCCAAAATCTATGTGTGTAAGGTAAATTCCAGGTCGACTTGATGTATCCTTTACCCAACCATTCATACAGGCCTGCTGGTATATGCTGTAGGCAGTATTGAAACTGGAATCTCGTTATTGGTATTGTTATGGTACCATGTATTATTCATTCAATGACAGGTTTCTCGGAAACTGTTAATGGTAATCTTTCTAGTTTTTCAATGCTCAGCACCTGATAGTCTGCTCCTTTTTGTGCCAAAGAGATTTGTTTATCTGTAAGGTTAAAGATAGAAAATAATGACGATGTGCTGATTAGACGCCAAGGCACGTAGCCTGAACGCAGATTTTGTAACGTCCAGCCTAACTGTACAATAGAACGTAATTGAGACTGGCCATGTTGTAACATTAGCATATCCTGTTCTATTATATCAATAGCAGATGATACAATGCTGTCCAAAGAATAAATTCTGGAGGACAGAGTCGTTAACCCATTGTCCACTACAGACAGTGATTTTTCCAAATGAATACAATCAATTTCTCGTATTTTTTCAGCAGTTTCAATTTGCGTTATTTTCCAAGCTTCGTTGTAAGCAGCATATATACCGGCGTATATGAAACGTTTTTGACGCTGTTTGCGAGGTCCCAATAAGAAATCCCGCAAGTCAGCACCTTCTTTAAGTAAGGTCACGTGTCGCTTAATTTCAGGTAGTGTGGATTTCTGTAGCCATTCGAGGCATAGTTTTCCTACACTGTATGTTGATATTATCCCTGGATGTTGTCTCTGGGAATATCTTGGGTCTGGCCTGTTCTGTTTGAACCCCTGTGTTTTGTCCAGGAATCTATCTTGACAGTTATTAGTGTCTGTGGGCCAGATCAACCATTTTTTCCAATTAGGATTAGTTCTGTTTTGGTGTAAAATATGGGACACGTCTAACCCCTCATCTGTAGTGCTATTTCTATCAGGCATAGGCTTTGGTATAGACAGGTTGTTTAAATCTTTTATCTTACCTAGGCCAAGACAGGTTGTTTGTTGAATGGTGTCATTCAGGAACATTATTTGTTCTGGGATCATGCACGCTCTGAATAATGATTCAAATCCCTATACTTGCCAATCTATTGAACCCCAGATTGTTTTTGTTTCAATGTTGTCTTTCCAGAATTCAAAACCAAATGTAGACAATTGTTCATAACATTTTGCAGAATATATCTGTTTTGTATTGGTTAACATATTTTTAATTTCTGTCTTATTCACATTTGTGAAATAAAACGTTTCTGGATCTGTGACGTTAAAACCTGAAAAGTATGGAAATTTCTCATAAAATGTTTTTGAGCTGCCTTTTGGCGGTTTTGGCCAATGTTCCCATTGATTATAAGTTAAAAATGTCTAGGTTTTGCAGATTTATGCAAATAGTGGTGCCCAAAATGATTAAAGCAATACATTTCTTCATAATCAGATGAACCTTCTAAATAATCATGATTTGTAAACTTTGCTGACATTTCTAAATCAGACATCATATTAATAATAGACTCAAAGTCCCAATCATCAGAGAAACTGCTCGGTGAGACAAAGTCACTTAATGAAACCTTGAACTGATGTGGATACTTCAAGAGTTCAACCGGGCCATAGATGTCGTAATCAGTAGCGTCCCATGCTACACCACCAGGTATAGGAATGGCTGTGATGTTTACTGATGACAGGTCTCTCTTTTCAACATGAGATGACTTGTGTGGCTTTAGAACCAAGTTGATTTTCTGACTTGCTGTGTCCATTGTACTGTATTTTCCATCAATCATTCTTCCCAAGCTTAAAACCAAAATGAGCCAGAGCAGGAGGAAAAGTACACCTAACACAATCCACAATTCAATCCATGGTGAAATCAGATATATTTCCCCAAGCTGATGAAAGAGTTCTGTTATTTTTTCTTTGAGTGTCTTGTTTGCTGGCTTTAATTCATGTTCACTAGGATCTTCAGAAAAGTCATCGAAATTGATGAAATAGCCAGAGGCAGTTCTGTCAATTATTGGAATCGCCTCAGGATTGTTATTAATCTTTGTAGTTGCTTCTTCCTTTGTCATATTAGTATAGTCAGAGGCTACATCATTGTAGACAGGTGTTTCTTGACAAACCGTTGCAATTTGGGTTTCAAGAGGCACAAGTTCCATGGCTTTGTTGCATAGTCCTTTTTTATTCACTGCAGGTTTATCAAATGTGATTAGTCTCTCAGTTTGAACCTCTTGAATTGTAGCAAGGTTTGGTCTTCTGCTACATCTTGGGAGTCCACTGGGCCTACTACTTATTATTGGTCACATAGTTGTGATTTTACCTGGTCGATTGATACAACTCTGTTCTCCTTTTTACCAGCAAGGGGCGGTAGTACTACTGATCTTGTTCCATTGATTGCTAAGACAGGTACTGCTTTTCTGTAAGAAGGCCCAAATTCCTTGTTCATCGCGATCTTTTCTCTGACCAGATCCCCAATCTTTGGAATCCAGACAGGTCTTGCTGGGACAGATGGTTTTTCTTCAGTGGCCGTTGGCTTTAGCTTTGTGTTACTCAGACTTCTTCTTGTTTCATTTAAGTCCTGTAAAACAGCCAAACGATATTTAATATCAAAGGTTTTTTGTTCCACCACTGAAGTTTGACTATCGAGGTCTTCGATTATCATTCTAGTACCAAACAAAAGTTCATACGGAGTGATTCCACCCAGAGAATTTCTTGGCAGATTATTTAGACTACGTTGGACACTTAGTAGATGAATTGTCAGCGCCGAGACGCCTAAGGGTATTCGCCGCGCTCTACAAGTGTCAAAAAATAAATAAATAAATAAATAAATTAGATGTTTGACCCACCCATCACCCGAACCTAATACCCTCGCTGTTATAGATTGCTTTATGTCACCGGTTTTTCTTTCCACTACCGCATTACCCTCAGGATGGAAGGGACTAGAGTACCGCAATACAACGCCCAAGCCGGCCGTGGCCTCCTTGTAAGCCCGAGAGCTAAACGCAGGACGTGCTGATAAAGACTCGCAAATCTTTTATAACAGTTCTGGCGTCAGCCGAGCGCTGGGGCCACATCCAAATGAACCTTGTGCAGGAATCCACTGCGACCATGATATATTTATAGTTACCATCCCTTTGTAAGGGACCACAGTGGTCCAGGTAAACACACGCTAATGGTTTATCTGAGATCAGAAGGGGCGTCTGCGCAGGACGTTTCACTGTTGATACTTTCATTTTTTGGCATATTTCAAAGTCTAGAACATAGTTTCTAGTCTGTTTCCTCATGCGCAGCCATCAATATCTCTGTTTTAATAAAGATACTGTGGCGGAAACACCTGCATGTGCAGAGGCGAGCCCCTCGTGCGCTGCTAAGATTAGTCCTACCCTATGTTCCATGTTTGGAATTGCCTTATCCCCCACTCCAGGGATTTGAGCAAAAGGAACATTGTTTGCATCAGTTTTATATGCGTACTTTACTGGAAAGCCTTTCGGGAGTGTTTTACCACTGTTTTTTACTGACGCAGTGACAGCTTGCATTATTTCGCTGTCTAATTTTGTTTTTGAACGATTGATTGCAGCTACGGAAGCCGTGTGGACGACTGCCTTTGCGGCTTTATCAGCCAATGAATTCCCTGCAACGTGAACGCCATCACGTTGATGACTCAGTGTATGGATCACGTGAGTCTTTCGTAGTTCTTTCTGTAAAAGAACTACTTGTTCCCAAAGCATTTTATGCATTATTGTGCCCCCTTTTGCATCTTTGAAACCGTTTTGAACCCAGTTCTGCAAGTATTCATTGTAAGACTGGACGCAATAATACGAATCGCACACTATGAGTGTGGGGAATTCGCGATCGGTATTTTCAAGCGCCATCTTTAATGCCTGTAGTTCAGCTCGCTGAGCTGTACAGTTTCTGAGTGATCGAGTTTTAGTGACCATTGGTCTGAATTTACCTGTGTGCCAGCAACCTTTTACAATCACACATGCCGCATTCCAATTTTGCGCAGATCTGTCTGTGTAAATTATGCAGACGTACTGTTCGAGAGGCAGAATTTCGGTCGGCAGAGGAAATTCGTGTTAATATTCTAGATATTCTAGTTTTTTCATATTGAGATCAAAAGCGTGTTCAACGTCTGTTGCAGCAAAAGAATTAACCCATTGTATCCATCTTGGATGTAAAGCTTTAGCATTTGGAATGCTCGCTCTTGTCACTGCTTCTAAGGCAGGTACAGGTGTAACGACCGATATGCGTTTCCCTGTGCGAGGGCTCTTTCTTTTGCTATAGCAGTTTGAACCGCTGTCAGAATTTTCTCAGTTGACGTGAATTTTATTTCAGCTTGTGTGTACAAGTGTGATTTGTAAGCTATTGGTAGTACTGTTTCACCTTCGTTATAGGTCAGGTACGTGAATCCGCATTTTCCTGGGATGACTCGGATTACAAGGTTGCGTTTGTTTACGCGTGTTTGCAGCTTTGTTTTAGCTAACATGTCTGTTTGTATTGAACGTAAAATTTCTGTATGTTTCTGAGTCCAATTAGTTGGTTTGAGATCAGGTTTTATTAATTTGTAGAGAGGTTTATTCCTCTCTGCTTAATTTAGAACGTAAGTTCTTCCAAAATTCAGGAAACCTAGATTGATTGTAAGTTTTTCAGCGTTTTTGGTGCTTGGAGCAGTGCACATTTCTCTAAGAAATTGGCTGCCAGGCTTTTCCCTTTACTTGATAACTCATATCCTAGAAATAGGACAGTGAGGTGGGCAAGCCGGGATTTTTTAAAGTTGAATTTGTACACTTCAGATGCAAACCCAAGTATAATGGTGTTCACTCTTTTCAAGTGCCTGTCCAAATCATCGTCTGTTAGATAGATGTCATCGACTTAAGATAATGCCTCATCATCATACATTTGTAGTAACTCTGTTATTCTGGTTGAAAATAATCCTGGGCTATTGTTAAATACCTGGGGGAGACGGCAAAATTGCCTCTGGGCCCCCATACTTGAGAAAGCGGTCAAATACCTGATTTCTGGTGCAATGTTTTGACAGAAGAAACCATTTGAACTATCTAATGTCGTTTTATATTTTTTGCGCACAATGTTATTCATCAGTGCTGCACTGTGTGAATTTTGTACTGCAAATGTTTTGCAACAAGAGTTTAAGTGTCTGTAGTCCAATACTAGACGATATAAATTGTCTGGTTTGGAGACAGGAAACAAAGGATTGTTCATTTGTGAGGTGCATGTTTCAATCACCCTCTGGTACTCAAGTTGATCTAAGATCTCCCTGACTTGTTTTGTTAGCTTCTTGCTTAACAGGATACTGCCTTTGTGCAGTAGGTTGATTTTTTTAACTGGATTTTATGGTGAGGGGATTCCTCATCCCATCCTACATGATTTTTATATAATGCAGGGGCTTGGGCCACTGCCCATTTTCTTGCATAGGTGTATTTTTTATGGATTGGAATATGATTTGAGAAGGCAGGCATAATCATTTCTTTGCCATGTTGGCACTCCCTAACAAATTCTGGTGGCCAGTCTTTCTCAGCTTGAAGAATATCATAGCCTTTAGTTAGCTTCTCCCAAAAGAGAGTTCTTATTTTCCTAGTTATGTCCCCTTCTATATGCAATGTCATTTCATATAATTTTTGGGGTACACTAACTCTGGTGTCTGCAGTTTCCACCTGAATGTACTCATTCGTGTCCACTATCTCCAGAAGATTCATCAGGATCTTGCGAGCTATGGTCACTTCTGCTGCGCTGTCTAGCATTGTTTAGGCCCACTTCCCGTTCTTGAGTTGTGTCCTTAGGATCCTCAGCATGTTTTATCTTTATGCTTGCTACCTTCTTTTTGGGAAATTGAGATTTTTTACTTTGGTGAGCGGGTTCCTTGTCTTTGGACTTGACGCGCTCTTCTTTATGTTCTGACCGTCCTCTTCTTTCCGATTTCTGCGAGGAAGTCTGAAAAGATCGAGAGGGACGTGTATCAATATCTTGATATCTGTCAGGTTTTTTCAAATTATCCCTATTTCTGAGGTTATATCTTTTCTCAGAGGGCTAACGTTGTGGAGACCTCCCCCTCCGTTCTGGAGATCTATCTCTCCGTTGGGGAGACCTTCCTCTGGACGGAAACTGTTTTTCTTTAGGGAAGAGTCTGTCTGGTAGTTTCCCATTTCAGGATTTTCTGTTAGTTGTGGTTTTAGTGGTTTCCCACCCAAACTATCTCTACCTAATTCTTCATAGGATTTTTCAATTATTCTGGCAAGTTCAAAAGGCTGGTCTGCTATTTCTGTTTCTTTTAATTTTTGGCGGATCACCACGGATGCTGCTTCTCCTTTTATGTTGGCTAGTAGTATAGCCGAGACTTGCTTAAAGTCTTTCAGTAATTTCATACCTAGATTTAAAGCAGGCTCTGGACCGTATTCATTTTGAATCTGTCTTAGTACGTCTGGTATAACCGCCATAGACGGGACACCATGTGTTTTTGTGTAGATTGAAGCAAAGACTGTTCCCCAAGTGTCACAGTCCTCCACATGTGGTGCGATCCCCATTGGTAAACAGATTGTCAGAATTCTGTGTTTTTCATGAGGTGTACTCTCAGGGAATACTGCCTCTATTTGAGTAATCTTTTGAGCCAGCCAATTTGTTCCCGTTTTGCGGGTAATTTACCAATGACTGATTGTATAGTCTGTGGTGTAATTTTGTTTGTGTTCCCCTGGTGAGGGGTGTGTTGTGGAATTTGTATAGCAGGTTGGACTGTTAAAGTCCGCATGACATATTGGACCAATTATCTATGTATTTTAATTAATTGTTTTAATTGAACTAATAGTTCTCTGTCTGACATTTCTTCAATGTCAGGATGTGGTGTATAGCTGGCTAGAACCGGCCATGTGGCTCCTGGTCTACCTAGTGGACCGAGCCTGGTAATGTGATTTTGATGTTTTAGGGCGCCATTAAACCAGAGCTGATGCTCCTGGTAAGTTAGTGGAATTTCGACGTCCTCGAAAGGAACGTATTCCGCTGGAGTTTCCTTTGCTTTGTAGTAGTAGAACTCGTGTGTTACAGCATTTGCTGCTGGAAAATGTATCCATGAATAGAATACCTCTGTCTGCCGATATTCATGTGCCTCTACCACAAATATGACTGTACCACCTCTCAATGGTACACCACTATTTATTAGTCTGTAAGTTACACTTTTTCTTACATTTACCGGGATGATTAAGGCATCCAGGTTGTTTTACTGATGACTTGTGTCCTCTGCTAATAGTTCAGTTGCTATTCTAGCTCTCTCTCTTTCGTTGTCACTTTCTGTCATTTTGCTGACAGAAAGTTTGCAGAGCAAGTTTCAAGGAAACAAAGATTAGGTGCACAATATTTTGGAACACTGTATCCTTCAACGTTGAATGAACCAAAAACTAATACATAGGATTCTCGTCCTAATTAGTTCTGGCGAATACTAACCTTTTACCCACTCCAGACGTCTATTGGAGTTTTTACGGAAAAAAGGGTCTGTGTGAAAAGCATGACTGAGTTACTCTAGTATCCAGCGTTAAATTATCGCCTTACCAAACGTTGGGAGCCATGTAGTGTAGTTCCTATATTCCCGATAGGCTCTGCGCATTGGAATAACATAAACAATAGTTTAGACGTAGGACGGAAGTCGACTAGGTCTCTATTGAATATGTTAGACTTAATTGGGAATGCCAGCTAGCTCAGAGGTCAATAGAAACTTTCTCGAATACACAAGAAGGGATTAGTTTCTGACAACCATATAACATGACAACTTTGTTCCCCAAGAATAAGGAATATATCTCCAGAGTCGCGGAAACAATAGATGGCTATTTCACTCAGTCAATCGTAAGGGTGGACATAATAACGTCACTAAGAACTCGAAGTTCTTTACACACTCCAGGAGTTCTGGGACAAATCAATACTGAAGCAGGGGGAATTCCCGTACTGCTGAAGGCTGGTTGTCTTCATGAACTTGTTGTACTCTGGGAGCTTAGTGGAAGTAGCCATGCCGTATTTGGACTGCATTGGCTGTGTCTAAATATGGTTATGATTCTTATGCCTATATAAGGATATGATCAGTTATATCTATATAAGGGCATGAATCGGGAAAATTACACTAGAGCCCGAGATAGTTACAACATTAAATGCTTTTACATCAAACGTCATACAATCTATACATTGACCTGCAGTTTTCTTAAGACCCTGGATGGTCATTGGTGTCAGCTGGGAAGATGAGCAGGGTAGCATTGCTGCTGCTTAAAGTGCACAACCTAGAGGGAGGCCTAGGTCTCCCGGACATGGAGCTCTATTATAATGCCACGAAATTGCAATATGTGACTCACTGGGCAGCAGGGGCAGATGATTAGGGAAAGAGTCTACTAAGGGGCACTTATGGGACAATCACTGCTGACCCTGCTTTTGAGAGGTTTGAGAACGCCAGGAGATGTCCTGTATGTAATATGCCAGGTAGCAGCAGCAGATGTGTGGGAGAAGGTCGTGACCAGGGACTTGAAGAGGCCGCCATTTACAAGGAAACTCATCCTATGGATCTTAATACCATTTAGCCAGATCACTGCTGACATGTTGATGGTGCGGTAGAGGGAAGGAGGGCGCGAGATGACGGGTGATCTATATCCGGGGGGAGAAGCCCCTTACCTTTGCAGAGGCACATTAGGTATTTACATTGGCATGTGGGCAGTTCTTACAATAAGCTAAACTGGTGAGTGCTGCGTGGGAAATCTGGACGGATTTTTCCAACAGACGGTAGTGTGAAACCTTCAGTTTATAGATTAATCTGCTCCACAAATTGGCGCCCTATGTGGGGCCCCATCAAAGGCTTGCAGTCGGACTGGGGGAGGAGATCAGGTCGGTAAGACGAACTTTGCTGAGGAGCGCATCACCTGATGAGATTAGTATTGCTCGTGGTCCAAGGTGATTTTTCAGCTCTCCAACTCTGATCTTCCTGGCGGCTGCTAGCCTTGACTCGGGCCTTTGGACGGTTATTTATGGTTCAAGAAGGATCGACAGGTGGGAGGCAAAGACTATGCATGTGGTAAAACTGTATTAAACTGGTTCATTTGTTCATTTGGTTTGGATCTGTTTGGTCTTTGCTTGACTTGGTATTCGTCTTGACTTGGTATTTGATTGGTAATTTGTTTGGAATTTGGTAATCCTTTCGGACTATGTTTTGCCTTTTGAAACCTAGGTTCTGTTTGGTATTTTGAGATCTAAGTTTTGTTTTCTTACAGGTAAATGTGAGAATATTTTTTATTTCTCTCTGTTTATATGTTTTTTTTCTCTTATATAACATGCCTGTGTTTAGCACCCTTTGGAAGTTTTGTTGTTGCTGCTGGGATAAGCAGAGCATTTTGGAAGCAAGTCAGCCGGCGCCACCAGAAGGTACGCCAAATTTTGAGATTGTACATCAAATATGGTATTTGTCCCATCATGTATAATACATTGTGGAACAAATACACAAAAGGGGATCCCCAGCTGAGATGGCCATTAGAGGGAACTATGGACCCTCACAAACTCGAGAATTTAGAGAATCAATTGTTTTTGAAGAAAGTTAGGCCGGCTATGTTTGACAGTTTGCGTATGTGGAAGAAAGAAGTAAGGGAGCGGTAACTCAAGGCAGAGAAAGCACAAAGGAAACAGGAAAGGAAAACAGAGTATCAAAAGTATTAGGAATTGAAGGATAAGGAAGGTCAGGAGAAAAAAGAATGTTTAGAGCATAAATTATGAAAATCTAAGGAATATATAGTTAGATCAACTGTAGCAGTTCAGGTCCACCAAGAAGATGTGGATTCAGATATTGATGGGTTGTTGATAGAACGACCCCGCCCCCATATGTACCCTTAACACCCCTCCCCCTGGACCCTTAAATATAGCGTCCTTGTACCCCCGGTTCCACCTCCTTTGCCTGTGGTTGTTCAGCCCCCTATTTTCCAACCAGTACAGTACATTCCTTACCCCCTCCAACCCAGGCTACTGCACCCCATCCCAAGCCTCTGCGCCTCCACTTCAGGCCACTGCATTTGAAATGTCTAATAATTCTGTACTTCCTGCATCTGTTTTAACCCCTCGAGTTCTCCGCTCTACTGTATCTCAGTTACGTCAGGATGCGATAAGATTGATGTATTAAATTGGTTAAGTGATTTAGAAATGGAAGTAGAAGACATGATAAACTAGATTCAGAAATTTTCTGAAGGCGATCTTCTTTGCCTTATACATAAGCTTTCTCATCAACTTATGGTTCAATGGGAGATGACTACAGGTCGAAATGGTCCGCATGATGTTAGAGCAATTAATAGACAGTGTCAGATAGAGACCTTACCTGTAGATAGAATTAATACTGGTACAGCAACGATAATTAGATACCGTAATGAGCTTTCTTCCTCTCCCCGAATAAGACCTATGAGGGAAGCTGCGCCACAGTTCATCCCTGGAAGAGGGAATGCAGACAATGATGACCCAAACAGTGCTGATGCTAGAGCCCATTGTTTGTATAATTGGATATATACGCCCTGGATAAGGATGGATGTATTCACTTTAAAAGCCACTTTACCAGACATACGGAAAAATCCTAGAGGATTTTATGATGATGTACAGGCAGCTATTGATTCTTGTATTATGACTCTAGCGGATATCGATATGTTTTTTGGTACGATTCTACCATCTGATATGTGGCGACTTACTTGGAAACAGGATCATGCTGTTGATTTGGGAGGAGATTGGACTGCCATTATAGCAGCTGATAGGGATAGGAAACCTGGTCAGAAACCTAGTCAACTTATACTGGATCTCCCTGGTAACATACTTATTATATAAAAACAATAGTCCCAGCCAGGAAAATAGATTGGGAATTCCTTACTGCTTGTAAACAAAAACAGGGAGAGGCCGTCCCTGATTTCTTTACTTGATTTGAGGAAGTGTTCCATGATTTTAGTGGACAAGATACATCTACACCCACAGGCGCACATTTATTTGTAGACAGATTTGTGGGAAATTTGCTTCCTGAGATATCAGTTCGCTTAAAGAACTCTGAAAGCACATGGGCTTCAGTGACTCCAAAAGGTATATTAGATATGGCTCAGTATTACCAGATTCAGGTTACCATTGAGCAAGAACGAAAAGAAGAACAATTAAAAGAATTGAAAACTAAGGTAATAATGGTTCAGGCCTATGGACCTCAAGGTCGAGGCCGTGGCCAAAATTATGGTCAGAATTATAGACAAATGCCTCCAGTAGGGCCACCGCGTAGACAAACTCCACTAGGGCTAGATCAATGTGCTTATTGCAAAGAGAAAGGACATTGGCGTTCTGAATGCCCTGTTTTAGCTGCTGGTAGAAGAGGAAGGGGACAGGTGAATAATAATCAAGGGACTTCAGCTCCCCGACAACAGCCATAGCAGGTTCAAGCTCCAGAGAGGAATAGGTCAGGAAATTATTTTGATCGAAGAAATAACCAATATTCTATGGAGGTTTGGGAATCAGAGGAAACTGTGGGAACACATTTTACCTAGGACAGCGTAGGACAAGGAGGACCAGTTGAGATATCTGTAGATCAGTGAGGGCCCTATGTAACAACAACCAAACTTGTGCAGGAACAGAAGTTTTTAGTGGATACAGGGGCAACACGTAGTGCAATATCTCAGAAACTGGTCCCTGGGACACCCTTGTCTGGCCAAGTGATCACATCGATAGGGTTTGATGGAACCCTAACTCCTAATCCTGTGTCCCAAAAACTACCCTTGCAGGTTGAGAATTTCATCACTACAGCCCACTTTGCACTTCCCCCACATGCTCCAGATAATCTGATGGGACTTGATCTTTTGAAATATTTCCATGCTACTATACATTGTTCCCCATCTGGAGAACTTGTCATTTTTGGGGAAAAGACATTGCCTAAACAACATAATTTTTCTTTATGTCCATACCTTTATTCTGTCCCTTCATGTGTTTGGGCTGCTACTGACACAGATGTGGGAAGAATGAATATCTCCCCAATTACATATACAGGTTCGGGAGGATACTTCCTTACCAAGGGTCCCGCAATATAAAATAACAAAAGAAGGTAAAGATGCATTGATGTCTATCATTGATGACATGATAAGTACAAGAGTTGTTGAGGAAGTTTCCTCCAATGTATGCAATAGCCCCATTCTTCCCATTCTAAAATGGGGCGATGGAACAGGAGATAAGATTTACAGATTTGTGATTGATTTGAGAGAGGTCAATAAAATAGTGATACCTCAATATCCTGTTGTCTCAGATATTACGACTTTGTTGACATTAATTCCACCTACAACAACTGTATTCTCAGTTATTGACCTCAAGAATTCCTTTTTCTCTATTCCTATACATAAAGAAAGTAAATATCTTTTTGGGTTTTCATTACGAGGACGCTCATTTAGATTCTGTAGGGTTCCACAAGACTATACAGAAAGCCCTAGCATTTACAGTCAAGCACTTAAATGACAGTTGGATGAACTTCTTTTGCCACCAGGAGTTACACTTGTACAATACGTCAATGGCATTTTGCTAGCTGCAGACACAGTTGATCATTGTAAAGAGGCCACTCTTTATCTTTTACAGCCCTTGCTGTAAAGGGACATAAGGTCTTTAAGAATAAGCTACAATATTGCCAGTCTGAGGTCACTTACTTAGGTCACCTCTTGTCTAAGGAAGGGCACACTCTGACTAAGGACAGGATTCAAACTATCCTAATAAATTCCTATTTCACAAAAAGAAGTCAGGGCACTTATTGGTATTATTTCCTACTGTAGCAAGTGGATCCCAAACTTCTCCCTTATTAATAAACCTCTTTTGTCCCTTGTTACCAAAGACACTCTTTCTCCTCTACCATGGCATCTGAATGTCAGGAAGCACATCAGCAGCTTCGCGTATCCCTTTGTTCTGCTCTAGTGTTAGGCACTCCAGACTATGCAAAGCCTTTCATATTATATGTACACGAAAGAGAAGGATGTGCATTGTCAGGTTTGGCACAGCCATATGGTAATAAGCATTGTCCCTGTGCTTATTTCTCAGCTGTATTAGGCCCAGTGGCCAGAGGACTTCCAGGTTGCCTCAGAGCTGTTGCTGCCACAGCGATTTCTATACGCCAATATGAGGGGATAGTGTTGAGCAGCAAGCTAATGGTATGGTACCCCATTCAGTAGATGCTCTCCTGAATCAGACGAAAACCCAGCACTTAACTAGAGCTAGACTTACAGGATACGAACTTACACTTTTGGCACCTCACATCACACTCAAGAGATGTTTAACATTGAACCCAGCTACGTTGTTACTTTTGCCAGTAGAACAGGCGCATGATTTGCATGACTGTATTTTCCTAACAGAAGAACAGACTAAGGGAAGAATAGACCTAAAAGATACATCTTTGTTAGACCCTGAGGGAGAACTATGGGTGGATGGCTCTTGTTTAAGATTATCTGATGGCACCACCTCTGCATCCTATGCCATAACTACATTACAGACTGTGGTGGAAACAGCCCATATCCCACAAAAATCGGCCCAAGCCCCTGAACTTGTTGCACTTTGAGGGCTTGTGAACTTAGTGAAGTATTAAGAGTGAATATTTATATTTATACAGATAGTCAGTTGGCGTGGCACACAATTTTGGCAAGCTATGGAAGGAACGGGGATTCCTAACCTCAGATTGGCTCTAACATACAACATGGTGAATTGGTGAATAGTCTTCTTACTGCCTTAACATTGCCAAAGAGTGTAGCCATTATCAAATGTAGTACCCACAAGAAGGTTACAGACAGGGTAGGACAAGGAAATGCTTTTGCAGAGGAAGTTGCACGAGAAACTGCAAGTGCACTCACAAGTAAAATATATTAACTACGCTCCCAAGCTGAAAGATGGGAAACATGTATACAGAGATTAAGGGCATACAGCAATCAGCCACTGAACAAGAAAGAGCAGAATGGCAAAAGGAAGGAGAGTTAGATGATGAAGGATGTTGGAGATCAAAAGACATGTTCAAATGGAAATTGCCCTATGCCTATGTATTACCTTTTGTAACTATGGCTCATGTACCTGCTCATGTTAGTGCCAAGAATCATTATTTCCCAATTAGATCCAGTCTGGGATAGTCCGTTTATTCAGAAAATGGCTGAGCATCTGGTTAAAAATTGTATGATCTGCTTACAGCACAATCCTGGGAAGGGAGTATCAACCCATACTGGTGGATTTTCTCCACCTCAGGTTCCCTTTGAAGCACTCCAAATGGATTATATTCAATTAGAACTCTTCAGCAATTTAAAATATGTACTAGTTGCGTTTTGTTCTTTCAGTAAGTGGGTGGAAGCCTATCCCACCAAAGATAACACAGCCTCGACAACAGCTAAAGTTCTATTAAAAGAGTTTTCCCCCCATTTTGGAGGTTTGTAGAGTCCTGTGGAGCGATAATGGCCCCCACTGCACTGGCCAGATAATCGAATACCTGATGAAGGGTTTAGGGGTGAAGCAGAAGTTTCATGCTGCTAATTATCCCCAGGCAGAGGGTTTGGTAGAAAGATATAATGCCACCCTGAAAATCAAGTTGGCAAAAGTTCAAGCAACTACGGGCCTTAAATGGCCAGATGCTTTGCCACTTGCTTTGCTATCTGTTTTTTTCCATCCCACACAGCAAGATTGGACTTTCTCCCTATGAGATCGTCTTTGGTAGACCTGTGAATTTATGAGGACCCCCAAGACCAAATATGATTAAAGAAATACAGTACCCTGTTTTGAGTGATTATCTTCGAACTTGACTGAAAAGCTGTTTCTGATTCATCTGCAAGTAAAACAGGTGATGGACCGAATGTGGATCAATGTCACACACTCACCCCAGTCCAAAGATCTGGGCCCAAATCCATCGTTTTTTTGCACTCCACACCACCCTGGGTTAGACAATGGCGATATGCAAATCAGCTCTGACCCTGTGCCCCATGGGAACAGTCCAGTCCGAACTACAAAAGCCATGTCCTTCCCAGAACGGAATCAAGCATCCGAGGACCGGACCGGTTTCGAGGTAACACCTCATCAGCCCGGCTAGCTTGACTCCAGTGGTGTGGAGTGCCTGGGACCCACGTCTGGGTATCCCCAGCGCACTTAGGGCGGAATTTGCAAGTAAAACAGGTGATGGACCGAATGTGGATCAATGTCACACACTCACCCCAGTCCAAAGATCTGGGCCCAAATCCATTGTTTTTTTGCACTCCACACCACCCTGGGTTAGACAATGGCGATATGCAAATCAGCTCTGACCCTGTGCCCCATGGGAACAGTCCAGTCCGAACTACAAAAGCCATGTCCTTCCCAGAACGGAATCAAGCATCCGAGGACCGGACCGGTTTCGAGGTAACACCTCTCATCAGCCCGGCTAGCTTGACTCCAGTGGTGTGGAGTGCCTGGGACCCACGTCTGGGTATCCCCAGCGCACTTAGGGCGGAATTTGCAAGTAAAACAGGTGATGGACCGAATGTGGATCAATGTCACACACTCACCCCAGTCCAAAGATCTGGGCCCAAATCCATCGTTTTTTTGCACTCCACACCACCCTGGGTTAGACAATGGCGATATGCCAGATGAGAGGTGTTACCTCGAAACCGGTCCGGTCCTCGGATGCTTGATTCCGTTCTGGGAAGGACATGGCTTTTGTAGTTCGGACTGGACTGTTCCCATGGGGCAACAGGGTCAGAGCTGATTTGCATATCGCCATTGTCTAACCCAGGGTGGTGTGGAGTGCAAAAAAACGATGGATTTGGGCCCAGATCTTTTGACTGGGGGAATGTGTGACATTGATCCACATTCGGTCCATCACTTGTTGTTTTTGCAATTGCCGCCCTAAGTGCGCTGGGGATGCCCAGACGTGGGTCCCAGGCACTCCACACCACTTGGAGTCAAGCTAGCCGGGCTGATGAGAGGTGTTACCTCGAAACCGGTCCGGTCCTCGGATGCTTGATTCCGTTCTGGGAAGGACATGGCTTTTGTAGTTCGGACTGGACTGTTCCCATGGGGCAACAGGGTCAGAGCTGATTTGCATATCACCATTGTCTAACCCAGGGTGGTGTGGAGTGCAAAAAAACGATGGATTTGGGCCCAGATCTTTTGACTGGGGGAATGTGTGACATTGATCCACATTCGGTCCATCACTTGTTGTTTTTGCAATTGCCGCCCTAAGTGCGCTGGGGATGCCCAGACGTGGGTCCCAGGCACTCCACACCACTTGGAGTCAAGCTAGCCGGGCTGATGAGAGGTGTTACCTCGAAACCGGTCCGGTCCTCGGATGCTTGATTCCGTTCTGGGAAGGACATGGCTTTTGTAGTTCGGACTGGACTGTTCCCATGGGGCAACAGGGTCAGAGCTGATTTGCATATCGCCATTGTCTAACCCAGGGTGGTGTGGAGTGCAAAAAAACGATGGATTTGGGCCCAGATCTTTTGACTGGGGGAATGTGTGACATTGATCCACATTCGGTCCATCACTTGTTGTTTTTGCAATTGCCGCCCTAAGTGCGCTGGGGATGCCCAGACGTGGGTCCCAGGCACTCCACACCACTTGGAGTCAAGCTAGCCGGGCTGATGAGAGGTGTTACCTCGAAACCGGTCCGGTCCTCGGATGCTTGATTCCGTTCTGGGAAGGACATGGCTTTTGTAGTTCGGACTGGACTGTTCCCATGGGGCAACAGGGTCAGAGCTGATTTGCATATCGCCATTGTCTAACCCAGGGTGGTGTGGAGTGCAAAAAAACGATGGATTTGGGCCCAGATCTTTTGACTGGGGGAATGTGTGACATTGATCCACATTCGGTCCATCACTTGTTGTTTTTGCAATTGCCGCCCTAAGTGCGCTGGGGATGCCCAGACGTGGGTCCCAGGCACTCCACACCACTTGGAGTCAAGCTAGCCGGGCTGATGAGAGGTGTTACCTCGAAACCGGTCCGGTCCTCGGATGCTTGATTCCGTTCTGGGAAGGACATGGCTTTTGTAGTTCGGACTGGACTGTTCCCATGGGGCAACAGGGTCAGAGCTGATTTGCATATCGCCATTGTCTAACCCAGGGTGGTGTGGAGTGCAAAAAAACGATGGATTTGGGCCCAGATCTTTTGACTGGGGGAATGTGTGACATTGATCCACATTCGGTCCATCACTTGTTGTTTTTGCAATTGCCGCCCTAAGTGCGCTGGGGATGCCCAGACGTGGGTCCCAGGCACTCCACACCACTTGGAGTCAAGCTAGCCGGGCTGATGAGAGGTGTTACCTCGAAACCGGTCCGGTCCTCGGATGCTTGATTCCGTTCTGGGAAGGACATGGCTTTTGTAGTTCGGACTGGACTGTTCCCATGGGGCAACAGGGTCAGAGCTGATTTGCATATCGCCATTGTCTAACCCAGGGTGGTGTGGAGTGCAAAAAAACGATGGATTTGGGCCCAGATCTTTTGACTGGGGGAATGTGTGACATTGATCCACATTCGGTCCATCACTTGTTGTTTTTGCAATTGCCGCCCTAAGTGCGCTGGGGATGCCCAGACGTGGGTCCCAGGCACTCCACACAACTTGGAGTCAAGCTAGCCGGGCTGATGAGAGGTGTTACCTCGAAACCGGTCCGGTCCTCGGATGCTTGATTCCGTTCTGGGAAGGACATGGCTTTTGTAGTTCGGACTGGACTGTTCCCATGGGGCAACAGGGTCAGAGCTGATTTGCATATCGCCATTGTCTAACCCAGGGTGGTGTGGAGTGCAAAAAAACGATGGATTTGGGCCCAGATCTTTTGACTGGGGGAATGTGTGACATTGATCCACATTCGGTCCATCACTTGTTGTTTTTGCAATTGCCGCCCTAAGTGCGCTGGGGATGCCCAGACGTGGGTCCCAGGCACTCCACACCACTTGGAGTCAAGCTAGCCGGGCTGATGAGAGGTGTTACCTCGAAACCGGTCCGGTCCTCGGATGCTTGATTCCGTTCTGGGAAGGACATGGCTTTTGTAGTTCGGACTGGACTGTTCCCATGGGGCAACAGGGTCAGAGCTGATTTGCATATCGCCATTGTCTAACCCAGGGTGGTGTGGAGTGCAAAAAAACGATGGATTTGGGCCCAGATCTTTTGACTGGGGGAATGTGTGACATTGATCCACATTCGGTCCATCACTTGTTGTTTTTGCAATTGCCGCCCTAAGTGCGCTGGGGATGCCCAGACGTGGGTCCCAGGCACTCCACACCACTTGGAGTCAAGCTAGCCGGGCTGATGAGAGGTGTTACCTCGAAACCGGTCCGGTCCTCGGATGCTTGATTCCGTTCTGGGAAGGACATGGCTTTTGTAGTTCGGACTGGACTGTTCCCATGGGGCAACAGGGTCAGAGCTGATTTGCATATCGCCATTGTCTAACCCAGGGTGGTGTGGAGTGCAAAAAAACGATGGATTTGGGCCCAGATCTTTTGACTGGGGGAATGTGTGACATTGATCCACATTCGGTCCATCACTTGTTGTTTTTGCAATTGCCGCCCTAAGTGCGCTGGGGATGCCCAGACGTGGGTCCCAGGCACTCCACACCACTTGGAGTCAAGCTAGCCGGGCTGATGAGAGGTGTTACCTCGAAACCGGTCCGGTCCTCGGATGCTTGATTCCGTTCTGGGAAGGACATGGCTTTTGTAGTTCGGACTGGACTGTTCCTATGGGGCAACAGGGTCAGAGCTGATTTGCATATCGCCATTGTCTAACCCAGGGTGGTGTGGAGTGCAAAAAAACGATGGATTTGGGCCCAGATCTTTTGACTGGGGGAATGTGTGACATTGATCCACATTCGGTCCATCACTTGTTGTTTTTGCAATTGCCGCCCTAAGTGCGCTGGGGATGCCCAGACGTGGGTCCCAGGCACTCCACACCACTTGGAGTCAAGCTAGCCGGGCTGATGAGAGGTGTTACCTCGAAACCGGTCCGGTCCTCGGATGCTTGATTCCGTTCTGGGAAGGACATGGCTTTTGTAGTTCGGACTGGACTGTTCCCATGGGGCAACAGGGTCAGAGCTGATTTGCATATCGCCATTGTCTAACCCAGGGTGGTGTGGAGTGCAAAAAAACGATGGATTTGGGCCCAGATCTTTTGACTGGGGGAATGTGTGACATTGATCCACATTCGGTCCATCACTTGTTGTTTTTGCAATTGCCGCCCTAAGTGCGCTGGGGATGCCCAGACGTGGGTCCCAGGCACTCCACACCACTTGGAGTCAAGCTAGCCGGGCTGATGAGAGGTGTTACCTCGAAACCGGTCCGGTCCTCGGATGCTTGATTCCGTTCTGGGAAGGACATGGCTTTTGTAGTTCGGACTGGACTGTTCCCATGGGGCAACAGGGTCAGAGCTGATTTGCATATCGCCATTGTCTAACCCAGGGTGGTGTGGAGTGCAAAAAAACGATGGATTTGGGCCCAGATCTTTTGACTGGGGGAATGTGTGACATTGATCCACATTCGGTCCATCACTTGTTGTTTTTGCAGTTTCTGATTCATCAGCAGGTGCGTGAAGCTATTCCAGACAAATCAGAGGGTCCGGCTCATGGTCTCCAACCTGGCGACTTCGTCCTCCTCAAGAACTTCCAGCGTTCTAAGAATCTAGAGCCTCGTTGGAAGAATGTCGAGCAAGTACTGCTGGCAACCCGAACTGCTGTCCGTGTCACCAACAGACGTCACTGGATCCATGCAGGGCACTACAAAAGAATACCAGCAACTGTTCTCCAGCCGGAAGGCAGAAATTATCTAAAAGACATTTTGCAGACTCAGAAAGCGTTGTTTCTCTGAACGAAGACAATCTGTTCCCAGACCAAACTGTGCCATCGGCATCAAGGTACATTCTACGGCCAAGGAAGGGAAGGAGCAGATAGAGATACCGGAGGGCCGTTTTCAATTAGTGGAACGGTTCAGCTGTGACACAGTGGGATCACAGAATTGGTTGAACTAGGTTCAGAGGGGGTTATGATATGTGCTCAGTGTTACCTGGATCTCTCTCCGACCTGTGGTGTCCTTTCCCCACAGAACCCTTTTATTACACTCTTCCCTACCATGAGAAAAAGCACCAGATGTCCTACCTCAATAACACTTTTATACAAATGCTACATCATACCCACAATGCTACGAACACTACCAACTGCTGAGTGTGTGTAATGATGCCAGCTCATCAGAAGAAGGGAGGAACGCCTTTTATTCCCTTGCCATTCTCACATAATGGTTCCTGTACAGCCTGGTTTGCATTATTATAGGCCACTGAAATAAGTCACAAGGTTTTGCTGATGTGGGTAGACTCATTGGCCAGCTCAACAAGGTTTGTTACCCCAATGAAGAAGGAGATCCCCAATCCAAAGGAACTGTATGGTAAATGGAGTAATATCGCAAAGGAAATTCCTCCACCAGCTATGTCTTCCCCAACACCGGAACAGCTAAGGGTACTGGGCCTCCTGTTATCACTGTAACCAGAGCCTGAGCAGAACTTTATGTGAGAAGTGTTGGCAGTATTCCTGTGGGAAAAAGTGACTGTACCACTGTTTTAAATATTACTGGGACAAACATCATCACTTTTCTGTCTTTCCACAATACTTACTTTGTCTGTGGATATAAGGGTTACTATCATCTACCAGTCGGTTGGTCTGGCATCTGTTTTGTGTCTTTCTTACTTCCCTCTGTATTTTTAGCACCTGCCTCTTATCACAAAAACCTGAAATTATATAATGACATCTCTTTAAATAGGTTCAAACGGATCATAAATAGTGATGAAGTAGATCAAACCGATGCAGCTTTGCAGTAATATGTAGATTTTAATTTGGGACTCTTTCTCTTTGTTGGTGCAGCCATAAATAGTAGAAAGATTAGATGCCTAACCCGAGTAGTAGAAGCAGTAACTAATCAGACAGCAATGGCTCTAGGAAATATTACAGAAGAGCTCCAAATTACAAGGATTGTAACTCTTCAGAATAGAATGGTGCTTGATGTAGTGCTCACCGATCGTGGTGGAGCATGCCACATTATCAGTAGTAGCGACTGTGTGTTCACACCTGACCACGCCCCTTCTGTCTACAGTGCTTTTTCAAAGCTTCATGAAATAGCTGCAGAAATACATCCAGACCAAGGAACATGGTCCTGTTCTAACTGATTATGGGGACTTATCTCCACTTGGGGTTGGAGATTGTTAATGGGGATAACAATTATAGGGGCCATCTTCTTTACTTGTTGTGGCTGCATTCAATGTGCCCCCACAATATGTACAGCCTGTATTGCCATTTGTAATAGTATTAAACCTTCCCCAATCAACGTTCCTGAATTAAATAGAGAAATGATTATGCTCACTGAAATCCATGACCTTATGAATATTCAATTACACGATTAATACATATACCACGTTAAATAGATTCAGCATAGCTGAAAAGGAAGGACTGTGAAACCTTAAAATCTGAATCTCTCGTTTCTGATTCAGCTATGCTTCATCCATACTCACCTTTGACCTGTTTTTCAGCCTGACTCTGTCCCTGACGCCACCTGCATAAACATTAGGTTAGGAAGCTAAAGTTGAGACATTGTAGGCTGCGTAAACATGCAAAGTCAGCACAAAAGAACAGCTGATGTCTGCACTGTGGGTTTCATGTGTATTTTAAACAATAGTAAAGCCTTAGATAAAGTTTGTTCAGATAAGCCTATCTTGTTATGCAGCCTCAAGATTAAGCATGGGCGAATATTGCGAATCTGGCGTTCGTGAATTTGCGTATTTGCGAACTCGCAATCCGCAAAATCCGCAAATTCTCGTGAATTTGCGGATTTTTTTTTGTGTTCGCAAGGGTTTCTGCCAGTTCGCGAGGGTTTTGTACCAGTTCGCAATTGCGAACTTACTTGCCGGCTCGCAACGGTCGCGACTATGTTGTTTCTACGTCTAGTTCATCATCACAGGTTCCCAGCACCCTCTGTTTCACCACTGCCACCCTCTGTTTCACCCATGCCACCCTCTGGTACATCAATGCCACCCTCTGGTTCATCATCACTGTAGATTATGGGGGGGAAAAGCAAGCACACCTGCCCTGCTTCAACTGACATTAATTAATTTGGGGTTGATTTATTAATGTGTCACTGTTTTAAAATTCCAGTCTGGCACCTGCTTCCTTATCTGTAATTTGCTTTCTGTTGCAGTGCAATTTTTTTTTCCAGGACCTTTGTGGCCTACTTGTAGCTATTCTATGAGCCTGACGTGAGGGTCAGAGCAGGGTCATACAATTGTTGCAAATAGCAACTGAACTCTGGAGGGGCCCCAGTCAGGAAGCACTAAAGGGAATGGTTACTAATGATGAGTTTGAACTTTTGCACCTGCTGAGTGCTTTCAGTTTTGCAAAACTCGTTTTTCTGCAATTTCGCGAGATTCGTGGGGCGCGAATGTGCGCGAGATCGAATTCGGAAGCCGCGAATTCATGCGAATATGCGATTTGTTTTTTTGCGGCGTGTTAGTTCACAAGGTTTTGTGTGTTTTAGTGAGCCGCTTGTAGCGCAACGGCGCAAAGTTACCCTCACGGTCGTTCAAGGGCGCGGCCATCTTGTTTGCATGACGTATTTCCGTTTCCGGGCGCAATGTGTAATCTCGCAAAGTGTGCGGTTCGCTAGTACAATTTCGCGTGTGTTCGCGAGGAAAATCTCGCGCGAACCTACCCACGCGGTCGTGAACGGGCGCGGCCATCTTGTTTCTCATTCATTGCTATGGTTCTGGGCATGCTTTTTCTATCCTCTCTGAATCTCTGCCATCCTTTGCTTGTTTGAAGTTTTTTTTATCTATTTTACTTATTATCTATCCCTCTATTTTTCTAGCTCTATATTTTTGTTTTCTGCTACTTTTTGTTAATTTTAAACTACTTTTTTAAACTCTTTTCTTTTCTTTTCTTCTCTTCCCTATTCTATTTTCTTTATTATTTAGCTTCCTTTCTGCCCAGACCATGGTAAAGGGAGATGGGAAGCATCCCGAGAAGGGGAAGGGTCCCGCACCCCGTGCCCGGCTCCCGTGCGGGCGTTTGAGGGGGGAGCAGGTCTCACCCCGGGAGATCTTCAGCCCGGAGGAGGTGGCCGCACTAGTTTATTATGTTCAGCGCCGCCTCCCCAGGACCATCATGGCAGGCGGCAGGATCGCTAGCGGGTACGGGATCCAGGAGCGCCGGAAGCGGTGGGAGAAGGTGTGCCGGGCCATGTACCAACACTCTCGGGTCCGGCGCACCTACAACCAGGCCTCCCACCGTTGGACGGATCTCCTGGACCGGGAACGTGATCTGCTCGACCTGCTCGGCCTTGAGATCCCCGGGCTTGGTGAGTAGTAGTAGCTATTTCTTTACTATGTTTTCTCCTGCTCTGTGTGTTAGTATCTTGCAATTTTTTGTTTTTTTACCAAGAGCAGTAATGCTGCTGATTACATTGTAGGTAAATTATATTTCAAAATCTTCTGTGCATTTCAGGTGCACTGCTCTCCTTCTCAGTAGCGCTGCTACTATGCTTATTTGTTTTCGATTTTGTGTTCATTTCATTGGCCTGTAAAATTATGCATGAGTGTAATTTAAAGAACTGCCTAATGCTAGACACTAAGGGTCAGATTTTTAATTACTGGCGCATCCCTGCAAAGTAGCAGGGATGCGCCAGTAATTGTGCGCCACGCCACCACCACCCATGGTGCGCCGTATTTACAATGCGGCACACCATGGGCCCAAAACGTCACCAAAGCGTTACGCATCTGTGCCGTAAAGGCGGCGCATTGCTGGAGTTGCTTCACAATGATGGCGCAGCTCCAGCAATGCTCTGGGGTGCCCTATCCCCCCAATGCTGCGTCAAGCCGTACGTCTGCTTCAAGCAGGCGCAGGGTTTGAGTCACGCATCATTGTCCTCAAAGTGACTGATTGAAATCTTGTAGATTTCCCTCAGCCACTTTTAGGATGCGTTCCTGCGCAGGAACGCCCTCCCTTGCGCCGGAACGCCCCCTGATGGCGCAGGGCTTTACAACGTGATGCATCTCCCATATGCGTCACGTTGTTAATATACGCCGCACCATGGCGCCTCTTTTGTTCTGCCGCTGTGTCACAAAAGTCACGCAACAATGGAGCAAAAGAGCCGCAAGGGGCTTCTAAACCAGCCCCCACAGACTCAAGTCCAGTCCTTCCTTTGTACACATGGCGATAAGAAGAAATAGTGGTGGTGGATTGATAGTTTAAGTATTTTAATGACTGGTTAATGTAGTAGGAAACGTTAGTGTTGTTGCTGATCTGCAATCACGATGGACTTTGTCTGTCACTTCGCGTGCTGCGGACTGCTGCCTGTCAGTCCTAGGCAAACCTTTTTAGTACTTTGTTTAGTGAGTTACATAAGAACTTTCCAAGTCGCCGGTCCGCAAATCAAGCAATACTAATAACGTAGTAGACCACATGAGATCGGTCAATATATCCCGTGGAATAGTTGTCTATTTGCTATTTCGCCAAAATATTTTGTTATTGTTCTTTTGAAATGTTTGATTTGGTTGACAAATATCATCCATGTTTTCTGGTCTTTCTTTCTTTCATGTTGTACATCAGCTCCCCCCAGGGGCAAGAGGACACAGGAGGAGGAGGCTGCTGTTCACCAGGATGCAGGCCAGGATCGGGCAGGCGAGGGCTCCTTTGCTGGCCCCGGTAAGTTTTAATTTTAATATAGAGTACCTATTTTTTCCTAGCGTTCCTCATTCGATTTTTTCTAAATCGTCTTTGATCTTCTTGTAGACTGTATCTAAATTCTTATCCTGCCTCGACTATGACTCCCTGTGGTATTACTAGATTATTCTTATTAGTCTGTCTGTGTAGCTAAGTAAGATTGCACATTTGGCAATTCCATTGGACTCCCATTCTAGTCAGCAATAGCTCTATGCACTGAGTGCAGTCCTCTGGGATTGTCCATACTGTCTTTTCAAGTCTTCTAAATGTTTATGCTTTGACAATTGCCAACAATAAAAAGGTGAATGACCACCAAGAAAGAATAAGATACTACTTTACTTTTGGTTTGGATAGGAGGACAATCCATTCTACTACTGTTGCAGGGACAAATCTGCACAAACAGAACTAAGAACACTAAATAATGCATTGCTTAGCTTATCAATTATAATAGGCGCTGTTAGACTTTCCACATACCTCAGTGATAACAGACTTTGTAGTTGAACCCCCAATCTCCTTACTGACTAGATAGTGTGGCAGACTCATTTAGCTCCCAAAGTCACCGATGATTGATCCCCAATGATGATTAGATTATCCAACGCAGGACAAGAGTACGGAGTCAGAGTCAAGAAGTGTCAGAGGCACGGACTCATGCTTGCAAAAATTCCAAAATCTTTAGCACAGCCACTCTATTCTGGAGGACCAAAAACCACAGAGTCTATTTAAGTTTAAAAGCTTTATTAAAAGTAAACACATTTATTAAAATCACGTTTGTCATAAAACTAAACGTTTAACTGAAAATGGAAAAGTGCTTAGTGCTGACAATTAATTGGACAAATTTCTTGTGGCCGAGCTCTCACCTGGTTTGAACTTGATCTTGCTCGTGTTCTTAGAAGTCAAGCTTCTGTCTGTTAGGAGAAAAAGTGGTGCGTGTTAAAAATAAAAAGCAAGCATTCATCAGTTGTGCCAAAAAGTGCAGCAAGACAACAGCCTTCCCTGGAAAAAGGGACATTTTTACTTTAGAGTAGACAGCCACAAATTATTACATTGTTTGCTGTTTTTTTAACATTTCTTTATTCCTAGACCAAATATTATATAGTAGTGAGTGGTGTATTCTAACATTCTTAAATGTACTTTGTAGGTGGAACATCTGGTGGCGGGGCCAGCGCAGAGGTGGTGGTGGTGGATGAGGGGAACACTTCTGGGGAGGATGCGGTGCAAGTGCCGGACGACACCAATGTGCCTGTGAGGGTTCACACGGTGGTGGCGGGCAGAGGTAAGCTATATATTCCTTACTTATTGAGATTGAAGACTGCAGAGTGTGCTATCTGGGGCTCTGGGAGGGGGAGGGGTAGGGGGCGCACCAGCAAGTGCAAGAAGCCTGCGCCCGCTATCTGCACGGGTGTATTATAAATCAACCAGGTAGTAGCCTCCTCTAAATGTACTTCGACTTAGCTGTGTAGTTTTTGGCGAGAAGAATCCCAATCAGATCTGAGATGAACTTGATGGATGGGATGAACGAAAAGCGAAAGAAGGGTGTAAGTAAGTGTGGAAGGACGAGAAATTTAATGATGACTGGCAAAGAAGAAAGATATGTGTTTGCTTGGTCCCCGAGCTGGCTGGGAAGGAAAGAATATGGTATGGTGCATGGCTGGGTGAATGATGAAGTAAGGATGGGTGGAAGGAGAACAGCCTGGGTGGGTGAAACAGAAACTGTATGTGTGCATATACTTTGAATGGATGGATGCCTGGATCATGGTACTATCTGACTCTTAGATAGCATATACTCTTAGATAGCATATGTGTATCTAGAGAGAGTAGACGGTCACTGGATGAACTAAGTGTTACTTTGAAGAGCATGTAACACCGCACCCGCACGTCCGTTCCAGTGTATGAAAGGCAAGGAAAAGAAGTTGTAATTTTGTCCAAATACTACCATGAATAGTAGCAGTAGTTTGTACTGCAACTGCAAGCACAGCATATATCCGGTTCTTACGGTGGACACTCCCTACCTCTCTTAATAACTTTAGTTTAGTAGTAGTAAGTCATTCATGTGTGGGTGTATCACTGTTCACTCAATAATAAGCAAAGCACCTAAAGTCATCCCATATGTAATCAAATACATCCCATGTGAAGTGATAGATAATCAGATTATTTTGCTTCTTCATTTTCCTTTTCTAGTACTCATTTGCACTGTAGGGTGAAAGCTAAATTAATTAAGCAGTAGCCCTTTTAACAGAGTATTCTCAGTGCCACCCGTAATAGAAAAATCAGAGCTTCACCACCTGCATGTACTGGACCGGTACAGTAACGCAAGTCTGTCTCATCTCACTCATCATGGTATGCGTCTGTTTTTCTCGGGTGCAAGTTCACTGCGCTGGCATTATGCCGGCTTGCATAAGATAACGTACCAATTTTCCTAAACAAGAGAGAAGAAGAAGAATAAGACTGGTGTACTGTCATAGTCGACTGTTATGGAAGTCCATAGTGCTCGTAGAATTTGTTCCTTAAACTCCCACTAATGTTAGAGCAAGGATGAAGAAGTGGGAGGTTAGATAGATACTGTCCTCAATAGTTATGTACTGTGCTTTCAATTTACTACTTGTACTATGACACAACTTTCTGCTCAATCATTTTGTGTTAATCTTAAGGAGCATTGGAGGGCTGTGAAATACGCGTCTCCCACGTCAACATACGCCCCTACGATACCACTACTAGGGTTACCAGCTGGGCTGCGAACACTATCAAACCACATGCTTACAGATTGGCACGACTTGGGAGTGACACAGGTGGGGGATTTCTTTAATGGTGGCAAGATGATGACTTTTGAAGACTTTCGCATTACACACCACTCACCTGGGAGGTCGTTCTTGCTACACGCATGTGTGAAATGTTACATAGCACAGGCATGGGCCCCTGACGGGACGGAGCCACCCACGAACCCACTAATCACGATGCAGTATCTAATGGGGACTGGCAGCCACCTGACCAGGTGGATAACGCATGGTATAAGAGAGAGCAGGGCCATCTCACTGCAACCATTACGAGATAAGTGGGAACACGACATTGGGTGAACGCTCAGAGATAAGGAATGGGACAGGATCTTGAAATACCCCAAAAAGGTATCGAGGAACCAGAAGTTTAAATTCATACAGCTCATGCTCCTCCACCGAGCATATCTGACGCCTCACCGCCTGCACACTATGTTCCCAGACACTCCTAATACATGCCCAAGGTGTTGGGGGAAGGATGCCCGACTGGTTCACATGCTATGGGCTTGCCCTAAGCTGGGGTACTACTGGACCTCAGTACAGTCTGATTTAGCTAGACTAGTCCCTTCCAAACCATACAACACATTGGAATATACCTGTCTGGGACTGGGCCCTGTGGAGCGGAGAAAGAGCGTAGGTACACGGTTCACAGACTTAGCCATGATCTTAGCGAAGCGTGAGATCACCATGAGGTGGAAGTCCCCCAAGCCACCAGACCCTGAGATGTGGAGGGCGGAGCTAGTGAGGTGGGGAAAGGCTGAAAGTACGACGTTGCAGCGCGAAGAACGCAGAGGGCTTAGGAAACACCCCATCTCCCTAGACTGGAATGCTTTGCTGGGGTCCTTTGAGTCGGGGAACGATTCAGACTCAGAACACACCATAGACTTGGGACACCAGGAATGAGGGTAGTTCCACATCACAGACTGACACTTATGCGGCGCCCGCCAACAGGTAGGACCCATCGCACGAATCTACAGGTGCACAGCCACAGACGGCACTAACACGACAGTGTCTAACCCCACATGCCCCTAGTGCGCATACAACAGGGATACTGTAACACACGCCATATACACGTGTAAGAATGTCCGACACCACGGGCTGGTATAAATGTGAATAGGAAGTGCCTGGAGGGGGGAGGGCGAGGGTGGGGGGAGTTTAGTTTGGGTGTTACAGTGACATAATGAAAAATGAAAAATGTGTATATCCTGTCAGTGCGACCATATGATGCAAATATGTGACTTATGTACCGAACTGTTATGCTCTGCTTACCATAACTTCATATATCCTGCTAATAAAGAAATTTTCAAAAAAAAATAAAAAATCTTAAGGAGCATTGGTTACAGACTATGTCTTTCTTTCTTCATATAGTTGCTCCTTCCAAATCAAACAGACCATCAAGGAAGGAGCTGACTCGAATGGCCCGGCAAAGGAGGCTGGATGCCACTGTCGCCGAATATCGGCGGCTGGTGGCCCTAGAGGAGGAGGACATGCAGTCTACCGGTACAACATCCACTGGGACAGCTGCATCCTCCTCCGGGCCCCCACGGGCTGCCAGCCAGCGCAGTGCTCCAGCAGTACGGAGCCGGGCTACCAAAGCCAACCGCCACCGCCGAGCACCAAAGACAGCAGCTGCCCCCCACAGGAGTCGCAAGGCACGCCAGCACCCCTTATGCCTCAGAGTGTCCTACCTGGAGCAGGAGGTCCTAACGTATAAGACCTTGGTGGAGGGCCTCCGCTCCGACCATACCACCCTCCGCAAGGAGTATGATGCCCTGGCCGCAAAAGTGAACAGCAGCCTGCCGTAGTGTCCCTTGCCCCTTTTTTAGAGACTTTTGGGGGGTGGGAATTGGGAGTTGGGTTGTTTTTGGGACTTTTGAAGGACAATCGTTGGGGTTAGGGAGGGTCTTGCGGGAGATTATTTTGTTAGGGCTACAAAAATATACTTTTTGAAACTTTATCTGAGCATACCTGTTTTTTACTGCTTTTGAGTCTGGTGGGTGGGGGTTTAACAGAAAGTTTGTGTTCCTGAAACTTAAGTCTGTGTCATTTTCTTCCTTTAAGTGTAAATGGCTAAATGTTTTCAACACTAAGTGCCTCTCACAGAGTAAGTGAATTCAAGAGTGCTAGGACTTTAGTAGTACTACCATCAATCTCTCGTCTCTCCTAATACTCCATTATAATACTACCTCCCACCAAACGCTTATCTTACCAGTAATTTGTGTTTGAAAGTAGGGCTAGGCCCAGGGCTGGCTCCACGGGAAATGGGGATTAAGGTTGGCAATCCTGGGCGGATGAAATGTCCTCATTGCGGTGGTACTAGTGGTGTGACACAGTGGCAGTTGCATGCCTGTGGAAAAAAAGAAAATGAAACCTGGTTTGTCCTTACTGTAGCATTACAACGGTATGATAGAGAATATAGCAGGTGACAGTACACTAGAACAGTGCCACAATGTAGCCTAACAAATGGTAAAGTATTGAAAGTATAACTAGTACTTGCGTTGAATTTCTTTGACATTGGCTACTACTACAAGAAATAGTACTGAAGCAGAGTAAGTCTAGAATATATCCTCGGATTCCTTCACCAGCCTGTTGATATGACCTTATCCTCCCCAGCAAGTGTGTGGAATTATTGATGTCAATTAGACACACATCAATCAAAACCACACAGCCCGGGGGAAGAGGGTTAGGGTTTGGAAAATGGATGGGAATAGGGGTTTCTTTTTGGGTAGGTTTTGTTGAGAGAAGAAAAAAAAAGCACAGCATGGACAAACAATAATTGAAGATAAAGAAATCTTTGGGTACAAAGCTAACCATAAATCTTTTATGTGACATAAAGGAAGTGCATGCACTACTGCATGCATTGTTACTGAAAAGTAAGTAGTACTTTCGACAACCGTGAATGACAGAATGCGACAATACAGGGCTGCAGCGTTTTCACTTGCCTATCTCTGCACTCAGAGAAACACTTCTTATATTAAATTAGGTTTACAAAATAGCCGAAGTAAAACCTATAGAATGGCTGTAGGGATCAATTTAGAAGCAGAGAGAGATCCAAGAAATGCAGTCACACTCATAGAAGAAAACAATGGATACTGTATCTGTATGTTGTTGTAGTTGTCCTGTTGAATTTGGTAAGTAAGTTGCACGCATCAAACAATTCCTCTTATTAGCGGCACTCCTCCATTCCAGCTGACGCTTCGTCCATCAATGTTGGTGACCAGAAGACACCCTGTCCACTGCCTGCCTGGCGGATGCTGAATTGCGGCTCGCTAATGTGAAGCCTGACTCCATCCTTTTTTCCCATTGCACAGACTGAAACCCGGCCTGTAATAATAATTGACGGAAAAACAGGAAGTAATATTAGAACACCACTGATAAATAAATATAAGGTATGTACGCTGTGTAGTGCAAAAAGTCACACTTTGAGTTTCCTAATAGACAGTACAATATTTTTGAAAGTGTGTACTCTGTCTGAGTCTCCTTTTGAAGGATAAATAAGTATAGGCAAATTAATTTAGCGGATCTTTCCCCTCAAGCTAGGTGTACTGTAAACTGTGTTTTAGAACAAAATTAGACCTTCCCAGAAGTGCTCCCACCCAGACCCTTACTAAAGCCAGTCGCAAAAATGTAGAAGACCCCAATCAGATCTCAAAAAACGAGGCCTAGTAGAAAACTGGTAACAAAACGTACTTTGAAAGTAAAAGTAAGCCCAAATACCTCCTTACCCACCGTGGATTGTATTCAAACCACTTGCAAGCAAGCAAAAGTATCCATACCCAGCATCGCTCCAAGACTCGCAAACCCCCCCACCCAAACACATGCAATACAAATACTGCTAACCCTAACGAGCCCTAAGTTAAGAATAGTGGCAAAGGCTTTCTTTAACTCTGCCAAATCCCCCCTTTCCCACCATGGATTTTCTTCAAATCACTTGCAACCAAAATTACACATTCCCACGAGTGCTCTAAGACCCCAGAACTCAGTTGCAAAAATCTAGAACACCCCGAAACATATGCAATCCTGCTGCTAGGGCTAACCCTAACGAACCCTAAGTTACAAAAAGTGACAAAAGGCTTTTCCTTATGGATTTTGTCCAAACCACTTCTATCCAGTATTAGACCTTCAGGAATGCCCTAAGACCCGCCAACCCACCCGCAAAAAAGCACAACACCCCTAAACAGCCAAAAAGGAAAATCTCATACTTACAATATTTATCGGCCTTCGGTCCAAACGCGCTGTGCAGCTAGGTCATAACTCCCGTTTTCCACCACGGATTTCCTGAAAAGCAAATGCAATCAAGATTAGACTGTCCCAGCAGTGCTCCTAGACCCCAAAACTCACCGACAAACACCCGGAACCCCCCCAAAGAGCACCTCAAAGGCAAGCAAGTCAGCAAAAACGCAAAAAAAATTTCGCCTCCGATTCGGTCCAAACCACTTTTATCCGGTATTAGAGCTTCCCAGCAATGGCCCCAGAGCCATCAACTCACCCGCAAAGAAGTAGAAAACCCCCACAAGTGCAGAGTCTTTCTTCATTGGGCGTAATCCAGCCCTCTGCTTTGAGGGAAATAGGAGTCTGGAGGAGGAGGATAGAGGAGCATGTTCTTGTGAACTTGTGAACCTGAGGAATGCAGACTGCGGCACCTTCAAATCAATAAGCAAACAAGTGAAGACAGTTCTGCTGATGGGCTTGTTTTTGTGATTAGGTGATTAAAGTTTGAATTATATTAACTGTGCAAAACAAAGAAAGACAGACACACAGGAATAAAAGTTAATAAGGACGAAAAACAAAGTTATTGATTTATTGTCTCATTTTCAGGGCTCGGTGTCAGGGAATAAGAATAAGGCTTCGTCATCATACTCTGCGAATTCAGGCAGGATGAGGTCAGTGTCACCTAACAGAGAAGAAATTCCCTCATCTACGTTGCTGTCCTCCTCGTCTTCAGCCGGCGTGCTTTCCCGTACTTTGTGGTATGAGGTGCTGATTCATCTTGATCATTGTTAACCTCTCCACATTTTTGGGCGAGAGGCGGCTCCGTTTGGAAGTTACAATGCCACCAGCAGCACTGAAAACACGTTCAGAAGACACGCTGCTAGTGGGCAAGACAAGTAGTTTATAGCCAGGTTGGAGAGCTGTGCCCACAATTCTTTTTTCCCATGCCAATACGCCAATGGGTCAGCATTAACATAGACCTCTGTTGAGTCATTCAGATAGTCCTGCACCATCGACTCAAGGTCCTCCAAGGTTCCTCCACTTTGCTTACTTTTTGCTGTGACCTTTTGAGTACCAAACCCAAGCCGAGTTAGCCAATCCTCTTCTGCATCCAATGTTACTGTTGTGTCTGGTGCAGATGATCCGGTTGCCGGTGTCTTTAACGACTGAGAGGTCACTTGTGCCACAGCCACAGGTGGATTCTTTTGACTGGGGATGGCCTGCTGATGCTGATGTACTGCCTTTTCCTTCAATTTGCTGCCGTTCTCTTTCAAACCTCTTGGCTGACAAGGCTAGCCAACGTTTGTACTTTGTAACATTTTCATCATCAAAAGGAAAGAATGCTCGGCCTGCCAGCGCCTTTTTGTAGCGTGGATCCAGAATAGTAGCACAAATGTAATGCTGTTCTAAGTGGATCATTTTAAGACGTTCATCACCACGTAGGCGCTCTAATAATTTCTCCGCCAAAACAAAAGTGTCTTGCTTTTTTTCATCTTTTCGAAACATAGAAGATACCGCCTCCAGTTGGTGCTCCAGCATGCGCAACAATGGGATAGCTTTCCCAAATTACAGTCCTCCTTGCTGTCTGCACGCGTGCAGACCTCAAAAGGACGAAGCATGTCTGTCAGGCTTTTAACTAGGTTCCATTGCGCCGCATCTAGCCTCAGGTCTTTCTGAGCTGTACCCAGTGTTAAGAAATAGTGATCGAGTACCGTATACTGCTCATACAGACGCTCAAGCATGTAGAAGGTTGAGTTCCAATGTGTTGCCACCTCCTGGATGAGTGCTTTCACTGGCATTCGACGTTCATGTAGCAGGCTCCTCATATGCTTCCAGGCCTTAAAAGAATGGCTGAAATGGTTGCACATTCTTTGGCAGGTGGCCACTAACTCGCACGCTGGACTGTCTTCATCACTCAAGAATTTTTTAACAACAAGGTTTATACAGTGCGCCAAACACGGCACTCTGAAATATTGACCCAGCTCCATGGCCTTAACTACATTGGCGCCATTATCCGTGGAAACATAACCAATCTGGCGTTTTTTTGGGGACAGCCAGTGAAAGACCTTTGTGTTAAACTCATTCAAGATGTTTTCTGCTGTGTGACGATTCTCCTAGCCAAACATGGCTAGTGTTGCATGTTTCCGAGCAGCTTTAAAAACTTGGTCCGAGTCAACACCTGCGTTTAGCTTTGATTTAACCCCTGAAAAAGAGACCCAGTGTGCAGTGATGCACATGTAATCAGCGCCTGCGCCACTGGTCCACATGTCTGTTGTCAGATGTATAGTGTGAACAGCACTCTTCTGCAAAGCTGCCCCAATCACCTCCAGCACATCTTCATGTAGTGCTGGAACCGCAACTCTGGCAAAATAGAACCGGCTAGGAACCTTCCATTTAGGGCAGAGCGCTGCCACTAATTCTAGAAAACCAATCCCTTCTACAAAAGAAAAAGGGAGAAGGTCCAGAGCTAGCATTTTAGCCAGCTTAGTGTTATACAGATGCGTCAGTGGGTGGTTGCGTTCATATGGCGCTTCTGTAAACAACATGTGTTGGACCCGGCCTTTTAGGCAGGTTCACCCGAGACTTTTTGCTTTTTCCTAGCCTGTTTATGGAACCTGGTGGTGGTGATTTTAGGCCTCTGCGCACTTTTTCACTGTGGTGCAGTGTAAAGTGCTTGAGCTCTCTGTGTATGTGTGGTGAGTGACCTGCCCTCCCATAGGAATGAATAGGGAATATGTATGCCCATGGTAGTTCCTGATGTGTGGGGAGTGCAGGGGCGAGTTTGGTATGAGAGAACTCGTGAGACTGAATGCTGCGAAATGGTATATGCGGCATGATTGTGTCTAGTCTAGAAGTGCCACTTTTAGAAGTTGGTATATTTGTGTAATTTGTGTCTGGCGTGTGATTGGCTGGTGAGCCTGGTCCAGGAGTGCCTGGGCCTGCTTGTGGATTGACTGTCTGGTTGGAGGATGACAGGGGCTGGAGAGCCTAGGAGGTTGTCTGAGTCAGCCCGTGGATGAAAGGCAGCATCTGCTGCCAGGGAAGTGGGAGGAGATGGCACCTGATAGTGAAGGGCTGTGCCTGCCAAACCACAATGCTGGCTCCACCCCCCGCTGGGCGACTGTCACCTCTGTCCCTGATACTGACAGGACTTCCCTATAACCAGTTCTAGCTGGTTCCCACACTGCCTACAAAAAGACTTCAAAGACTTTTCTGTGTATAAGAAGGGGCTGTGTCCCCTTCCAAAATGTTCTTGTTTCTAACTTGAATCTGCCAGGGGCATGCTGCTGCTGGGGCTTAGGGGAATCCCTGGGCCCTGTCCAGCCCCTGGAACTCTGATGGACTTTCCTGGACTCCTGGGGGACCCCTGTGCCTTGCTGGGCTTATGGGGGGGCTTGGCTTTGCCCCCTGGGAATCTCTGGGACCTTTTGCAGCATGGAGAAGCTGCATTTTCCTTGCTGGGGGCTACGCTGCTCCCTCTTTATGATTTCAGGACTGCCTGGAAGAACCTTGTTGCTGGACTGTGTGTCCTACTTTGCTGGGGACCTTTGGGTGCTGTTTTCCCCCCTGAAGCTGCTGTGGGCTGAGGAAATCGTGAGCTGCTGTGTGCGGTGGAAATCGGGGGCTGCTCGACTGAGATCTGCTGTTTGCCCCGTGGAGCGCGCTGGCTGCTCTCTAATGTGAGTGAGGGCGCCGCGCTGACCCAGCCTGCTGTGTGGCCGAGATCGACGTGTTCATCGCATGTGGGGTGCAGATCGGAGACTTGTGGGCCTCCCCAGTGTGAGAAACGCTGAGAACCGCTGTGTGCCGTGTCACCGTCGCAGCCCGGGGTCCGTGAACTCCCGTGGAAGTGCCCCTTACTTGGTCAGAGCTGAAGCCACGAAGATCGAGCCCGCCGCGCTCTGATTGGGTGAGAGAGCCGAGCCCCCTCACCAGAGCCGCGACGGGATTGGCCCGTGGAGCGTAGCGTCATCGGCGAGGCCGCGCTGCCATTGGTTGGCGGCCTCGCGTCCAGAGGGGCTCGTCACAGGAGCCGCGACGGGATTGGCTGGCTCTGCAGAAGCTGATGCGGAAGCCGAGGAATTGCCGTGATCACCGCCGGGACCGGGGAAGACTGACCCGACCTCTTGTGAGTTCTCCCAGCCCCCGGCCTGCCGTCTCTGCTCCCCGCCGCTCCCTGAAGGACTGAGACCGGGCGGGGGGCTTGTTGAGACCGGCCCGGCCTGAGCCTGAGTGTGCGCTGATAGGCGAGGTGCGCCTGAAAGCCCTTAGACGTGCGAGGAAGTGCCGGTCAAGAGGCACAGAGTCAGGGCGGCCCCGATTGGCTACGGGTCGCCCCACCGTTCTTCACGAGCCCAGATGGCTCCAACGAGGGGGCATTCGCAATCTAGAGCCCAGAGAGGCTCCAACGACGGGGCAGAATTGTGTAGAGAGCCTGTGGGGCTCAGAGGGCCATTTTTGTGTTTAGAGCCACGGAGGCTCTAGGGGACATACACGATTTACGAGCCCAGCGAGGCTCGAGTGCCATATAAGATAGAGGGGGCGTAGGGGCACATTGCCGGTGCCCGCCCTCTCCTGCCTGCGAGGAATGTGTTTTGTAGAGCCTGTGAGGCTCCCACAGTGGGTGCAGTTTGCGCCCAAGGGTCAGTGAGGACCCTGTCGCAGTTTCATTTCATGATTCCCTAGCTGCCCAGCAATTAGTGGGCAGCTGCACCGTTTAGGTCTTGGGATATTCCAGGTGCCCAGCAAGTAGTGGGCACCTGCTACGTTTAGGCTTGTGCTTGGACTGGCGCTGCATGGCAGCGCACCCTGACATTGAGACTCAGGGCGTCCTAGCCCCAACAAGGCCAGTTGGCCTAGGGACTGCCACAGGTGGTGGCTTATGTAAGTTGTGCGCAATGTGGTTATCTGCTATGTCTAGGATGGTAACTGCCTACTGTGTGTTTTTGCGCTATTGAGTTGTTGTGCACCTCTGAATGTATTTCTATGCATCATGTGTCTTCCTTTCTTTCCCTGCGCTGCACCTCTGAATGTTTTAGGCATCATGTGACTTCTTGCGCTGCACCTCTGAATGTATTTTTATTGCATCATGTGCTTTGTTCTGAACACCGCTGAATGTGTAGGTTTATGCATCATGTGTTTCCCTTGTCTTACACCTCTGAATGTGTTGGTTTATGCATCATGTGTTTTTCCTTCCCTACACCTCTGAATGTTTTTATGCATCATGTGTCTTCCTTTTCCCTGCGCTGCACCTCTGAATGTTTAGGCATCATGTGTCTTCTTGCGCTGCACCTCTGAATGTATTTTATTGCATCATGTGCCTTATTCTTAACACCGCTGAATGTGTAGGTTTATGCATCATGTGTTTCCCTTTACTACAGTGTTGTGCTTATACCCCTAAATGCTGTGTGATACTTAGGTGGTTGTTCTTTCTAATACAGGTGGTCCTAGTGTGGTCCTGGTTCCCTGCGTGACATGCTCCTAAGGTGTTTAGGGTTGCATAGGTGGTACTTACCTGTTCCCAGTAGTTACTGGATGTGATTTATAACTGTTACTTTGTGCTACAGTGATTTTATATCCTTTTATTCTAATTTCTGACAAGTATTTCTATTTCTAAAAGTGTTGATTCTGACAGTGGCCCCTGTGGCCCTGTCTTGTAAATAATCCCTTATGAATGTTGCCCGTGCCAGTTAGCACAATGTACAAGTGTGATTTTTCTATCTGATGTGTGTTTACAATCCAAAAGTTATTTTATAATAACCTTGTGTGGAGTCCTTTTTGTGGTGTGCCTAGGATGTTATTGCTGTTGTGTGCTGGTGCAAATGCTTTACACATTGCCTCCGAGTTTAGCCTTACTGCTCGTGCCAAGCTACCAAGGGGGTGAGCAGGGGTTATCTTGGCGTGTGACTTCCCTCGCCCTGACTAGAATGGTGGTTTCTGCCTGACTTTGGTGTCACCCTTAGCCAACCAGAAATAGCCAGTTCTAACAAACATGGTTCTAATGTTGCCCTGGACCAAGCATTTACGGGATGATGATGATGATGACTTCTTCGACCCAGTTACGCTCGCTGATGAACTTTTTCGCATTGGTGTCTCACTCTCTCACACACTCTTAGTGTGGCTCACATGGGGTGTGCTGCTGACAGGGGTACTGGGTGTAAGTGAAGTGTTTGACACGTCTTCTTCCTCCTCGTCATCATCAGATGAAACATCAACGTTTTCTTGACTTGCAATTCGGGCTTCCTTGATCTCCTTTAGGTGCGCAAACCATTGGACAGCGTGCTGTCTCTTAAGATGACCTCTCTGGCCTCCGGTACCATAGTTGGTACCAAACTTACCACGACTAACTGCAAGCTTACAAATGCTACAAATGGCGAAGTTTTCCTTTTTTGGGCAAACACTAAAGAAGTCCCAAACTGCGGACTTGAAATGTCTTTGGGGGCCGGAGGAGGCGGCGATACTGGTGGTGGTGGTCCTGCTGCTAATGCCAGATGAAGTGGAGAATGTGGATTGCCGAACTTTAGTACGTTTTGCACTTTCACCACCACTAATTGAGGTCAAGGTGGATGGAGGTTCCTTCTGGCGAGGAAGAAATATGGAAGCGGTACGTGTTGGTGTACTAGTTAACTCCAATGATTGTGGTGCTTCTTCCATTGCCTCCTCGTCGACAACATCATCACACTCAGCAGCTTCTCGGGCTAGGGTCAAAATGTCTGTTTGCTGCATGCCCGCTGGGGCTGCAGTGACCTTTATGATGACTGGGTCGTCGTCGTGAGAGTCTTCATCAGCAGCAGTATCCGCCACTTCTTGTTGAGCCTCATCACACTCTATAACTATGAGACGTTGGACAAGCTTCCTTTTACGCTTAACTACCTTTGTCAGATCATGGTGTGCCTCACTCTCAGACGGTAGTGGTGCTGGTTCCCAATTTTGATCCGTATCATCAGAAGGAGGTGTGCTTGAAGAAGATGTAGACACCACCCTTGATCTTTTCCTTGCTAGGGATGAGGAAGACAATGAATGATCAGGAGGAGTGGCTTTCGCAAATGATACCTCGGCTTGATTGTCGATTTCCTGATGTGCCCCTTCTGGAGGAACAACTATTGTGGGCACTTGTGACCCTTCATGCACCTCTGCTTGCGCATCTCCTTGCGCTGCCTCTCCTTCCACAAGTACTTGGGCTTGTACTTGCACATGTGGTTGTTGTTGCGGCTGTGGTTGTTCAACACTCGTCAGATGAGTTACAACAACCTGTGTTGATTGAGGGACATTGCTGCTACTTTCTTGCGATGAGCCAACATCACTGGTCGATGGTGATTGAACAACTAGACTAAGTGCCTCTGCAGCACTCAAGGGCTTGGACTTCAGTTGGCGTGGTGGTGGTGGTGGCACTGACCCCAATGGAGCGGGGTGCTGCTCCCAGCTTGGTCCTCAGCAGATCCCGCTGCTGCTGCAGGCGTACTTTTTTTTTTACTCCCAAAAAATGTGGCGGGCGGCACACCAGTCTCCTTGGTAACTTGCTTCTTCTGCTCCTTACTGGCAACTTTCTTGCTAGAGGAGCTACGGGGAACTTTTTTGGGGGCCATCTTCTTCAGAGGTCAGAACAGCAAACCGCAGTTGCACGAGTTGCAGAGTTGCAGAGTTGTCTGTGGCCAGACGTGACGTCGCGTGACGTTATGCTGCACACACACACCGCTGCAGGACTTCTTCCTGGCACTGGTGGTTCTCTTGAGTCTTGTGCACCTAAAAGCAATGGAAGACAGAGGAACATCAGTTCAGTTACACACCCCAAAAAATCGAAAAACACAGAAAAATCAGCACAATCCCATGCCATCCATGATGTTTAAATTCAAGACACCCCACAGAAAGACTAGGCCCATGCACCACTCACTACCCCTGGTGAAAAGGCCACAACAACAGCCCAAAAAAACGAAAATCACAGAAAAATCAGCACAATCCCAAGCCATCCATGATGTTTAAATTCAAGACACCCCACAGAAAGACTAGGCCCATGCACCACTCACTACCCCTGGGCATAAAGGTTGAAAGCTAGGCAAAATGGTTGCAGACCTAAGAACACTGCCTGCATTCAAAATGGCCCCCTGCCTCCCAGCACATGGCCAGGGCCTGCCTGTAGCAGCACTCAAAATGGCCCTCACCCACATGGCCTGTCCCCATGAACACCCCAAAAAATTGAAAAACACAGACAAATCAGCACATTCCCATGCCATCCATGCCCTCCATGATGTTTAAATTCAAGACACCCCATAGAAAGACTAGGCCCATGCACCACTCACTACCCCTGGTGAAAAGGCCACAACAACAGCCCAAAAAAACGAAAATCACAGAAAAATCAGCACAATCCCAAGCCATCCAGGCCCTCCATGATGTTTAAATTCAAGACACCCCACAGAAAGACTAGGCCCATGCACCACTCACTACCCCTGGGCATAAAGGTTGAAAGCTAGGCAAAATGGTTGCAGACCTAAGAACACTGCCTGCATTCAAAATGGCCCCCTGCCTCCCAGCACATGGCCAGGGCCTGCCTATAGCAGCACTCAAAATGGCCCCCACCCACATGGCCTGTCCCCATGAACACCCCAAAAAATCGAAAAACACAGAAAAATCAGCACAATCCCATGCCATCCAGGCCCTCCATGATGTTTAAATTCAAGACACCCCACAGAAAGACTAGGCCCATGCACCACTCACTACCCCTGGTGAAAAGGCCACAACAACAGCCCAAAAAAATGAAAATCACAGAAAAATCAGCACAATCCCATGCCATCCAGGCCCTCCATGATGTTTAAATTCAAGACACCCCACAGAAAGACTCAGTCCACCCACCACTGAGTACCCCTGGGCAAAAGGCCCCAACAACAGCCCTAAAATCGAAAATTCCAAAATTGTAGTTGCAGCAACTGTAATGCTCCAAACAAACTTACTTGTGAAATTTCTAATCCAAAAGTGATCCAAAGAAAGTCAAAAAGGCCTCAAATCCAAATATCCAGCAGCATCCACAAAAAGTAATCCTTCCAGGTGAAGAATCCGAATGAAAGTCACCAGCACATGAAGAAAGCACTGGGAGGAGCCTGCTGGACAGGAACAGGAAGTTGGAGACTGTGGGGCACTTCCTTCCTCCCACCCCCCCTCCACCCCCAAAAATGGACTCCTTGCAAAAAAAAGTGCAGGCAAATGTCAACCTGAGGAGTTATTCTGATAAAAATCATCATTTCCAGAAGGTTTATGCTGCTTGCTGGTGGATTTCTTGTGCAGAATTGCAAATTTTGTAATTTCGCGAGTGCGAGATTGTTGCTGCCCGCCGCATCTACGTGTTCACAATTGCGAACTCCCGCAATACGTGATCACGGCGTACTCGCGTTGACAAACTCTCGCTATGCAAGGTGGCAAGCCGCGATGACGTAATCGCGGTCGCCAAACTCCCGCGGGATCCCGCAGCAAGATCCAAACTGGCGCAGCACTCGCAAAATATCGAGAAAAACAACTCGGCAAATGCTGAATGACGGTAAGTGAACGCCGCACGCCTCAAAATTGTATCACCAAGAAAAAAAAATCCGCTGCGTGCGAATTTGCGGATTTTGCGGGAAATTCGCGAATCTCGCGGATTGCGAATTTACTGAAAATCCGCAAAATCCACGAGCGGAATGGATTTTCCGCCCATGCTTACTCAAGATGCGACAGGTACACAAGGCACCAAGGTTGTTGATTCTTACCGATTGTCTCATTTTTGTGTTCTTCCCAGAGCCTTATTTACCTCATGGCGTTTCATGTCTGTGGTTTTCACTATATAAACCCATGTAACCATAGTTCAGTGTATTCTATCCTCGGTATCTTGATGGTACTGGTCGGATGGAGACCCATTCATGAATGATCGAATAAACTACCCATGGTTTGTACTTTGCTCCAGTGTCGTTTCCTCCTAACTTGATAAGAAACTGTGGCAAAGTGGTGATCCCTGCAGCAGCAGGTTATAGATTAATCTGCTCCACAGTAGCAATACAAGTAAGGTTGACAGAAGGGATAGCGAGGCATCTAATGATGCTCCTCTATGAAGCACTCAAAACAGACAGGGTCAGGCTTGAGCTCATGGCGCATCGAGCATGGGGTGAAGAGTTAGTGGCAACCCTGACTGATAAGGAATGAAATGGGACCTGTGAACTGGTGAAACATATTTCATGTAATGCTAGGTTTAAGCTGACATACTTCAATTACGTCCGCCGCACCTACATAATACCGGTCAAGCTTAGTAGGATGTACAAACAAAGGTCGGTAAATTGCCTGAGATGTGTGGGGGTGAACTTCCTTTGTTCACATGGCATGGACATGCCCAGGAGTTGACCCCTATTGGTCGTCAGTGGTCATGCCTACTGCGTACCGTAACAGCACTGGAATTTGAGCAGACACCACAGGCGTGTTTGTTGGGTATAGTTTAACAGACAAAAGGGGGGAAGAACCAATGGAAGTTCCTTTATTTGGACCTGTCTTGGCCAAGAGGAGGGTGGCAATGGGATGGTTTAGCAGCAGAACTCCATTTATTGGTCTGTGGTATGCAGATGTCGGAGAATGGGCACTAGCAGAGGAAGTGCACATAAGGATGCATAGGCACGATGAGAAATTACAAGAGGACTTAGAGGTGTGAACAGTATTGCTGGAGGCTATGCAGACCGGGACAGATGACAGGAATGCGAGGGGAAGGCAATCTCAAGGCAATGCTCGGTCTGAACATACAACAGGGTGTCCATGCAAATAACCAATAAGAAGATGTTGAAAAAAATGGCATGGCTTGCTACTGATGGCTAGGTGGGTGTGGGGGCACAATACTAAGAACCCACTTGCACAACTGTATTTCAAGATGGAAGGGATGGCAGTGTTGACAGATTATTGGGGCAGCGTGGCAAAATGCTTCATGTTTGTGGAGAACATACTATGAAACGGCACCCAACAACAAGACTACAATTCCAAAGAATTCTTAAATTCTCATGATGGTAGTGGCCCTCATGGATTATTGCATATAACTTTCTTCATGCTTTATGGCATCCTTGCTAAGGAATCCTGATACAATGTTGCAGCAGCAAGGACTCTTGCTTTTCGCACTTGTGATACATTGTGGAAGAACAGTTACATTTGAAAGAACTAGCAGAAGAACAGGTTGAAAACAGAGAGGTTGTCTAGAAAACAAAATGTGAACAATTATTTTAACATTGACTTTAGTACTTTAAGACTTCAGAGCTTTAGGATTGCTTGCACATGTGAAATGTGTTTTTTTCTGAAGTAACAGGAAGTTCCTTGCATCAATATTATGATTATGATATGTATTTATGAATATGCAAACAAGGTACAAGTGGAATTAAGTTAAGTGATACATGTTTTATCAAAAATAGGCACCACAAACTGTTAATGATTGTTAATTACTTTGCCGTTGCACAAGAGACAATCTAGAATGTAAGCCAATAAGAAGGCATGTATTACTCTGCAGGTGTATGAGGTTGAATATTTGTGTACCCCTATTCTTCCTATCTCCGGGACTCTATCAGAGAAGAATGTGAGGGCCCCTGGTGGCTCATTTTTGTCATGCAAAATGCTCTGCAATGGATTGAGGCTGTAAAACTGTTCTTGCCAGACCTGTTCCCTGAAAAAAAGTCCTGCCACTGGTTCCCAATCCATAAAAGCGGGCGCCTGTACAAACTCAGGCTTAACATATTGCAATATACCCTCAGTTGGTTTTTAAGGCAAGTGTAAATTGACAACCGATTTTTAAGACTGTGGCTTTTTTAATATGTTAGTAGTAAACTTGGGAAGGTTAGCATTGACTCTGACTTAAACACATCCTTACACTGGCTCCCTAATAGTGAAATCATTAAAAACATATTATTAATGCCATGGCCTGATCATAGGGACAAGATACTTGTTCGTGTGGGTAAATCTTCTCCATGGGGCTGGAATATACTTCCCAGATAGAAATGCTCTGAAAGATTATGAACAGCCAGAAACATATTTGTTTATGCATATGTACAAACGTTTTCTCTGCCCACTTTCACCCCAGATGGTGATTTATTCTTGGATGAAAAAGAAATAATTACTGAAAATGCTTCAGTAAATTGGTTGATGTAGTGACATTGTGATGCAGAACTTTGTTACTGGCTACAACACAGCCAGCTAATTGGGTTTATTCTCTATTCAGTATCCAAAATTGAATTTATACATATGCACCTCTGTTCCACTCAGTAGACTTGAACTGACAAATGGTTCTTGATCATCTACCTGTGAATGACCTGGAGGACAAATCAGAAGTATATGTACGTGAGGGGATTGGGCAAGGTTACCCGGGCACTTCGCAGCTAAGCCAAGCCTTGTGTTTCAACCACATACAGGTTTCACATCCATTAACAAGCCCAAGAGTCGGTTGAAACATGTGTAGCAGCATCAAGGGTATTAGCTGCAACATGTGAGTCTGGGAACTTCATAAACCAGCTAATAAGGGAGCAGATAATAATTCATATAAACAACAAACAAAAGTGCAGGAGAGATTACTAGGTTGTAGGACTCCCAGTCGAGGAGACACTATACAGTAACTATAGTCAAAGGTAATTAGCCCTCAATTGGATTATTATGTGTGCTCATCGGTCAACTGAAGAAATGAAGTGGGTAGCAAAGTGAATATAGTGACTGTGAGTAAAGTTGTTTATTATATGGTGTGACGGTGCAACCTCACTATATAATCAAGACACACTTACGTATAAGGTCCATTCAGGTTTATTTGTAAAACCTTAGCTCAGTCCTGTGTAGCTGTGGCTCAGAGCAGTCAGGTTTTATCAAGGAAAACATGTGTAAAACATTTATTGATAAGAAAAGACAACAATAGGTTGTATTTTATTTCCTTAAATAGACACCTCAATGACAAAAAATCCACCATAGGGTTCCAAAACATATGACTTTTTAAAAAAACAATAAATCACAGATACTCACTTGTAATCTACCGCTACCCATGGTTTAGGGTTAGCCATGACAAGTATCTTGGAAACGGCTATAAATAAAGGCAATCTTGTGGCGACCAACAATGGCAAGGAGCAAGTCAAAGGGAACAATAAGGTCCAGTTGGACAGTTACCTAGCAGTCAAAGCAGTCTCCAGTCCAGTTTCATGCTTTATTGGTGAACCGCTATAGACATCAATGGAGTGGGCCTGATGAAAGGGTTTCTGGATGCTCAACAATGCTGAGGATGCTAAGCCGGTGTCAGGGGCCATGCCTTGGTCCACAAACATGGTGGGATGACTTCGGCCACATGGATCAAAGTCCCTCGAACTCCATGTGAATTTGAGCCAAAAGCCTGTTATCACTGGTCTCCGTTTACAGCAAAACCAGCGGTTCCCTTTGACTCACCAGACTTGGGTTCAACTTTTGAGTGTCAGGACTCAGTCTCCTAGGCTGCACTTTGGTGTTCAGTGGCAGTTACATGTACTTGGCTACCAATTCACCAAGGCAGACTTCTTCAGCTTTTATGGCCCTGTGGCTGTTACAGGAAGTTAGCCAACTGACTCTTTGAGTCACCTTTTTCTGTCTAGGGCTCGGGAGGACTTTTCCACCACAGGTACAGTCCTTTCTTTGATAGCCCAAGGTGCAACAAGTGCAGTCCAATCCTTGGTGCAGCCTCTTTTTGCTGGACCTAGGAGACATCAGTGGAGTCCTTCTTCAATCCTCTCTTCAGTACATATGTGATCTTAGTTCCGAGTGCCAGGGTTGCCGCTTTTATGCCCACTACAAGCTCATGGGGACAGGGCGGCTAACAAGCCAATCAGGCTACCAGGTCCCTCCCGTCTGATGACAACTTCCTCTGAAGTGTGGCATTTAGGTATTCCAAGGTCAACTATTCTGCCCAGTCTCAGCATGGCAGAACCCCACTCTTGGTGTTTGGAGATTTATTTCCCTTAAAAAGCCCTTTTGGCAACAGCTTTCCCTCTCTGCCCAAGAGGGATCACCGACATAATATCGATGCATACAATATCAAAGCACAAAAATATCGGAAATTAAATATCAGTAACAAAAATATCGACTTCCTATATGTAACTAGTACAACCAAAAATATTGAGAACACAAATTCATGTCAGAATCTTACCTTATTTTCCACAGAACTGAGAGGAAGCCATGAAGCTAGATCCCAACTTCTCCACATACCAAGGTAACCCAATAATAGTAAAAGATAGACAGAGAAGAGGGAAAGGAAAGAGAAAAACAAGTCTGTCCCACGAAGAGTGTGCTGTGGTGTGAGTGTATATCTGGGCTATGTAAGACTCCTCCCATATGAAGGAAAAATAAAGAATGGGGCAGAAAAGCCTCTAATCTAAGCGAGTGTCTTTTTTACATATGAATCTTTTATGTATAACTAAATACCTGAGCATTTCCCCTCTTTCGTCTATCAATAGGAAAAATGGCAGCTATTGATATTTTTGTATATCCAAAGAAAGAAAGATTGTACTTGTATATATAGTAGAGGAGTAACAGGTGATATTAGGAACATATAATTCCTATACTAAAGCATACCATATATTTTACTGCTCACGTCTCTAGGCTCATAGGGACTATCTAGAATTTCCGAAAAAAAGAATGAACGAAAAGAAAGTATATACATTCCTACATGTATTTCATTACTAGTCAGAAGACTGAGGGCCAAATTATGAGTTTGGAGGTCAGATGGACTGCCAAACCCAGGGTTGCAGTGTTGCTACTGCCGCTCCAGCAGTCTGCCCACCATATTCCAAGTTAGGTGGTTGGACCGCCATTGGACCACTGTTACCGCCAAGCATAGTACAAGTTTCCTCATCATCACCACCACCACCACAGTTTTCATGGCGGTGGGCCGCCATGAAAAGTGTGGCGATAAGGAAAACTATGGGGGTCCTAAAGGACCCATGTTGCCCTAGGACCATGGGATGCATGCAGGGGGGGCACATGTTGCGCCCCCTTGTCTGCATGCACCCTCAGTTGGTCTTTAAAGTCCATGCCATGCAGGAACGCGCTCTGCAGATCCCAAGGCGATGACTTGTGAAGGTTCACATATGAGCCTTAGCATGGCACCGCTGTGGGACTGCCACTGCAGGACCGCCCGACCTGGATTCCAGGCAGAATCCGGCAGGTCTTCTCGTTACACATTTGGTGCTGTGGCAGCGGAGCTCTGGCATGATGACCCTCTGCCACACAGCCAAACTCGTAATCAGGCCCATAGTCAAAAAGCAAAAATATAGAGACTTAAAAATAGCAAGAAAGGTAATAGTAACAAGAATAATATGTAAGAATATTTCAGTCTTTAGAATTTAAGCATATCATTGAATATAGTAATGACTATTCAAAGGTCTTCACATCAGAGGTAAAAACATTTATTATGAATCCCAGAAAACTAGAAGCAAAATCAGATATGTGTTTCATTGTCCGCTTGAAACATGCCAGCGTGCAGAGCGCGTTACCAGACTGGAATTGAGAAAAGTGCAGAATCTTTTAATGGTATTTTTTTCTCTCTTTGTTTCAGGTATTCAAAATGCTGGAATGCAGCATCAAACAAGAGTCGATCCGGTGAGGAGAATGAAGGAATCCAAACCGCAAGAGAACCCAGCGAGGAGCCACTGAGAACGCTGCAAACAATGAAGAGGACCCGGAAACAGAGGTAAGGAAAACCAATGGCAGGAAGCCTCAGGCAGGGAATATCTAGCACGCCAAGCAACTTCCTGTCCATCATCACCAGTTTTATTCTGTGAATGCTCCAGCCCTGATGTATCTGGAATACGGATTGTAGTAGGCATTCCACATCATTGTTAAAAATATAGATTTTTACCTATATCGAAAATAGAAATATCAGAAACAAAAATATTGTTACCTTTAGATAAAGATATAATATGTCAAAAATATAGATTCACACAATAGCAACTACATTATTGTTGCCAAAATAATTAAATAATTGCTAATAAAAATAAAAAATCACTTTTTACAGAACACAATTATTAGAAATAAACCCAAAACATTTTATACACATGTTTAAATTAAATATGAATATTCTCACAACTTATAGTGTTCTTATTGGTTCTGTCGTGTAGGAAAAATTCTCGACTTCGGTTCTTGAGGGTTTTGGTCTGTCCGAGGTAAGGGAAATCCCTTCTGGTAGCCACAGTGCTGCAGACAAGGAAAAAGGCCAAAGCAGACCGTGCCTTCCAAAAGGAGCCCCAAGAGGAAAAAATACATAAGGAAAAACCTCTGATAGAAGAGGGATTCCAGGCATGAAAAGGAAGGAAAGAAGCTAACTGTAAGGAGGAAATAGAAGGCAAGGAACCCAAACCGGAAGACTATAATCCGGAACAAGTTACACCAGCAGGAATCACAGATACAGCAGACAGGAGCACAGGATACCAACAGGAGCGAGAAAACACCAGCAGGACCAGAGTGTTGCAAGGCAAGGAAATTAAGGATTCAGATCTTTAAATACCCATGAATAGGAAGTGACCAAACAGGAAGTGACAAAACAGGAACAAGAAGTGACCAAACAGGAAGAAAGTAAGCACCATCTTGGATAAGGAAAAGGATAGTAGCCGGATTAGGAAGGCCGGCATCTTGAATTGGTACAGTAGATACTTCCCAAGGCCTTCTAGGAAGAAGACTATGGAATCATGGGAAGCCAAAGATGGCCCACAGAAGAAATTAAGAAAAAAAAATCCAGTGAAAGGAAGGTAAGAATATAGTGCCACAACATGTGAAAATAGGAAGCCGCAGTTCCAAAACCGGAGCTGCGGTATTCCTGTCATTCAAATTGTCAGATAACGGGCCGCTGCGTGGGTATGCGGTGTGCCCAACACAGAAAGAGATCAGATACTGCGGGATGCACCTGCGGTGTCAAAATAGCAACAGCGGGCCGCTATGCAGCATCGCAATGCACCCGAAAAAAGAGGGAGGCGCTGCAGGCTGTATCGTGGCCTGAGAGAAGAAAGCAGACAGCACAGAGGGCCGAGTCACTGTCCACCGTGCAATAAATATATTACATTAACAAAATCTTTACCATTCACACCAATAAATTATGTAGCTAAAATCAAAACAATATAATCCCAATAAATATTACTATTAACTACAAACATTTAACCTCATCACTGTGCTGGACATTCCGATCGAGGTTGTGGTCATGCTGGCTCCTGGCCGTCATGAGCACACGCCCACTGTGACTCGTGACGGTCGGAAGAGGTTAAACAACAACCCTTAAATAATAATAACTATATATATATAAATATATATATATATATATATAAATAAACATATTCAAAATTATCAAACCATATATCATGCATTAAAAATGAAACCTAAATTAGCGTTTACCATAGAAGGACATAAATAATCCAAAAAAATTCAAACTAAACCTAAACCAACCAATAAAATAAAAGTATTAACAACTTTAACCAATAAAATCAGACAAACAATTAAATTTAAGCAACTAAGGGGTCTATTACAATAGCGGGCCGATCGCCACCACCGGTATGACAGTGGCGATCCACCCGCCATTACCTACCGCCCACCTCCCATTCCCCCCTCCATATTACAATGGCGGGCGGGACCGTCCACCGGTTTTCCGGCGTCGACGAGTCGACCGGACGGAAATGGGGCTGAGTATGGTGGCAGTGCCTGCAAGACACTGCCATCCATATTACAATACAGGTGGACAAGTGCCTTTCCATGGCGACTTTGACGCCATGGAAAGGCATGCGGTTCCTGAATGTGGGGCCCATTGGGGGCCCCCAGGGTATTAAGGGGGTGCACATGGGGGGCATGCATGCACAACGTTGTGCATTTGCATGCATAACGTGGCAGGCACCGCGCGGTGCCTGCCACGTAGTGCATGAAAATGCACAACATGCCTTTTTTACATTGCGGTGTGTGCTGCTTAAAGCACCGTCAGCCATAATGTAAAAAATGCTGGATGCGCCCGCCAGTGTGGCGGGTGCATCCTAATATGCATCACGGGACCGCCGCACATATGGCAGATGTTCCCTTTTGCCGTTACGGTGGCAGGCGGACAAAGTCCGCCCGTCATCGTAATAGACCCTTAAATACTTCGAAAATGACAAATGCTACAAGACGAAGAAACTGACAGATTCTCTCACCAGACCATTAAAGAAGAAATATATACATTCCAACAACTACCTAAGTAAAACTTAAATGTAAGCTAAAGCATACTTGTTAATAAACTTAAAAATGTAAAATAACAAAAAATTATTACAACATTTTCAAACTTCTATCTCTTTACATAGACTTCCTAAAAAGATAAAACTACGACAAGCAAAAGCGATTAACTGCCAGAAAAAACAACTACCATAAACCAGCAAATATGCATTATCAATTGTTATAATAAATCTTTTGTAAAGCACAGCGTTCACCTTGCAGGTATCATGGTACTATGATACAGCCGGAACACACAAATCCTCCTAATTTTGTAACAGCTAGTCTTAGTATCTTATACTTTACGTCTCGAATTTGGGAAGAGCCAGGTTTTTAAGTTCTTCCAAAAACTGAACAGTTTCCCTGGGTTCTAAGAGGGGCTGGCAGATTGTTCAAAAACTGAGCTGCCTTAAACTGAAAGGCTCTTCCACCTGATCTTACTTTCCTGAATCTTGGCATGCATACCAAGTTAGTAGACGCGGACTGCAAACATCTTGAAGGTTTATCGAGGCTGAATTTCCTTTGTAATAGTAAAGGTCATAGTCTGTTGACAGCTTTATTGAATACACATATTGCTTTGCAAACAATTCTCTCCCTCACCGATAGCAAATGAAGCACCCTCAAGCTACCCAAGGCTTAATCATGTCTTGATTTATATCGTTACTTCAAACAATGGGGTAACCCTATGTCCCTCAGAACCTGGGTAGTTTAGACGTTTAAAGAAAAAGTGGTTCTGTCGGGTAGGACTGATACTACTTCAAAGTAAATTAAATGTCATACGGAATATACTCTCTCCACACACAAAAAGAGAGAAGATGAAAGGAAAGTCAGTACTCATTAAGTTTTTTGCTCATTATTTATCTGAATTCCTTCTGAGACGCTGCCCGCTCCATCGTTGTTAGAAATCTATTGAACGCGGAATGTAAGCATATTAGCTACATTGCCCCGGATATTACCTCATTGATCTACAGGGCCCTGTGCCATTGCACTACAGGCAAAGAATTCCCATGCCTGGTAGGACAGTGTACATATAATCCTCACATCTCTGTCTTGAAAAAGACCCGTCGGGACCACCAACAGGGGCACAGAAGGGTCGTAACGTCGACGCATTTCTTAGGTCCAGAATGACCCGGTTTCCACACTAGGGATGAAACTGTGGATTCTAACTAAACTCTGGCCTCGTCTAAATGAAATAATTCTAGATAATACCTTGTTGACACTGTATAAATTGTTCACTTTGTCACTTTCTCACTATGCACAACTGTCACTAAACAGTATTTTGTACATGTTTTGAGCTACAATTGAACAGCTCATAACTGAATGAAGGAATTCAGATAAATAATCAGCAAAAAACTTAATGAGTACTGACTTTCCTTTCATCTTCTTTCTTTTTGTGTGTGGAGAGAATATATTCCATGTGACATTTAATGTACTTTGAAGTAGTATCAGTCCTACCCGACAGAACCACTTTTTCTTTAAACGTTGATTTATACAGTGCCAGTTTGGCTGCTAGATTGGTATTCTGCAGAGTCTTTAATTAGGTAGTCTGGCGCACCTAGTAGAAGGGTGTTCAGTAATCAATTCTACTTAATACAGTGCATTGTATTACTGACTTCCTAGCCGGCCGTGGTAGTAATGGAACAATGGGGCATATTATCAAGGGGGTTTATCTCCGCTTTTTTGGCTTTAAAAGCCAAGAAAGCGGAGATAAAATTATCTCCCTATTACCTAGCTGCCGCTAACACCAGTTAGCGACAGCTAGTAGGAGATAGCGACCATCTTGGGCCCCACTTTGCATGACAGTGATATTTATCACTAATGAGATGCAAAGTGGGCGTGCCAAGATGTTAGCGACTGAAAACAGTCGCTAACATCGCTATCTCCTATTACCAACTTTTGGAGATATTCGCGCTAAGCGGGAATATCTCTAAAAGCTAACACCTGCCCTGAGCAGTTCTTAGCCATGTTATCCAATGGGAGGTGGATAACATGGCTAAGAGCATTAGCTCGCTAATGCATGAATATCGCTGACTTTTCAGCGATATTCATGCTTTGCGGCGATTTTTACCGCATTTGCGTTAAACCTTGGTAATACCAAGGTTTATTTGCGGTAAAAATCGCTGCAGCGCTGCGGTAAAATTTTGTCTCTAACCAAGCAATAGCGATAATTATCGCTATTGCTTGGTAATATTCCTTAGATGCCTTAATAAACCAATACATATGGCAGACGTTTTATTGATATGATTCTCCATAGACAGTTGTTGATCCACCATTACTACTAGATTTCGTACTGCCTGGACTGTTTTAAGTTTCTCTGAGCTAGTTCAGGGCCAGAAATTGTTCAGGAGTGAAAATGGCACATTGGAGGGGGCACAACACAAGAACTCCGTTTTACTTTTGTTAAACTTCAATGTATTTCTCCTAAGCCAGCTCGCCATTGCTTTTAGGCATAAATGCAGTCTTTCTATTGGCTCTGGCTGCTATTTTCCAGGGTCAAAATTAGTTGGATATTGTCCACTTTATTAACAAAAGAAATTCCATGAGATTTAATCAAGGTCATTAGTGGGCATAAATATACATTTAAGAGAATAGGACTTATGACAGATCCCTGGGGTACACTGTGTTGTATTTCCTTAAAATCCGAATGAAAAGGCGGGAGTGAGATTGCTTGACAACTGCCTGATAGATAGGATTCAATCCACTTCAGAAAGGTACCTTACATTGCTATCTCTTGCAATCTAAGGCGTAATATTTGATGGTTGACAGCGTCAAACGCAGCCGAAAGGTCCAGCAATACCAGCACCGCCGTCCGACCACTCTCAACCATCATCCTTAGTGCGTCCATGGCCGGAATAAGTGTTTTTTCTGTACTATGTGCTGATCTAAAGCCCATTTGCTCGTTCTCCAAGATGTGGTGTGTTTCCAGATTTTTCGCTAACGTTTTACTAAGGTATTTCTCCATAATTTTCACTGGATAAGGAAGTTGCAAAATTGGGCGGTAATTACTTGGATATTTATAACTGTCTGTGTTTTTTGCAGTAAGGCAGTGATTAAAGCTTTCTTCCAGGCAGCTGGTGCTTTACCAGTAGACAATGATTGACTACATACTTTTAGTAAACCTGGGTACAGTACATCCGCTCTTTCTTTCCATAAACTGGGCGGTAATGGATGCTGAAGAAATTGTAAAGACCACAGTTCAGAACTCCTCTTCTTACATCCTTTCTACATTTTCCAATCTAGTACTAATCACTTTTCCTTGTGGAAATTCACTGATACAAATCTTACCCGACTGAGGAGCACCAATCATGTAGTCAGATTTTATATCATTTAAAAAGAACTCAATGTTATTATTAAAAAATTCTAAGAGGCTGTCACACAACTCTTGCAAAGGTTTCACGGCTTCTCGAAGACACTCTGAATTTTCTAGGTCATCCGCTATACTAAATATTAAAGAATTTATAAGAAAGTAAGTATACATAAATTATTAAGAAACTATAAACTCACTAAAATTGCGAGTAAAAATAAAACTAACAACTTTCAGCCCCTACAAACAGTTAACAAATCAATATTTAAAATTAAGCTGACATGTTTTTTATCCAACAGAAAATAAACCACCTGCTTTACATTAGAACATCCCCAACGTAAAAGCTGAAAGCCATGTGAAACATATAAACAGAACATACATGGAAGTATATAAAAACTTTTATTCATGTAAAAGTAAGTAGTTGCTTATTTGTACATGAAAATAACAAATGTATAAACTTTAAAATATTGTTTAAATGTATACTATTACACTACTTTCAGATACAATGACAGAGGCATCAAAGTATATAACTTTGCAGAAAGGAAAAAAGTTACTAAATCACGGGGGCTACACCGACAGTCAAGAAAGTGCATCAACATAAAATATAAATTGGAACTCTAGCAGATATTAGTCTAATGCATGCTATGGGGCAGCAAATGCAAACGTTGATGTTGTAATTCATGTAAGAGAAGAAAACCATTACTTCAAATTTGACAGAACTAAAAGTAAGGGAGATATTGCAGGATATAAGAGAGGCAAGCACTAGCTCCCAGGAACCCACAACTAAAATCCTTAAAGATATACTGCCTAAAGTCCCTGAACACATAACAGGCCAACTACCACCTATACCCACTTTAAAAGGTTTAATTTCACAAACTAAAAAAGCCACCAGCAGTACTCCACTTGTCCCTACAAGGTACCTGAACATTTAACATTGACACATAATAAAGAACCTTTCCTTTTACATGACAACCTAAATAATGAGAAGCAAATCATAATATTCTTTGCAGCAAATAAGTTACTAAATCTTAGCTAATGTCAAATGTGGATGATGGACAGGACCTTCAAAATGTGCCATTCACTCAGATATACAACCTACATGGTGAATATCAAAATACAAATATCCCTTTTATATATGCCTTACTACCAAATAAATAATGCATTACTTACTATGACCTATTAAACCACATTAAACATCAAACAAGTAACTACTACCCCAAAAAATAATCATAGACTTTGAGCAAGCAATAGTTCAAACCATTTAAAACATTTACCCACACACAACCATTCAAGGCTGTTACTATCATAGCAATCAAAGCATAGGGAGACCCCTCCAACAATCTGCACTAAGGGGCTTATTACGACTTTGGTGGTGTGTGGACTGCCGAACCCGCGGTCATGGACTGACACAAGCTCTGTGGTTCAACCTGCGTATTACGAAATGGGAGTATTGCCTTTGCAAACACTGTGGCTGGCCAGCCAGCACTGGGAACACACCGCCGACCGTGGTCGGGGGAAGGCAGCTTCCATAGGGTGGTACAGAGGAGCAACACCAATGTCTGTATTGTGAGTTGGCCTTCCAATGAGCCGACCACAGTCTTCAGGTCAGCGGAAATGAAGGATTTGGGGTGTATACTCACCCCTTTCCAGTTCTTCCCAGCAGATTTCAACATGGATTCCTTTCTCCTGGTTCCCCCTACACAGCAGCATCTTCACCCCAAGGAATAGGACCCCATCTGTGGCGATGCACAGGTTAGTGCTCTTTATACCATATACTCATTGCCCGGCCTGCCCACATATGGGTCGGATTCCGGCAATGTGTGCATTCAACACATATGTGATCAAAATGTACACACATGCTTTGTGAGATATGTAAATACTTTGACAACTGCTGCAAGACCGCCGCAGCCACACAGCGGATCACACAGTCAACTCGTAATACGGAAGGCAGAAGACCGCCAGCGCTGCATTCTTCTCACGGTTGCAGACACTGTCTTTTGGCAGTCTTCCGGCAGTCGGACAATTCTACAAACAGCCAAATTAGATTTGAAATAAAACATTGATAGCATTAGCCTATGTTCAGTCACAGAGTTATCCAACCACTACAATTTACTAATAGAAAGCCCTTTCTACCAACAACATGAAGACAAACTAAGCTTTCTCATGGATTATTTCAAAGCCACTTGGGTTAGCAGACTGCATTACTCCGGACACAATCGTCAACCCAAATTCCAAATGCCATGGTGTAATGTCTATGACAGCATATTGGCACAGGAAGCCAAAACAAACAATGCAGTGAAAGGATGGCACAATGAATTCCAATCCTCATTTGGCAGACCCCAACCTACACTCTATAAATTGACAGAACCACCAAATAAAGAGCAAATCTACTAACAACTACGAATAGAGCAATCTGAATTGCCTCTAAACTTAGCAAGCAAACCAAAAGAATGTACTACATTTTTAAGTCAAACTCTTCATAAATAACAAAGGAGTAGATTACTTAAAAATAAAAGCAAAAAGCATATTATAAAATACATATTAACCAACCGAAGTCCTAAAAATGTATCACAAAATCTAAACCAACATAACAAATCAAGTGTATTACTTCAGTCAAACATTAAATAAAATTCCGATGTTAAGGAAGACTGAGATTATACAATTATATGTAAATTATTTAAATAAAAAATATAAATGTCACCAACCAAGAAACTTAAAACAAACTCAATCCATCGCATCACATAAATGCACCCATATTTATTCATTTATTTCTTTATGCACTTTTACATAGTGCAAACCTTACCCGAAGATGTCAGAGTGATTTATAATAGAACCAGTTACATTGCACAAGGACTTCAGAGTGCATAAACTACATAAAAGATACACACAGATAAACTCTAAATTCACATAAGAATGGTAGTAAGTACATAAGTCCACTACAGATACTAGTGGTTAGAGATACCTATATACAAGTTGTAAATTCACTCAAGGGTACAATTTAAGAGAGGTTGAAGCCATTAGGGTTGGACAAATATATACTACATATTTACACATTATTATCTTCTTGCCATTACTGGGGTTCTTGCTTTCAGCCCGGCTTTCAAGTTGTTGCACTCACAGGGGGTGATCTTGGGCCTGGTGAGATCCCAGAGTTGGTGATGGCCAGATGTCTTCCACGCTTGTTGTCCTGGTTGCCTCAACGCTCTTGGGAGCTTGAGAATAGTTTATGATACCAGGACCAGGTTAGTGCCGCTCGTAAGCTGGTAGCTCGGGAGTACAGGGTTGGGGACATTATGGCTGCCTCATTCTCTTCAACATGGCTGCTCTTGACCATCCTCCGCCACGGGAGATCACTGATGTGCAGGCAAGCAGGGCGAACAGAGAGGCAGCCACACTATTCCAAATAGCAATCACATAATATTTACACAAACAGTAAAATATCACATTCCCATCCTAAAGAAATGAAATAAATAAAACGTACTGTTCTGTAGCTGTAGATCTTCTTCTGTAGCCACATAGTCTAAAATATTAATCTACAAAAAATGGGAAAAGTATTGTCCAAATAGCCCCCCAAAAAATGCAATGAAACGGAACCAATAGAGATCTCTCAAAACAATTCCAAAGTATGTAGGAACCATAAAAAAATCTAAAAAAAGTTTTAAAATAAAGAAATGCTCCAGAAAACCTGAAAAAAAGAAATCAAACTAAAAAGCATTGTTTTATTATTAACCAAATTTGATTTCCTTTAAAAAAAAATGGACACCCCCATGCCCTAATGGGAACATTTGGAGACCAATTTAACATAACATAACGATGTATTAAAAAAATTGTGTACAAAAACCCAAAATGACATACTAGTGAAAATTAGTAGTGCCAATACATCTACATACACCAAAAAGCCACAAACAACACTATAAATCACTTGTAGAGCTCCTCCATAACACCCCACCCTCTAAACCCATACAAATCCTTACAAATGGACTTACCTGTTCTGACGAACAGCAGCACCTTACCACAACCTGGTTCTGGAAAATGTGACTAAAAATAACACAAATAGATTGCAAAATAGAAGTTACCTGTAAAAAAATGTCTACTAAATGAAACTGAAAAAGAAAGACTATCTCCCCATAGAAATGAATGGGAAATAATGTAAAAGTTTTGACTAAAGGTGTGAAAAAATATTTAAAAATTATTAAGCTTATCAAAAAAGTGTTAAAAAATGGTCATGTATAAATTATATTATAGTATAATATATATACAATTATTTAACATATGCTGAAAAACATATGTTAAAATTATGTTGAAAATATGTATATAAAACAATGTAAGAATTGTAAAATAAATGTTAAAAATGGAAAATAAAAGTGGAAAAATACAACATACAATAGTGATTAAATATAATATGCTTTTTTAATGTAAAATTATACAATCAATAATTTTTGAAAACATAAATAACATTCAAAAATATCTGGATTCTCTAAAACAAATTATGTAATTATATTATTGCCTACAAACATACAACTGACCATGTTTTTATTATATTTCTAAACCTCAACAATACTAATAAAATAGCACACACTATTTCACTGCATACAAATACAACTAAAACAAAGGATTGCGGACTAAAATTATAACATTAAAAAATCACACTCCAACATACACCATTGAAAAAGAAAAATGTGTTAGACAGTAAAAAGGTGTCATTTACTATTCCTACTCCAATATAAACCACTTTGGGGAAGGTGTTGGACACTAATGGAGCAACATTTACTATTCACACTCCAATTTCAACCAATTTGGGGGAATGCTTTGGACACTAAAGGGGTGAAATTTACTATTCTCACTTTAATCTAAACCAATTTGGGCAAGGCATTGACCACTAAAATGGTATAATTTATATTCCCACTCCAATTTAACCATATTGGGGGAAGGTGTTGGACACTAAAGGGGTGACATTTACTATTCCCACTCCAATCTAAAGCAATTTGGGGAGGACGCTGGACACTAAAGGGGTGACATTTACTATTCCCACCCCAGTTTAACCATATTAGGGGAAGATGTTAGACCCTTAAGGGGTGACATTTACTATTCCCACACCAATCTAACCATATTGGGAGAAGGTGCTGGACACTAAAGGGGTGCCATTTACTATTCACATTCCAATCTAACCATATTGGTAGACGATTTTGGACACTAAAACAGTTACATTTACCATTCCCACTCCAATCTTAGGGGCTTATTAAGAGTGTCAGTCCACCGACAGCCAGACTCACGGAGACGCTGTGACCACCCTATTAGGACCAGAGCGGTCGGGTGCTATGGTCTTGAGGCTGCATTATGCTTGGCGGGGCCGCTGTAGCCCCGCCAATTATATTATGAGTTTCCTCACCACCATACTATTCATTGTGCGGCGACCGCCATGAAAAGTGTGGCAGCGAGGAATGGATGCACACCTTGTGCCCCCCCTGTTTGCATACACACCAGTACCTGCACAGTATTGACATCAGCAGTCCATATCATGTATGTATTGCCTTTGATGTTCTCATTGCGGTGCCTATAGGCACCGCTGTGGGAACGCCAAAGAACTGCCGGCCAGACAGGAGTAAATGCTCTATTTGGTGGGTGATTCCTACATGGGATTGGTGGTGCGGTAGTGGGGTGCTCCTGCTATCACACTGCCAAACTCATAATAAGGCCCTTAGGCTATTTGAAGACGTTGTTAGACGCCAATGAGGTGAAATTTACTATATATACTATATACACTTCAGTCGAAAACATTTTAAAGAAGGTAATACAAATTAAATATTTTAAAAACTCAATCAATACCCCATACTCACACACAATTTTTTAACTACAAAATACAATAAAATGTAATCTGAAAGAACACTATCCAAAACTACAAACCTATATATATATATATATATATATATATATATATATATATATATATATATATATATATATATATATAACATAAAAATATATTTAAAGATGTATCACAATTAAAATGTGATATAATCACACAAATATTTGCGACTAATCCTAAACTTTATACCATACAATAAAAAAAATCCTAATCATAATCCAAAATTAACAATCATAAAATTCAAAATTAATTAAAATCTCCATTTTTATTTTTAAAAAAAATTAAAAACATTATTTTATTATAAAATTATAATTTCAAAACAAAATAAATGTAAAATATTTGTAACTGCGATCTGTTTTTGGATCATCAAAAATGTGCGGGAAGTCTTTCTATTCATCCCCCTACAAGCGCGCAAACAGGTTGCCCTTGTGCTAATTGCATCCAGGCTTGATTATAGTAATATGCTTTACCTCAATATTAAAAATACAGCACAAACAAAGCTGCAAATGGTGCAAAATGCGGCGACAAGAATGACCCTTGACACCCCCAAACATCAGACAGTCTCTAGAGGATTATTCGAACTTCATTGGCTAGCGCTGAAAAAGCGCATTATGTTTAAACCACTGTGTATTGTTCATAAAGCCCTGTATACTGCAAGTCCTGGAGGAATCAAACCAAGTTTTAGTGGTACACCCCAATTAGAAATCTTGGATCGGCAGACCATAACTTGGTTGTGGTCCCCAGATTTCGTGAAACAAGATAGGGAGGCAGTGCCTTTTCGGTGGAGGCAGCTAAGCTTTGCAACTCTCTTTCTCATCACCTTACATGCTGAATATGCATACTCCTTTCAGGAAGACCATAGAAACCTGGCTCTTACCGTTTAAGGAGGTTAGTATTAACTGCATGTTTTAGAGCCAGCTAATTGTCGAGTTGCATATCAGGACTAACTACTAGTGCCTTGACACTTTGGGGCATTTGTGCACTCTTAAAAGCCTTATAATTTCATTCATATTTGATGATAATATTCTAAAAGCAATAAACTTTGTTATTAAAAAAAGGGAAGGAGGTCACACCTCTCCCCAGGATGCATAAGGCTGTCTGGAGGACAGCAGCTTGTGTGCAACCGTAAATGATCACTGCAAACCTTTATGCGCTTTCTAAATTTGCCATTTGTGAAACAGTTACATTAAATTTGACTTGAGCAACGAGATGGATTTAATGGAAAAATTATTTTGATACCTTGAATTACCAATTTAGTAGTTCCATACAGTTTGTAACCATGTACGTGCCAATGGGGCTACTAAGCTTGCTGCAGTCAAAATGACAATGCAGGATTTTTACTGTCAGGACATGTAAAAAACACACGTCCTATTTTTTAATATACAACACCCTTCCTTAGAGCCTGCAGTAGGTGAGTAGGTGTGAATTAAATATATATAAAAAAGGAATTAATCAATCAATCAGAACATTTGTAAAGCACACTACTCACCCGTGGGGATCTCAAGGCGCTGGGGTGGGAGGGGGATGCTGCTACTGCTCATATAGCTAGGCCTTGAGTAGTCTTCTGAAGGTTAGCAGGTCCTGGGTCTGCCACAGGAGGATGGGGAGGGTGCCCCAGGTCGTGGTGGTGAGGTGTGAGTATGATCTGCCGCTGGAGGTCGCTCTTCGGTACCAGGGGGACGGTGGCGAGGGAGAGGTTGGCGGAGCGGAGCTGACGGTTGGGGGTGTAGAAGGTGAGTCGTCTGTTGAGGTATGCTGGTCCGGTGTCGTGGAGTGCCTTGTGTGAGTGGGTCAGGAGCTTGAAGGTGATCCTCTTGTTGACGGGGAGCCAGTGCAGGTCTCTCAGGTGGGGTGTGATGTGGCTGCGGCAAGGGATGTCGAGGACCAGGCGTTCTGAATGCGTTGTTGTTGTTTCAGGAACTTGGCCGAGGCTCCTGCGTAGAAGGTGTTTCCGTAGTCCGACCTGCTGCTGACGAGGTCCTGGGTGACGTTCTTCTTGTTTCGGTGGGGATCCACCTGTAGATCTTGCGTAGCATGCAGATGGTGTTGAAGCAGGAGGACTAGACGGCGTTGACCTGCTTTGTCATGGAGAGAGTAGAGTCGAGGATGAACCCCAGGTTGCGTGCGTGGTCAGTGGGTGTTGGTGCTGTTCCCAGTGTGGTCGGCCACCAGGAGTTGTCCCAGGCTGATGGGGTGGAGCAGAGGATGAGGACTTCTATCTTGTCCAAGTTTAGCTTCAGGCAGCTGTTCTTCATCCACTTGACGACAGCTTTCATTCCTTCATGGAGGTTGGATTTGGCGGTGAGGGGGTCCAGCTGAGGGATAGGATCAGCTGGGTGTCGTCGGCGTAGGAGATGATGTTGAGGTCATGTAGTCGGGCGACATGAGCGAGCAGTGCCATGTAGATGTTGAACAATGTCGGGCTAAGGGATGAGCCCTGGGGTACGCCGCAGTTGATTTCGGTGGCTTCGGAGCAGAAAGGGGGGAGGCGGATGCTCTAGGTTCAGCCAGAGAGAAAGGAGGTGGTCCAGTCCAGAGCCTTGTCTCGGATCCCTGCTTCGTGGAAGTGTGTACGTAGGGTGCAGTGGCAGACAGTGTCGAAGGCGGCTGACAGGTCCAGGAGGATGAGGGCCGCGGTTTGGCCGTTGTCCAGCAGGGCCCTGATGTCGTCGGTGGCGGCGATGAGGGCAGTTTCAGTGCTGTGGTTGTTGCAGAACCCGGACTGGGAAGGGTCCATGATGCTGTTCTCCTTGATGTAGCGGGTCAGTCGTCTGTTGATGGTCTTCTCAATGACCTTCACCGGGAATGGGAGCAGGGAGATGGGCCGGAAGTTCTTGAGGTCCTTTGGGTCGGCCTAGGGTTTTATGAGTAAGGCGTTGATCTTGGCGTGCATGCTTCCAGCTCTCCGGGAAGGTTGTTGTCTCAAAGGAGATGCTGATGGCTTTTCGGAGATGGGGTGCGATGGTGGTGCTGGCTTTGTTGAAGATGTGGTGTGGGCAGGGGTCAAAAAGAGATCCGAAGTCGATGGTGTTCATGATTTTGATAGTGTCATCATTGCTTATGTTGGTCCAGGAGAGCAGGGGATCGGTGCAGATGGTGGCCTTGGGGACGGGGGTCTCAGTGGCTGTCAGGGCGGTCGTGACGTTGAAGCTGTTGTGGATGTCTGCGATCTTGCGATAGAAGAGGGTGGCAAGGGAGTCGCACAGGTCTTGCGATGGTGGGATGTTGTTGGTGTTGGAGCTGGGGTTGGAGAGTTCCTTCACTATGTTGAAGAGCTCTTTGCTGTTGTGTGCATTGTCATCTAGGCTGTCTTTGAAGGGGGCCCTTTTGGCGGATCTGATGAGGTGATGGTGTTGGCGCATGGCGCTCTAGTGGACTGTGTAGTTGTCCGGTGTCGGTTCAGGAAGGTTTAGGCTTTGCCATTACTTTAAATGGCAATGTCAAGTTAGCAATTTAGACACTGCTCTGACAGCCTGCATTCTGGGTGTCATATTTTATCTTGTCACACTCTTGGTGGCACAACCAATGCTGCAGTCCATGAGGGACACTTAACTTACAAGCCTTAGGTACATCCGGTACCCTATTTATTTATTTTTATAGTTTTATATAGTGCACCCATCAATCAATCATGGGGTTTATACCGCTCACTACTCAACTGTGAGGGTCTCAAGGCACTGGGGGTAGGGGTGGGGGGTAGGCACATCTGGCTCAGTCGAAAAGCAAGGTCTTGAGGTCCTTCCTGAAGGTGTGCAGGTTAGGGGATTGTCTGATGTTGACTGGGTTTGTTCCAGGTTTTAGCTGCAATGTAGAAGAAGGTCCTTCCTCCTGCTCTGCTTCTGCGGATGCAGGGTATCCCCGCTAGGGCGAGGTTGGCGGATCGGGGAGTTCTTTCGGGTGCAAGGAAATATACTATATCATTGAGGTGTTTTGGTCCGATGTTGTGGAGGGATTTGTAGGTGTGGGTGAGAAGCTTGTAGGTTATTCTCTTCTCGACCGAGAGCCAGTGTAGGTTTTGAAGGTGTTGCGTCATGCGTTCGTGCCGTGGGGTCCCTAGGCATTCTGGATGTTTTGGAGCTTGTGTTGAAGGGTCCTGTTGATGCCGGCATAGAGGGTGTTGCCGTAGTCCAGTCTTCTGGTTATGAGTGCGTGGGTGATGGTTTTTCTGTGTTCGGGGGATCCATTTGAAGGTCTTTCAGAGAATGCAGAAGCAGTGGAAGCTGGTGCAGGCGACAGTGTTGATCAGCCGTGTCACAGTGAGAGAGGAGTCAAGGACGATGCCGAGGTTCCAAGCGTGGTCTGTCGGGGTTGGGGGACTTCCGAGGGTGGAGGGCTACTATGTGTCACCCCAAGCGGAGGTCGAGGGTCCTAGGATGAGGACCTCAGTTTTCTCAATGTTGAGCTTCAGGCAGCTGTCCTTCATCCAGAACGCCACGTCCCTCATGCCTTCCTGGAAGCTGAGCCTGGTGTCCTCAGAATCCTTCGTGAGAGAGAGGATGAGGTGGGTGTCATCGGCGTAAGATACTATGTTGAGCCCATGCTGTCTGACGAAGGCTGCGAGGGGGGCCATGTAGATGTTGAAGAGTGTGGGGCTGAGCGATGATCCCTGTGGTACTCCGCAGTTGATCTCTGTGGGTTCGGAGATGAAAGGTGGGAGTCTCTTCCTCTGTGTTCTGCCGGAGAGAAAGGATCGGATCCTTTCTCTGTGGTTAGCAACACGCTTTACAGATTTGCAGCAAGCAGAATTGTAAAAATAGAGTAATATCACTATCAGTAACATTTCTAAATTTACTCACAACCGAGTATCTGTCAGGGTTCCCCACAATGGGGAGGAGACAAGTTCCACAGAAGCGAAGATGAAAGTCCCCCACACTTTCAAACAGCAATGACAAGAGTGGGATATAAACACACTCAATGCCGACTGCTCCCAAAAAGTGTGGGGGTAATAATCCAAGGAGTGTACCAACTCTCCCCCAGCTGGACGTTGTAGTTGCACTCTTGAAGTCAGGAGAAAGCTGTAAGAAATATACAGTGCGTCTAAAACTCAAGTATAACCTCCAAAACTTACATACATGTGTTCAACATGACGCTCCACTTACCACAGGATAGTGAGCGTCTGATCTTGAGTGAAGAGACACCAGGATTACTCCAGAGAGGCAATGAGCCAGGTGGAATGAAGTGATACCCGGCTAATAGCAACAAAAGTGAAAGACACACTCACAAGCAGGGGAAGTCTTACCGGCTATGCACAAAACTCAGCGCGGTAAGAACATGAACTAGCCAAAGAGGCCACCCAGTCCTGCTCTTAAACTAAAGACGGAGCAGACCGGGAATACAAGAAACACAGATGAAAAACTCCGCCCCACTTATGAAGCTAAAGACAAAATGGAACGGAATACACACACCACGTCCGACTCATAACCTTAAGACCGAGCGGAACGGGTGTACACCAAACACGCGTACAAATGAGAAGCCCCGTCCGACCCCTAAACTGAAGACAGAGTGGAACGAGGCTCTCAAATGGCCAGAATGACACAGACATACAAAAGACACAATGGAGTGCCGTCCGACTCTTAAACTGAAGACGGAGCGGAACGAGCACTTCACGCGACAGACACACACAAAGACTTTACTCACGAACACGATGTAGACAACACCAGGTGGAGGTGATAGAGGAATGTAGACAATACCAGGTGGAGGTGATAGAGGAAAAATCAGGGGAAGGCGGAATGCGGAACTGCAGGATAGTGGGGGCAAGACACCCCGCCCCTCGAGGGAGGGTGAAGGAATCCGGGGGAAAATAGTTAGACAGCAAGATACCAAGAATCTATCCACCAAACGAATTGGCCAAGGAACAATATCAGGAACTCAAGCAGGAAGGAAACCAGGAAACAAGGCTCCGGCAGCTTCTACGAAGCACGAAGAGCGAACGCTGGTTAAAGGGGGCGTGGTCACGTCACAATCAGTAATGAAGCGGGGATTCACGTGAGAGACGTCCTTTTCAGTTCCTTAGGGATCGTCTCCAAATTACAGGACAGGGTACAAGGAAACACAAGGAGCTCTGTTAGGGAATATCTAAAAACATTCAATTCTGGTTAAACATGATACACAATGCTGAACACATGCTACAGAGGGTCTGTGAATCCGACCACCCCTAACCTATAATAGTTCCGTCATTAATACCAACATATTGTCATAGTTCAGATCACTGCAAGTACTAGGTAGTGTGGAGGAGCAGGGGAGTAAAAATTTTACTGCACGGAACAGCGCAAAAGGTTAGCCAGAGATGAGTAATCATGTGAGCGCCTGAAGAGTCTAGAATTGTGGGATCCAGTGAAGAAATGTGTTCATAAGGAGTTACTTGACTTCTTTTTTGAATGATATGATTGAGGGATTCGTTCTGATTTTGGGAGTGAATTCCAGTTTTTTGGGGCAATCCCAGAGACGGCACGGTTGTAGGTTTTGGAGCTTCTGGATGCTCTGAAACCGCTAGAGAGCTCAAACTTCTGAGCGAGATAGTTGGGGGTATTGTGAATGAGGGCTTTAAGAGTCATGCAGGCAATTTTTGTTGGATTCTTGCTTTGTGAGGGAGCCAGTTAAGGGATTCCATATTCGGAGGTGACTTGGTTGTATCTTTTCGAGCCAGTGATGAGTCTAGCTGCAAAACTGAGCACGGCCTTTAGAGGATCAAGTTTGGACTTGGACAGTAAAGATAGTGTTGTGCAACCATAATCCAACCTGGGAATCACTAGGGCTTTTAGTCGATGCTTGAAGTCATTGGGGGGAAGGAAATGTTTTAATTTTCTTAAATTACTCGTTTGGTAATTAGCTGCTGTGTCCTAGGTACTGATGTGCTTCTGCATGTTGAGCTTCTTGTCAAGAGTTACCCTATACGAGGAAGTTAAAAGTAAGTTAATGTATGCATAATGTGGGTAAACCAATTAGACATGTACCTTTTAAAGGATCATAACACCAACACTGAGGCCTGTTTGGCAGGACTCAGTGCATCCACAGAGTCGAAAAACAGCAGCATCAGTCCAAATTTACCAAAATGTGGGGCAAAAAGGCTGAGGGTGAACTCTGCAAAAATCAATTTCTTTACATTGACATGTGACAAAGGAGGAGTGAAGTTAATAGATGGCGGTCGGAAAGAAAAGCTGACCTCTGTGGCCCAGAGGGAGCATTCATATTATGCAACACCTGTGGGTCTGCAATGCATCATGTCTTACCAACAAAACAGTCAATGTCACTTCTTCCATTTAAATCCAAGCCAAGGCTGGTAATCTGTGGTGTTCCTCAGGGCTCCGCACTATCCCACATGCTTTTTAATCTATTACAGACAACCCATTACCAGGTTACTCCAGCTTCATGGGGTGCGATTCTACAACAGCACAGTTTATCTTTACCATCTCCTGCCATCAAAAGTCTTACTCATCAAATTTCAATCAGTACGCGTTGAATAATTGCCTGACTATCACTCGCTGTTGCATGATCGGGAATGTTTCTCAAACGTAATCCATTAAAAACTGAAGTATTGATTCTTCTGTCAGGTACCTATAACTAGCATGTGAGTACTTGCACTTCTGATGGAGCAAGGACTCGTAGAGAAGAGACTTGCTCAGAGCAATCCACTCGTTTAACTCACTAACAAGTTATTAATCATGTTTGTGAATAATTAATACGCACCACATTGAACACACAGCTTAGTGAACCTTGCTTATGTGTGTACTAATGCGGAAAACAATGAAAACAAAGTAATACCACTCTAAACTGGGAAACTGTTGTGCGCATGCGTCAACTGCATCTACACAGTATGACGAGCTAATGCTTGGAGGGAAATTCTGGCTCATGAGCAGAAAATAATAAAATGGAGTCTTGAAGACTCGTGTGCATGGCATCTGCTTGTTTAAACTTAAACAAGTGATTTCTACTAATGCTAATGCGGGAAAACACATAAATAAATAAATTGGGTTAGAGTAGAGGTGGGTGGAATACAGTATGACCATTTATTTTGTGAAAGTGACATCTGTCTTTTGACTTTATCACTAGTACATATTTGGGCCTCTCTCGCATAACTGAATGAACTGAATGATGCAAGGTTTGCGCATGCCCACTGAGGGAAGTCATGAAGGTCAATGACACAGCAGCTGAAAGAAAGCCAAGGATTGGATGCCACAGCCTGGGAATGGATGGTGCAGATTTCAGCAATGAGATGTTCTATTCATCGTAGTTTGGACAAAGGGGGTAACGTCCGTCTTGGAGGCCTGGTAGGACGTAATAAAGTTTACAAAAATGTGGAACCTGGCCACCAGTTTGCAAAACTGCTATTTATTTTAGGAGACTAAGGTGCAGCGCATTTAGTCTCTGTCCCTTACTTTATCACTTGAAAATATTTTTTTTAACAATTTATGTAACCATTTTACTTTTCAATGAAGCATTCAAAAGATACATTCTTCATTTTACACAGAAAGATAAAACAAACATGTAAACAATATTGTGAAAGTGCAACAAATAACATTAAACATTTTGTACATACCATTACAACTCTTGTGTACTTAACATTGCAAATTATTACACCAGTCAATAATTATGATACATAATTTCTCTTTAACTGAAGACCTTATACTTTTCTGCTTATTAGAGACGAGCTGTCTATGGGGAGAATGAAGTTTGAGGGTCTCTCCAAGGGCATATTTATACTGGCAACCTCTCGAGAGATCTACTAAATTACATTCCCTCATAGATGAAAAAGGAAAATGCCGACGCGTAGTGACATTAATGTCAAAATGGATACATGTAGTGGATGGGGATAAAATGTATTAATAAAAAATAAGGGATGGGTTTGCGAACAATGGTTTAACTGACATGTAAGCATGGTGTGATGGAACCACCCCCTGACCTGACCAATCAGATTTCGTATTTTTTCGATATTGAAACTTTAGTGGGTGGAACATGAAGAATGAAAGGTATAATTAAGATACCCTTAGTTAGTTAGAGAGATTCGATTTGGGGATGCTGTCATTGCTGCGGGGGATGCTGTTGCTGGGAGAGATGCTGTGAGATGCTGATGAAGAACTGAATGCAGAACTTGGAGCAGAACTTGCTATCCTAATTAATTGGGTTAGATTAGAAGATTGTGGAAGACTCTCAAGGAGGAAGAGAGTGTCAGAGAGGGGTGCGACGCAACAGTCGGTATTCTAGAGAGGTCATCTATCCTGTCCTGATTCCTGTCCTGAAGTCTTTGTCTCCTTACCTATCCCGGGGGGACCCTTACCAGCCCTTTGGCCAGGGGGTTGGTCTTTCACACCATCCTTGATAATTATATATTTCCTTGTTATTTGTTGATGTCCTTTTCTCTCTGTCCTCTCCCTTTCTGAGCATTTATCATTGTATGTGTCCGAAGTATATGCTTAGCGTTTATGAATTAATTTTTCTCTCCTATGAATGAAGGTGACTGCAATGTATTTTGGAATGGTTCACATGCATTAATTGTAGATAAAGATTTTAAACTTTCCGGAGTCTGTGGTTATTTTCACAGAAATGAAGAACAGTTAGTTTAATATTATTTTCACCATCAACTAGTTCAACTAATGGTCCATTCACCAGAGGAAAGAACTTTTTGATAAGCGAAAGGTCAGTTAGGAGTATGAAATAACTAATCTTGAACACTGAGAAAATTAAAAACTTGACCCCAGCGGTTTTACGCACTGTGAGTTTATGAGCCCAGGTGAGTATATGGTAGTGGAGTATCTGTTGTTGTTGAACTGCTGGATAACTACTACAAGGGACCTGAATTCCAATCCTGCTAATTCAGTAAACAAATTCGGCATTCATCTTGATTCCTTCCTTTTAATTGATCTTTAGGCTACAAAAGTGGCTATTAATTGTTTTTTTATCTAATATGTTGAAAAACCGCCAACTCAATCTATCTGGCTTCGCAATTGAAATAAGCACAATGTCTCTGTCTCTTGCAAAATACTGCAGACCATCTTCTTTCTAGAAGTACCAGACTATATCACATCACTCCCATATTGAGGGGCCTCCATTGGCTACTTATATATAACAGGATTACTTTTAAATCCTGACCAATTTTAAAAAAATCTGTATGAAAAAGCTTTCTTTTTTGATCCTTTACTGTATCTTGTTAGTAGGGTATTATCCTGGCAGAAACCTGGGTTCCACCAGTCTGTTCACCCTTTATGTTCCTCAATCTAAATCCACCATCATTGGAACAGACCTTTGATCCAGCGGATTTAAACCCCACAATACTGGGCCCTATTATCTCTTTTCCACCTCTACTTTACTCCTCGGCTGGATCATTTAACTCTGCTTTACTTACTTGCTAACTTTATGCTCTGATTTACCTTTTTGTGTCACTCTGAGTGGAAAGAGAGTTAGCATCACTTGTCTGATCAGGGTATTAACAGTGCAGCAAATTGACCACACAATGAGGACCAGGAATAGATAGCCATTTTTAAGGGTTTTATTACAAATAGATGCCTACATTTAAGGAAATCTCATCCTTTTTTAGGTCGAGTTCTACTCGAACCTACTACTACTGAACCAAAATCTCTTAAACCAGCCGGATTTCCTACAATGCATGTTAATTGTTCATCTGTGACTTCTCGAGCGCGCTACAAGGAGAGGTGGTCCACAAAAGGAATCCAAGTCCACATTAGTTTTCACTGTTATTTGATAATGGTAACACACTCAAGAAAACTCTGGACCTCTTGAGTTTTCAAACAACAAAGTCTTTAGAGGGGATGATGAGTGTGTTAAGCGTTACATCCTAATATCCTTAGGCTCAATCCTTTTTGTATGAATAGAATCGAAGGAGTCCGTTCTTTTTAGAAAAATTGCTCTTTATTTATGAGCGCGCGCTTGGCCCGTTCACTCCCACTCGCTGGCATCCCGCCCCCCACCAGGCTCACGCTTCTCCAGTGCTCCGAGAGCTTCACTTCAAAGGGATCCGCTCTCCCGCCCCCTGCTTCACACTTCAAAGGAATGCGCCCCACCGCCTCCGCAATGCGAGTTTCAATGATCAGTTTGAGAAAACCTGCCTCGCCCAGCAGGCAGGGCCGGACTGGGAATCAAAACCGGCCCTGGCTAAAAGCTCGTCCGACCCCCGGGGGATGTTTGGGTGTGTGACCGAGCGCTTTGCCAGGGCTGCTTTTCGGCCCATTTTGTTACAGGCGAATATTGCAGCTTTGCTGCAAAAACGGCTCTGTAACAAAAACGGCCCCCACCCTTGCGGCGCACCGGGGGATTACCCGGTGCCCGCAACGGCCAGTCCGAGCCTGCCAGCAGGTACTAAGAGACCCACCCAATGGCGGGGCTGGAGAATGTTGCGTATTTGGAGAAGTGTGGCTCAGGGGTTAGAGGCGGCAGACCCGGAAGCTGAGATCGGTCCTGGACCAGGGTTCAATTACCCGCCTCGGCGGGTCTTGGGCTAAAAATTCCACAGACTCAATAATTCTCGCTCCGGTGCCTTCTCGACTCATGAGTTCACACTCTGCGACTCTGGGCAATAGCTTGCTTAATCTCCACAACGGCCCCTCGCGGCGGGATGCCTGACTTTCACCTTGTGGATACCTGCTGGGGCTATCACACAGGGGAATATCAGGACGGGTTCCCTAAGCAAGCGCCGGGACACCCACTGCGGGTAGCTGTGCGCTATACAAGCTCAACTACATTTACATTTACATTTACATTTGTTTTTCTCGAGTAGAGTGTATAAAGCTCACTAGGACTACATGTTTTCCGTGTGCTAAGGAAAGAGGCTTCCCCGTGAAAATGTAAACTTTTGCAATCTTTTTTCATTGGGAGAGCCCCATTTACACCATCTGGTTGTTAGAAAAAACTGATATTCCTTACCGTCCCTCATTAATGATGCCTGTAGTGAGACATTTCCAGCCGCTTATGAAAGGGCAGAAGCAGGGTCTTGCATAGGCTTGGTCTAGTCAGAGAAACAAGCCTTTCGCTGGCCAAATTTACGTGGAAGCTTCCTCCTGATTACCTGGTCAGCCATTTTGCCTTCAAGCAGTAGCGGTCGGCAGTAGGTGTTTCTATAGGGCGGTGACGTGGGCAGGAGGAGGGGCAGGGTGGGGGGAAATAATGTATGGATTACGGAGTTTTACAGGTAAGTAAACATTTAAATACATAAAACGAATTTCGTTGCGCGCACTGCATCACATTTGGTGATGCAGTGTGCGCAACGAAATTCGTTTTATGTATTTAAATGTTTACTTACCTGTAAGACTCCGTAATCCATACATTATTTCCCCCCACCCTGCCCCTCCTCCTGCCCACGTCACCGCCCTACAGAAACACCTACTGCCAACCGCTACTGCCTTCAAGTAAGAATATCTCCCAGAGGTCCACCCTGCCACCTGCAGTTCGGGAGCAAATTCCACTAGTTTAATTTTAATATCCTGCTCCTGCAGTCTTATTTTCTTCACCATTCTCTTCGTTGTTCAGAGGCAGTTTGGCTTGGCACGTGGACAACGCTCGTGGCATAGAAAATTCATTGTTCCCCAAGCTGCGATAAACAGTAACTCGTTTCTCTTCCTCTGTCATACTCCGGCCTGTTAAAAAGCAAAGAGCCCTTCTGTAAATGTAAATGTATTTGAGCTTATATAGCGCACAGCTACCCACAAAGGGTTTCCCGGCGCTTGCTTAGGGAACCCGTCCTGGTATTCCCCTGTGAGATAACCCCAGCAGGGTATCCACAAGGTGAAAGCCAGGCATCCCGCCGCAAGGGGCCGTTGTGGAGATTAAGCAAGCTATTGCCCAGAGTCGCAGAGTGTGAACCCGTGAGTCGAGAAGGCACCGGAGCGAGAATTATCGAGTCCGTGGAATTTTTGAGCCCAAGACCTGCCGAGGCGGGGAATTGAACCCTGGTCCAGAGCCGATCTCAGCTTCCGGGTCTGGCGCCTCTAACCCCTGAGCCACACTTCTCTGTCAGGGACATTGCCCTCATGATCGGTCGCTTGCAGCGGGACAAACGGAGCTTTCAGGTGTCCATACCTGGCTAATTACTTTTTATTTTTTGTCTGGCCAGGCCGGGTTATTAATGCTTAAACATTGTTATGGCAGCATTCCATCTGTTGCAATTATAAAACATTAAACAGCGGATACCAAATCGTGACTAGCTTATTTTTTCGGGTAAACTGCAGTTTTTCGCAACTCTTTCCACACAGCATATTATTATTTTAGAATTAGATAGTTAAATGTTTCAATGGTATTTTTTCAGCCTTTAGTTTCAGAGCTTTTAAATGCATCGCCAAGAAAACGCCACCGGCCGCATTACAGAAACGTTATACAGGCCCAGGGGCAGAAATTAAGGAAAACTCTACTTGTACCATTTTTGCTGCTTGCGTAATTAGAATGGAGCAAAATATATTTGCACCATAAACTTATCAAACCAATTCACACGATTTCTGCCCTGTTTTCACACAACCACGTGGCGAAAATTCCATTCCCAACTTTTCAAATGTGCTGGACAGGTTTTTGTTTGAGACAAAATCAATCATTTAGAAGACACCACTTGCAGCACCTGCTAGAGCTGGCTTTGTGTTTATTGTACCTGCTCTCCAATCCTTCAGTACTTGTTGCGTAATGCTTATGGGATACACAATGCTCCAGGATAGCTCTAATCATTTTTTCATGCAGGCGGGAGCTTGTCCATCAGACGTTTTGGACACATCTATAATTATTTTGTCATAATTAACACCAAATAAGTACGTATGAGCATGCACAGAGCTATTCTGACACTGTTCCACACTACCTTTTGCTTAAGTACTGTGATGCCAGCACTCCATGTTTAGAGCACCACTCAGCACCACCACAGCATCACTCAGCACCACCACAGCACCACTCAGCACCACAACAGCATCACTCAGCACCACCACAGCACCACTCAGCACCACCACAGCACCGCTCAGCACCACCACAGCACCACTCAGCACCACCACATTATCACTCAGCACCACAACAGCACCACTCAGCACCACCACAGCATCACTCAGCACCACCACAGCACGACCACAGCACCACCAGAGCACCACTCAGCACCACCACAGCATCACTCAGCACCACCACAGCATCACTTAGCACCACAACAGCACCACTCAGCGCCACCACAGCACCACTCAGAGCCACCCCAGCATCCCTCAGCACCACCACATTATCACTCAGCACCACCACATTATCATTCAGCACCACCACAGCACCACTCAGTACCACCACAGCATCACTCAGAACCACCACAGCACCACTCAGCACCACCACAGCATCACTCAGCACCACCACAGCATCACTCAGCACCACCACAGCACCACTCAGCACCACCACAGTATCACTCAGCACCACCACATTATCACTCAGCACCACCACAGCGCCACTCAGCGCCTCCACAGCACCACTCAGCAGCACCACCACATTATCACTCAGCACCACCACAGCACCACTCAGCACCACCGCAGCATCACTCAGCAACTCCACAGCATCACTCAGCACCACCAAAGCACCACTCAGCACCACCACAGCATCACTCAGCACCACCACAGCACCACTCAGCACCACCACAGCACCACTCAGCACCCCCACAGCATCACTCAGCACCACCACAGCACCACTCAGCACCACCACAGCATCACTCAGCACCACCGCAGCACCACTCAGCACCACCACAGCATCAATCAGCACCACCACATTATCACTCAGCACCACCACAGCACCACTCAGCACCACCGCAGCATCACTCAGCACCACAGCACCACTCAGCACCACCACATTATCACTCAGAACCACCACAGCACCACTCAGCACCACCACAGCACCACTCAGCACTACCACAGCAACACTCAGCACCACCACAGCATTACTCAGCAACTCCACAGCATCACTCAGCACCACCACAGCACCACTCAGCACTACCACAGCACCACTCAGCACCATCACACCATCACTCAGCACCACTCAGCACCACCACAGCATCACTCAGCGCAACCCCAGCATCACTCAGCACCACCACAGCATCACTCAGTGCCACCACAACATCACTCCACGCCATCACAGCATCAATCTGTGCAACCATTCAACAAGAACTGGTTCAAATATGTTCTCTCAATGTTTCAAGCTTTATTACAAATGTCACAAAAAGATGTTAATATTTCACTTCTGTTCTTGGATATTCATCACAATAAAATACACTGAACATAATCTTCACAAAAGTTATTTACAAAAGTTTAAGCTATTGTCATTATAAATTACAATCACTTTTATTTAAGTATTAATTATTTTTAAAAATGAAAAGCCATTGTTATTTGTAATATCAATACATCTAAGTCACGTAAATACAAAACATGTTGCATTACAAATGCTATAGGTGTCACATTTGCGAAAGTTATAACTATTGGCATTGTAATTGACAAAGCTATTAATTTAGCTATTTTCAAAACCAACACTTAAATAAAAAAATTGTCATTTACAAGACCAATAACTCAAACTTTCATAATGTGAGACCTATTGCATTGCAAATGCTTGTTTAACTCCCATGCTGTCTATCTGCTCAGATGTTGTCTTGGAATTCACAAAGACAGCGTCGAAAGTCACTCACAAGAAGCACAATTTTCTATATGTTTTTGCTTTTAAAAATAAATACAGATAGGAAGCACAATGTTTTCTGTCTATAATTATTTGTAAAATCAGTAAGAACAGAAAACTGGGAGCCTTAATTATAATATTTTAAAAATGAAGACTCTGCATCAGCAGTATAAGGTACAAAGTATGTAAGAATCCTAAAGACACGTAATTCTCATGTGCAGAATGCACCTTGATCTGGTGTGTCACGAATCGTTGTTTTGGATTTTTGTGACTTGTAAAGAGTGGGCAACTTGATGCTGCACCACCTTCCCAAGATGTGGAATTCTGTCTTTCACTCTACGATCTGAAGCTGCTGCATCTCTATGAAAAAGGTGTGCAAAAATCAATAAATTAGATTACTCTTTTAGGTTTGCTAATGGTAGGTCTCGCTCTAAAGTGCCAAGAAGCACATGTGTAGGTGTGGTATACAAATATTATCGTAACCTAACATACTTTTAATGGTAAGTTTTGACCTGGTGTAGGTAAGGAGTGCAGAGATTGTGATAGAATGGGGGCACACATTAGTCAAATATGCAGAACACTCAGAAAAGGGAGAGTACATGTGAGACTTCGGGCCTGGTGTATCAAATTGTTGTAGTCATACTGAGTCTAAGGGGAATTTTTTTTATAGTACATGTTGCCCATAGTTCTTTTGATGACACATGCCCTCGGGTAGATGTTCAGTCCTTTTGCCTGGAAAATGATTAGAGATGGACTGAGCCCCGGATGTCCCTCTCCAGTGTGTGCACGACCAGACACCTCTTGTCCTTGTCCTTGAAAACGGATGACGCGGTAATGCATCATTCCCTGGCCTGCCTAGGGCCACGGTTCAGGGTGTAAGGTGCTCTCCGTGCAGCCAGCTGGACGCGCTGTCTCTGAGCCTAGGCTTGAACCGGGTGAGCCGTGGAAAGAGGTGCAGCAGGACTGGATGGGGCTCTAGGGACAGGAGATTCACCACTCAGAATGTAATTCGAATATTCATTGGTAAGGAGTGCACTCTTACACCTCCCTTCACATGTAATCCCTTTTTGCTTTGGCGTCAGCTGCAGACTGGATCTGAATATATTTGTGAGTAGAGCTAGCGCATTGCACATTCTTGTAAATATTTGTTGCATGCAGTCCTTAGGCGTATACTGTAGAAAACTCCCCTGCCAACCTATACAATTATTGGGTGCGTGCAAATGCACTGCTTAAGGATACTATGTGAAGTGACTTGAAGCGCCTGATAAAATACCGTCTTTTTTGTTTACTTCCAATATGAAGTACTTCGCAGCATTCTTCCGTTAATGAGTCAAAAACTGGTAATATAAAACGATTACCCCTGTATACATTTATTTGCGTCTGTCTGAGGAGAGGACAGAACCTGCCCCGCGCGGTGCCTGCAGTTCTTGCGGCCTCTCCCTTCTGTTGACCCACGGCGGCGGCCGCGAGGACACACTGAAAGAACTCCGAGGGAAGTCATTGTGCCGTCTCTGAAAGGGCACGCGCCCGCCGTGCCAGGTGAGGTCGCAGTATTAAATAATGCAGCCGAGGTGACCCTCGGCAACAGAGCGTCCTTGGCAACCAGCCACCCGGCGCTGCAGTCTCCCGTCCCGCATTCCTGCTGCCAGCAACCGTCCAGGGTCGGTCGCCATGCCAGGACATAAGAGAATCTCCGGCCTCTATTCCATCCCCCACCGCCTCTCGCTGCCCAGCATCCCCGGGCACAGGATCCTCTTCACGGGTAAGACGCCGGGTATGATGAGCAGACGAGGGCAGCATGGCAGCGGCCTTTTTCAGGCTGTCCTGGGCCGTCTTCCCCTGACGAGAGAGAGATAGATCGCTAAGGGGGACATTTCTAGACACCCAGCTCCTTCTCGAAGCTTCATTCCATGCACCATATTATATACAGTAACTCGCAGAGGCACTCTCCTCTACAAGTTCTAGCTTGATAATTAATGCGCGAGGTAATCTAAGCAGCTAGGCAAACTGAATATGTAGAAAAGCAAGTTCCCCCCCATCCCCAGGGTTCAGTATGGTTCATTTATATAAAGACCAGAAAAAACATGAACAGTAAGCATTCTTTTTGCTGAAGCATCCCTCACACCGACCAGGGTAAAACAGAGCGAGTGATCAAGACCCATTGCCTGCTTCTCAGAAATACTAATGCTCTGTGTGTATTGTGCAGCTCTCCTCTTTTAGGCCTGGTTTGACAAGACTTCCGTGTATGATGATCGCTGAAAAAAAGCTTTGAGAGTCAGTACAGAGAGAGGGGCAGCTTCTGCGCAAGGCAGTATGCCTGAGGAGTACTAGAAAAAAACATTTGGTAAAGGAAATGTGTCAAATCTGTTCACTGCTGTTGTAACCAAGGGCCAGGGGTTCATTTACCCCTCTGATAAACCCTGGGGTTAAAACATTTGCACTATGATAATCCTTGTTAGGACATTTTAATCAGATCCTGTTTGAATCGTATACAAAGGAAGCATTTATAGGCGAGTGGTGGATTAGTTACATCACCATTGTTCCCTTTTTTTTGTCTCCTTCTTCACCGTCTTGCTACTATTTGTGTTCCTGATTTCGGCTCCTTACAGCTGGGATTTCCGCTGGATATGCTGCTGGATGTCTTTGTCTGCATTTTTACTCCTACCAGGTGTCAGAGAGAGATTGCTGCTTACTATTTACTTCTACATTCATCTTTATCTTATCAACAACCATAGTATTGTGATGGAGGATTTTGTGCCCTTTGTGGCTTTTTTTCCTCCTAACTAGGACCCTCTTAGGGATCCCTTAGGAGGAGCATGACACATTTCGTATCAACTATTCAGTGCAAGGTGTCAACATGGCTACTGAGAGAAGTTGTCCTTTCCTAGGGCAATCAAGAAAAAACCTTAATAGACCTTTTCAGAGTTCAGTTATTGACAGCCCATTTGTCTATTTTTATTTTTATTTGCTTTTTCAGTCTATTTAATTTGTTTCCTTGTGTGTGTGTGTGACCCGCGTGCCACACGGCCACTGATTCTAAACCAGGTGGCTATGCTGAATGATATATTCCATAGTGTATCTTTGTTTTACAGTTCCAAGATGGTCACCACATTTAGAGTCACTATATCAGTAAGGATGTACTCTAATATAAGTTTGAATTTACATACATGACAATATTGTGAGAAGAATTAAAAACTGATACCTGGTCTGGCTTCAACAAGTTTCAATAAAGGATGTAATCATCAATTTGATCAGTAAAATGATACACTATGCCCAATAACCTTCCAAGAAGGCACCCAGTGCAATGTTTACTGAGCGGAGATTTTGTAATTATATAGTACATAGTGTATTCCCATTCCAAAATGGCCAACACATTGCTTCTCAACATGGTGGCCATATTGGAATTTTAAAACAATACACTAAACACAATTTATTTCCAATATTGTCCCTTTCTGCTTTGTTTATTTATTTATTTTATATTGCAAGCATATTTTGGACATGTTTAGGAGGTGAATTATACAAAAAGTGATGGATGGAATGCTTGAATTAATCTCAGCCACTGTTAATTAATAGGGCCACCTCCCAGTCCATTGTTATTTTGCACAACATGCTACATCAGTTTGGACCCAGCCATTTGCAAATCGTTCTTGAGATTGCACCAATGGGAACAGTCCACCCCAAACTGCCAGGTGAGGTAGTTCCTGTACCGAAACACAAACAACCCAGATGTGCAAAATAACAATGTACTGTGGTGTGGGTCTGAATAATTAAATCAATTTTTGTATACTTCAGTGTGTTGCCCTAAGTGGGACGGATATGTCCAGACGTGGGTCTCATGCACACTGTGTCACTGGAACCAAGCTATACCTGGCTGATGACCCCTAATCGGGGTGAAACCGGTCGTAGGTTGCTGTGTTCTGGTTCAGGAGTACCTCGCCTGGTAGTTTGGGATGGACTGTTTCCATTGAGCAGGGTCAAGACTGATTTGCATATGGCTTGGTCCAAACTGAGGTGGCATGGTGTGCAAAATAACATTGTACTGGGATGTGTCCCGAGTAATTAACAGTGCCTGACATTAATTAAAGCATTACATCCATAACTTTTTGTATACTTCAGTATGTCAAACTTGGTGGGATGGGTATGCCCAGATGTTTGGTCCTGTGCACATTGTGTTATAGGAGCCAGGCTATACCTGATCCCATTGAATCAGGGTCAAGACTGATTTACATATCGCTGGGCCCAAACTGAGGTGGTATGGTGTGCAAAATAACAAGGTACTGGAATGCAGCCTAGAGTGATTGCCAGTGGCTGAGGTTAATTCAAGCATTCTACAATCACTTTTTGTATACTTCAATGTTTAAGAGGTGGTCATTTTCTATTCTTATATTTTATCATTTTACATATGCTTGCTGAATTAGGTTGTGTGTTTTATTATGGATGGGAGATGGGTGAATGCAAGATTAAGGCAGTTGGTGGATGAATTGATCCACAAGTGCAGGTAGGAGTTACAGAGTTCATTTATGATGAGTTTTAGAATATCTAAACTCACTAGTGACTGTAGAGACACTTTTAGGTATAAGCCAGACCTAATGGCATCGGCAATGCTTATTTTCTGAAGAAGACGGTGGTAGAGTGAATGTGAGAGCAGAACAAAAATGCACAATGCCGACCTTTCGTATTTTCTTTCTTTAGCAAACGTTTTTGGTTTTTACTGCCTCTTTTTGTCAAATGCTTTTTTGAATTTTTCTTCATAAAAAGCCATGCTTTTGAGTGTTGAAAGTCACCCTTTTCTCTTTTTGTAGAGTGGAGCAGGAGAATAAACAGCATGTTAATTACTCATAGGCTCCATCATCCTACCTTACGGGATTGATAGGCAGGACACTTAGCTATTCCTTGGGGCTTCAGGTGTGGGAACAAAGCCATACCCCAACATTTAGACACCCCAACATTTTTTAAACCTTAAGAATTTACCTAATCCAGTTCTCCAACAGTTTGAATTGCGCATCAATGTGTCCATTTAAACATAAATTAGCAGAATAAAGCAGTTCAAATGAATAACGAGGTCCACTCAATTATTGAGTTCCAGATCTATAAAAGTTAAAGGGTTTTATTACAAAATTAAAAATTAACAATAAAGAGTCAAAGCTATGAAGGCTCTCAGATGTAAAGTTATACAGAGTATGTAAAAATCAGAAATTATTCGAAGTGACACATGAGCAGCAAAATCAAAAGACAGCTGGACAGCATCCCTAGTAGCACAGGAAACTCCTCTGATTCACTCCCAAAACAGAGGGGTTTTTGTACACCTTTCTTGCATAACAAATTAGAATAACTTTGATTCCATCATGGTATGAGCAAAAGTATAACTAATTTAGCAAATAGGAACCTGAGAAAAATACACGCCATTACTTTAATATATAAGCACCATCTCATTTTTGAAAAACGTAATCAACACCCTGTGTGCTAATTTCACCCAAAAGAAGTTCTAACTATTATGAAACATTTAAACAATGGACCTTTCTTTGAATGGATAGACTAGTAATCACAGTGGAAGGCAGTAGATGAGACCTTGACAACATGTCATATAATAGAGAACAGGGAAAAGTTAATCAAAAGTAATGTTATCCTAACAGTGGAAAAAAACTACTACATGTCAGCTTGATTGTGCTATGCAGAGCCTGTGGAGAGAAGATGTGTGCAGGTGGGAAAAGCAGGAATGAGTGACAGTGATGGCTTCCATCTTGTTCAAAATGGCGTTTTACATAAAAATGTGGCATAACTAAAACATATTATTAAACACATTTTTACTCATCATATAAAATTTGTTTCAATTACAAATATATCACTTCAGTCTATATATGTATTCATGTACTAAAGAAAATATAAATCATTGTTAGTGTACAAAATAGAAACACTGGCACAATTTAACAAATCACCCTCTGATTATTCTATAATCAGTAAAAAATTAAAATACCTTTATTAATCTGGAACTTATTCCATCAGCTTCACTTTTTGCTTCTCTCTGGAATTCTCCACCATTTTTAACTGATTGTAGATCTGATACTTGAAATTCTCCATCTCATAGTTTCTTTAACGATCTCTCTTTAACCTTGCATCTACAACTTTTATTTAAACAGTTAGAAAGGTTTAGAAAAAGAAACAAAATGATTGCACAAATCATTATAATTATTTTTGGGGCTAATATGAGGTGCTAAGTAACCCCTTCCAAACTATCAATACACTCACCAACCTTAATAAAACCCTCCCTATCTCACTAACCCAGGACCCTACAGCTTGCCATAGGCCATGTTCTTCAAAAGACTGTATTTTGTAAGAAATATTAGTTAGATTTGTGATATAAGAATTAATTATAGGACTTTTGTCAGGGATAAAAGTGCGGCCCCTTTTAACTTGATGCAGATTCAACAATTAACATTTTTCCACTTCCTTTATTTATTGCCTTATAGCTTTTTCATCAAACCAATTTCTCACAATCTTAACTCTGGAGCAATTTTGAACCTTCATCATGTCCAAATACTCTTGTACCATTTTAGTATAAAATGATGTATCTTGAAATTCATTAACCAACCCTTTCCTAGATTCACATATGTTATGTTTCATTTCATTAGGAACTGTAATTAATTCAACTCTTTTGAAAATATGTCCTACCAGAGATAGTAAGCACAACAACAGGCTAACTGAGATTGGTAATATTGTTAATAAAACAAATACATCACAAATTTTACACCATCTGCTTTACTCCATTTTCTACTCAAACAAAAAAAAGGGATGGCGTGGCTCAAAATATTGAAAAATAATAAAAAAAAATGTTCTTCCAAACAAGTATCAGAGTTTTTCATTCCCTCTTATTTCTTCAAAAACAAGAATCAACAGAAAAATAATCTCTGATTCTTCTTCATCTTATACTTGAGCTAGATATACCCATTTTGCTGTAATGCAACATCTCAATGAATGAGGAAAGTGATTGCAAAACCTTTGTAAAATAATTTACGCAGAATAAACCCTTTTCTCCTCAACCTAAATAGGATCGAAATCAGTAAATTTAGGCAAAACAGTTTCACCATCAGTAGAAACACATAAGAAGAGCATCACCCTTTCCGTACCGTTTTCAGACCACGATTCACTCTGCGCAGACTCCGTCCAGTGTCAATCCACCCTAGCTAATGCACTCACTCCTGTACCTAAGGAGCAACGCCACCAACCCAAATTAAACACACACCGTGAATGACTCGTTAGTTCAGAAACCCGGGACTGTGTACGTGCAGCACCTCGCATTACTAGACGCCATTCCCCGCCACGCTCTTGCGACTGTAGCTACCACGATACTTTGGTTCATACTCGGGTTATTTACCGTGATCTTTTCAAAATATGCCCGTCTAGTCTTCTTCTTTTATATGAAGTGACGACCTCACCTTCGAGGAACCTGACCTAGGTTGGGCATATGGCTCTTTGATTGACTATTTTAATTGTTCTTTTTGAAATATATAAATAATCTTGCCCTGACGAAGTCCTCTGGCATACTAGCCGGACGAAACACGTGTTGGCAAGATCTTTGTGCTATCCTTTGACTGAAGAAATCTAAATTAAGAACTGTGGCAAGAATTTGTTTTGGTTACCCCGTGGTTGAAAAGAAATGGGAACTGTCTTTACTCAGAAGAAACCTTGAAAAAGGAACAACAATAAAAAGAAGAAAAGAAACTCAACAGTGCTGAAGAGAGTTTGTTAATGATATGTATACTGATAGATGCTAGCTTTGTTCGGGTTGGAAATTGCGCTCATGTTTTAGGGTAGACTTTGTCTATCTGTTTTTACAACTGTTGACAGTGGTTGTATCTTTACCTTTGAGCATTTGCTTGCCTGAATTATTGTAAGAAATAGTACACTTCTTGGGCATTTATCCCCTACTGTCAATCTTGTTTGAATTTTTTAAACCCAGATCAGTTGACTTGGGGTGAGTGTTTGATTTGCTCCAATGCTCCGTCCATCATCCCCTTTGGTATAGCTTTGTTCGCCCTAAGTTGGCAGGGTATTCCCAGACATGGATCCTTTGCTCACTCTGCCACTGGATTCAAGCTAACCTGGCAGATGACGGCTGATTAGCCAGAAACAGGTTCTGGGATGCTTGTTTCCGGTCCAGGGAAGACATGGCTTGGAAGTTCGGGCTGCACTGTTCCCATGACGCACAGAGGCAGACTGATTTGTATATGGCCATGTCTAAACTGGGATGGTGGAGTGAGCTAAAGAATGATGATGGATTAAACCCAAATCAGTTGACTAGGGGTGAATGTTTGATTTGCTCCAACGCTCCGTCCATCATCCCCTTTGATATCGCATCATACAGATAGAGCAATACAAATTGATCAAGATAACAGGAAGCTTGAATCCATAACAGGTTGAAAAAATGGCTGGGGCAGTGCACAACCAAAATGGAATTAAACAATATTCTGAATGCCCACATGGGGTTTGCATACCCATTTTCATCTACTCATCCTTCTTTAAATGTAAAAGATTATACCCATCGTGCAAATCAAGTTCAGTAAAAAACTCTTGCTCCTTCAATTGACCCCAAAATAGCCTTCATACGAGGCAAAGGATATTAATCCTGGACCATAACGTAATTTTTTTCTCTTTAATCAACGCAAGGACAGAGATCTTTCATGGGCACAGAAAGCAAAGGTCTGAACTGGGGTGGCAGAGTGGGCTAAAGAACGGTAATGAATTAAACCCAGATCTCTTGACTGGGTGTGAGTGTCTGATTGATTCAGAAGCTCCGTCCATCACCAACCCCTTTTGTACCGCTTTTGGCCGCCATAAGTGGGGCAGGGTATACTCAGACGTGAGTCCCTTGCTCACTTTGCCACTGGATTCAAGCAAGCCGGGCTGAAGAAGGCTGGAATGCCAGAAACCGGTCCTCGGAAGCTTGTTTCCGGTCCAGGGAAGACATGGCTTGGCAGTTCGGGCTGCACTGTTCCCATGAGGCGCAGGGTCAGCCTGATTTGCACATAGCCATGCCTGAACTGGGTTGGCAGAGTGGGCTAAAGAACGGTGATGGATTAAACCCAGATCTCTTGACTGGGTGTGAGTGTCTGATTGATTCAGAAGCTCCGTCCATCACCAACCCCTTTTGTACCACAGAAAGCAAAGGTACTCCAGCTGGCGAAGAAGGTGGCACAATCAACTCATATTGAAAATGCTCTCGTAAATAAAACTTTTGCATGTCTTTCTCTTTTTCCCTTAAGGAACAAATATGTCCAAAAGGAAGAATAGTGCTGGATTCAGTTTGAGTGGTGCAATCATATAGACCAAGAGAATTAAGTGCGCACACCTTGGGAGTGGCAAAAACTGGAGAACTGATTGTGGAACAACCCTTGGGGAGACTGTGACCCTTGCATAGTCAGCAAGATCCAAGATGTATAGATGTCCAGGATTCACTGCAGCAACATGGGTCATGAGTGTGTAATAAACACACCCTTCCTCTCTCTGCGAGCAACATTCGGTAACCCATTGGCACGGATAATATTCTTAGTGCAATTCCAGATGCCCTGAAGGAGGGGAGGGTGAACCTACAATCTCATACTTTCCATCAGCTCTCAAAAGGAATATACCAAGGGGCACACCTAATTAGATGTACCCCTAAGTAAACAAGTCAAATATAGACCATCATTGGATTCTGATGCTAATGTAGCGAAATGAAAAGACTGTCATTCCTGACATTTCTTCTTCAAAATTCAAAGCCAGAGCCCCAAGTACCCGTGCAGTGCCTCAATTTCGACTGGCAGAGGACAAGCCTACTATATTTTTCAATCATTTGGTTTCCAAATGCCTGACATCTTATCAAACATTTCAATCTAGTGCGTAAGCACCACAGGGGCCACATTTGCTTTAAAGGCCATCAATAAAGGCCTACATCAATGTCTCCCAAATACTACGTTAAATTGTATTAACCATTTATGGCTGCTGCAGTACAAGTTGCCATCATTCTCCTAGGCATAGCTTTCCAAAATGTCCTTAGTAAAAGGAATAACCAAGTACTTGTACACATATACGATTCTAAATGATTCCTACCCCAAACTCTTTGTTAATTTGCCTAAATCCTCTTAAAGCTAACAATTTGTATATTGCTCATGTTGACTGTATGTTTGTTCGTAAGGCAGTTTGAAATTAAGAATTAACTTCACAAGATGTGAATAGAATCAACTGGAATTGTCTCTAAATACCAAAACATTTACATCAATATCCATTCAAAATGTTTTGCTAGTGGGCGGAGCTTGGTCTCAGTCATGATGGCTGTCCTGTGACAGTGCTCTGCTGTGCAGCTACCCCGGATGTTTGCACATGATGATTCTTTCATTGATAGCGGATTGCAGGTTTCAGCTGCAGATGCAAAGAGGAACACACAAACCCACTGTGGACTTCCTCTGCCTTCTAAGAGGAGTTTGGCTAACATCACGTGACCACTGTGGTGTAGCTCAGTGTCTGTAGGCACTGATCAACCAGCCAGCGGCCTGAATTTCTCCATTCGTGGTCCACTATCTTTTCCTGTGGAGTGGTGACTATGATGGGGAAAGGGCCTGCCAGGCCTTAGCTGTGGTGTGCACAACGAGCCTCCTTGGCTCTCCTAAAGAGGAAGGCTGCATTAAGGGCAAATGCAGCCTTGCGAATGCTCTCGGGCTGCATTCTGAAGTGTGTGGTTGCTATATCCCACAAATGGTGACTCCTGACTCTGTTGAGCTACTGAATGTTGTCTCTGCAAGAGGATGCCTTCAATACAGATTTGCCACATATTTGGATATGAGATAGGCACTACTGCTTTACGGTGTCTCTACTCCTAATGCACAAAAGTGAAATTGATGTGTGACTTTTGCTCCCTGTGTAGATTACTCCTTAGAATACCAATGCCTTTTCGCCCATCTGGCACCTTCTACCCTTCAGTTTCCCTGCAAGACAACACAAAGGACCTTTTGATTTTTGATTGACACCTAATACACAACTCCTCAGACTTTTCCAATGAAATCAATGCAGAGGCACTGTTTTGTGGCATTAAAAACGTGCCTGTGTAAATTGGGTATCAGGTTTGGCCCATCGGACTGAGCTATTATGTTAATAACTGTGCATGACAAAACAGGGAAATACAACAAACCAAAGGATCTAGAGAACTACCTGGACTCTTTGGAAACCTCTGCCATAGACATGGTTCCACCTGACTCTGTAGAGAAGGAAATGGATCTACTACACTCCCCTCATGATCGACATTGGGGATCTCAACAGGGTTCAGGAGGGCCACTTTGTTGTCGCTCCGAACACGACTGCCTAAACAAAATCATGGATAAGTTGCACACTAACGGAATTTTGTCAGAATCAACTATAAAGGCTTTACCAGAAGTGCAGGGTGAACCCACTTGACCACTGCGACTACTTGACCGGGCTCATTCCTTGGAGATATGCAAGAATTTATGGTCTCATTTTTCCTCCTTGAGTTGTATTGCTCATTTCCTTTTGGTTTTCACCATTGTCCTGCAGTTCTAATGTATTTGTGTATTTATCGCAGGGGATACTGAATGCCTTACTGTATAGCAGTGATTGGTCCTACTTTTGCTTGTTTTTCCTGTAAGGCTCTTTGCTTGTGATATATCCTCATTGTCCTTTGTATCCATCCATCGAATGCCATGGGTTGCTTCTTAATTTTCTGATGTATAGCTTAATGATGCTTTGTGGATTTCTGGTAAGTGTCGAATACATCTTTGGAGTTTAGTCTTAGTTCTTTATGCCCATCCACTTCCCCTCACTTTCTACCTTTAATAGGAATCTACAGTTATAGGCAAACTACTTATCCGATTCCTGGATATTTTAAATTGTGCCCTGTCTTCAGTCACGTCCACCATGTGGGAAACTGCCCAGCAGTGCCAGAATTAAGCTCCTGGAATACAATTAGCACTGGGTTAGGGTTTCGTACCCAACCAAACTGCATCTCCTTTTTCCTGTGTCCCTACCCCTAACCTGTTCCTTTACTCCTCATTCATATCTACCTCTATGGGGCTTTTGGGGGAACTGACAGTTTACCTGACCTTCGAGCACAGGGTTCTGGCCCTCCACTGTCTCAGTGTCATTGCATGTCCCTGAGAACAATTCTTTTTGATCCTATTTGTTACTATCTACTATACGCATTTATCTGCCAGTGGTCTGTACATATGTCTGCTGGGAGCTAGTCGCCTATTCCTAATGTTTGGGGATGGCCCCCTTTGAAAAACCCTTATACATTGTGTCTCTCAATGTGAATGGTCTTTCCTGCTTCATAAAATGGAAGAACATGTTTCATTCTTTACACATGAAAAAAGCTGACATTGCGCTACTCCAGACAATGTACCTGTCTGCCCTCAAATGCTCTAAGCTAAATCGAGATTGGTTGGGTTCTGTTATAAGCAAGAGTTGGGAGGTTGTCACAAAATGCTCCCTCCACCACTTGTAGTTCCTCCAAGAGCTGTGGTGTAGTCATTCTTATTAACTGCTCAGTCCCCAACAAGGTTTTATGAACTTGATCAGATATTGAAGGATGTTATGTGTTCGTCAAGTTAACCTTTATGAAGATGTAGTCATAGTGGGCTCAATGTACATGCCAATCGAGCTACAGCTTTTATGCCTTTTATCTAGGCTCTTACTTGGATTTGACATGTTTAAAACCATAATAGGACTTGCCTGCTGGACAAATTGAAAGGCGATCACAGAGCCACAACTTGTCTGATGACTGACACTTGACACATCCAATGGTGCATCCAACCTTTCTCGCCGGCGTTCATGATATGTCATCCTGGCTGGATCACTTCCTGGTGCGAGGTGCTTGGGTGTAGGATTTTGGATGGTGGGAAGGTAGGATCATGCTCTAATTCTACTCTCCCTTGATTTTTCATTATTGCAAACATCTCATGGACTCTGGCATAAAAGGGAATCTCATACTGGGCACTAGTTGAATAAAGTGTCTTGATGGGTCATATCCAAGATTACTTCCCCATCAATTCTGACTCTGCTCTTTGGGCATAGTTACTTTGGGCTACGTGGAGGGCAGTCTGGTGAGGGATATTGTGTAAATGATAGCTGGGTGTAAGTGTATCCACATAGAGTGGGAAATTATCTAATGATTCTGTCTAATGAATTCCCAAATCTGACCCTGAAACATAAGCCAGAAGTATGCAAGCTGGCCTTGAATGCCCTCCACATCCAAGCAAAGGAGCGTGCCCTAGTTAAGTTGAAATTGTGGCACTCTGAAAGAAGGACAAAATAGGCTGACTTCTAGCTACCTAACTGAAGGAGAGAGAGGTGCAGAGCGTGATCTGGGTGGTTAAGTCCCCGGACGGCCCCATACTCTTGTATCTTGTTGATATTGTTGCAAGGTTTGCCTCTTACTATGAAGCCCTCTATAACTTAGTCCATCTTGATACTATCACCACAGCAGGGCTGCCCGTGGTCTCTACAGGCATCTCTCATGGATGTTATTGGAATCATATCCCATGATAACCCACATGTTAATTATGCGGACACAATGTCACAAACTCCTTCTATCTCACATTATTCTCTGTGCCCCTCTCCATTATTGTGGAATGCTGGACCTTTGATCAACAAGAAACCCATTGGGGGCTGGAGTGGGTGGGGAATGGCGTTACAACATTGGACTAATTGATATCAATGGGGAGTTCAGGGATTATCAGGGTTTATGGGGTGAGTTCAATCTGGCAGTGTGTAATGAATGGTGTTATAGACAATTAAGCAGTTGTATTAGCAGCTATATGTGGTCCCCTCCTCTAGACATTCACAGCTCTCCTATTCTGCATTTCTGGACATATGAGAGGTCTAGTGTCAGGAATTTTTGGCCTCATGGTAAACTCACAGTCATTTTAGACACACAGAACCACCCACCAGGTGTTGTGGCAGGCCATACTTCGGTGCTTTGGTCTTTGTTCTCTCTCTACCCAGAGGGCCACTTTTATCATTCCTAAATTGCAGTTATCTTCAAACCTTTTAATGCTGCCCCCCCCCCCCCGTGGAAAATAATAATAATTGGGGCCTCCCCACATACTTTTTCACAATTATTCTATTAAATTGACAATGTTTAAATATCAGGTTGAAGACCTCTCCTCTTTAGAATTCAAAACATTGTACACAGTGTAATTCTACTAAAGAATGCATTTATAACTGATTCTTAAAATGATGTTTTAATAACTCAAAAAACACTACTTAATGACGGATCTTTAAAGGATGAATGCTTTTTATGTAGAACAAACAAAAGTAGCTCCTTCAATGTAAATTGAACAGAGAGGAAGGTGAACTGTCCGCAGCTAGGCAATAATTTTAGCCATAAAATACACCCATTCGACATATTAAAAAAAAAACAGAAAATCGTAATGGGGGAAGGAGAGGAGGTGACTCCCCGGTCCCATCTACCTTTTCGAGAGGGCGTTTTAATGGAGGAAGCACTTCCACTGAGTTTGATTTTTAATTCATTTAAACTCCGTTTTTTTTTATAAACAATTCTATTGGAGTAATAACTTCACTATTATTTAAACAATTCCTTTTGAAATAGATCATTATTTTAGTTTTCGTTAAGTAATCAGCATTTTAAAATTCATTTTAAGTATTAATTGTTGTAATACTTAAAATTAATAGGAATTATTTTAGACCTGTGCTTTTGCTAGCTATAGCCCAAAAGCTGCCCTTTAAGAGCCACGCGGAAAACATTATTTAAGGCGTGAATACTAGCTTCAGAAGATGAAGTGTTGCAGATGGAGAGCCCTATTTTAAAGTGCCTGCTAACATCGTCTTAAAGCTAAGAGTGCAGTACTCTCTAATAAAGTTTCAAACTTAAAGCTCGCTTCTGGTATTGCCTGGTTGTGGTGAAGAAAGGTTCTGCCACAGACGCCACGCTGTCGAGCTTTGTACACATATTCCGGCTGGTGCCTCTCTGTTGCTCGAACCAGCAGCAGCAGCTCCCAAATGGCTGCCGTGTGCTCCTGCATAATTCATAATTAGACTTACCGTAGACAGCAACTCCCCGGTGAGCACGGCGGCCCAATTTTGCTAATGCACTTGAGAACCATGAGGTCATACATTTTTGTTCAACAGAGCGGAATTCTGCAAGCATGAATAAAATACGACGTGTTGCACTCCTCTCGCAGCATGGAAAGCTCGGCAGAGAAGCCGTAAATGAACAGCAGGGTTGAAAGGCTTACGATTTCCGGACAGCCACCAGACGCCCAAAATACAGCACAGCAGGCAATAAAACCTTGGCTGTTTGTATGTAAGGTTCATGTTGTCAGCATCTCACCTACTTAGTGAAATGTATGGGAAAACCTCGTTTTATTAACCCTTGCTTAATTTGTGTGTGTGTGGAGGGGGGAGTATTTGTCAATAAAAGTGTTGGTCACTATGAATCTTTGGAAATATGATAGGAATAGAAAACTCGTCAGAGTTATGTCAGATGAAAGAAACAGGACTTTTGAGACAGCTGATATCTGAGGATCCAGAGACAAATTACAATCCAATATGATACCACGATTCCGACCACTCTTCACAGAGGAAGGGATTGTGGCCATAAAACATGGTCCCATTAATTAATTTTATTGCTGAATAATAATATATCTATTTTACTGGGTTTGGGTCTTAATACCGGTCTTTCATCATTTTTTGAGTCTGGTCTAACATTTCACTAACCTTGGTGCTATTTCATCTGAGTTTACTGACAACTGAGCAATAACTTGCAGGTCATCAGTGGAAAAATGTGTCTTAATTCCTTGTTCTCATAGAAGATGTGCTAACGGGTTAAATATGAATTAAATGGTATAGGGAAAATAATGGATCCTTCCGATACGATCCAAAGCAAAGAATTTGGAGACGAACGAAAGTGTTCTAATTGCATTTCTTGAGATATATTAGATTAAAAAGAAGTAATGCGCTTTAAAACAATGCCTTAATGCCATTCATTCCTAGGTTTTGAAGGTACTGTAGCAGACTGATATGGTCTGTCTCAAACGGCAGAGATCCGTGCGAATAAGGCCTTCCTCCCCTGCGCTCACAACCACACCTTAGTTCTTAAGTCATCAATCACTCAATTGATCACCAAATCAATAGTGAGGCTGGGTCTAAATCCTACCGGGCTATCTTGTAAAATGTGTTGTTCTTCAATGTAAATTAGCAGGTGCTGAGTGGCAGCCTTCTCAATAAGTTTTGCAATAAAAGGGAATAAAGAAATAGGCCTAAAATGCATGGACTCAGATGGATCCAATAACAATTTGTTTCAATAGAGAACACAGGGAAAAAATGTTTATCCGCTCCAGAAAAATGTAAGGCATGAAGGAGGAATTAAAGATGTCGGTCAAAAAACAGACCACGGACTCCTTCGGAGAATCCACAGCACACCTGGAATTAAATCATCGGGCAAACTGAAAGGCCCACTGTTACCAGTAAGCAAACAACACTCTTTACCCATGGTGGAGCTGAAAGCCCCAAAGGTATGATTAGCTCATTCTGGCGTTATGTCCTCTCTACTCTCAGTAGAACTGTATATGATACTAACTTGCACTAAAAGAATAATTATCAAATCACTTTTCTAATTAGAGATGGAGTCACCCCACTTTACATTCACCAGTGGTGAATGTAAAGTGAATTGTTCTGCTAATTCTTTTCGAATTAGGCTTATTGTACTTTCAAAATATTGTGCAGGATTACATACTAAGGTTTGATTACCTGGCACCTAATTATAAGCTGTGAAAATTTGAGTGAGATATTTGACAGTGTTATATTTGTATTTAATATTTTGCTGGATTATCAAATTCTTTAGCAGTTCTAATTAAGAAGTTCCTTAATTGGCATTAGAAGGTAGCTCTGGTTGAGAATCCAAATTTGTATGCCAATTCATTTCCAGTTTGGGTAGAGTGATCCTTTCTTGTTTTAATTACAGAGTGTACCATTGGTAAGTTGCATGACATACCGTATTTTCCGGCGTATAAGACGACCTTTTAACCCCTTAAAATTTTCTGGAAAGTCGGGGGTCGTCTTATACGCCGGGTACAAAATTTTATGGTATTTTTTCATGCGCTTTTTCATAGCGAGGACTTCACTCGAAGGTGTCAGACCGCTTCACAATACGAAATAACAAGAAACAACACACCTTATGTTAAAAAATACAGCCACCGACCCTGGCAACGTCCAAAAATACAGCCACCGACCCTGGCAACGTCCACACCCAGGCCCCGCGCCATGAATTGTGCAAGTATCGAAAGCGAGCGTGTTTTTGTCATAGCGAGGACTTCACTCGAAGGTGTCAGACCGCTTCACAATAGGAAATAACAAGAAACAACACACCTTATGTAAAAAAATACAGCCACCGACCCTGGCAACGTCCACACCCAGGCCCCGCGCCATGAATTGTGCAAGTATCGAAAGCGAGCGTGTTTTTGTCATAGCGAGGACTTCACTCGAAGGTGTCAGACCGCTTCACAATAGGAAATAACAAGAAACAACACACCTTATGTAAAAAAATACAGCCACCGACCCTGGCAACGTCCACACCCAGGCCCCGCGCCATGAATTGTGCAAGTATCGAAAGCGAGCGTGTTTTTGTCATAGCGAGGACTTCACTCGAAGGTGTCAGACCGCTTCACAATAGGAAATACCTAACAAGAAACAACACACCTTATGTCAAAAAATACAGCCACCGACCTTGGCAACGTCCACACCCAGGCCCCGCGCCATGAAGTATCGAAAGCGAGCGTTTTTTTCATAGCAAGGACTTCACTCGAAGGTGTCAAACCGCTTCACAAGCGAGCAAATGGCGCCATGAGTCTTACCTCGACTGCCGCTGCCGCTGTACACGCGCCTCCAACCGCTTGCACATCCCCAGGCAGACGAGGCAGCAGGACGAGGCAGCAGGACGTCCGAAACACGGTACATGGTAATGGGCAGCCAGCGCCGAAGATGGCAGCGCCCGGTGTGTTGACATGTTTGGCACGTTTGGCACGTTTTGGCACGCTCACTTCTCCCCTTGGCATGGGCGTGGCATAGAAAGGGGACTGTACAATGTTCCCGAATGTTCCCGAAGGCAGTAGAGCACTTGCCGTGATTGGCTGGTTGTTGCTAAGAGGAAAAGCAGTCTCGTGACCAGATAGCGTATTTGCCGTACCGTACGTGTGGTGTTGAAGACAGTCTCTGCACCTGTCCATACTGTACAGCACCAGTACCGTACATCGAGTGCAAATGGCTGACAGTCAAGAACCCGGCAAGGCTCCAGCAGCACATTCCGTGCAAATGGCAGACAGCGAAGAACCCGGCAAGGCTCCAGCAGCGCATCCAGAGCAAATGGCTGGCAGTCTAGAACTCAGCAAGGCTGCAGCTGTGGCAAGGAGAAGAAAATATGAAGCCAGCTACAAACTCAAAGTTGTGGCTTTTGCCACGGAACATAATAACTGTGCTGCTGCTAGGCAATATGGAGTGACAGAGAAGATGGTTCGGGCCTGGAGAGCAAATGAGCAAGCATTGCGGAGTATGCCAAGGGGCAAGTGTGCACTAAGAAGAGGCACCCCACATTGGCCAGAACTGGAAAAGCATGTAGCAGACATGGTGGCCGAGCATCGGCAAAGCGGGTATGTCGTGACCCGAAATAAAATCCGATTGGTTGCACTTCAGTGGGCCAAATCTAATCCCGATCTCAGCCACAGATTTAAGGCCACTGTGTCCTGGTGTACCAGATTCTTGGGAAGGCATAATCTGGTATTGCGGCAAAAGACAAAAATTGCCCAGAAATTACCAGCGGATCTTGATGCCAAAATGCATAGCTTCCATCGCTACGTCATTAGGCTGCGCAATGAACATGTGTATGCGCTAAGTAGCATCGGAAACATGGATGAAACTCCGATGAATTTTGATATGATCGCCAACAAAACTGTCCATCAAAAAGGCGAAAAGACAATTTTAATAAAAACAACAGGACATGAGAAGTCCAGTTTCACTGTGGTACTTGCATGCACAGCTGATGGTGGCAAACTGAGGCCAATGGTTATTTTTAAAAGGAAAACAATGCCGAAACTCAAGTTTCCTGCTGGTTGTTTTGTGCATGTGAATGAGAAAGGATGGATGGATGAAGAAGGGGTAAAGCTATGGCTTGATAACGTATGGAGCAGGCGACCAGGTGGACTTCTACAAAGGCGTAGTCTACTGGTGTGGGATATGTTCAGGGCTCATTTAACTCCCAGCACCAAGCAAAGGCTGGCAAGACTGAAAACGGATGCTGCTGTTATACCTGGAGGACTGACATCGTTGGTGCAGCCACTGGATGTGTGCCTAAACAAGCCATTTAAAGATCGCATCCGAGAACAGTGGAATGAGTGGATGGTTAGCGGTGAAAAAACATTCACAAAAGGAGGAAACATGCGTGCGCCACAGTTGGATGTTTTGTGCAACTTTGTCATAAAGGCCTGGAACGACATCGATGCAGAAACAGTCATAAAGTCTTTCAAGAAGTGTGGCATATCGAACTCATTAGATGGTATGGAGGACGACTATCTGTGGGAAGGTGAAGAGGATGCCGAAGAAGAGACCACATCATCTGATACGGAATTGGTACAAGATCCATACGATGACTGCCTTACAGATGTACCACAAGATCTCATAGACTTACTTATGAGATCAGATGACGAAGAGGAGGATTTTGAAGGTTTTTAAAGGGAACGTTATAAATCCTGTAGAAATCGCTTGGATTTATGGGAAGTTATGGAACGTTTAATGCACTTGCACTGTTTCATGCACTACGTTATTTATGTTTGCCGTACCGTACCGGTACCGTATATTCAGAAGTGACAGTTTTTGATATGGTTTTAAATAAAATGTTTCCGAGTAAAGCAAGATTGTTTCTACAACCAATTTCTTTGCGTTCAGTCTTTCAGTTTGTAAAATAAACGCTTATAGGTACCCACTGCCCACTGATAAAGCCTTACTGCTCACCCACAGGGAGGAGGACTAGACTAATACGGTAAGTTCAAAATACCGGTACATACTCGGAATGGCTATGCTGCGCTGGAAGTGGGGGGTCGTCTTATACGGCGAGTATAGCACAAAACCTAAAATTTTTCTGCCAAAGTAGGGGGTCGTCTTATACGCCGGGTCGTCTTATACGCCGGAAAATACGGTATGTATTTTTTTTATTAAAATTGTCACACTAGGTCCAAGCATGTCCTTAAAGGCTGTAGAATGTGACCACCATATGGGTGGAGTTAAGTTTATTCCAGTGTTTGCTAATATCGTCTAATGAGTCTAATGAGTCCAAGAGGGAGTTTTCCAACATTGTTTTCTGACCATATTCTTTTCTGTGCAGTGGCTATCCTTTGCACAGACAGGGCCATTATTTGAGTTTCTTGCATCAAAACAGTAAAGGGGATGCAATTTAGCTCTGAGCAGTTGAATATGCCAGATTTGATGAGGAATAGTGACCGAAATATTTAAGTGTGGGCATTAAAAGAGTTAAAACTGGCTATTTATGTCAGTTGTAGTAGGATTCATGGTGAATTTCCAACATGAGCCAACAATTTGTAAAATCGGGGCAACAGCAGATGGTACCAAGACAGCTGTCTATGGCATAGTCAAGAAAGAGGGGAAGGGGTCTACAAATCGTCACTTAGTCTAGATCACCAAAGTATCGCTATACTCATGATACATAGCTAAGTGCATTGGTCAGCTAAAAATGAAATGACTTTGCCATCTCACGTATAGTCTCTGTGTAAGAGTCTATTAAAGGGGTCTCTTCAAATGTTGGGTCTTTTCTTCTCCACTATTCCGCAGTATTTCTGGAACCAAGTAGCTCTTTTTTCATAATGCATTTACAAAAAAAGTTTTATATAACAGGGTACATGTGCAAAACGTGTTGGAACAATAGTTAGGTCCAGGATTAATGAGGAAATGACAGAAAAAAATAAACAAAACCGTACAGTGCTTGGATCCCAACCCCCCCCCAAACGTTCCACCCCTATCATCCCACCAATTCCTCACATCGGCAAGGCCCTCAGACATGTAATCCAGTCCTGAACGTATGTGGTCATACCTCATAGGTGCAAATTTCAGACTTCTGCCTCACCATGCGGGCGTCCCCAGGAGTTGGAATAGTGCCTGCTAATTTTCACATCTTCCCCCTTTTTTCATATATTTCTGGGGACAGTTCCTGGAGTCATATACAGTTTTTTCCATAGACATGAAATAATCTAAGCCCCATCCCCATTCCTCAATGGAGGGGGACACTCATCCTTCCACTGGCGTGAGATGCCCCTTTTTGCCATGATCAGATCCAACAAAGACATTGATTATTTGTAAAAATCATGATCATGGTCTCTGTGAATATGTAGCAGGACTACATTAGGATCCACCGATAGAGACCACCCCAGCTTCAATCCCAGGCAGGAGAACATGGAACACCAATATTGCGCTATGTTAGGGCAACTTCATATTGTGTGGATGAGAACATCCACCACTTGCAAAGCAACAAAGTTAGGCAGGGGGGGTGATCACGTTGATCCTTCACAGCTTGTGTCTCTTGAGGTATACTCTATGAAGGCATCTCAACTGTACTAGGCAGAGCCTGGCCATTATTGCTGAGTATCGTGGGGAGGACCTGGCATCCATCCAGTTGTCATCTTCGAGGGCTCCCACGTCATGTTCCCAGGCCACATGGCAGTTAAGAAGTCTATTGTGTGATGTATTAAAGTGCCGTATACTTTCTTCACTTTATGGTCTCTTAGTTCTCCATCAGCAATTTTGCCTCTAGGGGATTGAATTCTGGAAGTTCTTACAGGTCCGCAATGTAGGGTTTCAAGGCAAGTCTGAGTTGTACATAGTGATGGCTATAATGTAATTTAAATTCCTATTGTAGGGTGTGGTAGGAGTTGAGTACTGTGTCTTCCATCAAGGTCAAGTCACACAAAGTAGATATACTATGACCTATGATGCCTTTCAGCCAAGACACCTGTCGCAGAGTAGTGCCTACCCACAGCAAGGTCTGTCCTGTCAGTTTATTATCCCACCCCATGCATCGCAGGGTGGTATTCCATGTCTAAATTACCACCTTAGTCGCCAGTGGAAGCAGTGTGCACGCTTCGCCTCCTTAGAGTAGGTGCCGGATCGGTATGCCCCGGAGTGCTCATTTTTCTGAAGCGTATGTAGGACTTCCCAGGTTGTCGTACCACCACTTGTTAATTATGACTAGGTGGAAAGCCTTGTAATATGATTCAATATCAGGCACTACAATTCCATGGACATATCTGGATTTTAAAACATTTAGTTAGGGTGATGGGGGGAACCCTTGGGTCTACAGAGAATTGCAGAGCATAGGGTCAATCTTGCGAAAAAGGATGCGTGGGTTATCATATGGACACTTCTGCAACTAGTATAAGAAGTGAGGATGTGATATCATCTTGAATATGGCAGATCTCCTGAGGAGTGACATGAGAAGGGTCGCCCATGTTTTAAAGTTGGATGTCAGGGGGCGTGGCCAAGATGGCGGCCGAGTGAGACGCTTTTGTGAGTGTCTCCGGCGCCATCGTCAAATAGCTTACAATTTGCAGCCCGATGCCGGCACCTGCAGCTGTGGGAGACGAACCGTATGCACAAGGGCACAATACCGAAGGTTTTTAGCAGGGTTTGTGACTCTGTTGCGGCAGATGCAGAGCGATTGACGCCGAAGTCGTATCAAGGCCCTGGGGCATGAAGGAAAGGAGCGGACTCGCCTTGCAAGTCGGCCTAGTGAGAGATCCCCGACTGGGTCCTCTGCGGTTGTGGAGGAAGAAGGGATTGGGGTGCTGCCCGTCGAGCGGTGACTCTCAGAGTGAAGGTGAGACCGGTGTGCAGCGGAGATTGGACAGAGCTCACAGCCTCGCCTCATGCACGGCCCGGTGCGTGACCGGTTCGGAGTGGAACGAGGTCTGCTGCTGAGGGCCGAATCATTGCGGAGAGACTGAACCCAGTCTGAGGGAAAGGGAAAGGAGTGACCCTGCTACATGAGATGGCCTGATGAGATCCCCCACCGGGGTCCCCGGCGCAGTGCAGAGCGAAGGGTTCGTGCTGTGGCTTGAACACCGGTGATGCCCAGAGCGAAGGTTAGACTGGCACGCAGTGGAGGCCATATAGAACTAGTGGCTCGCCTCATACACACCCTGGAGGAGTGGCCGGCACAGAGCTGAGTGAGAGCCATTGGTGCAGGCCGAAGCCACGCAAAGATAGGCCGACAACAAGCACTGAGGCCTTTGAGGAGAAGTGGCCTGCAGTAAGCACAGTACAAAAGGGGGTGGTGATGGACGGAGCATCTGAATCAATCAAACAGTCACACCCAGTCAAAAGATCTGGGTTCAGTTCATCACCGTTCTTTAGCCCACTCTGCCACCCCAGTTCAGACATGGCTATATACAAATCAGTCTGACCCTGTGCCTCATGGGAACAGTCCAGCCCCAACTGCCAAGCCATGTCTTCCCTGGACCGGAAACAAGCTTCCTGGGACCGGTTTCAGGCATTCCAGCCGTCTTCAGCCCGGCTTGCCTGAATCCAGTGGCAAAGTGAGCAAGGGGACTCACGTCTGAGCATACCTTGCCACACCCATGGCGGCCAAAAGCGGTACAAAAGGGGGTGGTGATGGACGGAGCATCTGAATCAATCAAACACTCACACCCAGTCAAAAGATCTGGGTTCAATCCATCACCGTTCTTTAGCCCACTCTGCCACCCCAGTTCAGACATGGCTATATGCAAATCAGTCTGACCTTGTGCCTCATGGGAACAGTCCAGCCCGAACTGCCAAGCCATGTCTTCCCTGGACCGGAAACAAGCTTCCGGGGACCGGATTCTGGCATTCCAGCCGTCTTCAGCCCGGCTTGCCTGAATCCAGTGGCAAAGTGAGCAAGGGACTCACGTCTGAGCATACCCTGCCACACCCATGGCGGCCAAAAGCCGTACAAAAGGGGCTGGACTGTTCCCATGTGGCACAGGGTCAAGGCTGATTTGCATATAGCCATTGTCTGACCTAGGGTGGTGTGGAGTGCAAAAAAACGATGGATTTAGGCCCAGATCTTTGTACTGGGGTGAATGTAAGACATTGTTCTGCATTCTGTCCATCAACTGTGTTTTTTGCAATTTTCACCCCGAGTGGGCTGGGTATGCTCAGACGTGAGTCCCAGGCTCTCCACATCACTGGAGTCAAGCTATCCAGGCTGAAGAAGGCTGATAGCCAGAAACCGGTCCTTGGGTGCTTGATTCCGGTCTAGGAAAGACATGGCTTGGTAGTTCGGGCTGGACTGTTCCCATGAGGCACAGGGTCAAGGCTGATGTGCATATAGCCATTGTCTGACCTAGGGTGGTGTGGAGTGCAAAAAAATGATGGATTTAGGCCCAGATCTTTGTACTGGGGTGAATGTAAGACATTGTTCTGCATTCTGTCCATCAACTGTGTTTTTTGCAATTGTCACCCCGAGTGGGCTGGGTATGCTCAGACGTGAGTCCCAGGCTCTCCACATCACTGGAGTCAAGCTATCCAGGCTGAAGAAGGCTAATAGCCAGGAAGGCTAATATCCAGAAACCGGTCCTTGGATGCTTGATTCTGGTCTAGAAAAGACATGGCTTGGTAGTTCGGGCTGGACTGTTCCCATGAGGCACAGGGTCAAGGCTGATTTGCATATAGCCATTGTCTGACCTAGGGTGGTGTGGAGAGCAAGAAAACAGTGGATTTAGGCCCAGATTTTTGTACTGGGGTGAATGTAAGACATTGTTCTGCATTCTGTCCATCAACTGTGTTTTTTGCAATTTTCACCCGAGTGGGCTGGGTATGCTCAGACGTGAGTCCCAGGCTCTCCACATCACTGGAGTCAAGCTATCCAGGCTGAAGAAGGCTGATAGCCAGAAACCGGTCCTTGGGTGCTTGATTCCGGTCTAGGAAAGACATGGCTTGGTAGTTCGGGCTGGACTGTTCCCATGAGGCACAGGGTCAAGGCTGATGTGCATATAGCCATTGTCTGACCTAGGGTGGTGTGGAGTGCAAAAAAAAACGGTGGATTTAGGCCCAGATCTTTGTACTGGGGTGAATGTAAGACATTGTTCTGCATTCTGTCCATCAACTGTGTTTTTTGCGATTTTCACCCGAGTGGGCTGGGTATGCTCAGACGTGAGTCCCAGGCTCTTCACATCACTGGAGTCAAGCTATCCAGGCTGAAGAAGGCTAATAGCCAGGAAGGCTAATAGCCAGAAACTGGTCCTTGGATGCTTGATTCCGGTCTAGAAAAGACATGGCTTGGTAGTTCGGGCTGGACTGTTCCCATGAGGCACAGGGTCAAGGCTGATTTGCATATAGCCATTGTCTGACCTAGGGTGGTGTGGAGTGCAAAAAAAACGGTGGATTTAGGCCCAGATCTTTGTACTGGGGTGAATGTAAGACATTGTTCTGCATTCTGTCCATCAACTGTGTTTTTTGCGATTTTCACCCGAGTGGGCTGGGTATGCTCAGACGTGAGTCCCAGGCTCTCCACATCACTGGAGTCAAGCTATCCAGGCTGAAGAAGGCTGATAGCAAGAAACCGGTCCTTGGATGCTTGATTCCGGTCTAGGAAAGACATGGCTTGGAAGTTCGGGCTGGACTGTTCCCATGAGGCACAGGGTCAAGGCGGATTTGCATATAGCCATTGTCTGACCTAGGATGGTGTGGAGTGCTAAAAAACGATGGATTTAGGCCCAGATCTTTGTAGTGGGGGGAATGTAAGACATTGTTCTGCATTCAGTCCATCAACTGTGTTTTTTGCAATTTTCACCCCGAGTGGGCTGGGTATGCTCAGACGTGAGTCCCAGGCTCTCCACATCACTGGAGTCAAGCTATCCAGGCTGAAGAAGGCTGATAGCCAGAAACCGGTCCTTGGATGCTTGATTCCGGTCTAGGAAAGACATGGCTTGGTAGTTCGGGCTGGACTGTTCCCATGAGGCACAGGGTCAAGGCTGATTTGCATATAGCCATTGTCTGACCTAGGGTAGTGTGGAGTGCAAAAAAACGATGGATTTAGGCCCAGATCTTTGTGAAGGGAAGTGTAGTGAAGTGAAGGGGTTTTGTAGAGCGCAACTGCTACCCGAAGGCGTCCAAGCGCTGATAATGGAAAAGAAAAAGATTCTGAGGGTGGGAGGGAGCAGGGGGATTAGTTTCTAAATAGGAGTGTTTTGAGTTCTTTGCGGAAGTGTAGAAGGGTAGGGTTGGCTCTAAGTGAGAAGGGGAGCGAGTTCCAGAGTTTGGCAGCGTTCAGAGAAAAGGACCTGCCTCCTGCTCTAGCTTTTTTGATTCTAGGGACTACGGCGAGAAGTGCATTCGTGGAGCGCAGGATTTTTCCAGGGCAGTAGGGGGAGAGAAGTGAATGGTTAATTTCCGGGCTTGCTCAGTGAAATGCTTGATGCGATATGCAGAGCGCCTTGAATTTTATTCTCTCTCTGACTGGGAGCCAGTGAAGAGATCTGATCCCTGCCTTGACTGACTCTCTGCGAGGGGTCTGTAGGAGAGTGCGGGCGGCACAGTTCTGTGTTCTTTGCAGTTTTTCCAACACATACTCTGGGGCTCCTAAGTATAGAGCATTATTGAAGTCCAGCCTAGATTGTACAAGGCCCTGAATGACCACTTGCCTGGATTCGAAGGGTAGTAGTGGCAGGGTTTTTTTCAACATTCGGATAATCCTGAAACAGGTTGCAGCTGTTTTGGTTGCTTGGGTGTTTAATGAAAGTTTATTATCTAGCTTTTAATATTTTCCTTGGGAGTTGGCATTGGTCCCAAGCTTGAGGGCCACAGCTGGTGATAGGTGGTGGGGGGAGAAGGACCGAGGATCATAATCTCGGTCTTATCACCGTTGAGTTTTAAGGATGACATTGTCATCCATCTTTTGACTTCCTCCATGCATGCTGCCAGATTGGGTTGGGGGAACACGCTGCCTTTCTGTGTCAGGGAGACCACCAGCTGGGTGTCGTCTGCGTACGATATGATTTTGATACCGTATTTTTGGACGACACCCGCCAGTGGCCTCATGTACACGTTAAACAGCGTGGGGCTCAGTGAGGAGCCCTGAGGCACACCGATGTCTAGGGGTCGGTTTTTAGAGTAAGAGTCACCATCAAAGACCTGGAAGGTTCTGTTGCTGAGAAACAAACTCAGCCAGTCTAGGGCGATTCCTGATATGCCAAGATCAGAGAGTCGGGCTAGTAGAGTTTTGTGGCATACCATGTCGAATGCTGCGCTTAGATCGAGGAGGACCACTGCCACTGTCCCTCCTCGATCCAAGATCTTCCTAGCTTCTTCTGTGACGGCTAATAGCGCCGTCTCAGTGCCGTAACCCTGTTTGGGAGGCGTCCAGTAGGAGGTTCTCCTCAAGGCAGTTAGTGAGATGGAGGTTGACATGCTTCTCCAGGATTTTGCTTGCCCATGGTAGCAGGGAAATTGGGCGGTAGTTATTAGGATCTGCTGGGTTGAGATTCGGCTTTTTTAATAGTGCTTTCAGCATTGCTTGTTTCCAGGCCGGGGGGACCACCCCTGAAGAGATTGAACTGTTGAGTAGATCCAGGAGAGCAGGAAGAATGATTGGGTTGACCATATTCATCATCTTAGGGCAGCGACGGCTCGTGGAGGGAGTTACGGTGGGGCAGGAGGGCGGGGAGGGGGAGGGGCAGGGTGGAGGTTGCTAAAAACCGGCATATGGATAATTGCAGGTAAGTAAACAATTTAATTAATAAAACGAATTTCGTAGTGTGCCTTGCATCGCAAAATGCAATGCAGTGCGAGCTACGAAATTCGTTTTATTAATTAAATTGTTTACTTACCTGCAATTATCCATATGCCGGTTTTTAGCAACCTCCGCCCTGCCCCTCCCCCTCCCCGCCCTCCTGCCCCACCGTAACTCCCTCCACGAGCCGTCGCTGTCTTAGGGGGTGCGGGGTTGAGGGGAGAGCCAGATTTTACCTGAAGTGCCAGTGATTTGAGTGATTCCAGGTCTAATAATGGGAAATCATTCAGGTGAATTTGCCCAGGGTGTTCAATCGCGCATGTGAATTGTGGTAAAGCAGTTTCTGGGTTGGGTTTTGTAAATGAGGAGTATATTTTATTTATTTTTTGAAAGAAGAATTCGGCTAATTCATTGCAACGGGAGATGGGATCAAGGGTTTTGATTGTAGGTGGGGGAATTTTGGAAAGGGTTTTAACTACCTGATAAATGTCTTTGGGTTTAGACCTGGCTGCCATGATTTTCTCATTGTAGTAGATAGATTGAGCGGCGTTTATTTCCATTTTGTAGGCTCTAATATTTTCTCTATACCTTTCTTTGTCGGTTAGGGCGTATCCCAGGCGCCACTTCCTCTCCATTTTTTCTGCACTGTCGTTTTAACTCCCTGAGTTTGTCCGAGTACCAAGGAGCAGTTTCTCGGGCTCTTTTTAGTTTGGTTTTTCTTGCGGGAGGATGGTGTCAATGGAGTCCTCTGACCATTTGTTAAAGGTTATGCTATTTTGTTCCGGGTTATTGGAGAGGATAGGTTTGGAGTTTGAGAGAAGGCCAGACCATGCCTCTAGCGGAAGTTTCGACCAATTTCTCATCTTCCGAGTTATGGGAGGGGGGGGCGGGGTGGCGTTTTCTATAGACCAGTTTAGAAGGATTAGATGGTGATCCGTCCAGGGTAGGGGAGTAATGGAGCCGACTGATAGTGTGGGACAGTTGGTAAAGACTGGGTCAAGCAGGTGATCTTTGTCGTGGGTACAGAAAAGGGGGTGGTGATGAACAGAGTGTCTGAACTAAGCAGACCACTCTTACCCAGTCCAAAGATCAGGGCTTGATCCATCACCGTTTTTTAGCTCACTGCACCATCCCAGCTCAGAACCTGGCTACATGCAAATTAGTCTGACCCTGGCCCAGTGCATCATGGGAACAGGGCAGACCAAACTACCAAGCCAATTCTTATACTGGGAAGGAAACAAGCTTCCGAGGACCGGTTTCTGGCATTTCAGCCGTCTTCGGCCCGGCTTGCTTGAATCCTGATGGTGCAATGAGCAAGGGACTCACATCTGAGTATACCCTTCCACGCTTATGGTGGACAAAAATGATTCAGAAAAGGGGGTGGTGATGAACAGAGTGTCTGAACTAAGCAGACCACTCTTACCCAGTCCAAAGATCAGGGCTTGATCCATCACCGTTTTTTAGCTCACTGCACCATCTCAGCTCAGAACCTGGCTACATGCAAATTAGTCTGACCTTGGCCCAGTGCATCATGGGAACAGGGCAGACCAAACTACCAAGCCAATTCTTATACTGGGAAGGAAACAAGCTTCCGGGGACCGGTTTCTGGCATTTCAGCCGTCTTCGGCCCGGCTTGCTTGAATCCTGATGGTGCAATGAGCAAGGGACTCACATCTGAGTATACCCTTCCACGCTTATGGTGGACAAAAACGATTCAGAAAAGGGGGTGGTGATGTCGTGGGTAGGCGCCTTTACCAATTGTAGTAATTGGATTGCAGCTAAACTGGAGGTGAGCTCGCTGGCGGTGCAGTCGGTGCAGACATCAAAATGAATATTGAGGTCGCTCAACAGCGTGTAGTTCGAGGAGGACATGGCAGTTTCTGCAGCGAGCGAAGGTAAAGAGGAGGGAAAATTGTGCAACGGGCCTGGAGGGCGGTAAATTAGCGCACCTGTTAGGCAATCGTTAGGAGTGAGCTTGAGGCAGAAGGATAGGCTTTCACAGTCCGGGATGGGGTCGCTGGTGCAATGGCATTGATAGATAGACTTATAGATTATGGCGAGGCCTCCTCCATTCCCGCATGGGCGGTCCCGGCGTTCGATGTGATAGTCCGGTGGCAAGGCTTGAATTATATCTGGGTCGCAGTCTGAGGTTAACCAGGTTTCGGTTAGAAAGAGGACATCAGGGGATCGTTCGTCTAGAAGGAGTGAGATTTCTGTTTTGTGTTTCGGCATAGACCTGCAATTTAAAAGCAATAGGGTGAAGTTTTGCTGTGACTGCTTGGGTTGAGTCGTTTTTAGGTTAGCATTGCAATGTTGGCAGAAGGTGGGAAGGTTAAGGGGATGATATTGGTGGAGGCAGTTATCCTTCAAGGGGGGTCTCAATGTGAGAAGGGTGGCAGAGTTATGTTGCGCCCTGTGAGGAGGATCAAGGGGGGTGGCCCCTGTCCCCGGCCAACGCGGACGGGCGCAGACGGGCTTGCTTTAGGCGCTCCCGCTGCGCTCGTCCGCTGCGCTTCCGGTAGATGCACATTATATCGAAGAGGGGGGGCGTGGCCAGGGTGCACGCCTGCGATGGCGGCAGCTCGGGTTTGTTTGCTTCAAGCCGCGACAGCGTTTTAGATCGGCTGCGCAGGTAAGTAAAGTGCGGGCTTCTGCCCCGAGAGTGCCTTGAGTGGTGTGAATTTAAAAAACACAGATAAATCGAGTGACATTCAATTTTTAAAAGCAAGTGAGACAGCTACTGCTCCCGGCTTCCGCCTCAGGAGTGAGTCTTTTCCGATTAGGCGCTAGTTGTCAGCGGCCTTTTAACTAGGCGGCCGGGGGGGCTCGAAGGGGCGTGGCCAGGGTGCACGCCTGCGATGGCGGCAGCTCGGGTTTGTTTGCTTCAAGCCGCGACAGCGTTTTAGAGCGGCTGCGCGGGTAAGTAAAGTGTGGGCTTCTGCCCCGAGAGTGCCTTGAGTGGTGTGAATTTAAAAAACACAAATAAATCGAGTGACATTCAATTTTTAAAAGCAAGTGAGACAGCTACTGCTCCCGGCTTCCGCCTCAGGAGTGAGTCTTTTCCGATTAGGCGCTAGTTGTCAGCGGCCTTTTAACTGGGCGGCGTGGGGGCGTGGGCTCGAAGGGGCGTGGCCAGGGTGCACGTCTGGGATGGCGGCAGCTCCGGTTTGTTTGCTTCAAGCCGCGACAGCGTTTTAGATTGGCTGCGCGGGTAAGTAAAGTGCGGGCTTCTGCCCCGAGAGTGCCTTGAGTGGTGTGAATTTAAAAAAACACAGATAAATCGAGTGACATTCAATTTTTAAAAGCAAGTGAGACAGCTACTGCTCCCGGCTTCCGCCTCAGGAGTGAGTCTTTGTACTGGGGTGAATGTAAGACATTGTTCTGCATTCGGTCCATCAACTGTGTTTTTTGCAATTTTCACCCCGAGTGGGCTGGGTATGCTCAGACGTGAGTCCCAGGCTCTCCACATCACTGGAGTCAAGCTATCCAGGCTGAAGAAGGCTGATAGCCAGAAACCGGTCCTTAGATGCTTGATTCCGGTCTAGGAAAGACATGGCTTGGTAGTTCGGGCTGGACTGTTCCCATGAGGCACAGGGTCAAGGCTGATTTGCATATAGCCATTGTCTGACCTAGGGTGGTGTGGACTGCAATAAAACGATGGATTTAGGCCCAGATCTTTGTACTGGGGTGAATGTAAGACATTGTTCTGCATTCTGTCCATCAACTGTGTTTTTTGCAATTTTCACCCCGAGTGGGCTGGGTATGCTCAGACGTGAGTCCCAGGTTCTCCACATCACTGGAGTCAAGCTATCCAGGCTGAAGAAGGCTGATAGCCAGAAACCGGTCCTTGGATGCTTGATTCCGGTCTAGGAAAGACATGGCTTGGTAGTTCGGGCTGAACTGTTCCCATGAGGCACAGTGCAAGACTGATTTGCATATAGCCATTGTCTGACCTAGGGTGGTGTGGAGTGCAAAAAAACGATGGATTTAGGCCCAGATCTTTGTACTGGGGTGAATGTAAGACATTGTTCTGCATTCTGTCCATCAACTGTGCTTTCTGCAGTAAGCACAGCACCGGGCAGGACCCCCCTGGGTGAATGCTTGGCGTGGCGGGAGATCGCCGGGCACCCGACAAAGAGGATCACTGTGTGCTTCACTGCAGATGCCCCAGCTGGAGTGGTTCAATCGTAGGAGCCAGCACTGAGAGAATACCCCAAGTCCCTCTGGGTGAAAGCCCTCAGCTACATCAACGGGCATTTGAGCTATGGAAGTGGCGAGTTTTTTATGGCCGCGTATGTCACTTGTGCCGGTAAGTCTTCCCCCGGGTAGTTCCAGGTGCCAGGGTGAGGCTATAATCACCTCCTCCCCTCGGCAGAGCTGGTGCATCACAGAGAGGTGGTGGTCTGTGTGCGGAAGGGAAGAGTGGCTGCCCCTAGACCGCAGCGCCAAAACACGCAGACGAGAACTTGGTCCCCGTGGCCCACCGGGCCGCGCATCCATGGAAAGAGGCCCGAGGGAGGGATATTGGTCCCCAGGTGGGGTTCGGAGTGCTGGCGTTGGCAAGCTTCACGGGATAAGGTGCACCCCAGAGAGAAAGTTGGCGTATGGAACGGCGCAGCGTGACCCGAGATGCCCAGAGGGTGCATCCTGGGTGAACCAAGGAATCATTGAAGTCGCAGGAAGACCTACACAGGCTAATAAGAACTACACCACTCCAGGGTGCTGCTGACACTACCTACAAGACCCACTTGCAGTGCTCGGTGACTCCACTGTATTTAACTCACAGAGCCTTGGTCAGCGCCGGAAGGGTGACACTGGAAGAGGCTTTTTCCTACAGTTGGTGCCATTGCTGTAACCTTTGCCATACATTCTGCTTGCACTACCTACTAGAGTGGACAGGGTCAGACTTCAGGAGGCCTTGATCCGATTGTAGCATCCTGCACACTGGCAGCGCCTAGAGAAGTTGTGAAAGGGGACGCCAATCAGGGCATACATCTAAAGCCGCCATTGCCGACTTCCGCCTTTCATACAGCAGACGCCCTCCATTGCTCCAATGGCCTCTGCCAGAAATAAGAAAGACAGATCCATTAAAGACATGCTGCTGAAGCAACCTAACGCATCCTCCACCTTGAGCGCACCAGTGGAGGACGAGTAACTGAAGGAGGATCTGGAAGCTCAGGATGCTCCTGCAACCCAGGCCTTCATGTCCAAGCTTTTCTCGTCCCTCCGAGAGGATCTGCTCACCATGCAAAATCAGCTATCGGCGGACTTGAAATATGTTAGAAAGGACCTGGACAAGGTGGGGGATTGTGTCGCATCACTGGAAGAGCGAGAAACTAGTAGTGCCGAAGAGCTGGAAATGATGCAGCAAGAGATACTGCGACTACACAAGCAGCACACGGAGTTGCAAGCGGCCCTAGAGGATTTGGAAAATCGCCCACGCTGCAACAATGTGTGCATCAGAGGGGCGCCTTCCCGAACAGAAGGAGATAACATCCGCAAATTCGTTCTGGCTCTTTTCAAACAAGTACTGGACGATAAATGCCCTTCAGATATCCAGATGGACAGAGTACACCAAGTGGGTCTGCCCCACGGAGCCAAAGCTTCCCCACCGGATATCCTTGTGTGTGTACAAGATTTCCAACTCAAAGATACCTTCCTCCTTCAAACCCAAAAGGCTCATCTGGTCCAGTTCAGGAGCCACACATTGACTTTCTTCCGGGGCCTCTCCCTGACCACACTCGCCAAACGGAGGGCGTTCCGAGCTGTCACCACACACTTGAGAGAAAGGGGAATAGCGTACTCCTGGGATCACCCTTTTCGCATCAATTTTCAGCTTGAGAACAAGTTATCGCAAATAAAATCACTGAAAGAAGCCGTCAAGGTGCTGGGACTCCCTGAGGAACCTCCTCAAGCGAAACATCAAGGCGTAGGAAGACCATGAATACTCCTGATTCACAGTGGCGACGGATGGAGGGTCCCCCCGCTAGCCACAAACCTCACTCAGAAACAATCGCCAGCGAAAGAAAGGCAGTGATTAACGCCCTAGCCAAAGCGCCTAAACGCACTGTCTCCTCTCGAAATGTCTTCTGGGCATCAAACGGCTTGATCTCAGATGGCGACGGGGAACTCCCGACCATCGGACTCCTCCAGCCTGTCAAGGGAATTCAGCAATTCCGCCACTGAAGATCCACTCAGAGCGGCCGACCCACGCTTCTCGTGTTTTTTCTTCTGACGAACTGCTGTCTCCTGTTGAGATGAGATTGATTTTTCTTTGCTCTTATGGGGAATGACTTTTTTGGGTTAAGTTTGAGGTTTCATTATTGCTTTTGTTTATCCTTTCATTGCTTCACTTCTCCTCGCCGATACCTGATAAAGACACTGTCCTAGCAGGGCAAGAGAGACTATGGATTGGGTGACCTAGGTGGGGCAGTAGTTACGCCCACATAGACAAGCCACCTTACACACTTATAGATGACGGGGAAAGCTCTGTAACGTATTAGCCTAAATGTCCGGGGCCTGAATCACCCGGTGAAAAGAACAGCGATTCTGTCCTTTCCTGAAAGCTCCAGAGGGGATATCTGTCTCCTGCATGAAACTCACCTTTTGCAGCGCGATACACACCGCAAGCGCTCCCGGCGCTCCCCCTCCAAGTTTGGTCATCCACTACGGGCCAAAAGACCAATGGAGTTGCAATTCTTTTTAGTGCAAAGTCTAGCTGTAAGCTGCTGGCTACCATTGCAGAAATAAAGGGGAGACTTTTAGCTGTAAGGATTCATTGGGAGATCTTGCAGTTCACGCTCACCAATATTTACACCCCGAACCTACAACAAGAACAACTCATTTGCAAAGTTCTGGGTGTGGTCCTGGTATCCGATGATGCAGACATAATAGTGGGTGGGGATCTTAACCTAGTAATGTACTTGACTCTAGATTGGTCAGACAACGATACACACAGACGGGTTCCCTGTCGGACCCGGGCATGCACTGGTTGGGAGAACACGGGTTTCTAGACTTTGGTTTACCCATCACCCGGGCGTCAGGGGCTCCACATACTACTCAGCAGCAAACAAAACCTAAGCACGCATAGAGCACTTCCTGGCCTCCCCGGCGTTGGCCTCGACCATATCAGATCCCACCATCAAACCACCCTCTTTATCAGACCATGCCATGATCACGGTTACACTGCAGAAGAAAATACATACTCCACGCCTGGGGATTGGAGACTGAGGGACACCCTACTGCACTTCAAATCAGTGGTAGAGGCGGTCTGCGCCTGTATCACAGACTATTTGCAGATCAATGACACGGGGACTACCTCCCTAATGGCGGTTTGGGAAGCACTGAAACTGGTAGTTAGAGGAGAGCGTATAGCGATATCTGATGGAGAGAATAGAGGGGGCAGGGAGAAAAGACAGAGCATAGAGCAGGAAGTGAGAGAGTTGGAGGTGATCCATAAAAGGATGAGGCACCAAGAGTAGGGAGGGAGTTTGAAGGACTGGGTTCTTTAAGACCCAGCGGTGCCAGGGGACAACACCTGAAACCTTCGTGGGTTACCTGCTCCGGCGTACGAATGACAGAGACACGGGACACTTCCTTCGGCGTCAAAGATTCAAGGTTTATTTACTGCAGGGAACACAGAAGTCACGACAAGTACAACACGTGCAACTTGGGGAGACTGCTTCAAATTGGTTCTGTGGATCGCTCCTTTTATACACGATTTTCCCATAGGTTTGCATAGCAGACAAAGGTTTACAACCCGGTTCCCACAATTATCCCCGAGAGGGGTCGCTTTGGTCACTTTGATATTCATAAGGTCCGGAACATAAGTGCGGAAACATTTGGCGGTTCCCAACTGTAAAAACCCATCTTCCCACCATTAGTACATTCCAATCAGCAGTAAAACAGATCGAAAATGGAACAAGGACAGGTGTAGAGGAAGATGGAAACAGTGGGGAGATTGGAAAGGGTGTAAAAGGGGAGGTATCGGGAAACACGAGCTACAGGCATCAAAGGGACGTGCCTAATGAGATGCACGGCTGAGACAATAAACCGGCACGGCGAGATGAGCCTCGAGCGGGGCCATCTGCCTTACAGTATCATCCCCCTCATCATAAAGACTCTTACAAAGGACATGTGTCTTCCGCAAAATATCTTGGGAGTCCCAGGGTCGCGAAGCGGACAGCGTCCGTTCGCTGGCTACTTGAGGGCAAGAGACAAAATGGATGCCGTATCTAAGATGGAACCCGTGGGTACAAGGGAAAAACCCACGTAGCAAACGAACGGTTTAGGTTAGCACAGCGAAACTGCGCACACTTACTAAACTCGTCATTTGCGGTTCGTAGATACCAGACTCGACCATATTCGTACGAGTCGAAAACATCACTTACAATTGTCACGGAACCTCAGACGCTCCTTTTGCCCTCATGTAGGCAAGCACTAGTCGGAATCATACTCGATATTCATCAGACCATCTAGATGTTGCTGTAGCATAGCTCTGTCCAACCGAGTTCCATTGGTAACAGGCGGCTGTCTCATACACGTTGTAGCGCAGAGGCCACATAAGGCAGGACCGCACTGCACACAAAGGCAACACGTGAACAGGAACGCCACAACAACTCCGATGATCATCAGAATCTTCCAACCCCAAGTCGACATCAGGCCCCAAAACCACCCAAGTAGCGTCCAATCCCCTACATCCACGTGTATGGATTCGGAGATCTTATGCAACTTCGAGATGGCTTGATAGACAGTCGGAGCGTTATCAGGAATGAAAATACAGCAGCTCGAATGGATCACCTTACATACCCCACCTCGATCTGCTAAGATCACATCTAAAACCATACGGTTTTGCAACGTCATAAGTCTATCCGCCTGAAGTTCAGTGGTGATATTACCAAGGGCACTGGCAGTAATGTTAGCTGTCGATTCTACCACTCGAGTCAACTGTCTTAGGTTCCTACTATTAACCATAGGTCCCCAAAACGGGAGGAAACCCTTGAAAAAGTCTCCTGCCTCTTGACCGGCAGTATCCTCTTCGCTAATTACGCCTCTCACAACTCTAGTCTTGTGATAATCTGCATCTACAGTGAACGTCGGAGGCAACAAGTTTGCGATAAAACATGAGCCCATGAAGTCAGAGGGCAACCATGCATACGCACGATCATGACAGATAAAGTATGTACCCTTGGCAGCCAGAAACACAGGGGACGAGACCATCGGCAGAATGTAATTTTCAGTGCAAGCACTTTCTCCAAGTCGGGCTTTCGATCTTCGGCCACGACCCATTAGACAAAAATTACCAATGTGGGGTACGACCCATATCGGAGGCGAGCTTTTAAGCTGCTTTTCACTAGTGAACACACTATACTCGCCTCTACTCAAGACCCTATAGGCTTGTACCTCTTCTTCTGGAATAAGCGAGGGATCATAGATATCGCTATCTAAGTCTTCAATCGCTATAGACAAAGGTTTTTGATACGAGGTAGGACCAGAGTAGGGGGAACGTGGTTCTCGAATGGGGTGGAAGCCTAGTGCGCTTCGAAACATTGTTTGAAATGCTCGAGCGGACCCTTGGGAACTATACGGTAACACCAGATATGGAATTCCCTTATCTGTAGTGTGTGGCATCAACCCACACACCCAACAATTAGTAGTGTTAACCACTAACTGATGCTGATGAAGGAGCTGAATAAAGGAATTGTTGCGGAATTCTGCACGTCTAGCCTGCTCATGTTCAGGTAAGATATGAAAAGAATGGGGAGAAACAGTGGAGGTGAGTTTAGGGTCAGGGGTAGAAGTAGGTATGGCAGAAGGTAAGAAGTAAGACATCGTGTAATACACCCCACCCGCCAATAATGCAGAAACAGTCAAAAACAATACAAATATTTGGAACATAAAACATTTGGTACGACTAAGTTGTTGCAGCTTGAATCTTTACGCCTGAGCTCCTTCCAAGTCCATCAGCTTCGAAAATGCCATTCCCTACGACCGTCCGCAACGTTTCTTGACGCACTTCGTTCTGTGTAGCAGTAGTCAATCCCTAGGAGTTCCCAGGAACCGACGGTCTTTAACCTAGTGTCAAGACCTACTAACCAGAAGGAAGTACACGCGCGGCCCTACGGCCTTTATTCACAATTATGTATGCAAAAGTGTCTCTCAGCTGTGGAAGCAAAAATATGAGGAACGAAACTCAATGTACATATACAAAAATAATTACAGTGATACGAGTGTTCAAACTGATCGTGGAAAAACGGGATAATGCAATTGTCAAGGGACAGAACAGGATCTTTTATTAGTCTTTAGTGCTGGATCGCAAAAAGTATCGGGTTTTCCCAGGACGTGTCTGTTCGTCAAACAAAGGATCCGTTGAAGAGACAGCGTCCTGTTGATCAGTTGAATGTTCTGGTCTTGAGTCTTTTGATGTCAAATGTTCAACAGTGTCTTTCTGCTGCACTGAGGATTCTCCGACAGGTTGTGCGTCGCTGAAAGGTACAAACACCGGCAATCCTTCGGTTTCAGTTGATGCAATGCCTCTCCTCACCCACGAGTCTGCTGGCAACGGAATAGGGACCTTTTTGGTATGGGTGGCATGCACCCAGTTTTTCCGACCCTCTAGACGAACTGCAGTTCTCGTGGCAAGGAGGACCTGGTAGGGTCCAGTGAATCTTGGCTCCAAGTTTTTCTTGCGCGAAAAATTCCGCGTCACCACCCAGTCTCCGGGCTGGAGCTGGTGGCCTGGACCCTCCGTCTGCGTCGGCAATGCTTCGTAAACCTGTTGGTGAATTAACCTCAGTTTAGCAGTCAAGTCATGAAGATAATCGATCAACATTGGATACTCAAGATCACAGAACACGCCCGGCCTAGGGACCCCCCAAACATTGGCAGGACGACCGAACACTATTTCATAGGGACTGAGCCCTACTCGGGAGTGTACAGTTGCCCTTGTTGACAATAATGCTAAGGGTAAAGCGTCAGGCCACGAAAGACCAGTCGTAGCCTGAATCTTCGCTAGTTTTAGTTTAAGGGTGCCGTTGTACCCTTCAACCAAACCAGCCGACTGGGGATGATTGGCGCTATGGAATTTTTGATTAATTCCAAGGCCCTTACACACACTCTTCATCACACTCCCCACAAACTCACTTCCGTTATCGGACCACACAACTCTAGGCATTCCGTACCGAGGAAAGTATTCCTTTAGTAGGATTTTCGCAGTTGACAAAGCAGTGTTGTCCTTAAGAGGGTAGGCTTCAATCCATCGGGAGAACGCGCAAACCACAACTAAAACGTATTTCAGGTTATTGCATCGCTCCATATGGATGAAGTCTAATTGGATCACCTCAAAGGGACATGAAGGGGGAGCAAAACTACCAGGAGGAGTTGGGGTTCCCTTACCAGGATTGTACAACATACACACCATACAATTCTTAACCAGTCGTTCAGCACATTTTTCTTCCACACAGGAGACAACAACTTGCAAATACCTTTCGCGCTAATATGTGCTAACCCATGTGCCATAGTCACAACAGCCAGCACATACGCATCAGGCAACATCCATCTTTTCTGATCCGATAAGTCAATCCAACAACCATTCGCATCCAACTTTCCCGTACTTTCTTTCCACTTCATCTTTTCAGTCTCGGTGGCCTCATTCTGAATTGCTTTCACACTCTCGATAGTGTCCTCACACATACTCGATTCTGTAGGCCACCTAACCGAACTCGTCACATACATTCGAGTGCTAAGGTTCCGGGCAGTCTCCTTAGCAGTCTCATCCGCAAACGCATTACCACGACCAACATCATCCGTCACCTTACGATGCGCACTACATTTAACAATCGCCACTTGCTTAGGCAACGTAAGTGCATCCAAAAGATCATTCACAAGCTGGCCATGCTGAATCTTCGTACCATGCGATGTTAGAAAACCTCTCTCTCTCCACAACCGTCCAAAACTATGTGCGACGCCAAAGGCATATTGGCTGTCGGTAAACACATTCACACGTTTCCCTTTCGCTAACACACACGCTCTAGTAAGAGCGATCAGTTCTGCAGCTTGGGCAGAATTCTGATTTAATCTTGCAGTCTCAACAACAGTATTCAACGTTACAACAGCATATGCAGTAGTCACATCGCCATTCGGTAATTTAAAACATGACCCATCCACATACAGCGTTCCATCTGGGTCTTCCAAAGGAGTGTTTTTAAGGTCCACTCGACCTTTTGTTTCCTCTTCTGTCCTCAAATAACAGTCGTGTTCTGTTATTTCATCTGACTCTGAGCTAATTGGTAACAAAGTCGCCGGATTCAGGACATTACAACGTTTTATCTGAATATGGCTTGCCAGCAGCGTCAGCTCGTACCCAGATAATCTTGCACTCGTCAAGTGCTGAGTTTTCGTACGATTTAAAAGAGTGTCGACTGCATGCGGAACCATCACCGTAAGCATATTATCCATGACCAATCCTGCTGATTGTCGGATGGACACCGCAGCTGCCGCTGTTGCTCTCAAACAACTCGGCAATGCTCTAGCTACCGGGTTCAAGGTCGAGGAAAAATATGCACATGGACGTTGCTTACCACCAAAAGGTTGCGTTAAAACACGCAACGCACAACCTTCCCTCTCGTGAACATATAATGAGAACGGCTTACTGTAATAAGGAGTACCTAACACAGGAGCCGAGCACAATGAATCACGTAATTCAGAAAAACTTTTCTGACATTCTTCCGTCCATGGTAAAGGAGTTGAAACATCCTTGCACGTAAGAGCTACCAATGGTTTCGCTAGCAATGAAAAATTTGGAATCCATTGCCTGCAGTACGACGTGATACCTAGAAAGGCACGCACATCTCTTTGGGTTGTTGGCACAGCCATTCGTGCAATTGCTGCAATTCTCTCTGGGGTCAACCGCCTTCCCTCCTTTGACAATAAGTGACCTAGATAGGTTACTTCTTGACAACAATATTGGAGTTTAGAAGGGGACACCTTGTGATTTAACTCGCAGAGATGTTGTAGCAGCGATACCGTAGCAATTTTGCAAATGTCCTGAGTATCTGCAGCTACCAATAAGTCATCGACGTATTGGATTAAGGCCGCACCAGCCGGCAACCTAAACGCATCCAGTTGACCCTTCAAGGCTTAACTGTAAATTGATGGACTTTCACAGTAGCCCTGAGGAGCGCGTTTAAACCGGAAGCTGCGTCCACCAAGAGAGAAACCGAAAAGGTCTCTGCTCTCTTCTGCAATGGGAATGCTGAAGAACGCATTCTTCAAGTCAATCACCGAAAACCACGATGCAGAAGCTGGAATCAGAGTCAGTAGTGCCGTGATGTCAGGCACAACGGGGAACTGAGGAATCACAATTTTATTCACCTCCCGTAAATCGATGACAAAACGATAAACAGGTGGTTTCGAAGGATCAGTACGTTTTAGAATGGGCAGTACAGGGCTGTTGCACACGTTTCCCCATGTCTCCTCAATAACATCTTTCTCGATCAAATCATAGATGATCGCTAACAATGCTCGTTCACCATCAAGAGAGATACGATACTGGGGAATACGTGGCAATCGTACATTCGATTTCAACTGAACAACATAAGGGGAGATGTCAAGCAGGCCCACGTCATTGGGACCTGTTGCCCACAAAGATGCAGGAAGAGAACTCAATTCCGGTGGAAGCTTATCGAGAGACAAATACATAGGAGAGACAACCCTCTCTCCCAACGTAAGCTTTACACCCGCAGGAGAACAATACAGAGTTGCATACAAACGTTTAAGCAAATCCAGACCCAAAAGATTTTCACCACAGCCAGTAGTCAAAATTAACGGAGCTTCTAGCTCACGAGGCCCAATTGTAAGGGGCAGAGGGCGCAAAACTGGATTGCTAACGGGGGCGCCAGAGAATCCAACGGAAACATTTGTTAAGCCAGACAAAGGTGCGCCAGGGAGTTTTGAATGCTTTATGGAACTTTTCGCTGCACCAGTGTCCAACAGAAAAGGCTCAACGACGCCCGATGTAGCAACTGCGACGTAAGGCCCTCTCTGATCAACCGGAACTGATACCACTCCCTCTCCTTGTCTTCGGCTGTCCTAGTAATTACTGTCGTCAGTTCCCTGATCGACGTAATAATCGTCTACATTGTACTGCGCAGATCGTCCTTGCGACGATCCACGTTGATCAAAACAATTATCGGAATTTGATGAGTTATCTGAACGGTCATTTTGAGCACCACGACCTCTACCACGTGGTGCCTGCTGTGAACCACCACGACCTCCTCTAGATGAATTACCACTATTACGATCGCTTAAAACAGGACAATTGAATTTGATATGACCCTCCTGTCTACAATAGGCACATTGATTGTACCCTAACGAAGATCTTTGGGAAGAGAAGTCATTACGAGATTGTGATCGGTTCGATTGCGGCTGCGATCTATTTTGTTGCGAAGCATTCTGATTCGAACGTGGAGGATAGGCCTGCTGTAACAACACTTTAGTTTTAAGTTCTTTCGTCTTTTTATCAGCGCGGTCGTTCTCTTCTTTCTCTCTATTCTCATAATATTGTGCCGTGGCCAATATTTGAGCTGAAGTAGAAACGGCCCACGCACTTTCTGAATTCTTTAATTTATTGCTCAAATCGGGCAATAAGTTTGAAACAAATTTGTCGACAAACAACCGTTGACCACCCTCAGTGCTCATATCCTGACCACTATGATCGATGAATGCTTCCTCGAACCTCGTAAAGAAGTCGGAGATACTCTCGTCCTTCTTCTGTTTACAAGCTGACAATTTGTCCCAATTCACTCTCATAGCTGGCATAAGAGTTTTCATTAACGTTATTATTCTTTGAGGAAGATCAGCAATCAGCTGGTCGGGTTTAGCACCACCGGTTTGCAACCCATCCGCCGCTATAATGGCCGCCCAATCACCACCTAATTCATTTGCATGGTTTTCCTGACGAATCTTAGCCCACACCAGTTGAGGCACGACATTTCCGAACAACATGTCGATATCGGCAAGATTCATTATCGTAGCATCTACGAGCTGCGATAATTCTTTATAGTACCCTGCAGGATTTTTGCGAGGGTCAGGCAAAGATTGCTTCACCTGCAACACTTCTGATCTTTTCCATGGGAGATGTATCCATACTCTCTGAAAGAACGGCAAAATCGGGGGTTGAGCTGCAGCATTACCTGGCATCCAGACTGGCGGAACTTCACGCATAGGAAATTGACCAGACTCGTCTGGCTGTCTTTCAATATCCTCAACAAACAAGGCTTGAGGTATAGGAGTGGGACGAAAAGATACCAATCGTTCAACAGCACGTCGAACGTTGGAATCCACTATCAGTCCAGTCGAGAACTGAAGCTGTAGATCAGACAAAGCGGTCAGCACCTCGTCAGGTGCGTCGGCCGATATCTGATCACGAAGGACCTTACACATTTCTTCGAACACGAATCTTTGGGTTGGTATATTGAATTGACAAAATGTGTCGAGTACAATACGAGGTGGATTTCTAAGGGGATGCGTCATCCAACCCATAGCCATATTATATAGCGAAGCGCGTTCCCTGTTACCAGGAAGCTGACTACATCTCTGAGGACCATCGGAACCAGCGGACCCAAGAACAGGTCCGAGCGAATGAAAGAAGCTAGCCGCAAGAGGAGAATTACGACTACGAGTAGAGGGAGAAGTATAGGACACAGGACTAACAAGCGAAGGAGTAGAGACAGAAGCAACAGCAGGAGTTAACAGAGCAGGAGCAGTAGCGGGAGCAGGAGTATGTGGAAGCGGAGGAGCAGTAGGGTTAGCAACAGGCAAAGGAGCAGGGACAGTCGGAAGGACGGGTGCAGGTTGAGGAACAGGTAGAGGAAGAATAGGTGGAAGAATAGGTACAGGAGGAACCACAGGAGCCGTGGTACCCTGTACATATGGAGGTGGCGACTTCATAAGATAAGACATTAACGGATCCTCAACTGCGTCTTCCTTCTTTTCCGACTCCGTAGGCAAAGCAGGATAGCATTTATCCATAGTCATGCGCTGCAGTCTATCAAACACTTCCTTTTCCTTAACCTCCTTATCATGCTGAAATTGCTCTGCTTTCTTTACAATGGTAGCAACACTATCTCTCTGATTTCGTTTAGTCTGTCTGATTTCTTTCTGTCGGGCTTCTTTACGCCACAACCGAAAGGCATCAAACATGGCCGGCCTTGACTTTTTCTCGAACAATTTAGCCTCTAAGTTATCTAAGATCGGGGTCTCAAAGCTACCATGAGGTGGCCAACTAAGGACACCGTCCTTCTTAGTATAGCGAATCCAATAATCATTAAAAGTAATCGGGCCTTGCCCATGTTTACTGTACAGTTCATAAGTCGGAGTTCCAACCGGAGGTATCGGACACGAGTCCTCCAGTCGGGAATCCGCACCACAAGGTCTGAAACATCTAAACAAAGTACTGCGACCAGGCATCTTGCACACTAGCCGAGTTTCACAAACTTCAAGGGTTACGGGATTTACCAAGTCCCAGCAAAGAGCGAAAACCCTCGGTTTTTGGCGGCTGCAGTCGTCAAACAACACAACAAAGTACCAAGAACCACAAATGCAATGGAACCATGCAACAACTAAGCAACCACAACCAAGAACTCTGGGAGCGACCCACAAATACTTAACTCAAAGATCGATGGCGTCACCAGGAAGGCCCGTCAATCGTCTCGCTCTACTAAGGTCTACGCCAGGCGCCAAAACAGGTCTACAGTCAGGGCAGCAGTCCGTCGCAGCCGTCAGGAGGCGGGAATCTTCGCGGGAAAAGTCTTCGGGCCACTTATTTCGACAACAGGATCGATGAAGCGGAGTGCACCTTCCCTCGGAGATTTCACACGAAGTTCCTCACGATCGTCGGGCTTGGACCGGTACCACTGATGCAGCCCCACGTTGGGCGCCAACTGAAGGACTGGGTTCTTTAAGACCCAGCGGTGCCAGGGGACAACACCTGAAACCTTTGTGGGTTACCTGCACCGGCGTACGAATGACAGAGACACGGGACACTTCCTTCGGCGTCAAAGATTCAAGGTTTATTTACTGCAGGGAACACAGAAGTCACGACAAGTACAACACGTGCACCTTGGGGAGACTGCTTCAAATTGGTTCTGTGGATCGCTCCTTTTATACACGATTTTCCCATAGGTTTGCATAGCAGACAAAGGTTTACAACCCGGTTCCCACAATTATCCCCGAGAGGGGTCGCTTTGGTCACTTTGATATTCATAAGGTCCGGAACATAAGTGCGGAAACATTTGGCGGTTCCCAACTGTAAAAACCCATCTTCCCACCATTAGTACATTCCAATCAGCAGTAAAACAGATCGAAAATGGAACAAGGAAAGGTGTAGAGGAAGATGGAAACAGTGGGGAGATTGGAAAGGGTGTAAAAGGGGAGGTATCGGCAAACACGAGCTACAGGCATCAAAGGGACGTGCCTAATGAGATGCACGGCTGAGACAATAAACCGGCACGGCGAGATGAGCCTCGAGCGGGGCCATCTGCCTTACAGTATCATCCCCCTCATCATAAAGACTCTTACAAAGGACATGTGTCTTCCGCAAAATATCTTGGGAGTCCCAGGGTCGCGAAGCGGACAGCGTCCGTTCGCTGGCTACTTGAGGGCAAGAGACAAAATGGATGCCGTATCTAAGATGGAACCCGTGGGTACAAGGGAAAAACCCACGTAGCAAACGAACGGTTTAGGTTAGCACAGCGAAACTGCGCACACTTACTAAACTCGTCATTTGCGGTTCGTAGATACCAGACTCGACCATATTCGTACGAGTCGAAAACATCACTTACAATTGTCACGGAACCTCAAGTTGGAAAGAAAGAGACTCCTGTTGTCCCATCTAGACCTTGATAGAGTAGAATATGCACTTTTACGTCTTCAACATACATTTTTTTATTAGCAGCGACAAGTGCGGCAAAATGTTAGCGCAAAGACTCAGGGCCAAGACCATGACGACTAAGATCTGCTCCATCAGAACGGTGTCCAGGGATTCAGTGCGAATATACAGAGACATAGCAAACGAATTTCAAATCTTCTACCGCTCACTGTACGCTGAGGATTACTCACCCCCAATGTCCCCTCTCTTGTTTTTGCAAGACGTTCAGGTCACTAGACTGACAGAAACCATTGCAGACCAATTGGACCAACCTGTCCGCACGGACGAGGTGATCGTGGCCATTTCACATCTCCAAAGGAATAAGGCACCGGGTCCAGACAGGTTCACGGTCCAATTTTTTTAATTACTAGCGTACCCGTCGCACGTTGCTGCGATCTCAGAAAAAAGGAAATTCAAGGAAACTCGTTATGATAACATTAAATTTACATTGTGTCATTGTTATTGAAACGTATTCATTTTATTTTTTAAAACATTTCTAAGTGTGGCTTGAGCAGTGCGTCCTCGATTGGCTTCCAATCTTGATTCTGGTTGCTCTCCTGTTTCATTCGAGCGGGCTTGAGCAGTGTGTAATTGATCATTTTCCAATCTTGATTCTGGTTGCTCTCCTGTTCCATTCGAGCGGGCTTGAGCAGTGCGTAATCGATCTGTTTCCAATCTTGATTCTCGTTGCTTGTTCGTTTGAGAAGAACGGGCTTGAGCAGTGCGTACTCGATCGGCTTCCAATCTTGATTCTCGTTGCTCGTTCGTTTGAGAATTACGGGCTTGAGCAGTTTGTATTCGAACAGCTTCTAATCTTGCTTCCCGTTGCTCGTCTGTTTCTGAAGCTCCTAATGCCTTTTTTTTCCTGCTTCTGATGTAGATTGACCAATCAATTTCCATTTGGGGGTCATAACAGTCGACGATGCTCACAAATTCGCTGTCTATTTCAGTATTAGAAAGATTATGAGGGCCCTGGGGGGCCGATTTAAAAAAAAACTTGTGACAGAAACTTTTGCGGGAGTGTACTCAACAACTTCCCAAAGTTTCATGGCGATCGGATGAACGGTGTAGTAATGCATAAAGGACAAACAGACAGACAGACATACTTTCGTTTTTATATATATATAGATAGATAGATTTTGTCCTGATCTGGCTCCCCTGCTGACCCGAGTCTTTAACTCTTTCCGTGAAACTAGATATCTGACGGATTCGATGCTGGAAGCTTCGATATCCGTTATCCTGAAACCAATGAAAGATCCTGCTGATTGTGCCTCTTATTGCCGAATCTCCTTATTAAACATTGATGTGAAAATATTTGCTGGCATACTAGCGGCCCGACTCAACTCGCTGTTGGTCGGGTTGATGGACCCTGATCAATCGGGATTCATACCCACCCGGCAGAGCGGGGATAACACAAACAGGTTTTTACACCTTACAGATGTTACCCACAGATCGGGTAGGGAGGCGGCACTCCTTGCCCTTGATGCTGAAAAAGTGTTTGACCGAGTGAGGTGGTCCTATCTGTTCGATACGCTACGTCACTTTGGCTTCGGAGAGGGCTTTATCAAATGGGTCTCCTATATCTATAGCGCTCCCAGAGCTTTTGTGCGGGTAAATGGGGAGTCATACACCCGGTTCCCCATAGCCAGAGGCACTCAACAGGGCTGTCCCTTGTCCCCACTTCTTTTTGCGCTCTATATGGATCCTTTCGCGCTGAAGGTGTGGGCCAACCCTCAGATTATTGGTATTAAATTTGGCGCGGACACACACACCATCAGCTTGTATGCTGAGAATGTGATCCTTTCGTTGACGCAGCTACAAACTTAATTGCCGGCTCTGCTATCTGAGATGGACCACTTCCGGAAGGTATCGGGATTCAAAGTTAAACTGGGTAAATCCCAGATCTTGAACCTCTCGATGGCCCCCGCCCAGAGAGACCTACTCTAGAGTACGTTCCCGCTCTCCTGGACAGAAAAGTCTATTACATACCTTGGTATCTCACTTGCCACCACTGTTCCTAAGACTTCGACAATGAACTACACAGCTCTTGTGGCACAAACGTCGCAGGCTCTAACCAACTAGAGCCAGATGGGCCTCTCCTGGTTTAGTAGGGTGGCCGCGGTTAAGATGACAATCTTACCGCCCATTCTGTACATCTTTCAGACCATCCCGACGGCACCCCTCCTAAAGTTATCCGCTCGCTGCAGCTAGTCATCAACAATTTTGTGTGGGGGTAGCAGATGTCGAGGTTGCACAGCCATTTCTTGGCTTCTATTTGGGATTTCCACTGCTGCCAAAGCCCTATGAGTCCATTCAATGATAAGGCAGGGAGACATTGATTCTGCCGGCAGGAGGGAGAGCAGCCAGAGGTCCAAGAATTTTTCTGAAGTGACTTCACAGTCTTCCAAAAGTCCTATGAAGCAGAGGTTGTTCCACCGGACTTGTCCATTGGCGTCTTCTTCTCTCACAGCCAGCTCTTTAGAGATCGAGGTGAGCCACGCTATAGTCTTCTTCATCTCCGCCACTGTGTCCTTCCCCCAGAAACCGCTTTTCTGCCTCTGTTATTCAGTCTACAGCCCGGCGAAGATCCTGAAGCACCTGCATGGCATCTGCCCCATGGCTCTGATTTTGGCTTTCAATACATCCCAGGACTGGTCAATAGGTAATATGGTTTTGATTTTATCTGATTTGGTGATGTCTGAGGGGCAGATTGACAAGAAACTGATTAATCTCTGCGTTATAGCAGAGATGCATCAGTTTCCTTGCACCATGCAAAAAAAACCTTGCGCCTCCATGGATGCGTTGCATTTGTAATACAGCGCACCATGCCGCCAGGATTAACAGATGCGTCACGCATCTGTTGGCGCAAAGGTCACGCATTGCTGGAGTCGTGTCGCAAGCACAACGCAGCTCCAGCAATGCTCAGGAAGGCATACCTATTTTGGGGGATGAAAATTGCAAAAAACACAGTTGATGGACAGAATGTAGAACAATGTCATACATTCACCCTAGTACAAGGATTTGGGCCTAAATCCATCGTTTTTTTGCACTCCACACCACCCTGGGTTAGACACTGGCTAAATGCAAATCAGCTCTGACCCTGTGCCTCATGGGAACAGTCCAGTCCGAACTACCAAGCCATGTCTTTCCCAGACCGGAATCAAGCATCCAAGGACCGGTTTCTGGCTATCAGCCTTCCCCAGCCTGGATAGCTTGACTCCAGTGGTGTGGAGAGCCTGGGACTCACGTCTGAGTATACCCAGCACACTTGGGGTGAAAATTGCAAAAAACACAGTTGATGGACAGAATGTAGAACAATGTCATACATTCACCCCAGTACAAAGATCTGGGCCTAAATCCATCGTTTATTTTGCACTCCACACCACCCTGGGTTAGACACTGGCTATATGAAAATTGGAAGCTTGTTTCCGGTCCAGGGAAGACATGGCTTGGCAGTTCGGGCTGAACTGTTCCCATGAGGCACAGGGTCAGACTGATTTGCATATAGCCATGTCTGAACTGGGGTGGCAGAGTGGGCTAAAGAACGGTGATGGATTAAACCCAGATCTTTTGACTGGGTGTGAGTGTTTGATTGATTCAGATGCTCCGTCCATCACCACCCCCTTTTGTACCGCTTTTGGCCGCCATAAGTGTGGCAGGGTATGCTCAGACGTGAGTCCCTTGCTCACTTTGCCACTGGATTCAAGCAAGCCGGGCTGAAGACGGCTGGAATGCCAGAAACCGGTCCTCGGAAGCTTGTTTCCGGTCCAGGGAAGACATGGCTTGGCAGTTCGGGCTGAACTGTTCCCATGAGGCACAGGGTCAGACTGATTTGCATATAGCCATGTCTGAACTGGGGTGGCAGAGTGGGCTAAAGAACGTGATGGATTAAACCCAGATCTTTTGACTGGGTGTGAGTGTTTGATTGATTCAGATGCTCCGTCCATCACCACCCCCTTTTGTAATACCTATTGTGCTGCATCACTCCTCACGCCTGCTCCAGGCAGGCGTAAGGTTTTGACTCAGTGGCGTCATAGAAGTGGCGCAGCATCACTTTAATGAGGCTTCCCTGCGTCAGAACACCCACCCTGCATACATTTCACCTGGCGCAGGTATAATGTGGTGCTGGGCTTTATAAAGTGACGTATCTCCCTAGATGCGTCACATTGTAAATGTGTTGCAACGTGGCGCATTGTTTACACGGCCTCTGCGTCACAAAAGTGACGCAACGGTGGAGCAAAAGTGTCACAGGGGGCTTGTAAATCTGCCCCTAATACTGCAAACCTTCCATTTACCCCAACATTCAAGATCTTAAAATTGACTTGTCAATCGTCACTATAAAACGAACTCCTGCTCAATAGAAAATGATTTAGGGGACATTCAGTGTATCCACTCGCTTTAATTCCATCTCTCACGTTTTCTACTGACACCAGCAGATTTCCTGAACTAGAACCATACATGACAGCAAAACAAGTCGTAACTTATACCAAAGATAAATCTTTTGAAGTTGTCACCCTTCGTTGTCGCCCTCCATGTACTGAAACGTTATACTTCCCCCTGAGCTCCTGACTCACCCACTTCTTTGTGGACTCCGACTCTCAGGAACCACACCTCACTATGGCATCTGACAGCTTCCACTACATATTTTAACAAGATAGTTTATGCTCATGGCTTCATGTTACCGGATCACATTTTCTAGTTCTCGAATTTCATGTTTTTTAGAAACCACAGTAGATTGCATTGCCAGAATGCAAGATTACAACTCCGCGGTGATAGGAATCCTTGCAGTGATCACTGCCCACTGACTGACTACAAAAAAACGGCAAGGGGGCAAAGACGGCCAGTCACTGGGTGGTCTCACCGAGCCAGATGCACACGTGAACTGGCAGGCCGTGTTTCCTTACACCTGCTCCTTTACATGCTAAGGCGTGCCCGAGGGAGTGTGTGTCTTTTGATGTCATGCCTGCAGGCCTTCTGCCAATGCACCGAGGATGCTGTAGAAAGAGGGCGCGAATCCTTCCAGCTGCACCTTTTCAAAAGTGTTTATACAAATCTGAGCGATATTATACTAATATGTATTTGCACAGCTTTTCATAGGAATGCATAAGTTAATAAAAATGCGTCTAAGTTAAAGATAATAGCAGAGATTAACCCCCCTCCAGAAAACTGAAAATAATGTGGATTTACCTTCAAATGGCAATTTCCTACTAATCATTTCTTCAGAAACCCCAGCACAGCAGAGGTACAGTGACTGAAGCATCTACGCGTGCCCGCCATGACTGCGATATAGGCACAGCATCTCTCCATCATGTAGGACAATCTAATGTACACCCGTCTATGAATGGGGCGGTTACTTACCAGTAATCTTTACTACTCCGATTATCTTTCCTCGTTCCTTTTGTTACAGTATGAGGCGTCCCATCTCCCATCAGGCACCACTTGAAAGAGTTAAAACCAAAACAATTCCCTTCTGGCATACAGTGCCCAAACCCCCTTGACCCAGAATCCCAAAAGAGGAGAGCACCAAAGCACCATATCAAACCGTAGTACACGGAATCTCAGTCGCTGACAAGAGAGGGAGGGTGGTACGTAAATACTAGGACCAAAATGGATAATCCTTATCCGAGTGATGGAGACTACCATTAACCCTTTCGCTGCGGTGGCTATCCCGCCGCAGCGCTAAAGGGGCGGGGCGGCCGCGCGGCGGTCGCATGCTGGTGACAGAACCGCTCCGTCACCAGCCGCGGTTGAGCTATGCTGGTGACGGAGCGGTTCCTTCATGACCCGCCCCGCTCATTAGAACGCCCGCGCAGGCGCAAAATCAGCGCCGCGCAGGCGCGGCGGCTGGGCCATGACGGAACCGCTCCGTCATCAGCACAGCTCAACTGTAGCTGATGACGGAGCGGTTCCGTCATCAGCAGGGGAGGGGTTAATGATCTGTGCATTACATCAACACACAGTCCTCACATTAGAAGGAAATATGACAAAACCAAGTAACTTTGTCTTGATTTCTTACTCTAAAAAAAGACACAGACTCCAGAGTAATGCCACCCATCCATTTAATAAATTCAAATAACATTGCATGAGAGTAACCAATCAAGAAGAAAGAGCAACAAATACGTTAATCTCAAAGTCTAAGGACCTTTGATCCCCCACATACAGTCGGTAGTGGGATACATAAGTGGACAGAGCTGCCCAAGGTGCAGCCTACAATGTCCTGAATGGAAGTTCCTGGAGCCGCAGCCCAAGAAGCAGCCATTGCATGGGTAGACTGCTCCAGAACCAGTCATGGCAAAGAGACCCCTTTGAAAGAATACACAAGGGAAAACACTGTCTTAATCCAACAACTTAAAGATGAAGAGGAGGCCCTGAAATGATCAAAATTAACAAAAAACTCTCACAAAGGAAGCAGTCAAAGGATCTTGAAGGCACTGGAAACAGCCAGGAGATGCTAACCCTCTTTCTCCGCATCAGTACAGGAGGGGAAAAAGAGTAATTTTCTGGTCCAAATGAAAAGTTTAAAAAAAAACTACTTTAGGATGAACCCCGGAGCTAGTTTCAAGGCTTGCCTTTCAGGAGATATCTGAAAATATAGAGCGTGGATGGAAAGAAATTCTAGTTCCCTGACTTGTAGGATGGGAGTGAAGGCCCCAGGAAAATACACTTTTAGAGTAAAAGAAGTGAGGGAGACCTCTGCTAGAGATTTGAAGGGAGGACCTGCAAAGTCCTAAGCACCAGAGGCAAGTCTCAGGTGGAAACCACTGATATCAAGAGAGAGTGACAAAGAGCAAAATCCTTCAGGAGCCTCTCACCCAAGCCTTCCAATTCTAAGAGACCACCCCAAGGAGCTCTAATAACTTGACATAAATGAGCATTGGACACATAGTTTGGAGACTGTGTATACCAGATCAAACCCATCATGCAGAAACTTCAGCATGGACTTCGGCGAAAATCCGCAAGGGTTTAAGGAGCGTTCTGAACATGAAGCAAAAGAAGCCCAGTGGTAATCGTTAGAATGATATGGAAATAGAGCCTGGAATTCTTCAAGAGAAACTGCCGAACTGTCCCTTTCTCTCAACTGCCAAGCCAACGGAACATTGACATGCCACTTGTTGAGGAAAAGGACTCTGGAGTTGGCAAGGATTCTGAGGAAATATCCACTCTGGAGACACAGACATTTCCTCAGCAGAGGAAACCATCCAATGTAAGGCCAAACATGGCTATCGGGGTTAGAACGTATTTCTCCCTTAGCAGACACACCAACAACCTGAGGATAACTGAGAAAGAGTGAAGGCATATAGTAAGTAGGGAGTCAAGGGAAGGTCAGAGCATTCATGGCAAATGTCTCCACTTCAGGAACCTGAGAGAGTAATCAAGATAAGAGAGCACTTCTGGCGCTGCCAAAGAGGTTCGCTACTGGGATTACACATTTTCTGTATACCTCAAGAAAAAAAGTGTTCTGCTTCTGTACTGTCCACTCGGATGCTGATAAGGCTAAAAAATGAGTTTCTGCACACGTGTAAGTCTGTACAGCTAGGAAGGGCTGATCCCAAGAACCTTCTTGTGCTCAACTGTGTGTTGATATAAGTCTTTGGTACTGTTTGGTTGGCTTTGACTAGGACCAATCAACCCTTTAAAACAGGGGTAAACCAGAGGAGGACCCTGACTACGGCAGCCATATCTTCCAATTGGATGAGTGGGTTCTGATAGAAGGCACAGATCCTGAGCAGCCAGAGAACCAAAGCCCCTTATCCCTTCCTGTTGAAATCTTTTGTAACCATTGTTGGCGCTGGGAGGAAAAGAGAATTGCAGGACATAGCCACCATTTTAGATCAGCCCTCTTGTTGTTGGTGACTAGAATCAGGATGTTGGCACCCTAGCAAGATGGGGATGATTGCTAGTGGAAATGACAGCCCAGTAGAGCCAAGTACAGATGACCCCAATGCATGAACCAATCAAACATTTACACCCAGTCAACAGATCTGATGGATTAAACCCAGATCTGTTGACTGGGTATGAGTGTTTGATTGGTTCAGGTGCTCCGTCCATCACCACCCCCTTTTGTACCGCTTTGTTTGCCATAAGTTGGCAGGGTATGCTCAGACATGAGTCCCTTGCTCACTTTGCCACTGGATTCAAGCAAGCCTGGCTGAAGACGGCTGTAATGCCAGAAACCGGTCCTAGGAAGCTTGTTTCCGGTCCAGGGAAGGCATGGCTTGGCAGTTCGGGCTGGACTGTTCCCTGAGGCACAGGGTCAGACTGATTTGCATATGGCCATGTCTGAACTGGGGTGGCAGAGTGGGCTAAAGAAAGGTGATGGATTAAACCCAGATCTGTTGACTGGGTGTGAGTGTTTGATTGGTTCAGATGCTCCGTCCATCACCACCGCCTTTTGTACCGTCATGTCTACATGCAGCCTTACTTTGCCAGGATGTATGGACTTCTGTGTGACAATGATTAGTGACACCAACTGTGTGGGGCCTTCAACCTTCTCTATGATATCTATGTTTTCTAGTTTCTTTAAGTCTGCCTCTACTTTTGGCCTGAGAAGAAAAGAAATCCGTCAGTGTCGAAGAGCGACCAGCTGGACTGGCCAGTCGATGAGAACTATTGTCTTATCTTTAGGCATACAAAGCCTTGGAACAGGTTGTGATACTTAGACAGGATATCTTCAATGCTTGATGCATGAACTTGGAGTGCAAATTGCACCAAGCTCAGTTCCTCTGTTGTCTGGCAGCTCAGACAAATACAGCAGTGGTAGTCACCTGACATCCTTGCCGGATGTTTGCTGTGAATTTTCCCTCTATCTGCATTAGCTGCATCTGCCCATAGGGAAATACTTGGACCTTTGCAGGGGTGAAGCTCAGTCACAGAGCCAGTTGGTTGTACAGCTCTTTGGACAATGAGAATCATCAGTCAGATGTTTTCAAGATTTGCATGGCACATCAGTGGCCCTTGTATTGCAGAGGCTCTGTCTTATGGCAAACATAAAGTGTACAGCACCTTTAAATGTTTTGTGGTCCATGTCGTCTGCTTTATCCCCTACCTTCTCCCGGTGTTCAGTGAATGCCTGCACCAGTTTTGTTGGCTTTGTTTGCACTGTGCGTTTCAATCGACAGGCCTTTGCAAAGTGACTAGGTTCGCGCAGGCTTTTCCTTGTGAAGGCCAGTCACTTGGACGATGGGCTGAGCTACTGTAATACCTGCAGGGTACTCGTGGGGTCTGACATTGCTTGGTTTTGATGGTCGGACAGACTAGGGAGACAAGACTCAAAGGCTTAGCTATGACTTACTTATGCAACACTGCTTCCATGTTGGATGCATGGGCTTTCGACAGCTCCTCCACACGGCCCAGTATTTGTATGTCATTGAGGGTCTTCCTGGCTTTTTGGAGCATTTGCTCCATTAGTTTGTTTGAAAATCACCCTTGGGTGGTTTGGGCGCGTATTTCTTCACATTTGTTTGTGAATTTGCACTTGCCTGCTAGTTCCTTGAGTCTTGCATAGAAAGTATCAAGAGACTCATCTGACTCCTGTCAGGCTTGGCAATGAAGGAATCTTTCGTAATAGAGGTTTGTCATAGGCTCCAAATGAGTGTTGAGAACCCGGATCATTGTAGCATTTGTGGGGACTTGGGGCCCGATGTAGGTAGGCCGTTACCGATCGGTAACGGCCGAAAATACCGATTTTCGGCCCTTACCGATCAGTATCCAGCCATCTAGATGTAGGGCGATGAAAATCGTCCAAATCGGTATATATACCGATTCGGAATAGTTACCGAATCGGAAATAATCCGATTCGGAAATACCCCGAATCGGTAAAAGAACGAATCGGTAACATACCGATTCGATAAAAATACCGATTCGGTACATGTACCGAATCGGTCGTGACACCGATTCGGTAAAAATACCGAATCGGTCCATGTATCGAATCGGTAGAGACACCGAATCGGAAATTATTCCGAATCGGATAATCTACCGAATCGGTAGAGTTACCGAATCGGTAAATTACCGATTCGGACAGGGCAAAACTCTGATTGAGATGTAGGGAAGCATAGAAATACCGATTCTGCCTCAAATTCGGTATTTCAAAATCGGTATTTACCATGGATTACAATCAGGTGGTAACCAACTGCAACCTATAAAAATAGACCCAAAATGCATTGCAACTTGCAGGATGGCGGCATTTTATGTCATTGCAAGGCGGCTACGGCTACAGCAGGAAGGATAGAGGGAATGGCAAAGAGAGGAACAGGTCTACAGACAGAGGATCACCCTGTTCATGCTCACAGAGGCAGAGATCCTACAGAGGTACAGGCTGGACTCAGACACCATTCTGGAGCTCATCAGGGACCTCAAACCACTGTTGGACCACCCCACCCCAAGGGCACACGCCATCCCAGTGCACGTGCAGGTGCTATGCAGCCTACACCTGCTTGCGTCTGGCAGCTATCAAAGTGGAGTAGCTGCGGTAGGAGGGGTGACCCAGAGCAGCCTGTCAAGGTTTTTCCACAAATTCCTTGACGCCATGATACAGAGGATGGACCAATACATATCTTTCCCTGCAACCCATGCGGAACTGGTACAAACAAAAGCAGACTTTTACCAGATGGCACAATTTCCCCAAATCATCGGCTGTATAGATGCACGCACATTCCGATTTGCCCCCCTGCTGACACAGAATACATATACCGCAATAGGAAGTCTACGCACACCATCAATGTGCAGGTGATCTGCAATGCGAAGTGCACCATCACAGACCTGGTAGCAAAATTCCCAGGGAGTACCCACGACTCCTACATTTTTCAACAGAGCGGCATCTATGCACGGCTGACGGCTGGCGAATTTGGTGAAGGATACCTCCTAGGTGAGACACATCATCAGACCCCCATAACACAAAGTAGCTAAGTAAAATACATGTATGCATGTGAGTAATGTTACCCCTTTTCCTTCTAGGCGACAGTGCATATGCCCTCCGCTCATTCATACTCACCCCCTACCTCAACCCCTCTACACCCAGCCAAAGGAGGTATAACCGGGCCCACAAAAGCACAAGGAATGTAGTTGAACGGACCTTTGGCATCTGGAAAAGCAGATTCAGATGCTTGCACAAGAGTGGAGGAGCAAGGCAGTATACCCCCATCACCTGCTGCAAGATCATAGCTGTCTGTGCAATGTTGCACAACCTTGCGGTGAAGAAGGGCACTGAGGTGGAGTTGTCAGACTACGAGGACCATGACGACGACGTTACTGTGCCACAAACACAACCTGCTGGGGTGTCTACGCCAAGTGATGGCAGATACAGACGTGAGGAGATTACAGAAAACTATTTCTGAGTGAGTACAGATGCACAGACAGGTCAATGGATGTTAGAAAAATAAATTTTTAATAATGTTGCAACAACGTTACTGCACTGATATGCAACAAAAGAAAAGGTAAACAATATGTGGGTAAATGTCAATTGTCCGGGTTGCCTCACCCGCCCTGGCAGTCTTATTTCTTGCTGCGCTTAGCAGCCCCACTAGGATATGGCTCATCCCCTTCTGTATGTCCAGCAGCCTCAGCTGAGCGCCTGCTGCTCCGGCGCGGCTCAGACACTGCGCTGGCCGGGCTGCTGCGGCTGCTGCTGTCCCCAGCCTCGCCCAGGTCCAGGGCTGGATTAACAACTGTGTTCGATATGATAAGTGCCTCCATGGCGGTGGTAATGCGGGCCATGCCCCTAGTCAGCTCTGCCGTGTTCTGGGTTAGGCTGGCCTCCATGTTTGCCCCACGTTGGCATAGCTGGGCGGTTGCAGCAGCAAGGCGGTTGATAGCCCTATTCTGCACGCGGGCATCCCTGCGGCGACAGTGCTCGTGTTCATCCATTTTATTGCAGAGCTGGGTGATGGCAGTGGTCATTCGCCTAAGACCTGTTGCAATGTCCTTGCTGCTCTCAACAAATGTCTTGAATCCCTGTGCCATCTCCCCCATCTGCAGGTTGTGCACCCGCAACTGGCGCTGGCAGGCCAAGATTGATTTTACCTGCATCCTCTGGATTCTGACCATACTGCCCTCCAGCCCTTGGAACACGCTGCCCTCCCGTGCTGGAAGAGCACTGCTGGATGTATGTGGCCTCCGGGGATTGCTGCTGCCCTGCTGTGTGGGCTGGGGTGCCACAGGTGTTACAGGGTTGTCTGCTGGAGCCTGGCCCGCTGCTCCCTCCATGAGGTTTAATGGAGCAACAATTATCCTCCTGGCAGGAGATGTGGCAGGTGCAGGGTCGCTCTGTGGTGGTGAGTTCTCCGGGGAGAACTGCAATGGGGGCGTTAGAGACAGTCGGGGGGAGTGTGGAAATGTGAGGGTATGTCCAGTGTCTTCCTCATTGCCCAGGGTACTGCTGTTCTCCTCCTCCTCCTCCTGTGCTGGTACACTGGTGCTTGGCCCTGCCACCGCACTGGCTGATGGTGCTGGAGCTGGTGCTTGAGTAGCTGCTGCTCCCCCGCCTGATGGTGCCCCTAGGTATAAAGAAGCATTTGTGAACTGAGTGCTAATGTATTCCAGTCACTACTATTAAAGCATTGCACATCTCATTTCAAATACTTTGATTCAGTTTTACAGTTCATTTTATTATGCTTCTGCAGTGGCATTTTTGGCTACTTTTGCTGACTACATTTACCATGATGCATTGCTCATGTCTGTTGCTAGCAGTACGGGGCTGGGGTTTGGCTGTGCATTGGGTCTAAAGGGGAGGTGTCTGGTAGGGTGTGTCAAGATGCGCATGCTTCTTACCTTTAGCTGTAGCTCTGGATGAGCTATCCAGGTCCCCAACTCCCACCACACTCTCCCTCTCAATGGTAGTCGCCACAAGTTCCTCCAGGTCAGTGAGGGGTGGCGCCGGGTTCCTGCCTCCACCAGTAAGTCCTGCCTGCTTCTGCAGCTCTGCCAGTTTCCTCTTTGTGAGGCTGCGGATGTCGTAAAACCTCTTCTTGAGGTCGTCCAGGCTCCTGGGGGTGACACCAACAGCGTTTACTCTTTCCCCTATTTCACTCCACAGCTTCCTCTTAGTGCTCTCTGGGACAGTGAGGGACAGCCTCCCAAACAGCTGCCTGTGTACCCTCACCACCTCCTCCACCAACACTTGCAGCTCCATGGTGCTGAATTTGGCCTTCTGCTTGCGCTCTGCCTTCTGGCTCTCAGAGCTGCTTGCCATGTTTCACAGAGATCTGGGATACTGCTACCACTGCTGCTCACTGTGGATGCTCAGCTCAGGCTGCCTCTCCAGAAAGTTCTAATGAGTTGCACCTGCCTGGGTAGCCACTCCCTGCTAGGGTGGGGGAGGGTGGTTCCACCTCATTGGCTGATGTCTTTAGTTTCAGTTTTACTTGCTCGCCGAATCGGCATTTACCGATTCGGTATTTACCGATTCGGCTAATACCGAATCGGCTACTACCGAATCGGTAAATATCGAATCGGTATTTACAATGCGTTCCTATGGGCCTTTTGGCCCATGGGGGTGTATTGCTATTACCGATTCGGTATTTGCCGAATCGGTATTCGCCGATTCGGTAAATACCGATTCGGTACTTGCCGATTCGGTACGTATCGAATCACAATACCGATTACTACCGAATCGGTAATTTTCCGATTTTTTTTATCTACATATCATTTTCCGATTTCAAAATACCGATTCGGTACGATTCGGTATTTTGAAATCGGTAAATGCGTTTTACCTACATCGGGGCCTTGGTCTCTGGAATGTCCAGGATTACCTAGATATATCTGCCCCTGAAAGGTGTAACAGCAATGCTTTCTTGCGTTCTTTCTCCACCTATGTGGCAGCAAAGAAAAGATTCAGGACTTTATTAACAAAGGTAAACTCACACTTTAGGTGTAAGGTTACTATTCTTTTGCTAGTCACAAACTATGAGTGTAGTTTCACATATAGTATTTGTATGACTGCAAAGAACTCAACTCATATAATATAGAACAGCATCTACAGTCATACAGCTAATACACGTAAAACTACACTTGTGGGTCCTGATTCACAAAGATAAACCTACACTTTTGTGTAAGTTTACGTTTGTTTCGGAATTCACAAACTCAAATTTAATAGTACGTTTATGGCTCTGGAGGCTCTGCAGTCAGGGCGAGAGCTCCACACACAAAAAGATAGACATGTCATATCTTTTTATGTGCAGATTTCTCTGCCCCAGCTGGGTAGTCTCTGAGTAGGTAGTCTCTAGGTACAAAGTTTTTGCACTGCGTTGTGTCACCTGAAGAAAGCAGAACTGCGCCATATCTGCAAAGTAATGGGGCAGTTCTGTTCTCTCTATGTACTGGCTCTCTTTGGGCTGCCTAGTGTGAATGCAGGCATTTTTGTGCCATTGGTCAGGATAGTTTCTGTGCAGCACCGGGGTACCTTCTTGCACAAAAGCTATCTTTGAACGTTTTTTCCCTGTATGTACTGCAAAATGCAGCACACATCCAAAGGGAAATAACGAGGAGAAACAAAGATATTTCTCCTCGATTTATCAGAAATATGGGTTTGCATCAACATCCATGGGTAGGCTACTGCATGGGAACGCTCTTGTACTAGCAATGGAATGCCTACCTGACGCAAAGTAACGCATGGCAGTACAATGTGCTGCGTTGCATTACTTTTTCATCAGGCTATGTTAAAAAGAGATGCAGCTCAGACACTAAGGCCCTGATTCTGATGTCGGACAAACCAGAGTCCGTCCGACATCAGTTTGGAACTGTAACCTCCTGTCGTCGGTTACAGCCCAGGAATTTGGATGCGACCGAACCCTGTTTGGTTGCATGCCTATTCTTTACAATGGGAGCATGCATTCCGAATGGAATGCATACTCTTATTGTAAAGAGCAGAGGTGTAGTTCATCTCTGCACCCGGTGACAGGCACCTTGAGGTGCCCACCTGTTGATCCCTGCACCCGGTGGCAGGCACCTTGAGGTGCCTGCCACCGGGTGCAGGGATCAATAGGGGGGCAGGCCGCCATTCGGAGCCTTGCACCCATGGAGGCCCTGCTGGGGGCCCCCAAAGGACAGTTTTCCAATGCCTTTCCGTTTTGGAAAGGCCAGCACAGAAAGGCAGTGGGAAGCTACCATCGTAATCCCTCGGCCGGAAAGACAGCTGAGGGAATACTAAAGGCCTTCTGAATGGCGGACAGGCTCTCCGAGCCAGTCGTAAGCTATTCGGAACTCCTGTTTGTAATGATTTCCGATCGACTCCATCAAAATGGGTCGGTCGGCAATTATTACAAACAGGAGATTACGATGCAGTGAGAATGGCTTCGACCGACGGTTGGAGCCATGTCTTACAGCATCGTAATTGAGTACTAAATCTTTGTAAGTCCGGGTCTAGCTATATTTAAGTTTGTGATCTAAAAATGAACACGGTAAAACTTTAGTTAAATCAGGGTTACCTGAAAAACAGACACAGATCTAGCAGACCCGACTCAAGGCCCCCAGATCCAAATACTAAGCCAAGAATGTATTTATTTAGGGGTTGTCACACCCCAAACACACCCATTGAAACTACGCCCCTATTTCCAAAGCCCATAAATTTCCCACATTTTAGTGAGTATGTCATGACAACTGCATTTTTTCTACCGTGGTAATATATTCTGTGTGTTATGTTCCATGTAGGTTTTTTCAGCACACAGTTACAACCTGTGGTAACTTGATTCGAAATGATAAAAAAACAGAAGGAGGGGAAAAGAACGAAAAAAGGATTGACTACCATTTGGTGACATGCAGAAGTCAAACTTAAAAACAATGTTTAATAATTCCGAAATTTCCTTCCTGCCCGCTGGAGCACAACTGGAGCGTGGGGTTGTCTGAAGGCACTACTTTTGGGATGGCATCACCATGGAAATGCTCCTGTGTTGAGGTGTCTGCCCAAACCTTTAATACAATGTTTATTACATGCATTGTGAGGCAGCTGGAACTAGTTATGAAGTCTAAGATCCAGGGCTACAACTTACTAACTGGACCACAACTTGTGCAGAATATGCTGATGGGGTCTTTCTATGTCATGGCCTCTGCCCAGACTAAGGAATTGCCCAGCTTCACTACTGGATTTATTGAAAGATAAGACCATAATGTAAGCATACTGTGAAGTCTTTTATTTGGGCCCTAGGGTAATCAGGGATCCCCAGATAGTGCCTGAGTGGATACTTAAATTATACATTGGTTCTCCAGTGCCTAAGACACGGTTTTATTCCTATTGAATGACCACGTAACTCTGGGTCTACCCTTGAATCTCCCATGGTAATGGTAGTGAGCACTAAAGGTTTACTCTAGGAGGTGGTAAAGGGATTGGATCTCAGATAAAGAATGGCACAAGTGATCGGTGAACAGCCATGACAACGCGGGGATTACCCCGCACTACCATTACAATAGATGAATTACAACGAAAGTCGTTACAACGACTTTGGCTGGAGGGCGCTCTTGGATAGGGAATAGTTTAATTTTCTATCCAACTCCTTCCCTACTGTCAACGTGGGCTGGAGTTGGAATAGAAAATTAAACTATTCCACTATCCAGCACCCTCCAGCGAAAGTCGTTGTAAAGACTTTTGTTGTAATTCCTGCGTTGTAATGGCACGTATGGTAATACCACACGTTGTCATGTCATACAACCAAGTGATCATACTCGATTATCTAAATGTCCGGTTAGAGCTTTCAATTAAAAAAAATCTGGGACCCTGTTTTGAAGGAGGATGGTATGAGATTGAACCCCACAATGTGCTTTGCAAGTAATGGTCCTCCTAAATGTCTTCTCGTGTGTTAGCCCTTTCAAAGTGTCCTATGAAGTGATAATGTAAAGTTATCTACCTTAGCATGCTAGTGAGGAGAGAGCAAGAAGGCATATTCAGGGTCTGTGTGCAAAACAGGGTACAGTTCAACCTTAACCCATGGAAGAGTAAAGGGTCCAAGACGATGTGTTTAGAGCTAAAGAAAGAAAATGGAGAGATATGGGCACAGATGAGAAAATGGATGCTGAAGGCCCAAGAGAAAAATGGCAGTAGAAAATCTGAATGACTGAAAAGGAGGAAAGACTGAATGGGGAATTAGAAGGTGGGGGGTGTGGATGGAGCAAAAGAAAGAAGAGACAGGCTGCATGTAAAAGAACAAAAGGACCGAATTATAGGTTGGTAGATGGGTACTCCATCACAAATGTAACAGATATCCTGCTGCTTAAAGCTTAAGGCGCATAAGGTGAACAGGCACTCCATCATGTCTGTGAGAGAGTACCCGTCTTTTAAACTCCAGATCAGAAACACACAGGCTGTATGTGAGGAAAGAGAGAAGTGAGAGGTGAAAACAGGGAGAAGGGCTGAGTGAAATAAAGGATTTGGGAAGGCATGAGGACTTAGAAGCAAAGCAGACAAGGTATGTGAGAACAAGGGAGAGGAGGAAAGGGTAGGAAATAAAGGAAAGTGTTAAAGGGAGAAAAATGGACAGCAGAAAATACAGTAACAGTTTGGACGAGAAGAAGGGAGTGTGATGAGGTGCGTGTCGAAAAAGATAGAATGGTTTAGAAGAAAAAAAAGCATAAATAACTGAGGGAAAGAGATGAACAGAAGAGTGAAGAATGAGGCTGAGGGGGAGACTTTAGGAGAGGTGAAGAAATGAAAAGATCTAAGAGGAGAGGTTGAAAGACCGACTGGACTGTTTTGCCACATATTTTGTCAAAATTGAGGGGCCCTTTCCTTCTAAGCACTGGCTCATGAAACGTCGTGATCCACAAATACAAAACACTTTTTTGGGGTGCCTTGGTACATTTTCCATGTCAAGTCTCTCCTCAGTAATGCTGAAGGGCATCTGAGAAAATGCAGATGAAATCTTCTTTTTCGTCATCTTAAATACCCAAGATTTCATCTTTTTTCTTGGGGGCTTTCCTTAACTAATGTACGGTATCTTGAAATGATTGCTTGCAAGTACTAGTGGAAAGTAGATCTGCTCTGTACAGAGCAGGCCACTTCACACTCCCATGGGCGGTCTCTAGCGACAAACAGGTTAAATATTAGCGGTGTACTACTGCAGTGTTGCACTCCAAGTGGGAGAGGAAACGGCTCACAGCCACAGGCCACACCACAAAAAGAACTTGTTTGGACAGTGGTGTTAGAGGGCTGCTCACTGCAGCGTCTGCAGGTCAAATCTATGGACTAGCAGCAATAGAGTCCTTCATGGTTTAATAGCCCCATGCAAAGTACACATTGATGTCAGCAAATAAACGTTCTGGATGGATTAAGCATCAAACAGGCAGCAGTTATTCAATAACCAACACCACACAAGGACACTAAAAATGTTAAAATAAACTGAGTTACAGGAACGAGGATAAGTAAATTGGGTGTTAGCTTGCAGCACTGGCCAGCACATCCACTCGCCACGAACTATGTTGGTGATCACTGCTGAGAGGGAAGGCTAGTTAGCCCCCACATTACAACTCAACTTCTAAATATGGTGGAAATGGCTGCGAGTCATGGCATTTCCAGCCCAGCCCTTTCAGATGCATTGATTGGCAGGCTCAGATCATTTCATAATCAGAGCAAAGCCGTCCAATGGCAGACTTGCTGGAAAGCATGCCAGAAAAGGGAAACTTGGTATTACCATTACTTGCAGTGACTTTTGGAATCTTTTCCTGGAGTTCTCGAGGATAACAATAGTAAATACTGTCTATGATGGTAGTAATATACTGCCAGGCGGAGCAGTCTTAGTTCCGGAATTAAACAGATGTGCAGTTTTACTGGCATGGTATATAATAGCAGGACAAAACGGATCCCTAACAGATTCCAAGCATGAAGTGGGGGTAACAACAGCACAGTGCAGTCTGTCTTGGGCTAAACCCCACACTGCGCCGACGGTCAGTCTGATGCTCGTGTGAACTTTTTGTAGGAGCGAACGAAGGTGAGCAAGATTTGACTTTCGGGGTTTTATTATTAATTCTGATTTTCTGCAGAATAAAGGGTTACAACTGATAATATTATTAGTGGAAAAGAAAAGAAATAAGAAGGGAAAAATGTTTGAACTGCAGTTGAAATATCAGTTAAAAATGTAGATTCCGAAAACACAGGAGGCATACGAACATAGAAGTACACAAATATGGAGACTAGTTGGATACAGGCCACAGATGATCTTTTAGCATTGGAACATTTCTGCTGGCCCTCGCTTGCAGGCTTTCTCCGCCCACGCGCCCGCAGGGCACGCAGAGGCAAGCCGCCCCGCCAAGCCATTGCATACTTTCCCGAGCAGGTCACAAAGAGTCAGGCTGGACCAGGGATACCAGTGGGCAGGGAGCCACTGGCGCCTGTAGTACGGACTGTCCTCCAGCAGTCATAAGATAAGACTGGGTGAAGGCAACAAGGCAGCTGTGGTAGCGAGTTTGACCAAATACAACAAGAAAACATCGGCAGTGCATACCACCGTCCCCAAGCAACACGCCGACTGGAAAGATCGAACATTGCGTAGACCAACGACTGTTAGCCACAATGTCCATGCAGCAGAGCCTTTGGAAGTTGGATCCGTTTGCACACTTTGTATAGCTTCCAAAAATCACTGGTGGGCTGCAGGAATGTAAACACATTGTCGCTGTTATCTTCAACGACCCTGGGTACCACAAGGACGGTACACTCTTTATTCTCAGGAGTTCATTGTTGGCAGACTAAAACTCCGCCCTTCCTTTCTAGGTCGTGCCTCTCGGATATGAGAAAAATATGACTTTGCAGCCTCTGAAGGTTACGTCTTTCAGTTTAAAGGCGGCCCTTGTCACCAATTCTTGCTGTCTGGAATAACCCTGCCAGCACTAGGAAATCTTTTGACACACCCTCTCCTGCAGATGCAGGATATCCTGTGACTCTCTAGAGGTAATTGTAAAATCGATTAAATATTCAGGAACACAGGAGACTCAGATATGAGAAGGTAGGGTTTATTTTTTGAGATAGAGCGAGAGGACCCCAGCCACAGCTGTTAGTCTTGACTCTCCTTCTCTCACTCCTCGCAGGGAGCTCGCCTCGGAACCTTCGCCACTGTGACATTCTACAGCATGTCACAGGGGTGTCAACCAATGTGAAACCAGAGGAGGGGGTGAGTGGCAAGGTCAGGGTTCCCCCTAAGGCAGAGGATACCACACATCCCCCTCCTTTACATAACCAAGAACAATTGAACACAATATGAAGAGAATGCACAAGAATGATTATTTAGTGACATAATGCTCCAAATATCTTGGGTGGCCAACCATCCTATGGCTTGTCCTGGGGAAAGGGTTGGCCTGTCCTGAACACACCGGCTCGGGCGGGTCGCCCATTCTCTGGGGTTCACTCCCACCCCTTGGTGTGTTGTCGCTGTCCACCGTGGGAGCAGTGTACCTTACCACCCTCCCCAAATTCCAAATCTTCCCCTCTTGTGTCTTGACAGCATTCTTAAAAACCTTTACAACCTTGGTGGGTCTGGTGAACTCAGACCAATTTGCTCTGCTAGTGGGTGCTTTAATTTTGACCAGATCTCCCACTTGCAACCTCACGTCTTTGAAGATATGTAGCCTATCAGACCTGGTCTTCCTATCGCTCATGGCTTTGTGTTCTCTGTCTCGCCACTGTGACTCTTTAGAGTGGCCTGTCCAACCTTTGTATCACTCCATCCACCCTGGTACCAGCCTTGTGTTGGGTTTTCGGTCTCGAAGAAGCTCAAATGGCGTGATGCCTGTGGTTTGATGAGGGGGTCAGTCTGTAGGCTTCCAGAAGTTTCACAACCTCATCCTTCCAACTCAGCCCACTAGCCCTCGCTAGTTGGATCCCCTCCTTGATGGTCTTGTTGAATCGTTCGACCATCCCATTAGTCTCTGGGTGATACAGCGCACACCACTTGTGTACAAACCCATTACTCTCTAGGAAATCTCTAATTTCTTTAGAGCTGATTTGCACCCCATTGTCCGGCAACAAGCTACTTGGCAAACCTTCCCTGAACAACACCTCTTGTAGAAAGTCTGTGACAACCCTTGTGGTGATCTCAGACACAAATTTCACCTCTGGCCACCTGGAGTATAGATCTATGAGCACCAGGATATAAGATGTACGATGTTCTCCAGTCAATGGGCCCACAATGTCCAAAGCTGCATCCATCTATGGACCCACAGGGAGTGGCCTAGACTGCATGGGAGGTTTGTGCTGTTTTAGACACGTGGTCACTGGCGAAGCATGGTACACAGTCTCTTATTTTCCTCTCGATTTCGATATCCATGTTGGGCCAGCATTAGTCTAGCCGCAACCTTTGTTTGGTTTTGGTAACTTCCAAATGCCCCTTATGAGCCAGATTGACTAAACACTCTCTCAAGGTCTCGGGAGGGACCAGCATTGTACCCCTGAACAGTCAATCATCAGTGAATGATAGTTCGTTTCTGACCATCCAGAATGATCTTAGTGTCTCTTCTTGCTTATCTTGGTCCTTCCAACCTTCCAACCTTCCTTCGTCCTCTCACAAACTTCTTGTAGGAGCACTTCAGCTCTGAGAACTTCCTTCCAGCTTCTTTCTTCGATGGCTGCTTTAGTGATGATGCACACATTCTCCGCCTGCATCTCTTTATCATTCTCATAATCCTCCTCCCAACGATTGCTTCCTCCCGCGCCTCACTCACCAGGCGAGAGAGATAGTCAGCTGCCAGGTTCCTTAGTCCGGGTATGTATTCCACCTCAAACGTGTACTCTTGGAGATTCACGCCCCATCGTCTGATCCTGCTTGAAATGGAGTCTAGCCCTTTCTTGCTGAAGTCTTTGACCAGGGGCTTATGATCTGTCCTCAGGTTAAACTTCATTCCTCACACAAAATCTCTGAATTTGCCTATCGCCCAATGCGCCGCTAGCGCTTCTTTCTCGATTACCGAGTAATTGAGCACAGCTTTGTGTAGCAAGCACGATAATAATAATAATAATACAGAAATTTATTGAGCGCGAACAGCTACCTCTGGGGAGGTGTCCCGGCGCTAGCGAGTCCCACAACACGAGTAAGTAGTCAGGAAGGGGGGCAGGATTATTGCGTAAAAAGCCAGGTTTTTAGGAGTTTCCTAAAACTTGCTTCTGACGTAGCGGATTGGATGGCAGGAGGCAGGGTATTCCAAAGTTTCGCCGTGCCGGCCGAGAAGGATCTGCCTCCAAGTCTCGCTTTCCTTATGTGCGGTACAGTTAGCTTGAGTAGGGAGTTTGAGCGTAGCTCACGTTTTTGGTGGTAGCGAGGAAGTCGGAGTTTCAGATAATTTGGACATGTGCCTTTTAGCGCTCTGAAAGCCAGGGTTAGCACTTTGAACTTAATTCTGCTTGCCACTGGTAGCCAGTGCAGCTCGTGCAGATGCGGAGAGATATGCTGCCTAAAAGGGACCCGTTTTATTAATCTCGCAGCCGCATTCTGCACGATTTGTAAGCGTTGCACCGCATATTTAGGCAGACCAAGATAGAGGCCATTAGAGTAATCGAGTCGAGAGGTGATTGTTGCGTGAACAACCGTTTTCCGGCACTCGAGTGGTAGCAAAGGCAGAAATTTCCGCAAATTTTTGAGTTTATGCAGGCAGCCCGTGGTGAGCTGTTGTATATGCGGCAAGAAAGACAACTTCTCATCCCATTTTACTCCTAGATTTTTTGCATGGGGGCTGGGAGATGGGGCAGGGCCCATTTCCGTTGGCCACCACAGATCCGGAGGGGGATGTTTGGGGTTACCAAAGAATAGCACCTCCGTTTTGCTCGCGTTCATTTTAAGTTTGTTTGTGTTCATCCACTTGGCCACGTCTTGCAGACAGCCCCTGATTTTGCTAAATGCTGCCTCGGACGTGTCTGTGTATGGGAAGACTAATTGCGTGTCGTCCGCGTAGGATATTGCCTTGACCCCCCATTTGGCAATCAAGGTGAAGAGTGGGGCCAAGTATACATTAAACAGCAGGGGGCTGAGTGCCGACCCTTGTGGGACGCCACACCAGAGATTTTTTGGTCCAGAAGAGAAGGGGCCCAAGGCCACTTTCTGGGAGCGATTAGTGAGGTAGGAGAGTAGCCAGTTGAGAGCTTTGTCTCCAATACCTATGTCCTTAAGTCGGGTCAGCAATCTGCTGTGATCTACAGTATCAAAAGCAGCTGATAGATCCAGGAGCACCAGCATAGCTGATGCCCCTGAATCTAAGGACCACCTGATAGACTCGGCAACCTCAATGAGGGCCGTCTCGGTGCTGAAGCCGGCCCTAAAGCCCGACTGAGTTTCATGTAGGGCGCCGCTGTCTTCAATAAATTTGTTAAGCTGCCGCTGGATTATTTTTTCAAGCATTTTGCCGGGGGCTGCAAGGAGAGAGATGGGTCGGAGATTGTTCAGATCATCCGGTGCGCCTTGGGTTTTTTTTTTCAGCGGGAGAAGTGTGGCCTGTTTCCAACAGTCCGGAAACGTGCCCGTAGCAATGGACGTGTTCCATATGTGTAGGAGGGGAACTGCAATTGCTTCCGACATTAGTTTCCACAGTTTAGGTGGGCAGGGATCGTCCGGGCCTCCCGATTTACATTTTTGTAATTCTTTTACTGCTTCAGAGAGGGTAATAGGCTGAAATTGATTTAAAGGGGTAATAAGGCACTCAGAGACTCTTAGCTCATCCATTAATGTCGGCTCAGGGTCCGTAAAAGTGTCATAGACTTTTAAAATTTTGGTATCAAAGAAGTCTGAAATGCTATAGTTTCCTCCCCTCTTTCACCAACCTGCATGAGGACTGCTCCCAATCCTTTCAAACTGGCGTCGGTGGTCAGTACGGTCTTCCTGCCAGGTAAAAAATATTTGAGACTCGGGGCTTCGGCTAGTGTTTTTTTTTGTATCTTCAAACTCCTTCTGGCACTCCCCACTCCACTCGAAAGTCACTCCTTTCCTGAGTAGGTTGCGTATGGCATATGTGTGTCTGGCAAAATTCTGCACAAACTTACTATAAACTCCACCATCCCCATGAATGATTTTATTTCTTCTTTGCTTTTGGGTGGTGCAAGGTTGATAATAGTGTTTTGTAGATCTGCTTTCGGGCAAATGCCCTTCGCCGTCACCTTGTGGCCAACGAACTCTATTTCAGCACAGCCAATCTTGCACGTTTCCTTCTTCAGCGTGATTTTTTGTTCTTTAAATCTTTCCAGAACCTGCCTTATTCTGATCTCATGTTGTTTGCCATCCTCTCCGAAGACCAGCACATCGTCCTGGTAGCAAATGACCCCAGAAATACCCTTAAGGAGGTTGCTCATTATCCTTTGAAAATCTGCAGCAGCAGAGACTAGTCCAAAAGGCTTCCGCTTGAATTTGTATGCCCCCATGGGGGTAATGAATGCTGTGAGTTCTTGCGAGTCAGGGTGGAGCCTGACCTGGTAGTAGGCTGAGGTCAGAGCCAGTGTGATGAATACTTTTGCCCCCTCTAACGTGCTCATCATCTGTGAAATGTTCGGAAGGGGGTACTTGTCGACTATGACTTCCTTGTTTAATGCTCTGAGATCAATGCATAATCGCCCGGACCCATCCCCCTTCTTGGCTGCGACTATTGGTACCAACCACTCAGTGGCCTCTATTGGTTCGATCACCTCCAACCTGCACAACTTCTCCAACTCCTCCTTCACAGCCTCCTGTATGGAAATGGGGAGACTCCTAACCTTGGCTGAAACCGGCTTGGAATTCTCTTTGAGCTTTATTCTGTGGGCATAGTTTCTGAGACATCCTAATTTCTCTGCGAAGACCTCCTTGAACTCTTCCCCTATCCCCACCAGGGTCTTCCCCACCTCCTGTACTAGTATCTGGGGATTCTTGTTAGGATTGAGGTAGATGCCTAGATCTTTTTGGGATTGCCACACCAGTATGTTGTCCCCCTTTTTGGACACATAAATCTTAGCAACCGCTAACCTGTCTTTGTAGCCTACTGTGCCCCAGAAGTAACCCCTCATGTGTATGGGTTGCTCCCCCATAGCCTCCTGGTCGTACATGCATTCTCTACAGCATCAATTTATCTTTTGACACTTTTTCAAACTCTTCTGCAGATATGATCGTCAGTTTGGAACATGAATCAAACATTGCCTTAATTTTTGTTTCTTCCACAGCTATAAAATCCTTGGGATTACTCACTGACTCCCCCTGTACCTGTAACACAATCTCATCACAGACATGGGTGGTACCATCCCTATTCTGTTTCCTGTAATTGGCATTGCTCCTGAAGCATTGTTTGAAGTATCCCCTTCTTCCACACTTGTTGCATGCTGATTTTAGTGCGTGCACTCCCTATCATTCGCCACGTGACCTGGTTTGCCACACCTGTAACAGTTTCCTTTGAAACCCCTATTCCCTTTGACCTCTTTCTGTTCCTTTTTTTGCTCTTTGACTGCGAGTACACTTTCACTCTCCACAGAGACTTCACTCACTTTGACTTTTCCCTCACTATCCTGCTTTATTTCACTCACACACTGCCTCATGTTTTCGACTTGTTCGCCACGATGAGCACCTCCCCAAGCGGCGTATCATCTTTAAGCCACAACTCCTCTCGTACATGCTCAGTCTTACACGTTAAGACAAACTGGTCATGTATCCACTCCTCACAGGCTCCCCCAAACTTGCACATAGCTGACAATTTGCGCAACTTAAAAATGAACTCTTCTACAGTTTCTCCCTCCTTCTGTCCTCTTCGCCCAAAATGATAACGCTCCATAATGGTGCTTATCTTTGGCAAGAAATGAATGTCTAGCTTTTTCAGACTTATCTCATATTCATTCAACCCCCTCGCATCATTGGCATTAAGCTCTGGAAGATGTTCTAATGTATCTTGCCCTTCAGCCCCCAGGTAATGCATCAGCAAAGCTACTTATCTTTCAAGCCCCAAGTTCGGTCCACATACTACCGCGTAATTCTGGAAAACTTTTTTCCATTTATTCCATATGAGAGTAGGTTCCCCTGGAGTGAACAGAAAGAATGGGGGAGGCGTGACATTCTGCATGACGACTGCTAGGTGCTGTGACAATTGACACCGAATGTGGGGGGTGTCCTACGGGTTCTCTCTTGGCAATAAGTCAAACATGCAATGCACCTTGATCTACCTAACTTTCACCTTACAACGATATGACTACAATTATGCAGAGGACAACAATGTATATAGAATTGAATGGAATAGCTAAGAGTTACTTATGATTCACGGAAACAAATAGGGGATAAATAATGCTAGAAATAAGCTAGATAGCGCTGTTCTACAACCAGTCTGTTCCTGTGAGAGGCAGAGCTCCTCTCATGCTCTGCTCGTCGAGTTTTCCAGAGAGTTTCTTTCAGAAGACGATGAAAAGTGTTTTGGACTGCCCGCCTAGACCACAGGCTTACTCTCTCTGAAGTCTGTCCATACGCCGATGTACAGAGACAAAAGAGCTCCTGCAGATGATTCCTCACGTTGTTACATTGCATGCAATTCCCCCGTTGACAACAATCAAGGGGAAGGCTGGGTTAATCAGCGTGGCCAGCAGCTATCCGCACTTCCCTCGCCAGATCCCAACTTTTGTTATTGAGCAAAATTGCCTGCAGAGCTGTGCCAGTCAGCGCAACTGGCAGGAGAACGTGCATTGAGTCAGTTACTTCCTGACGACCTGCAGTCTTCCACGCTTAGCTTACGTCACCCACCTGACCTGGCGACACTCTCCCAGTCACTACACAGCATTTCCACACAGGCCCCACCGCTGGTAGCTGTGCCAGTCAGCACAACCGAAACGGCTTCCTCTTTCGCCGCCCACCGCCGTGAAGAAAAATGCACACATTCTCCTTTGGTACACACTTCCTGGCCACTGAGTGTCCCCTCATATACGGCAAGCCTCAATGAGCCGTCCGCAGGCAAATGTCTTACCGTGAAGTGAGACAAAACCAAGACAGGACTTACAGTGCCGCTTCAAATCTCACCTAACTCTGTTGATGTGCTCCTCTTCACTCCGCCGCACTGCTTCTGCACACGCCTGGTATATCATGGAGGAATTTGTAAAATGTGACTGTAATGTGACCATGTCTCCCAGGCTGAAAATAAAGTCTGGGTCTCCTTCCGACCACATCACCCCTAAACTTTTTTCTATACTTGCACCAGCATTAGTAGAACATCTCACAAACCTTTTCAATAAATCTTTTGCGGATGCCGATTTCCCAATAATATGGAAGGCAGCAAAAATTAGACCCATTCTGAAAAAGCCTACGGCCGACCCGAATATCCTTCTAAAGTATCGGCCCATTTCTCTTCTCCCATATTTTGGGAAAATGCTTGAATCCCTTGCCAACAATCAGCTTGTGAGCCATCTCGAAAATAATGGGTTCCTGGACCCTTCGCAATCGGGCTTTAGGGCTCTACATAGCACATAGACTACATTGGTCGAGGTTGTTGATAACATCAGGCTGGCATTGGATAAACGCCAGTCAACTATCCTCGTCCTGCTCGATCCGTCGGCGGCCTTTGACACCATCTCCCACCGCATTTTAATTCAACGGCTGTGGGAGATTGGTGTCAGAGGAAATGCCCTACTATGGTTTTCCAGCTATCTATCCAATCATACAACAATGGTCCAGATTGGACAAAATGGAGCAGGCGAGAGACCTGTTAAGATGGGCGTTCCGCAGGGTTCTATGTTGATCCCAACGCTTTTTAATGTTTATATGATTCCTTTGGCTAAAGTGATCAGAGCCTACGGCTTTGATGTTCTGTCTTATGCCGACGATACCCAGATCCTAGTCACACTGGGCTTTGATCCTAATGAAACAAAACAACGTTTCAAAAACTGCTTGATTCATGTTGAGGAATGGATGACCACCAACCACCTCCAGTTAAATGACAGCAAATCAGAGATTATGCTCTTCGGCAAAGCAGCTGAATACTGGACAGATGACTGGTGGCCAACCAGCCTAAGTAGCTGTCCAATGCCAAAGGAATCAGTCCGGAATTTGGGCTTCTACATGGATAATAAATTGTCCATGAAAAATCAAATTAACTGCATCATAGGTACCTGTTTCGGACTAATGCGTAGTCTGAGGAAGATCTTCAAGTGGATTCCCGTCCAGGCTCGAAAACCCTTGGTCCAGGGTCTAATCATAAATAGAATGGACTATGAAAATGCGCTCCTGGCATCCATAGATGAACAAGAAACAATGGTCCTTAATTTAATACAATGTTTAAAATAAAATTCATTATAGACAACAATCTGCACTATAAGTAAGCATGTGTCCAGCCGGACACTAATTTAATCAATGTAAAGGTATACAAAAAAATAAAGTGAACAAATTTACAGTGGGATACAATCCTGTATCCAGTACATATAACACATAAAAAACAAAACTAGGGTGAACAATTTGCAGGCAATTTGGAGAAAGGGGAGGCGCTAATGCCAGTACAAGATAGTATAGCTGACCTCATGTAGTATACACAATTCAAGTGAAAAATGATAAAGGTTGTGTCACTACATAAACTGTCGACGGCGTTTCGATCCTACAAACAATAAGGGATCATCATCAGGACTAACAATGAATTGCCTGAATGTGCCAGCCTAATGATTGCTGGGGAGCAAGGATCGGGAGGGCAAATCCGTGGAATGGGATGTCCGGGGGGCACTGAACCTGGTAATTAACAGAAAATTCAGGGCAGGAAGTGATGTGAGATGGTGGCATCAGATAGAGCCTGAATCTGAGAAGGATATCAACCCACTGCTGGATCTAGGGTATGAAGATCTGGCGTGAGGAGGCCTGTAGTGATTTCTAACTGTAGATAACGAGGAAAAAAAAAAACCTGATGTTTCTACAGATCTTTCGGATGTCAGTTAGTACGGACAAGAATTAGACAGTAAACAGAGCTTGTTGGGTCGTCCCTTTACCTTGTTTGAAAAGAAATCTATGCTCAATGGACACACATGAGCGCAATAGTTTAATGCGTTTTTTACTTTTAAGTGGCACATTAAACTATTGCGCTCATGTGTGTCCATTGAGCATAGATTTCTTTTCAAACAAGGTAAAGGGACGACCCAACAAGCTCTGTTTACTGTCTAATTCTTGTCCGTACTAACTGACATCCGAAAGATCTGTAGAAACATCAGGTTTTTTTTTTCCTCGTTATCTACTGTTAGAAATCACTACATCGGTCCGGGAGAATCCACCTTCTGTTGATCCAGCCCCTCTCGCCCCTCGCGATAGGTGAGCGATAGTTTCTATGTACTGTTCAACCTAACAATATGTGATTCTGACACAAATAGACAACACAGGTTTTAATTGTTTACAATGTTCCACCCTCCTTGGAATACACAACTGGATGGGTGCGTTTCTAATTAGTTTTTTTAATTGTCCCCTAGGAGGTTGCCCACCCACAACTTCTTTGTCCTGACGAAGACCCTTTTTGTAAGGAACAGACTCCTACTGTTTATCCGGGTCGAAACGTAGACTACACAATCATCGACCAACTCCGGCCCCAATCGAGACACTAACGGCTCTAACGGAGCTAGGCCTTTGTTCGTTAGTCGTATTTCGGACTCTTTACGAGCCTCGTGGCCTTTGGTTTAAGGGACCACATGTACATAGTCTTCAAATCAAGAATAAGACTTGTCACTGAATGATTCAGACCATTCCTATCCTATCCCTGACACTCCCCTCACTTCACCCCTCCCTGTTGTGAATGTGGGCACGCACATTTATATGAACTTGTTGATAATAATTACATGTATTATGAGTTCTAATCCATTGAATAAGATGTATATGCACTTTTGAATTAAACTCTTTTGCATTCAATAGCTTTGCTTTTTTAATACAAATGAAATAAGTTTGAATTCTTTGTTTTGTGTCTGAGGACCCCTTCCTTCCATTCTAATTACTACCCAGGTCCTTACTGTCTTTAGTGGGTTTAACCCTGTATTCCATAACGTACTTATAGTGCAGATTGTTGTCTATAATACATTTTATTTTAAACATTGTATTAAATTAAGGACCATTGTTTCTTGTTTATACTAATACCCCAGGGCCTTGATTACCTTAAGGGTTCCCTTGTCCTTTTGAAACTATCCATAAATGAACATCACTTGAGCCGGCTCCAGGTTCTTCAGAACATTGCTGCGCGGTTGGTTCTCAACCTCCCGCAAAGAACCCCATCAGCTGCATGTTTAGGAAGCCTTCACTGGCTCTCGGTAAAAAAGCGTATTCTGTTTAAAACTCTGTGCTTGGTCCGCAGACATATGTATGAGAAAGGCCCCAGATATTGGTAAAAAAACGAAGATGGTATCGGTCGCAAAGAGAACTCGGATCCAATTAGGAATTTATATTGACACCTCTAAGAATACAAATGTCCAGTAGCGGCGGCAGTGCATTTTCCTTTTTGGCTCCCGCTTCATGGATTAAAATGCCCCTTCACCTTCGCAGTATCCCTGAACATAGCTCTTTCCGTAAGAAATTAAAGACCTGGCTTTTTGCAAACTAACTGCCCTGCTTCTTTGTCAGAGATGTCTGCAAGCGCCATGAGACTCCCCAGGTGTGATTTGTGCGCTATACAAATATCCCTGACTTGACTTAACTTGACTGGTGAGGTGGCCCCAGCCTCCGTCCTTCCTCCTCCTAGTCAAAACACCACACACCCTGGTGACAGCAAACAAACCACCGCTACGAGACACCAGCGGCGAGTAGCCGGTACTTTCTAGGGTGTGTTTGACCACGTCTCTTGCAGGAGGTAGGTGAGTGCTTTTATTTACTTACGACTTTAACATTTTCCCCGCATTTGTCGTGTAGGATGCGCTCCACACTGTCCTGAATGCGTTTCCTCCAAGGGCATCAGGAAACTGTCCTCTTTGTACTCACAGTGCCAGTACTGTACACCTTAGGATTGTTTCCCAGCGTGTTGAGGTCCCTTTTTCTTATGCTCCTCTGCTCCCTGATCCCGTCCTCCGTCGCCAGTGTAAAATTGAGTAAATATTCAGGAACACAGGAGACTCAGATATGAAAAGGTAGGGTTTATTTCTTGAGATACAGCGAAAGGACCACAGCCACAGCTGTTAGTCTTGACTCTCCTCTCACTCCTCGCAGGGAGCTCGCCTCGAAGTGTTCACCACTGTAACATTCTACAGCATATGAGCACATCAGTTTACCAGAAACACAGAAGCAGAGCTTTAGCATATGTTCCCTCTGGCGAAGGTGGACTCCATGTACATGTACTCTGGATCATGTGGCTCACATCCCACTCCTGAAGAAATCCATGCTAAACCTTGATGACCTGACTAACTACAGGCCCGTCAATCACCTTTCCTTCATGGCAAGATCATTGAAAGAGGAGCCTAAGATTTAAAAAAATCGATTCTATCCATGCTGCCTGTTAATTAGATTGCCACAATTTGAGTGGTGCGGATTTCTCTTTTTTGGTAAAGGGTGACAACTTTCATCGCTTCCTTCTCTCTCTCAGGCTTGTGATATGAACTGAACTCCCTGTGTTGTTAGAGCCCACCAATACATGTAAGATATGTGCCCAGGTTGCCAGGTGCTCTGCAGTTCTTTCATCCAGTCTGACAACCCTTCAATGAAACTTCTCTACAATTGATCACTTTGTCCGTTCTCATTTCCCAAGAGTTTGTGGTAGAACCCAGGTCTTCAGAAGTACCAACCTTAGGGACAAATACCTGTATCTGAGCATTCCCTTTTTAGGTACATGATTGACTCCCACAGACTATAAGGGAATGGTCTCCAGATGAATACCCAAAAGCCATCTTCATTTTATCACCACCTCCTCCCAATAGCTCTTTTATGATTCACAATACCATGTCAGATGGCCAACTGAGGCTTCGGGGCCTCCAACCCTATGGCAAGCAGAGGGCCTTTCAGGGTATATCTTCCAAACGTTGTAGCGGGGTCAAGTATGTGTGGTGCAAGACATTGAAGTGTTTTATCTTAAACCTTGTGCTGCAGGAATCCACTTTTACTTCTCCCATTCCCATCCGATATTTGTTAGAGACTATTCTCTTCCCATTTCTGTCTGATTTTCTATAGTAGTGTTTGCCAACAACAGACAGCTCCACTTGAAAGTCTGCTCCACTCCAGTCACCAACGCCTCAAACACTGCCTGCAACTCTTCCAGACCTGGATGTCTAGCACTTCTCTGAAGTTCAACCACACTACAACATAATTGATGCTATTCCCCAAACAAAAACATGCAACAACTAGTCCAAATTTGACTCAATGTTAAAAACAGGACAGATTCAAACCCCAAATTTTACTCAGTTCCAAATTACGTGGATTCATCCCAGACAATGACTTCTCCCACAAGGAACCAATTCAGAAGAATACAAAGACAACATGGTACTAACTCTCTCCATAAAGAAAGTGAAACTATTCCTCCCAGAAAGTGACTTCAGAACTGCATTTCAGACCCTTATATTTGCCCAACACCCTTTCAGATTCTACACTGTCCCCCCTCAAAAGGATTGTACATGCCACAGCACCCCTCATCAATAGCTTGAAGAAATACAATCATATCAACCCCTACTTGATGGAACTCCTCTTGCTGGATCTCCCATTTTCAAAAACAGATGCATCATCTACAAAGCCATCACAAGCAGCATCCCTGCATATAAGGCTGGCAAGCTCACCATTTCGGGTTACACTCAACACACCAACAGCCAGGACACCATCAAACTAGCAATGAAGATTGCAAAAAAGAAAAATAAGGAAACATGCCTTCTCCATGTAGGCAGCCAAGATCTAGAGCAATATCTCCATATCCATCAGAACCACCATAATCCAGCTTTATTTTAGGAAAGACCTGAGCGCATATCCCTTTAAATAATAGTACAAAACAGTAACAATCCACTTTCACTCTCGGGAATCCAGCTACTGTTCCAATCACTAGGTAATTGTATAATTGTCTTTGATTCTGTCCAGAATTCTGCTGCGTTTCAAGATATGTTCTTCAGAGTTTCCACTTCGCCAAAAAAGTGATGCATCTCAGACATTAAATCTTTGTAAATCAGGGTCTAACTATATTCAAGTTTGTGATCCAAAAAATGAACAAGTTAAAACCTTTTTGTAAAATCAGTATGATCAGAAAAACCGACACAGACAAAACAGACACGACTCAGGGTCCCCAGATCCAACTACCAAGCCAAGAATGTATTTGTTTGGTTATACCCAAAACCACCCCCTTGAAGCTACGCCCCTGGAATCTTGTTTTGAGGTTCTGGCCAACCTGATCTGTTGATTCTCAGACAGGTGTTCTCATGCCACTGACAATGCAAGGGTTGAAGAAGAACTGAACTTGCCACATAAAAGGCAATGAATAGCCGGAGTGGGCCTGACTGTCATGTGAAATGTATAGTCTGGTAAGGTAAGCTATACACTCCCAATATTCTAAACTTCATTTCTACGGTATCTTGAACCATGCCTTTTTTTAGTCAAGTCAAGTCAAGTCATAAAAATTTATATAGCGCACTACATACCCAGAGGGTTTCAAGGCGCTTAGGAAGGGGAGGAGGATTATTTGTCAAATATCCACGTTTTAAGCTGCTTTCTGAAGGCTAGGTGATTCAGGGTTAGGCGAAGGTGAGCGGGGAGTGAGTTCCATGTTTTGGCAGCCAGGTATGAGAAGGATCTGCCTCCCATGGTGGTCTTGTTGATGCGAGGTACAGTGGCGAAGGCTTGGCTGGAAGAGCGAAGTTGGCGGGAGGGGGTGTAGAAGGACAGTCGAGAGTTGAGGCAATCTGGTCCGATGTCGTAGAGTGATTTGTGTGCGTGGGTAAGTAGTCGGAAAGTAATCCTCTTATTAACGGGTAGCCAGTGGAGGTCTTTAAGGTGGCCAGAGATGTGTTCGTTGCGTGGGATGTCTAATATGAGCCTGGCTGAGGTGTTTTGGATTCGTTGTAGTTTTTTCTGGAGTTTAGCGGTGGTGCCTGCGTAGAGGGTGTTTCCGTAGTCTAGTCGGCTCGTGACTAGAGCGTGGGTGACTGTTTTCCTTGTTTCGGTGGGGATCCAGCGAAATGTTTTTCTGAGCATGCGAAGAATGTTAAAGCAGGAGGAGGATACGGCGCTGACTTGTCTGTTCATTGAGAGTGAAGAATCCAGGATGACGCCAAGGTTCCGTGCGTGGTCTGTCGGGATGGGTGCGTTTCCGAGGGCTTCCGGCCACCAGGAGTCGTCCCATGCAGAGGGGGATTTACCTAAGATGAGGACTTCTGTTTTGTCTGAGTTCAGTTTCAGGCGGCTTTGTTTCATCCATTCGGCGACTTCTTTCATTCCTTCGTGTAGGTTAGTTTTGGCGGTGCTGGGGTCCTTGGTGAGAGATAGGATCAGTTGAGTGTCATCCGCGTAAGAGATGATGTTGAGGTTGTGTTGGCGGGCGATGGCCGCGAGGGGGCTCATGTATACGTTGAAGAGGGTGGGACTGAGTGAGGATCCTTGTGGTACGCCGCAGATGATTTCAGAGGCCTCGGACTTGAATGGTGGGAGGCGGACTCTCTGGGTTCTTCCGGTGAGGAACGAGGTGATCCATTCCAGTGCCTTTCCTTGGATTCCGATGTTTCTGAGGCGTTGTAAAAGGGTGCTGTGGCAGACTGTGTCGAAGGCTGCAGAGAGGTCGAGGAGGATGAGGGCGACTGTGTCTCCATTGTCCAGTAGTGTTCGAATGTCGTCTGTTGCTGCGATGAGGGCGGTCTCAGTGCTGTGTTTGGCTCGGAAGCCAGATTGTGAGGGGTCGAGTGATTTGTTGGCTTCGAGGAAGGCGGCGAGCTGGTTGTTGACGGCTTTCTCGATGACTTTGGCCGGGAATGGAAGAAGCGAGATGGGGCGGTAGTTTTTGAGTTCGGTGGGGTCTGCTGTTGGTTTTTTCAGAAGGGCGGTGAGTTCAGCGTGTTTCCAGTCTTCTGGGAAGGTAGCGGAGTTGAAGGAGCAGTTGATGACGTCTCGGAGGTGCGGAGCTATGACGGAGTCTGCTTTGTTGAAGATGTGGTGAGGGCATGGGTCTGTGGGGGATCCAGAGTGGATGGAATTCATCAGGCGGATGGTGTCCTTAGTGGAGATTGGGTTCCAGGCGTTAAGGGTGTTCACGGGGGGAGGGTGGTCAGCTGATGGTAGGGTGGGTTGGCTTCCGGGTTGGTTGTCAAAGCTGTTGTGGATGTCAGCAATCTTGTTGTGAAAAAAAGAGGCTAGGGAGTCGCAGAGAGTTTGAGAGGGGGTGATGTCGTTGGAGTTGGCCGAGGGGTTGGAAAATTCCTTGACGATGTTGAAAAGTTCCTTGCTGTTGTGGGCGTTGTTGTCAAGTCGATCCTTGAATGCTGTTTTCTTGGCTTTTCGGATTAGTTGGTGGTGAGTACGGATGGCGCTTTTGAAGGCGTCCTTGTTGCTGGTGGATGGGTCTTTTTTCCAGGCCTTTTCAAGGGAGCGGCACAGTTTCTTGGACTTCTTGAGGTCATCGTTGAACCATGAGGCCTTCTTGATGCCAAGTTTGTGTTGACGTTTTTTCAGTGGTGCTAAGGTGTCGGCGGTGTTGGATAACCAAAGGGTGAGGTTGGAGGCGGCTTCGTTGGCGTTAGAAGATGGGGTTGGGGAGGTTTGAAGGAGCGATGTGGAGATCTGCTCTGTGGTGATTTTGTTCCAGTTTCTTTGTAGAGTTGGTTGGAGGTGGATGATGGGTTTCGGCTTGTTGTAGGTGAAGTGAACGCAGCTGTGGTCAGTCCAGAGGAGATCCGTAGTGTGGCTAAAGGAGACATGCTTGCTGGAGGTGAAGATGGGGTCGAGTGTGTGACCTGCGATGTGGGTGGGGGAAGTGACCAGTTGTTTAAGTCCGAGGTTGGCGAGGTTGTCCAAGAGGGTGGCGGTGTTGCGGTCGTTCATCTTTTCAAGGTGGAAGTTGAGGTCTCCCAGAAGGATGTAGTCTTTGGAGGGGAGTGCGTGTGGGGTGATGAAGTCCGTGATGTCTTCACTGAATTTTGCGCGGGGTCCTGGTGGTCTGTAGAGGAGGGTGCCTCTGAGTGTGGTCTTGGGGTCGATGTGGATCTGGAAGTGAAGGTGTTCGGAGTTAGCGAGGTTGGCGTCAGAGCTGGTTGAGATGCGGATTGATTTCTTATGGACGATAGCGATTCCACCTCCTGTATGGTCGGTGCGGTCCTTGCGAGTGATCTTATAGTCATCAGGGATAGCGATGGCGATGTCAGGGGCGGAGGAAGCGTTCATCCATGTTTCCGTTAGGAAGGCGACGTCAGGAGAGATGGTGTCTAGTAGGTTCCAAAGGTCAATGGCGTGCTTGTGGACCGAGCGGGTGTTGAGAAGGATGCATTCTAGGTGGTTGGGGTCGGGAGTCTGTGTTGTGGTCGTAGCGGAGATGTTGTCGGTGCCGCTGAATCTGCAGGAGTAGCAGGAGAAGGGTCCATGGGTGTGTCCAGGAGCGGCTTGGACGCAGGTGGGGGCGCGGCCGGGGTCAAGGGCTAGGAGGGCGGCGGCATCATAGGTAATGCGGGGGGGCTGGGGAGCGCGAGGGGCAGGGGGTCTGGCGCTGGGCGCGGTCCAGGCGCGGACGGGCGTAGACGGGCTTACCTTTGGCGCACCTTCGGCGTGTCCGAAGCGCGTGGACGCTGCGCGTGGAGACATTGGCCATAAATGGAGGGTGGAGGGGGCGGAGCGTGGGAGGGGCAGCAGCTGGGAGGCGGTAGCGGGGAGGAGGGGCGGTCCAGGAAACCACAACCAGCAAAATGGAGGGTGATAGTGAAAGTGAGGCAGGGGCAGCAAATGGACCAGCAGGTCGTTTTACAAACACAGCGTCAGCAAGGTACAGTGCTAATGAAAATCGGCCGTCTAAATACACAGGCACAGCGCTAATGAAAATCGGGCGTCGAAAAACACACAGGCACAGCGCTAATTACAACAATAATGCAGTGTAAGCGTACAGCCACAGCGCTAAGCACAGAGCACAATCAGCGTCACCACAAAGTACAGCGCTAGTCACCCAAGTTCGATCTGCAGCCTCCACAGTGCGTGAGACCAGCGAGCGAGGGAGGGAGGGAGGGAGCGACCGTTCAGGAGCAGGTCCAGGAGGTCACAGTGGGTCAGGGGACGAGGCTATCCCTGTGTTCGTGGGTGGGAGGGGCAGCAGCTGGGAGGCGGTAGCGGGGAGGAGGGGCGGTCCAGGAAACCACAACCAGCAAAATGGAGGGTGATAGTGAAAGTGAGGCAGGGGCAGCAAATGGACCAGCAGGTCGTTTTACAAACACAGCGTCAGCAAGGTACAGTGCTAATGAAAATCGGCCGTCTAAATACACAGGCACAGCGCTAATGAAAATCGGGCGTCGAAAAACACACAGGCACAGCGCTAATTACAACAATAATGCAGTGTAAGCGTACAGCCACAGCGCTAAGCACAGAGCACAATCAGCGTCACCACAAAGTACAGCGCTAGTCACCCAAGTTCGATCTGCAGCCTCCACAGTGCGTGAGACCAGCGAGGGAGGGAGGGAGGGAGGGAGCACTTGCTCTGTGCTTGAGAAATCTATTATTTTTAACATACACTGAAAAGGTAATTACATCCTGCCTCCTCTCTTTCCTGGTTTCTTATTGGTTCCTGTGCGTGGCACTTACCTTTCCTCCATTTCTATTGGCTGTAGCATATCTTCCTGCATTTAACAATGCTTGTTCCTTGTCTGCTTCTCTTATCAGTTTCCCGCCACCAAAATACTGTTAACATCCGATTTGGTGGAACTTTATTTTCATAAAGGTTTGCCTTTTACTATTGCAGCATATTTATATAACAATTTATCACCCTGAGAAATTAAGTTATTTGCATAGAATCACAGGATGCTGTGTGGTGCCGCCGAGACTCAAACCGGGATCCCCAGCTCTTGCGACAGCACCTTTGGCCACTGCAGCACATCCTCCCCACTTATTTGTTATTTGTCAGGGAGCTCTTTCCTTCTGGACCATGATTGATGAAAACAGCTCTTCATTCATTAAATAGGTGTAACCAATGCATTACCAATGCTTGTCTAACAGGCGATGTCTCGTCTGCTTTAAAGAGGATTTAGGTTTACCCAGATATGAGCCCTGCATCCCGACTGATTTCTTACACTGCTTGAGAACGTATTTAAAACTCATGACGTTCAATATTATTCTGTGTTCTTTTAAAAACACATTGTACCTGCCCTGGAAAGCACAGTGCGTTAAGCAAAGAATCGGCTAAGCCATATTTGTGTGCTTAAAGTGGTTGCTGCGTACCACTCGTCTCTAATAATGTGATTATTGAAGACACAGTGTGTGCTGAGTATTATCCACAGAAATTACCATAGAGAGATTACGTGTCTGGTACTACAGCCCACAAAATTAAAAAATACCAAACTCTAGTTATGTTGAGTACATTTATAGTATATATTACCACACAGAGGGTCTCCAAAGGAGCATTTTTTTTTTTGTAAATTTTTTTATTTTGCAGGCAGAAAGAATAAAACATCAAACAAAAGGAACCACATAGGGCGCACAGATGATCCCACACAGTGGGAAAGCGTTAAAGTAAGACGAGGCAATGTCGCAATACAAGAAAGTCAGTAAACAAGAGGCTTCGCCAGCCGTAAGTGTCGGCAGTCCTGCTCGTACCCCCCAACATGGGGTTGCTCAGTTAGTGCAGCCGACAGGAAGTCCAGAATCGCCTTGCCCTCGAAGTGAGCCTCGCCTTATCGACATAACTGTTCCAAAGTAGCTCCCAACCATAACCCCCTACAACTCCCCCCCCCCTCCCGTGACGGTGCCGCACTCATCCCCCATACATCCGACAGGCATACTTTAGAGCTGAAATAAATGTAAATTCCTCAATGATGCCGGGCAAACTGCTGAGGGCAAACCAGTAGAGAGAAAGGACACCAAGGGGCCCCACACGTGTTTGAAGTTTTTGTAGTTGCCTAGGAAGATGTCCGCCATTCTCTCGAGACTCAGGAGCCTCCACAGTCTAGCGTGCCAAAGGGAGATCGCCGGTGCCTCTTTCCGCTTCCAGGCTGACGCCAACGTGAGTTTGGCCGCGCCGAGACACAGCCAGAGGATTTTTTTGTCAGCTCGTGTCTGGTGCTCAAGGCCAGGGTCTCTCAAACCCAGTAGCACGAACTCCAGGGAGTCGTTGACAGGGTACCTCAGAATATCTTTAATATGGGATAAGATCTCGACCCAGAAGGGTTTGATGATCGGGCAGTCCCACCAAATGTGGCGGAAGTCCCCCAGGAGGCCGCAGCCCCTCCAGCACCTATCCGTGACAGCCGGGTAAATGCGATGAAGTCGAGCCGGGACCATGTACCATTGCGTGAGGGTATTTAAATGTGCCTCCCTCAGGAGTATGGAGTGATTAAATTGCGTCATGTCCTTCCAAAGCGCTGACCATTCTCCGTCGGTGATATCCCTTCCTACCATCTCTTCCCATTGCTCCATGTAGCGCGGTCTAGGGGAGAGGGCCGAACGAAGCAGCAGTTGGTAGAGAAAGGAGATGGCCCCCTTCATGGTGGATGTCTTCAGGAGGAAGGCCTCAAAGTCGGACGGAGGTCTCGTCGCAGCCTCCCGTACACCCGGTGACGTGGCCCAGTGGAGCAGTTGTAAATGCCTGTATTGTTCCACCGGCTGCACCTGGTAGTCCCGCATGCAGTTCCCAAACGTCAGGGGGTCAGGGCCGTGGAACAGGTGGAGGAGCGCACGGCACCCCCCCTCCCTCCAGGCGTCAAAGGGGCCCTCGGTGAGTGCCGGCGGAAACTCCGGATTGAAATGCAATGGAGTGAACGGGGACGGAAAGGTCGTCCATCTCTCATCACCCGCCAGGGTATCCCAGACTTTCAGCGCAGTCCCCGTGGGGGTACTAATATACGCGTTTGCTGGGCGGTCCCGCTTCGGCTTCCAAGCCAGATCCCAGATTGACCGGCCCGCCACACTTCGGTCCATATGTAACCAGTGTTTGTCGGAGAATTGCTGTGACCATTCCACCATGACCCTAAGTTGGGCCGCTTTGTAATAGAGGTGGAAATCCGGAAGGCCGACCCCCCCGTCAGTCCGCAGCCGTCGCAGGAGTGCAAACGAAAGTCGCGCCCGACCACCCTGCCAGACAAATTTTAAAATCATCGATTTAAGATGGCTAAAAAAGGAGGAGCTCAGTGGGATCGGCAGGGCCTGGAACAGGTACAGATACTTGGGGAGAAGGACCATTTTGATAGCGTGCACCCGACCCAACCAGGATAGGAATTTTGGTTTCCATTTCTCCAGTTCTGCACGCGACTTGGCCAGGAGAGGCGGGAAGTTGGCCGCGAACAAGCCGCCCACCGTAGGGGTGAGGTGAACTCCCAAGTATAGAATGGAGGCCGAGGCCCAGGCCAGAGGCGTCGTCGCTCTCACCTGTGCCACCTCGGCCTGAGATAGAGTCAGGTTCAGGACATAAGACTTGCCGTAATTAACTTTGAAGCCGGCCACTGCTTCAAATTCCAGCAAGATATCTCGAACACACGGAAGAGAGTTAGCAGGGTCGGCCACTGAAAGCAAAACGTCATCCGCAAAAAGGGAAATCTTGTGCTGTTCCCCCGTGAATGGGATGCCCTTTACCCCCTCATGCTCCCGGACCGCCAACGCCAGAGGCTCAATGCTGAGCGCAAACAACAAGGGTGAGAGGGGGCACCCTTGTCTGGTGCCCCGTGAGTGCCGGAAGAAGGCCGACAGGTGGCCGTTCACTGCCACCCTTGAGCGTGGGCTGCAGAAGTTGGCTCTCACCATAGCGATGAATCTGTCGGAGAAACCAAACGCCTGTAATGTGTGGAATAGAAAGCCCCAGTCCACTCGGTCGAAAGCCTTCTCCGCGTCCAAACCCACCAAGACCGCCGGGATGCGGAACTTGTCCGCTTTCTCAATGAGGTGGATCACCCTCCGAGTATTGTCGTGCGTCTGGCGGCCTTTGATGAAGCCGGACTGATCTGCGTGGATAATCGTCGGTAGCAGATCCTGGAAGCGGCTCGCCAAAATCGGCGAGTATAGCTTCGCGTCGATATTGAGTAAGGCTATGGGGCGGTATGAGGCACACTGCTCCGGATCTTTCCCCGGCTTCGGCAGGACTGTAATCACTGCCTCCGCGAGGGTCCCGGAATTCACCCCAGGTCCAACCATGTCATTAAAGAGGGCGACCAGGAAGTCACACACCTCAGTCGCATAGGTCTGATAGAAAACCGCAGTGAACCCATCGGGCACGGGGGCTTTGTGCAATTTCAAGTTCTTGATGGCAGAGAGGACCTCCTCCCTCGTGATCAGAGCGTCGAGTAAGTCATTCCAGGCCCCGGAGACCTGCGGAAGCGATAAGCGCTGCAGGAACTCCCGCTGCTTAGCTGCATCCAGCTCCTCTCCCCTGTATAAAGCGGCATAGAAGCGGCCAAAGACGTCCGCCTACGCCCCGTCACAATGGTGGAGCGCTCCCGCGGAGTCTCTAATCCCACCTATGTACTCACGCTCCCTCTTGTCCCTCAGTTGTCGGGCCAAGTGTCTGCCAATCTTGTTACTACTGGAGTAGGAATGCCGTCCCAGCCGTAGGAGGGTGAGCTCGGCCCTGTTTGTATAGTGTGCCTTCAGCTTGCCCCTCACCGCTGTCAGGGGACGCAGGGTTAATCTCGAGGGGTTAGCTTTATGTGCCCTCTCAAGTGTGAGCACCTCGGCCTCCAGCGCCTCCCTCTCCTTCCTACGTAGAGCGTTCAGTTGCGAATTGAGGCCCAAGCATGTCCCCCTGGTCGTCGCCTTGAAGGCGTCCCACGTGGTCATCAGAGAAGTGTCCGACGGGGGATTGCAATCGAAAAATTCACGTATGGCCAAACGTAAAGCTTGATTGGATACCTCGTCCCTGACCACCGATGCAGGGAAGTACCACTTCCGGTTCGCGGTGTCGGGTGGCGACCAACGGAGCGTGAGCACCATGAGGCTGTGGTCCGATACAGATATCGGGAGAATGGCGGCATCTAGAATGTTCCCTCTAAGAGACTGACTAAGGAAGATGTGATCCAAACGGGAGTAGGAGTGGTGCACATGGGAAAAGAACGTATAGTCCTTCACATCGGGGTGACAAAACCGCCATCCATCTATTAGACCCAACTCCCCCACCCCACTCTGCGTAGAATCAGAAAAGACCCCCGTGTCCACCCGCCGCCCCCCCCGAGCTGTCCATATCTCTGTCCCAAACCAAATTAAAATCGCCCAGCAGGAACACGAGACCTTCTGCAAAGTCTCCCACCTTAACCAGTAACTCCTGCAGGAACTTGTTCTGACCTGCATTGGGCAGATAGAGCACAACAAACGTACACAACCTACCCTGGATGTGCCCCTTGACCATCAGCCACCGTCCCTCCTTGTCGCTGGGACCCCCACCGGTTGAAAGTGCAACGCCGCCCTGAACAGTAATGCCACCCCCCGATGCTTCGTGACAGTTGAGGACCTGTATACAATGGGGTACGCCCTATGGCGGAGCCGCATTTCATCCTTTCGCGCCAAGTGAGTTTCTTGCAACCCTACCACATCAAGGTGATGGTCCACCACATATTTCAGGACCTTCTGTCGCTTCTGAGGAGAGTTCATGCCCTTGACATTCCATGTCCCTATACTAATTGGCATGGCAAACACAAACCACAGACCCCGCTTTCAGTGATACAATTGGCACCCATCCCGCATTCCTCCCCTCCCCCCGGCAGAATACACCCAAGCGTTTCCAGAATAGTCGCTGAACCGCATCCTCTGTAGCAAAGTACGCACTCATCCACATACACACCACAGACACCCCCAATGGCCTCCCGTCACGGGTCCCCCCCCCCCAACCCCAAGAACCCCCAACCAAACCCCCCCCTAAATGATATGTAAACTCAACATTGTACAAAATCAGAAAAAAAAGTGCAGTAACCATACTCATCGAGTTCAGTAGGCCGAAGTCCGTAGGAGGCCCCCACTCAAGAGGCAGGCCGGGGGAATGAAGACACTATTCCCCTTGGCCACAATCGAGGTCGTCTCCTACAAGAGTACTTTCAGAGCCCTCGACCAGAAGGCCCGGGCCTCTCCGGCGCCGATCCGCCATTCCCCGGGGATCACGCCGCCCCAGAGCTATGCTGTGAGTCTGCCAACGTGGCCGATGCCACCGAGGCGACTGCCGCTCCCCGTTCTTGCAGGCTGGCAGAAGGGTCTGGGCGTTGTCTGGCGGGGGAACTGATGGGGGAACCCCCCACCCTGTGCCATGAGTTCGAACGGCGGCGCCGCCGAGACGGGGAGGCCGCCGCGGTCTGCGAAGATGGCGCATCCTCCATTCCCAAAAGCTCTTTTGCCGCCTGAAGCGTGCGGATTTGAGCTAGGCGATTCTGCCACCTGAAGATGATCCTGAAAGGGTGTCCCCAGGAGTAAGCAATGCCCCTCTCTTTCAGAAACGATGTAACCGGTCGGAACTCCCTCCGTTTTTGCAAGGTAGATGCAGCCAAGTCCTGATACAGCTGTGGTCGATGACCCCGGAATTGCAGCAACTCGATGGACCGGGCCTTTCGGAGAATCCTTTCCTTAAGCTGGAAATCGTGGACACACACCAGAATGTCAGGGGGGCCCCCCCCGCGCCGTGGCAATCCCACCCGGTGTACCCTGTCCATCTGTATCTCCTTCGTGTCTGCCTCATCGAGGACCTGGAGGAACAGCTCCTGGACGTACCCCCGCAGGTCCCCAGCCTCACCGTCCCACGGCACCGCCCGTATTCGGATGTTGTTTCTACGGGAGCGGTTTTCAAGGTCTTCCGTATGTAGTTGTAGGTCCAAATTCTGCTCGGTGAGGCGGATGATGTCTTGTTGAAGCATATGGACGTCGGTAGCCACACTCAGATCTCTGTCTTCCAGGGTCGCCACCCTTTCGCCTATGCCATCCACGTCCCTCCGCACCTCCCTCAAGTCGGAGGCGAGTTGCGCCCTGAGCTCGGATATGTTCTCCTTGATTGAGGCAAACAACTCTGACATGAAAGCCTTCGTCGCTGGGGCGTCTTCATCCGAGTGCTTCGACGACCCACTCGCTCCAGGGGAGGCCGGTTGTTGAGAGGATTTCGGGGCATTGTCCTTCCCCTGGCCCCGTTTGCGCGGCATAGTAGACATGGCGGCTCACAGCGCCCTGAGCCGGCGCCACGTGGCTGTTGAAAGTAGCGGGGCCCTCAGGCAGTCCAAGTGCTCGGGAGGGCGTCCACGGGTGTCACCAAGTATGTCCAGCCCCCCGCACACAGCTACTCGATCCGTGGGACCCTCCGGTGCCCAAGACGGGAAAGCCCGAGAGCCGGTGTCTGTATGCCTGTGCCCTCCGGGCCTCCACCCAACACGTGTTGCGCCACCAGCCAGCGGGAGAACCACACCTTTGCCTCGCAGTAGTCACGGCCTTACTCCGCGCCCAGGCCCGGCGCCTCGTGGACAAGTGTAATGGCGGGCCTCGAGATTCCGATCAGGCGGCAGATGCTAGCCGAGCCTGGCCCCGCGAAGGCAATGGCGGGCGGTGCAGATTGTAGAATGTTGCTGCTCGTCTGGGTGCCACAGCAGTGCCAGGGGGCCGGCGCTTCACCTCCCCCAGGGGCAGGGGGGTACGGTCTGGGTCCCACCGTCAGGACACCCGTCGCCCAAGTGCAGCTTCTTCCAGCCTTCCGTCTACCCCAACGACTGCAGGGCGGATCTAGGGCCCCGCCCTTCGACCGTGCCGGGCCTCGATGTCCGGAGAGCCCGGGGTCTCACAGGCCGCGGGGTGCGTTCGATCTCAGAGGCGCTCCCGGGGTCACACCGCCTCGGCGACCCCACCAAAGCCTCCCGCTCCGTCAGGCGGTCTTCCCCGCCGCTTTTGGGGCGTGTGAGCTCCCCCAAGTTCGTGCTTTTAGATGCTTTGCTGGATCAGCGCCGGAGCGGCACGGAAAGGCGTCCTACTCCGCCGCCATCTTGGCCACGCCCCCCAAAGGAGCATTTTTTACTACCAGAAACATTCTGCTCCCAAAAGGGCTGTCTTACATACTATTTGTACGTTTGGTACATGTGAAAATTAGCTCTTAGAACAAGAAACTTCACTCACCCGAAAGTGACATGCTTCATCATAGGGTTCCCTCCTCACACATGGACCGCAAGGTGACTTACGTGGGCTACGACTCACGAGTATCACCGGGAGGGGCAAAGGTGTTTTGATGAGCAGAATGGTAATGATGATGAGTTAGGGGCAGAGTGCAAGAAAGAAACCTATATCCTGCTCATCAAAACAACTCCGCTCCTGCTGGTGATACTCGGGAAAGGTAGCCCACACAAGGCACCTTGCAGTCCTTGTGTGAGGAGGGAGTGCAGCAGTGAGGAAAGTGTTGGATAGTGGAGGGGTAAAAATTAATATTCCCACTCCAGTGTATGCAACAATAGGGAAAATGTTGGATAGCGGAGGGGTAAAAGTTAATATTTCCACTGGAGTCATTTCAAAATAAAAAAAATAAAAAAAATCAACAACAATACAAAAGATTTTTCAAAAACATATATAAAAGTTTTAAATATTACAAAAGATAGAAACAGATTAGAATGTTAACCTCATAGATGCTCGTAAACAAACCTCCCCAGTGCTGCGCTGTCCATTGGAACTAGTGCTGAATGAACGTTCAATGGACGTGCGCAGCACTGGGGAGGTAGTGCTGCCGTCGGCCAACGCACCGACGCAGCACTTAAGGGGTTAAAACAATCTAACAAATGCCTAGAAAGAATATTTTTAAAAAATCAAAAATCATTTAAAAACAAAAAAAAATTTTTAACCCCTCCCCTGCTGGTGACGGAACCCCTCCGTCACCAGCCGCGGTCGCGCTGTGCTGATGACGGAGCAGTTCCGTCACGGCCCGCTCGGCACGCCTGCGCGGATTCCGTGCCTGCGCTGAGCGTTCCATTAAGTGGGCAGGGCCGTGACGGAACCGCTCCGTCATGAGCACAGCGCGACCGCGGCTGGTGACGGAGCAGTTCCGTCACCAGCATGGGCGCGCCGCGCGGCACCCCCGTCCCCTTAGCGCTGCGGCGGAATAGCCGCCGCAGCGAAGGGGTTAATAGAAAATGTTTATAAACAAAACATTAATTATTACATAAATGTAATATTTGTTATTTCTTACCTATATAACACCACACAATTCACAACCCACATTTACTTTTTTTTAAATGTACCTCCATAATTAACATAATTAATTAGCAATCAAACAGATATTAGTAATTTTAAAAAATGAAGATAAATACAAGGTAATTTACTCCCCAAACGATACCTCTATAAAACCAAAAACACACACACACAAAATAACAATAAACACTTACCATAAAAATGTATCAATTTATACATTAATATTTATAATCAACTAATTTTTAATTAAACATAAATTACTTTCCACACTCTACCCCAATAAACACCACAACCCACACTTAAAAAAACAACAATTTCCATAACTGATTTTACATTACTAAATTAATATCAATTAGCAACAACTTATTAAATAATGTAAAAGAATTTACTTCTCACCCTTTACCACTATAAACCCCATGACTTACATCAAAAATGTATTATACAATTGCCATATTTAAATTTTAATTATTTAAATAGCATTAATTAACAATTGTTAATTAAAAATAAATACATTACTTCCCACCCTATTAACATAATTAATTGCAAATTAATTAATTAATAATAATTAACAGTCAATTACTACATATTTAATAATAAAATAACTACCACAATTAACAGTATAAAATATAAATTAAATAAATAATAATAAATACAAAATATGAATACATTTATTATAATTAAATTACTTCCCACCCTATTCCCCTATAAACCCACAACCGGCTCCCAAAAAATGACACAATTAACATACCTGCCAATTAATTAATTAATACTAATTAGCAGCCAATTAATAATTAATTAATTCCCAAAATTAACACTATAAAATCTAAATTAAATAAACAGTAATATATCAAAAATTATAACTAACTTATTATAATTAAATTACTTCCCACCCTATTCCCCTATAAACCCATAACCAACTCCTACAAAATGACACAATTAACATAATTGACAGTTAATTAATTAAAAATAATTACCAACCAATTAATAAATAATTAATAATAAATTCATTCCCACAATTAACACTATAAAAAAGACATTAAATAAATACTAATACATACAAAATAATCATTAATTTATTATAATTAAATTACTTCCGCCCTATTCCCCTATAAACCCACTACTCTATACAGAACTTAAAAACACATGTATTAAAAAATAAAACAAAATCAAAAAAATAGAACACATACTTTTAAAATACAAACTAAAATAAAGTAATTAAAACATCGATATTTTAAACGACTATATTTTCGCAAACAATATTAACTACTTCAAAATTTACAAAAATGATATTTCTTACCTGCAAGTCAATATTCTTGACCACGATATTCTTCCTGTCGATTTTTCTGTAACACAATATTCAAAACTCGATATTTGTGTTTGTCGACTTTTATTTTTTATTTTTTTGAAAAAAACTTTATTGTGCAAAAATAGCATTACAGGTACAGGCCTACAACCACAAGGGCCGGCCGCTAGAACATGTGAGGCAATTATGTAATTCACAAAGCAGCAACCGCTCTTTCGCGGTCAAACTTAACACAGGATACCTTTTCGGCAACACAGGATATAAGCAGGATATAGTAATTTTTAATTTAAAAAAAAAAAAAAAGGAAAATGAGAAAGAAAACAAAGAAAAAGACTCAAGGCGAAAGACGTTACGGACAATGTCAGGCTCCAAGGGGGGGACCCACAGTACCAAATAACGAATCAGGAGGGCATGAAAGCTAATCGGGGGGGGGGAGGCAGTGGGGAAGTCAGACAATAGGAGAAAAGGAATAAATCGTTCCAGGAACCTCCGGATCAGGGGGAAGGTGGAATGTCCAAAGTGTCTTCAAAGGGGGGTGTGCAAATGTTCCCTCAGTAAGCGTTCCACTGACCCCAGATTTTACTCCACGCCCTAGGCTTGCCCCTAGCCAGATATACCATCTTTTCTCTAAACATGCACCAGTCCATATTCTCCTTCCACGCCGACACGGTGGGAGGCCGTGGGGAACCCCACAGCTGCGCAATATCTCTTTTCGCAATCATGTTTCCCAGTGCCGCCCACCGGGCCTGAGCAATGTTGTAATCATTCAGCTCCCACACATTCAACACACATCTACGAGCCTCAGGCAGCAGAGCAACCCCGGTAACACTCTCCATGACCGCATGCACCAGCTGCCAATACGCCACTACCTGCCGACACTCCCAGAGGATGTGGAGAAAGGTAGCACTCATACCACATCCACGCCTACACGACCCATCCAAGGAAAAACCCATCGCAACCAAACGAGGACCCGTAACATGTACACGATGGAGAATCTTGAGCTGGACGAGACGGAGACGGGCCGGAACCGCGACTTCTTTTGGGGATGATAAGGCCAGTCCTCGTCGTCCAACTCCAACCCGTCTCCGAACCATACCTCTCTGAGACGTACTAGAAGGTCTGCCCGATTGTTGATTAGTTTCTTATAGATCAAGGAGATTGTACTATCGGGCAGATGACCATCAAGTATACGGTCCTCGAGTGGGGATGATTCAGGAACCGAATCACCAGCTGCAATGACAGACCGCAAAGCGTGGCGTACCTGCACATATCTGAAGAACTCACGATTCCCCAACTCGTACTCACTTTGAAGCATCGCAAAGGCCTTCACCGCGCCTTTCACCCAAAGATCACCCACTCTGCTAATACCAATCATGTCCCAAGTTCTCAAAACCTTTCGTTGTCCAGAGGCATCCCAGTTGTTCCGATACATACGATGGGGTTGCTTGCGTCAATCGATCATTCCATCCCATAGCCGCATTTGCATCTTTCCACACACTCACCGCAATCTTAGTGGGTCCCGTGAGGTTTCTCCCCGCGGTCCGAGAGTATAGTACTCTATTGAAGTTACCACCGGGCAACTGATGTTTGTCCATCTCGAATGCAGGAGCCGGACCGGGTACATACGTGGCATGATTGATGGCGGACAACTGAGAGGCCCAGTAATACCTCCTGATGTCCGGGAGCGCGATGCCCCCGTCATACCAGGGGAGAGTGAGCTTTGCAAGAGCGATGCGAGCACGACCGTCCCAAACGAGCCTCCTCTGCAAACCTTCCACTTCCCGAAAGTACGCCGCCGGAATAGCGTCAAAAGAATTTTGAAGCGCATAGAGAAAGCGAGGCAGAGACATCATTTTAAAGAGCGCCGCTCGACCAAGTGGCGACAACGGCAGTTTACGCCACCGAGCCACGTCCACCCTCAATCGACGGAGAGGAGGGAGGAGATTGTGCTCGTTGCGGGCAACCGGGTCCAACGATATATAAACTCCCAAGTACTTGAAGCTAGATTGCGAGATTTGAATGGGAAACCTACTCGGTAAGGGGGGAAGACCGCCCGAGATGACATACACACATGATTTGGACCAATTGATAATCAGGCCAGAGTTCTTGCCAAAAGAAGTGAGAACATCGAACAGGACGTTGAGGGATTTACGAGGGGAGGTAAGGTATAAAAGGATATCGTCGGCGTACAACGAAACATGATCTTCAAAATCGGAGGACCACTGGATGCCCTTTATCGACGGCTCCCAACGGAGCCAGGCTGCGAGCGGTTCGAGAGCAAGAGCAAAAAGCAAGGGGGACAGCGGGCATCCCTGCCGCGTACCCCTCCCGAGAGCAAAGGACCGGGACACTCTGCCATTGACGACGACCTGAGCTAACGGATCCGAATACAAAAGTCTAACCCAACTAATAAAGTCCGCACCGAAACCAAACTTCGCCAGAGTGGCCCAAAGATATGGCCATTCAATCGTATCAAAGGCCATCGTGGCGTCCAAGGAAGCCAAGATGGCCGGCTCCGATAGAGACTCCGCCCTAGCGAGAACACTGTGTAGGCGCCGCAAGTTAAGAGCAGTGTTTCGGTGCAGAATAAAACCGGATTGATCCGGGTGGATCAGGTCACAAATTACAGTGATTAAACGATTGGCAAGGACCTTAGCAAGGATCTTAGGCTCGGCATTCAGTAGGGAAATAGGCCGATACGACGCACAGCGATCACGAGGCTTGCCCTTCTTGGGAATCACAACTATAGTAGCCAAACGCTGATCATAAGGGAGGGCGCCGAGCTCACGTGACTCCCTGAACATTGCGCAAAGGTAGGGCGCAACTTTTGTACGGGCGCAGTTTATACAGTTCGACAGGGAGGCCATTAGGGCCCATGCCTTCCCAGAACGGAGGGAACGGATTGCGGTAGCAATCTCATCAACCGACAACGGGGCCTCCATGCGCTCTCGGTCCTCCTCGGACAGACAAGGCAAAGCAATGTCCCTCAGCAGCAAACGAGAGTCATCTTCATCTCTGTCGGACACCGGGGAGTAAACCACACGAAAATAATCGTCAAAGCATTCCACAATCTTGCCAGGGTCAGTCAGGCACACACAATCCAAAGTCTGTATCACGGGAACCACACGATTCGCTCTTTCCTTTCTATCAAGCCATGCGATCAATTTGCCCGCCTTATCACCAACATCGTACAATCTACCCTGCTGTTCCCTGAACATTGTCTTGGCGGCATCCGTTACATGGGATTTATAATCAAACTGCTTCAAACTAAGGGCGTCGAGTTTCTCCCGGGTGACGCCTAATTCCAGGTCGGCCTCCATCTCAAGTAGTTCTGCCTCCAGACTCTCAACCTCCATATTTCGGGCCTTCTTGGTCTCAGCTATTAAGGATAGGGCCTGACACGAATGCCTCCCACAGGGACACAGAGGATGAGACAGACCCCTCATTTTCCAGGAAGTAGGAATCTAGGGACTTTATCAGGCTAGTGCGGGTCTTGGGGTTGCGCAAATACCATGGATTGATAGGGGCAATCCGCCCTGCGGCGCGCGTCCCCGTGTCAAAACTAAGCCACAAAGGAGAATGATCAGAAATGCCTCGGGTCAAATGTCTGATCTCCCTGATGTAGGAAGACTGGACCGCGGGCATCAGGACATAATCAAGCCTGGATAGACTCCCATGAGCCCCGGAGTGAAAAGTGTACTGACATTGCGTAGGGTGCATTAACCTCCAGCAGTCCACCAGGCCAAAAGTGTCTATGAACCCCCCGAGCCAAGATTGGGAAGTGGGAAGTGCCCTGGGGGGGGTGGCGATCCGCACTGCCTGAAAGCACAGAATTAAAATCCCCACCCATAAGGAGGAGACTGTCAGGGAGGCCCAGCATCATCCGGCCAACATCAGAGAAAGTAGAGGTCTGGAGACCCGGGGGAATGTATACAGTAACCAAAGAAAGAGTGCTACCCTCCCACCTACCGGTGATAGCGGCGTAGCGCCCTCTGTCATCAAGGATAACGTTATCTATCTCAATGTGGAGAGAAGACCGGATCAAAATACCAACCCCTCTGGAACCAGTGGTAAACCCCGAGTGAGCAACTAGTCGGTAACCCCACCTGTTTAAAGCATGACACACGTTTCCCACCAAATGCGTTTCCTGCAAGAGTACAACATCAGTAGACAAACGACGCAAATATTGCAACACCCCGTTTGATACGATCCCCCAATCCATTGACGTTCCATGATACAAACCTCAACCCACTACCCCCCCATCCCCACAAGTAATGCATAGGTCACCCCACCAAGAGTCGGACACCTGAAGCAAGGAAAAGACCAATTTGTCGCCTTGAGAGGAAAAAACACACACCCGAACACCCCATCCCACCCCCAACCAATACCCGTTACAACTCCCCCCTCCCTGCACCCCTGCAGTAGACCAAAAAGCCATCCCAACATGCAGTGTGCCTGTCGCCCTAGAAACCCCACTCTACAAAAAGACCCCGGAGGAGGAAAGAGGCCTGTCGCCACCCGCCACCCAGACGTGGACCGCAATGAAACACACTAGGAAAAGAAATAGAACCCAGCTGAGAAATGTCCAATGTTCAGAGGACAGGGACCGAAAAGTCACTTCTGCATAGGCTCACCACCTTCGGCACCGCCAGGGTGCTTCGTCCGATCACCTCGGCCAGGTAGGGTGTCCAGCCAGTCACTTACACTGTCAGGCCGATCAAAAAAGAAAGTCCGCTCCTCATACTCCACTCGAAGCCTAGTAGGGAAAAGCATTGCATATTTCAAACCAAGGTCCCGAAGACGTCGTTTTACCCCCTGGAAATCCATCCTTTGTCTCTGGACATGCTGAGTAAAGTCCGGGAAGAAGTTGACAGAGGAGTTTCCAAAGTTTACCGGGCCATGTACTCTCGAAGCCTGCAGGATAGCATCTCGATCTCTGAAGTGGAAGAGTTTCGTAATGATGGGCCGCGGAGGAGCGCCCGGCTTGAGCTTTCCATCCGGCACACGATGTGCGCGCTCCACTGCAAAAAACTTGCTGAGTCCAGAGGGAAAAAGATGGTTCAGGACAAGATCCTCGACCAGGAGATCTACCGAGTGAGGCTCTGGATTTTTTGCCACACCTATGACACGAATGTTGTTGCGTCGCGCCCTGTTCTCAAAATCCTCCAGCCGATGGGACATCAAGTCATTGGCAGATTTCAAGTTACCAACTTCTGTCTGAAGTTCCGACACCTCGGTCGTGAGGCTGGAAGTCTTCAGATCCAATGACTTCACTTTCTCATTGGTCTTGGACAGATCAGCACTGATCAAGGTGACATCGATGGCGACCGTGTCGATTTTACGGGCCAGTACCTCATATTGCTGACCGATGGTCTCCTTCATATTGGAGATGGCGCCCATGATGTCCTGCAGGGACAGATCAGCAGGAGCGGATGGGTCCTCCTTGGCATCCTCTGTGGTACGACTGGAGAGTCTGGGGGATACTTTGGGCTGAGTGTAGCGATCGATGACATTTGTCTGGACCAGTCCCCCACGAAGAGGTGTCTTTGGTTTGTCTACATTTTAAATTCGATATTCTGTCTGTGCACCCTTTATTTCTACAGTAAGAGACATGTAATATTTACATGCGCAAACGTGTCTTACACCCGTTTGCGCATGCAAAAATCATTTTGGCCGTGTACAAACCCTATTTTGCGACTCGCAAAATAGCGTTTAGCGACTCGTTATTAGGAAGGGGCCTTCCCTTCCTAATAGCGGGCCCAAATGCCATGTATGACTGTTTAGCAACCGCAATTCCGGTCGCCAAACTGTCGCAGTTTACCACCCTTCACAGAAGGGTGGTAAACCACTTTCAAATGGGAAGGGGTCCCCAGGGCACCCCTTCCCCCTTTGTGACTGGCTCTAAAAATGTTTTGTAAGGGCAGGCAGTACCAGGGACCACTACCTGCCCTTAAATAATGAAACGAAAACGTTTCATTTTTCTTTTTTTAAATGCATCCCGTTTTCATTTAAGGAAAACGGGATGCATTAAAAGAAAACTGTTTTATTGAAAAGCAGTCCCAGACATGGATGTCTGCTGAGCCCAGCAGGCCACCATACGTGGAAAGGCCAGACATTGCCAAGGGGGTCACAAATTGTGAGTGCCCCATGTATATGCATGAGGCATGCAATTTGTGACCCCATTGGGAATCGCAATCAGTGTCGCAGACACTGTTGTACATACCAATTTGTGACTCACAAATTGCGAGTCGTATATCTTGCACCCAGACTTTTAAGGGGCCGATTCCGATCTGGGTCGGAAATCACTCCATCCGAGCCGGATCTGGGGTGTTTTCTGACCGATCCGGACTCCTGCAGTCCAACCGAGCGAGTACGATGCAGCCGTATGCTGTCGGACTCGTTTCGGTCGGACTCTCATTGAAGTCAATGGGAGCCGGTCGTACAATGGGTACATGGGCTCCCATTGACTGAATGGGTACGTTCCGGACAAGTGCGCCCCCTACAGTGTGTACGCGTCGGTGCCATCCGCATCGTACATGCCTGTGTTGGTGATACCCATGGGTCTCCCCCTGTATCCAAGCCGTAAGGCTGCGGGTAACAGGGGGTCCGCATCGGACCCCCAAAGTTCAGCTCCGGGAGCTATTGAGAGCCGGAAGCTCCGACTTGATCCAGCTGTCCGAATCGCGCATCGTACTGGCTCGGTCGAAAGTCGCCTCCATTGCGCGCCACGGTTAGCTTACAGCCGAGATGTACGGAGCGGTTCGGACCTTGAAACGATTCGGCCGGAGATTTTGCGCTTGTTAGCATCGTACTACGTTGTCCGGACCCGTGTATGAACTGGACGGAAATTCAGCCTATGAATCCAACCCGCTAATCCCGAACCCGATTCGGAGCCCTTCCGACCGAGATCGGAATTGGTCCCTAAGTGTTGCTATACATAAAGCACATTTTTATGTAATTGTATAAATGTTTGGGGGGAAATGTATGCACTTTTTTATTTATTTATATGTGTTTATTTTTTATTTTTATTTTATATTTTCCCCAATATTTCAATAATTGAAGTATTTATAGACACCCTTGTTATGATCATGTTTACACATTGTGGTCGATTAAATACATTAAAACAAAGACCCGTAAGTATCTAATCCAATAACCTATATAACTTATCAAAATAATTAAAGCTGAGACCCATAAGCATATTATCAAATAACTTATATGTGAAATATGTAGTGACATATATACATGTTAAACACAAATAATATATATGTATATTCTATCCATAATATATAAACATTTTAAGCAGACCTATAAGACTATCTATATATTTTTAAACTATATATAGTATATATATTTGTGCAAGGAAATCAACAAATCCCAATATATACATATAATCACATTATGGGGTCGATTCCGATTCGGGAAAATGCCCTCCGAATAGCCGTACGGAGCTTTTTTCCCGTACGATTCGTATGGAGAACCGTTCCCGTACGTACGACCTAGTACGATGTGTACCCAACGCAGTTTTCCGTACGAATCGTACCGGAGACCGTACAACTCACTGATCCGTATGAATCGCATTTGAAACGCGCAGTACAAGACGTCCGTACGGATCGAAGCTGTATTTTCCGACCCAGCAAGTACGAATCGTATCGACAACACTCCGTACAACTCTTTTTCTACGGGAGCTTAAAACATCCGTAAAAGCATATTTCTCCTCGAAATGCGTACGAAATGGACCCCCGGGTACGGTGCGTACACCCCATGATAGCAGGAGTACGGTGCGTCGGGGTACGGTGCATACACTCCTGGATTTCAGGGGTACGATGCGTATGCCCGGTGCGTATACCCCATGAATGTTGGCGTACGGCACGTAGGGGTACAGTTCGTACCCCCAAGGCCGTAGGTGTACGGTGCGTACACCCCTTGCGTTTAGGGGTACAGTGCATATGTGAATGTGTGGCTCTCCGTACGAATTGCCTATTCGCGACGTGTTCCGTATGAATTGCGTACTCATTCCCCGGTCCGGATCATACTTGGCGAGTCGTACGGCATGTTTACGAATTGTACGGTCCACTGTGAGAGTCTAATTCTTACGGATTTAGCCTTGTATTTCGTACAGTTCGCACGGATTTGAACGTATTTCTATTTTACGGATCGTACTACGCGATTCGGACGGATTTGTACGAATCGTACGGAAAGGGCTTCGAAAACGAATCGTCGTACGGATTCATTTCCCGAACTGGAATCAACCCAATATGTTTAACATACATAGGTATAGGCTGTACATTTGTGCTTTGAGAATGGTGGTCATAAGGTAAGAGCCAACTCTTGAGTAGTCTTCTTAAGAAAAGTAGTTATCCATGTTTCTCCTGTTTGAGAGTAATGAATTCCATTGTTTGGCTGCTTGAACAGAGAAACATGTACCACACATGTTCTATCTTGCATGCTGGAGTTTTGAGGCAAGGTGCCAATCTGGAGCAGAAGTTCCTTATTTAGAGGTTTTATATAGCGCTGGCTGGACCCAGGGGTATCAGAGCGCTTTACATTTTGAGACAAGGTCAGTAAGTCATGGGTCATACATAGCATCAATGGATATAAACAACATAATAAGTCTCCGCCTGACAAATTTCAAAATGATAAATATGGGAAATAAGAACACCGAAATGTGGGAGATGTGAAAATCAAAAATAACCAGGCATACATTGAAAAGATAGCCGGAAAATTGCAGAGGAGGATAGGGAGGTTGGTGGTAAGATTGGGTTTGTAAGGAAGAAGAGCAGGAGGGGCAGAACTGAGGGCAGAGGGTGGACAAGGGGAGGGGGGTGCAGGGAAGAGTGAAGGTGGTAAACATGGAGATGGAAGTGACGAGGGGGAAGGGCGAAGTAAGGCTGAAAAGAAGGGAGGGCGGATGCATCTGAGGTCGGACAGATGTGGCCAGTGGAAGAGAGCAGACATGGATTATGGTCCCCAATATTTATTGAGGAGATGTAGTTTGAGTTCTTTTTTGAAGCTAGAGTAGGAAGGGTTGCAACGAAGGTCAGTTGGAAGGGCATTCCAAATGCATGGAGCGTTGCCGGAAAAGGATCGAGACTGGGTGGTTTTGTTTTTTAGAAGGGGGGATAAGAAGGAGGATGTTTGTGCTTCTCAAGGAATGAGAGCAACCGGCATTTGTGAGTTTGTTAGCGAGGTAGGTCGGTGTATTCTGATGGAGAATTTTGTGTGTAATGCAGGCTGTTTTGTATGTGGATCTACCTTCAATGGGAAGCTATTTAAGGGTTTTAAGGGTAGGGGAGTTGTAGTCAAATCGCTTGCAGTCTGAGGTAAGCCTAGCTGCAAGGTACAGCACAGATTTGAGCGGTGCTAGGTAGATCTTGGGAATTCCGGTGAGAATGGCATTGCCATAGTCGATGCGAGAAAGAACAAGGGATTGGACTGCTAGTTTGAAACCATCGATAGGGATGAAGGGCTTGATTTTCTTAAGGTGGCGCAGAGTGAAGAGGGCTCCTTTGGCAGAATTATTGATGTGTGTCTTGAGTGTAAGGAGGTTATCAAGGGAGATCCCAAGTGATTTGACTGAGGAGGACAAAGATAAGGAGCAGTTGAGGGCATTAAGGTCAGAGATCCAATTCTGAATGGGGAGCTGGTTGTTTTTAGGGGAGAAAATAATTATTTCAGTTTTTTTAGGGTTGAGTTTGAGGTGGTTAATGTGGAACCAGGCTTGAATCTTGATGCGAGTGTTGTTGAGGGGAAGGATGTCAGCATGAGTTTTAATCTTATAATAGAGTTGGGTGTCATTGGCATAGAAATGGTAGTTGATCCCAGCTTGTTTAAGAATGAGTGTGAGGGGTTCCATGAAAAGGTTAAAGAGAGAGGGAGAGAGGATGGATCCTTGCGGGACTCCTAAGGAGATGGAGGGAGGGTTAGATAGGCAATTTTGGATTTTGATTTGTTGAGAACGGTGTTGTAGGTATGAGACGACCCATTTGTGTGTCGTACCATTCAGGCCGAATCGATCTCTAAGAACATTGAGTAGAGCAGAGTGGTTAACAGTATCAAACGCTGCAGAGAGATCAAGGAGGATCAGAAGGCTAGATTCACCATTGTCAAGTGAGTGGTGGATGTCATCAACAATGTTTAGCATGGCGGTTTCAGTGCTGCATCCTTTCCTAAAGCCAGATTGGAAGGGGTCTAGTAAGTTAAAGTGTTCAATGTGTCTCTCTAGTTGGAGAAGAACACATTTTTCCAGGGCTTTAGAAAGAAGGGGAAGATTGGAGATGGGACGAAGGTTATTGAGGTCGTTTGGGTCTGCCAAAGGATTTTTGATAATGGGGGTGATTTGGCCTAGTTGCAATGAAGTGGGGACACAGCCGGTGCAAGGGAGCTGTTGATAATAGAGGTCCAGGTAGGGGTGATGATATGTTTGAGGTTTTGGACAAGTTTGGAGGGGAGAGGGTCTTTAGTGTGGGAGGAAGGCTTGAGTTTGGAAATGATGTTAAAGACGTCTCTTTCCGTGACTGGCTGGAAGTTAAGCCAAGCGGCATTTTTTTTAGTAAGAGAGTTAGGATGATTGGAGTCCATGAAATTGGGGGGCAAGGAGGGGTGAGGGAGATCAGAGTTATGATGGGCAGTAGAGGTGTTCGGATTGGTGGTAGGATCGCAGTAGAGAGGAAGGATTGCTCAATTAGTTTAATTTTGTCTGAAAAAAAGAGAGCTATTTCTTCACATCTAGTCGTCGAAGCCAGTGGGACAGGGGGAGCGGACGCAGTTTGACTGCGCACAATGTTGAATAGTTCTCTTGGCCTATTCTGAGCTCGATCTAGTTGTGACCTGAGGTAGGAAGTTTTTTGTCTATAGATGTGTTTTTTGTAGGACGATCTAGCAAGTCTGAGGCGGGCCAGGTTAGAGGGAGAGGGGTGCTGTCTCCATAATCTTTCAGTCAGTCTGAGTCTACGTCTTTCATTATTTAGGTCTGTATTAAACCATGATTTGGAGGGGATATTTCTTAGTTTTTTTGAGTTTGAGAGGGGCTAGAAGGTCAAGGGTAGCAGTGACAGCTTTGTTATATTGTTCGGTAAGTTCATTCGTGTTAAGGGAGGGAGGGATTGCGAGAAGATGGGCCTGAAGTTTGGATTCAAGTAAGTCAGGAGGGATATGACTGAGATTTCTGATCAGTTTCATGGGTTTAATAGTTTTGGACGGAGGGGTGGAGGCAGAGGTGGTTATGGAGAACAGGATGAGGTGATGGTCGGACCAATCAATGGGAATGATGTTAGATAGGAGGGCTAGATCTTTGCTGGTAATGATAGCGTCAAGGGTGGCTCCTTTGGAATTGGTTGGTGACTGACAGATTTGTTTGAGGTCATTAATTTCGAGAAGAAAAAGAGCAGAGAACTTCCTGCAGGCGCATGCAGTGAGTAACTACAACTGCCTGCAGAAGAAGACATATACTTATATGCCATTTCTTCCATTACAAGGGGCACCTTTAGGAGGCAAGCTGACTGTGCGCCAAATCAATGTGCTCCCCTGGACATCACTTTTGCCTCTGTGCCCACATCTGAAATATAGCATGGACGCAGAGGAAAGTGTTCTCCTGTTTGCATGGGGGAATTCTCCAGGTAAATGAGGAAACACCCGCTTGTGATTGCGCCAGTGCACATGTATCATTGGTGCAATCTGTACTACATACAGAAGAAGCAGTGCAAGCGTCTGTAGCTCTTTCTGTAATATCAAAATGCCGGGGTGACAAAAAAACCGGGAACAAATGCCTGTTGCCCCTTAGTGTAGTACAGCAGCAGCTGCAATTTCAACATTGCTTGATGGAATTGTCTTCACTGTTTTTTTTGCGTCAGTGGTTGATATGTTAGTCCCTAGTAAATCCCCAAATGTTTCCCCATGTCCCCACACATACCTAAATGTCTATTGCAGTCGAGAGCACTGCTGAGGCATATTGGTTAATAAATTAATATTGATGCCTGAGCTGGAAGATTTTCTACCTAAAAGTCTTCACACATACCATATTTTTAACTTCAGTATAGCATTTAGATTACTTAGATTATCCTCTATTTTGTGGATTTTCTGCACTTGGTGAAGCATGGATGGGCATCAAAAAAGAACAATCTTGTGAAGAGTGAATCTGACATAAGTTAACACATTACAAGTGAGGCACAACATACTCTTCTGTTGAGAAAGCACCAGGTATCTCCTTGAAGTAAAGCTGTTGTTCAGGAGAAGTACTGCCTCTTCTCAGTTAATGTTTTTTCATGTGTTTCTTTTAAGCTCCTGATGGCTTGGGGGATTACAGAACTCGGCGCTATGATTTTACTGCCTATATTGGTGACACAGAGCCCTCGCCTGAAAGCACCACTAGCGTTGAGCACCTAACCCACGCTCCCTCAGGCACCTTTGAACCACGCCCCAAATGTCAGTATCCTGGTGAAGTTGGCTGGAGCGTCGAGGAACACCTGTACCTGAACAGAGCCAATCTCTTAAGTGACATGCAGATCAAGGTAAGTCAATTCTAAGACATAGCTCGGCTTATTCCAAACCTTTGTCTGTGGACATTGTGTGCAATCAAGTATCTTATTAATCCAGTGGGTGCAAGAGAATTATTTAGGTAAATACGTTAAATGTATGTGCTCATTGAGTGCCCCATTGCCATGTATAGGTCCCTACCATATGTCAGATTTAGTCTAAGCTCTATGTCACTTTGCCTTGCAGAAGAATGTTCCTTCATCCACAGGTTTTCAGCTCTCAGAGCCATTATGAAAGAGGGGGCCAGACAGGCTTGCCCCAAGGTTTGCTCCTTGCAGGGCCCATGCTGCCGCAACCCAGCTTCCTCTCCTAGTACTCGTTGACTTTATGCTTGTCTTTGACCAAGTACAGTGTTCTGCTGTCTTTTGGCTAGGTTTCCTCTATAGAAATACTATATACATGCGTACATACTTAGATATATACGCATGTTTACTGATGTTAAAATAAAGCACAAACATGACAGAAAGCCTAATGTCCAACTTGCATTTAATGCAAAATAGCAGCCAGTGAAGAAAAAAAATCAAAGGACAATTGTCTTTTCAACTGATCGGGTCTCTCGCTAAAAAATGGTCCATTGGAGATTAGAGATAAAATACATGCAAAATCATTCCAGTAGATATACAGAATCTCTTAATAGGAATAAATGCAACATGGCCACATAACAGAAATGTATTACTCTCAGCATAAAAATATTTAACGTGTAGGTGTCAGGATCTCTGCCTCGAAGTAGCACAAAATAGCCCAATTATTTTCACAAAATCCTGCTTCCTTTGCAAGGTTTGAAAATGAGGTAATGCTCTTGAAAATGTATAAAAAGTGCAGCACTGAAAACTATGGCTTCCAGGCCTACTAACCCTGCAAAAGTTTTGCAAACACTTCAAAGCCAAAATAGAAAGCAGCATCCATATTTGATTACTAGTTTAATCATAACTACATATATGGTTGTTAACATGGCGCTTATATGTGATCATAATATATACGGGTTATAAATATCTTTTCACACTGCTAAATGTATTGTAGTGTATCCATCACAAAACCACCAACAGAAGCATGATGTGTTTCAGTGCAATCAAAGATTGCATCAACACCCTGCCAGATCCACCTATCCTTCACTCCACAGAAAAGTGCAATGCCATTAACCTCTTCGTGAACGAGAAAATAAAGAAGAGCTAGCAGCATATCGACAATACTAAGCCTGATTCATCTTTAAGCCCCCCCTACCCTTCAATGAATAGCCTTTAGAGCTCCGTGACAGACTCAACTCTGTCAAAGCCACTTCATATGAAGATGATATATTAGCCTTGTCCATCATCAAAGCTCTCTGTGGGGATGTTCTCTGATCCCTACTCACCGAAGGCATCTTCCCAGACGCTCTCAAGACAGCCAATCTTGTCCCACTCATCCCAAAGCTAGACTAGACCCTGATGGTTTTGGAATTATCAACTCATCACTCACATACCATGCATCAGCAACATCTTTGAAAAAGCAGTCTATGTTCAACTCCAGGCTCACATAAATGCTAGCCCTCTACTGTACGATTACCAGGCTGGCTTCTGATCATACTACAGCTTGGAGGCCGTTCCCTTACACATTGTAGAAGATGCCTTCCTGATCACAGAAAAAGAAAACCCCTGCCTCTTGGTATTGCTTGACGTCTCAGATGCCTTTAACACAGTCAACCATCCCATTCTCACATGCACCTGGAATGGAAATCACTGGTAATGCACTTTACTGGTTCTCCTCCTTCCTTCTTCCTTCCCAAATGACACCAGTTTGTTCACATGGGAACCTCCAGGCCCTAAATTATATATATCACATATAGAGTACCTAGAGTTTCGACCCATTCCTTGTCATTTTCAACCTCTTCATGGAGCCACTACTCACAAATAACAGCATTAAGATTCAACAATATGCAGGTGATACATAACTCTACTTGAAGTTCTGCTTCAGACATCTAAGACCTCAAACATTGCCTGCACATGATCCACTCTTGGATATCCAGCACCTACCTGAAGTTCGACCCAAACAAGTCATAATTCCTTTTATTTGACAAGAACAAGAAACAGTGCAAACCTGTCTCAGTGACATGAAACTTCATGGCTTTGAACGTCAACTTTCACTGAATAACAAGTCACTTTGATTCACTCTGGACACCAACCTCATTCTCAAAGAATACATTGCCAAAAACACAAAGATGACCTGGCACCACCTCAATTGTCTAAGGAAAGTGAAATTGTTTCTTCCGGCAAAGGTCTTTAGAACTGCTGTTCAAGCCCTCACAGTCTTGCATCTGATTGTTGGTTAATGGCTGACTCCATGGCCTTTTTGGCTCCGCAGTGGCACCCTTAAGGAGCATCCTACATACCACAGCAAGTCTCATCCAGGACCTGAAGAAATATGATTACATCGGCCCCATCTTGATGTAACTCTATTGGCTCCCCTTTCCAGCCCACACTATCTTCAAAAGTAGCTGCGTCGTATACAAAGCCATCACAAACAGCACTCATGCTTATCTTGTAGACAAGCTCACAATCTCTGGGGGTTCTCAGAACACCCACAGCCAGAACACTACCAGAATGCAGATTAAGAGGTGTAAAAAACCCAAAAATAAGTCAGAAAGCCATTTCCATCTATGCACCCAGAATCTGGAACAACATCCCCATATTCATCAGGGCCACCTAAACCCTACTCCAATTTACAAAAGAGTTGAAGATGCACCTCTTTAAAGAACACTACATCACAATGCATTAACTAGCCACAAACCTGCACACTCTTCTATACATCTTTGACTTTATCCTGGTGTTTGACCCTGTACAGAGCTCCGCTACCTTTTGACTACATTCGCACTACAGAAATAACACACACATACATAGATTCATATGTCACAGAAGCAGGATGAATCTGTTTTTGTGATTATAATTATGATGAAGCAGGTAATGGCCAGTGATCACTTGATGGCACCATATACCGGTGCTACCTCTAAATATGTCCAAGGACATTGTTTTCCTTTTGAATATAGTGCTTTTTTAATAGGGAGGAATGCTGCAAGGGTCCTGCATCATCTTTTGGTACTTGGCCCCAAAAACTTTTCTGATAGTTCTTCTCAATCTGGTGCACTGTTATATCCTCAACATCCCAGTGCAGAAACAATACTGTGATACTCAGATATAGTGACAGATTTGAGGTAAAGAATTCTGTAGAAAAAATAGACAAAGGGTCCTGGGCGCAGACAAGGTGGGCATAGGCATTCACTGTACATCGCCTTACCTGCATCACCTAAATACAACATCGTTTCCACTACATTTTAGGAGAATTTAAGGCCATATTATCAAGAAAGGGCGATACATTATTGCCGCTTTTATCGGCGGGAAACTGCCGCTAAAGCGGCAATAATGGGCTTGCTAATATGCCCTTGTGAATTCCCATAGACGCCCAGGTTCTGGTGTTAACCGGGGCTTCTATGGGAATTCACAAGGGCGTATTATACCGCTGTGGAACCCATCCTGGCTTTCCCTATGAGACGTCCACACCTGGGCACCCCCAAGGTGGAGGCCAGGCATCCTTAGCGTTGTGGGGGCCGTTGTGGAGATTAAGCAAGCTATTGCCCAGAGTTGCAGAGTGGGACTCCATGATTGGAATAGGCACCGAGGCGAGAATTATCAGGTCCGTGGAATTTGGCAAATACCTTATAATCAGTGTTAAGCATCGCCAGCTGGCAATAGGAGCTCAAGGACAGGGGGTCTCTGCCGGGCTTAGGCAGGGACACTAAGAACGCTTCCCTCAGAGATGGCGGGAGTTGGCCGGCATCAATTGACGCCCTGTATATCCGAAGGAGCCTAGGCGCCAGGATGTCTCTGTTGGCTTTATAATACTCAACCGGCAGGCCTTTTGGCCCCGGTTTTTTCCCGGTCGCTAGCGCTTGGATCGTGTCCCCCACTTCCTCCAGCGTGAGTGGAGCGCCGAGCTCCTCATTCTGACCCCGCGCGGCGGACGGCAGTGCGATCGACTCCAAAAAGTCGGTCAGCGAGCGCATGCGGCCTGTGCTATGCGGCCTATAGAGTTCCCGATAGTGGTCGGTCAGCGCCCGGTGGATCTCGCGCTGCGTGTATACTAGTACCCGGTCCGCCATCTGGATGGCAGCAATCGGAGTCATGTGCTCTGTCCATCTCACCAACCAGGCTAGCAAGCGTCCAGCCCTATCGGCTTTGGCATGCATCTTGGCAGTGTGTGCCGCGTAATTATGGCACCTTAGGCATTCAAGCAGGGCTGCATGCTCGGCACGCAGGTCTCCAAGCTTGCGCGCATGTGTGCCAGCCCCTTCCCCGTCCCTCTCGTAGCGCAGGAGCTCAGACTCTATGCGAGCAAGAGAAGCAGACACCTGCGCGCAGATATTCCACGTGGCACCCATGCAGTGGCCACGGATGGTCACCTTGTGGGCATCCCACTCTATCTCAGGGTCATTCACTTTATCTTCATTGTCTTCAAAATAGGAGAGAATGGCTGTGCTCAGGGAGGACCTAAACTCAGCGTCTTCCAAAGCTGCGGGCTGTAACCGCCATGTGGGCACTGGGGGTCTATCCGCCGCCCAACTGAGCTGGAACCACAGGGGATTGTGGTCCGAGTGTCCTACCTAGGTATTCTGACCGGGACAGTAGGGGAAGCAGAGACTGGGAACCTACTATGCTGTCCAGGCGGACATGCAGGTCGTGCACTGCCGAGTAGTAAGAGTATATTTTATCCACAGGGTGCTGTACGCGCCAAAGGTCGTAAATGTCCCAGTGTACTAACCAATCCCTAAGGGCCTGTGCTGTCGATGTCGCTGCCGCTGCACAAAGGGGCGGAAAGGAGCGGTCCAGTTGGGTGTCCATGACCATATTAAAGTCACCACCAATCAGCCAGGGGAGACCCGCGTACCGCTGAAGGATGGGGTTTAGGGTCACCTGGAAAGTGGGCTGGTCCACGTTGGGGACATAGATGGAACCCAGCAGTATCTCTTGCCCTTTGAGCTTCCCCCGAACGAAGGTGTTCCTCCCCTCATTGTCCACCTGTGCATCAGTGCATGTAAAGGGGACGCCGGCTCTTACCCATACCAGAGTGCCCCGCGCCTGTGTTGAGTAGGTGGTGCCATGGATCTGCCCTCTCCAGTGGCTGCGGAGTCGTCCCAGCTCTATCTGGGACATGTGTGTCTCTTGGAGAAGTGCGATTCCCACCCGGTGTCGCTGCATGTAGGCAAAGACCGCATATCTGCGCGACGGGGTGTGCATGCCGCGGATGTTCCAGGTCATAATGTTGGTGCATGCCATGGTGTGTGTTGTAATGTAGTTACTCGGGGGGTGGGGGGGGTCGCCTCACCAGGCCGTGGGCTGAGTCTATGGGGTGTATACACTGAGCGTCGCGTCTGAAACATATAAACCAGAACCAACATTGTAAGCTTAAGGGCGGTACCCCAACGGGTTAAGTGTCCAAACTAATTAGAGTGATTACTCTTCAAGGTGACGTGTCCGCAAGCCAAGGGTGCGTGGCGGAGCATGCTGTCAGTGGTGTAGCATATCACACCCTCATCCAGGGCCCGCATAGAGTCGGAGGTGCTCATGTAGAATCAAATCAGGAAGGCGCACCGAGTCTAACCAACGGTGCCCCCCGGGAGCAACGCGTGTGGGAAACACCGGGCTCCTCCCTACGCAGGGCGCGGCTGTGTACTTGCGGCGCGCCTCTGAGACCCAAGCTTGCACAGGGCACATGCGCACACAGTCAGCTAAAAGAGCATGGTGTATCAAGCAAATAAAGGATACAATGAGCATTGCATTTAACATAGGTAGCATATAAGACTGTCTCAAGTCCGCCTCTGGTCACATGATGAAGTCCGCTGTCTGAGGAGTGACTACAGGCATCGCAGCGTCCTCTGACGTAACAGTAGATGGTGAAGACGAACCTCTGGCGTGTGCGTCGCTTACCTGTCCGCAGCTTAAGTCAGTGCTTACGCTCACTGTTCCCAACGTCGCAACCGCCTCGAGTGCCTCCTGCCGTTCCTGCCGCATTTTCTCTGAACTGGGGGAAGCCCGTCCCGGGCCCGCACCCTGCCTGGATCCTTTCCTCCTCCTCCGCCTCCGGGATCGCTGCTCCTGCCATCCACCCCCATCAGAATCAGACAGCCTCAACCCCGACCAGTGCCCTGTCTCCTCCAGCCAGTCCCAAACCTCCGATGGGGCCTCAAAGAAGCGCGTGCCCTCCGTGGTGACCACTCTTAAACGGGAGGGAACAGTAGCGAGTATGACAGCTCCAACTCCCATAGCTGTCGCTTCAATGCCAGATAGGAGCCACGTCGTCGCTGCACTGTCGTCGTGTAGTCAGGAAAGAACAGCACCTGACTGTTGCCCACTTTGATGTCTTCCATCTTTCGCGATTCGCGAAGCACCGCATCACGGTCTCGGTAATTGAGGAGTTTAAAAAGGAACGTATGGGGCCGAGTACCAGGCCTCTGGGCTTGCGCCGCTCCCTATGTGCCCTATCCACCACGAAATGCGGGGACAGTACTCCAGTCGGCAGGATCATCCGCAACCAATCCTCTATATACCGTTTAGGGTTCTTCCCTTCTGCTCCCTGTGGCAGGCCCACCACGCGGACATTGTTGCGCCGAGAGCGCCCTTCCGCGTCCTCCGCACGAACCGCCGAGAACATGGACTCTGTCAATCAGGTCCTGCAAAGCCGAGGCGTGACTGTTGACCACGGGAAGTAATTCCTGGATCGTTTGGTGCTGCACGGTGACCGACTCTGACAGCTTGCAATGATCCGCGTGCAACAGCGTGAAGTCAGAGGTGACTTTATCAAGGCGCGCTTCCAAGGAGGTCTTGGTCTGCGTTAGGGTAGTCCCAATGCGTTCCACCGCCGCCAAAACAGTGTCCATCTTGGCCGCCAGGACGGCCGCGGGTTTCACATCCATCCGCCTCTGCTCCGGTAGTGGGTCAGGGCCTCTGGATTCCTGCTGCTTCGTCTGCGACTTGTCTCGCAGCCTGCCCATTGCGAGCTGCTGCGCCGTGGGCATCCACACGCCCGTTCAGGTTTTGACACGACGACCAGGGCGGGAATGGGCGGGGAGGGAGCGGCCAACCCTTCCGCTGCACGTTGTAATGAGTCGGCGCCGTGGGCCAGGCGGCATCAAGCTTGCCCAAGCACGCCTCCACCACCCAAACACAATTGCTGTAGGGTCCGTCTAGCCCGAACCTGGCAGTGCTCTTCTCCGTAGGCTGCGTGCCCCCGGGTGCCCCCCGCTCCAGTGACACAGGGTTTGTTCCTCCTCCCAAGTCCTGACCGCCGGCGCGGTCCCAGCATCGGGCAGTGCCAGCAAACAGCGGTGATGCGCAGCACGGCCCAGGGACAGAGGCCTCCCCTCCTGCAAGGGGTGTACAGGAGCCTCAAAACAATATGGCACACTCCAATGGCCCGAATCATTTCATATAAGTTAGTCAAGGGTAAAATTTAAATATTTTAAAATGGGCCAAATACATTTAATTAAATCAATTTAAAAAATGTAAGAACAATAGGCGGTTCTTATGCCTTAAACAATTTTGTTCCACGATACAAAAGAGGTCATGTAGTGATCAGACAACCAGTAACTTCTCCAGCACCTACAACATAACATACGAGTATGGAGTTGTGCTGGGACTTAGGGTGCTCAGAGTTCGAGTGGGTCTTGGTTGTGACATTGATGCATTTTAAGAATAAATATTTTAGTTTGTTTAAGGTGCCACTTTTTAATCCTAGGATTCTGCTAATATAGAGCTCTCATTGTCAAAGTCACTTTAAAATTACAATTTTGATTTTTGCCTATTTTTTCGTTTTTTTATTAAATATACCATCATTTGTGTGCTTTGTTGATATATCCTTTTGTATATTTGGGCATTATTTTGAGGTTCAAACTGTAGAAAATGTTTAGGTGGGGTCCCCACTTTCCAGAAGAGATTCAGGTGGAGGGGTCCACAGAAATCACACGTGTAAGAACTTCTGGTGTACAGTCTCCCTTACGTATGTGCGGTGGTGAAAATGAGTAAAGCTTTCCATTATTAAATACCTGTGATAAACCCATACAAGAGTTTGGATTAAACCAATAAGGAATGAGAAATTAGATACACGACGACGGAAGGCCCAGAGTGATTGAGTGTCCTTCATGGATTTGTCCTCGGCATTCGATTGTGTAAATCGGGAGAAGCTGTGGCAGTCCATGAGGGCCATGGGAGCTGACTGTAGCATTGTGAAATTCCTACAGGATCTACACCATGAAACCATTGCTCAGGTGTACTCTGAGAACATGGAGGTTTCTAGGCCGTTTGCTCCACTGAGGGCGGTGCGACAAGGATGTATTTTAGCACCCTTCTTGTTTAACCTTTATATCAATGATCTTGACAAGGTCTTATCAGACCCTCCAGGTTATCGCGATTTCGCGGTTTGCCGCGAAATTGGCACTTTTGTAAAAATGCAGCGATTTTTACAAAAGTGCCCGCGAAATCAGCACTTTTGTAGAAATCGTGCGGCATTTTTACAAAAGCCGCTATATCCTGGGGGGTCTGGGTTATCAACTGCAGCTGTTGACTGTCCATACATAGGGTGATGCCCACTTCCAATTCTTTTATATGCGGATGGCGCGTTTCTTATCTCAAGAACTGCTAGGGGTCTGCAGTCACTCCTGTAACTTTTTTCCACTTTTATGGGAGATCGGGATTTGACAGTCAACAACCCGAAATCATTTGTCATGCAGTTGGGGGCTAGGAAAAAATCCCGCTTTCAGTTTAGAGCAGACACAGTTACGATTCCACGCACTGATGTTTTTTCTTACCCGGGCGTGGTTTTAGTTGATAAATTTACCTGGGGCCCGTTAATACAGAGAAAAGAGGGAGACTTGATGAGACTTATTGGTGCTACATTTGATTTTGCCTCAAAATTAGGTAATTGCGTCCTATTATTTTTTGGTTAAATATATGGATAAACGAGCATTTGCTGATGATGCAACAAATTTTAAAAGATTGCATGAAACTTGACAACATGCTGAGAATCCCGTGGTTTCAGTACATAAAACGAATGCTGGGAAACCTTAATCGCTCAAATCTTTTCATCAACCTCGATACAATTTGCAAAAAAGATATAGGATTAATCAAGGAAGATTTTTTTACTCTGAAATCACAGGAAAGGGAGGATATCGAGTTGTCTAAACCATGTGTGCGTAAATTTGTTATGCTGAAAACCACACTAGGCGCTGAGCCATACTTATTGGGGGCTCTTACGAATTATGATCGCTATCTGTTGACCAGATTTCGTTTAGATCTATTTCATCTCCTGCTTGCCGTACCAAAAGTCACCAGGAAAGGCCAACACTTAGCAGCCTGTGGTTGCGAGGGGTTGTCCCCACAGGATATTTTACACTTTATATTTTTATATAAGTTTTATGATGTCCCCCGGAAATACTTTTTAAATCCTTTTTTAAAAAAGATGAATTTTATACAGGCACGGCCAGCTCTCCTGTTTCTTCAGTTACTGAGGGAAGATTGTGTCCCTTTTATTGTTGGCTTTTTAAAGTCTGCAATCAAGTCTAGGGTCAGTTATGATTAATTATTTTTATATATTTATGTCTTGATTTTAAATTTGTAATTAAGAAATGTGAGTGCAATTATTATGTATTAGGGCTGCTAATGATTATATGTTCTCTGTTTTTATATGATGCATTAATGACTAATCTGTACTGTAGGGCTGTGTTTTAGGATACTTTTATGGTTTTTATTTTTGAAAAACCGAATTATTGCCTAGATGCATCAACTTTTTTAGGAAGTGCAAACGGTGCGATTCGCAAAAATCGGCCGTTTGCACTTCCTAAATTGGTTTCTGGGATGCATCAAGCATTTTTGGAAATTCGCTATTTTTTGCGAGTTCCAAAAATGCGATTGCTTTTAAGGAATCGCAAATTTGCGATTCCTTAAATGCAATGCATCATCCTCACAACATTTGCGATTTTACAAATTGCAAATGCAAATTACCACGAAGTTGAACTTCGTGGTAATTTGCAAAAATGTGTAAAAACGCATAAAAATGCATTTTTTAAACGTCTACGTTACAGACACACATGTCCTTAGGACATGTGTGTATGTAACTCACATGTAAAAGTGCATTTCTTGGGTGCAGGGGGGGGTCCTTTGGACCCCCCTCTCCACCCTTGAAAGGCTTTGTTGCATTCCGATTTCAAATTGCGAATTCGCAATTCCCATTCATTCCTATGGGCATTTCAGCCCATAGGAATGAATGGGAATTGCGAATTCGCTATTTGAAACTCGCAATTTTATTGGGATTCGGTAAAAATTGCGATTTTTACCGATTCTCAATAAAATTGCGAAATTATTGATGCATTGCCATTTGCGATTCCTTATTTGCGATTCCTTATTTTTCGCAAATAAGGAATCGCAAATGACAACTTTGATGCATCTACCGGTAAGTTTATTTTGATTTGATTTGATTTGATTTGATTGAATTGCTAGTGCTACCTGAGTTTGGTTTGTCATCTGTAGAAGAAAAATACCTAGGGCCTGATTTAGATTTTGACAGACAGAGGTCTCTCCGCCGGGATGATAGAGGACAATACCTGAGGGACCTCCGCTGGACAACTCTGTACATTGACAGGAACTGCTGGCATGGCGGTTTCGGTCAATATAGGAAAAGTTTGGTGGTTGTACTGTCAATGATGGGTGGCTGTCAAACTTTTCAAAAGTTGTTTGTTTTTAAAAAAACAAACTACCAAAGTGGAAGTTTATTTTGAAAAGCAAAAAAAAAGAATGACTCAAACATCCTGGGAGTGTCTCCCAGGGTGTTGGGGTCATTATTTGGTTTTCTCCCATCCCTTACCACCAGGTTTTTCCTGATAGTGACGGACAGGAAAGAAAAGTCTATACACTGTCCTCTCTAAATAGGGAGGACATTGTACAGTCCTTCTTCCTATGGGCCCAAAGGCAGTCAAAGGAAGTATTCTGTCAAGGGAGCCAATGGGGACTCTGTTGATGGAATTCTTACTGTCTGCCCTAATTGTGGCTGGTGGACCGAGAGTTTGGTGGACAGGCTCCTCCGTCACATTTGCCATAAAGTACCCTGTTTGTCAAGCTCTAGAGGGCCTGATTTATAGTTTAGCCAATGATTTACTCTGTTACAAACAAGACAGATATCCTGCCTGCCCTATTACAGGGGGCATAAGATATAATGCTCTTGTAATAAGGCAGACAAGAGATTTGTCACGTTGAAACGGAGTAACCCAGCCACCAAATTCTAAATCAGGCTGTTAGACACCTGTGAAAACTACATAGATATGTATTGTGTCGCTATATTGCTGTATACTCTTGAAACATGTTTATTGTTTTTGCTTTATTCGTTTGTTTGCATATGTAGCTGAAGTTTAGATCCACTGGACACATTCAAAAAGGGAAATCTACATCCAGGAATCTCTTGGCACATATAGATTTCTGCCTATACTTGGATGGAGACATCCGCAAGGATGGTATTCACCAACTCCATGTAGTTCAGTCTTTACAACTGTAAAGTTACGACTAGTAACTTTAAAACATATTTTTGATCTAGGCCCATATGTAAAGATATCTGCAGCTGAGGCAATTAACTTTGCTTCTGCCATTGAAAACTCAGAATAGAAAAGAATAAATCACACACACTTCACAAAAATTAACCCCGCAAACACATAAATACAGCCCACATCTCAAGCTTTAATCTCTTCTCCTTAGACTTTCTTACTTTGCTCGCTAACACATGTCGTGTTGTTGTAGCTGCAATCAGCATAGAGAACACAGGACGCCAGATGAGGTTGGTCACTCTCTTTATTATTCTTGGTGCGAGCGTGTCACAGCACGTCTGTCCTCTTCGTCTTCCTCAGTCGTCTGTCCACTTCCTGTCCCTACAGGATGTGGTGTCCAGTGACCTGGTCACTGCCCTATGACCCGCAGGGTCCTAGTGCCCTACGTCTGTTGCCACCCTACAGTCATTAACAATTAAACAGGTGTCCCTGAAGGAATTATTTCAATTCTATTCAATAAATTAATACTATTGCCACAAGAGTGGTCAATCATTTAAACTTGAGCAAGGAAAGAAACAGATTTAAACTGTTTTTTATTACGCAAAATTATTTCTTTTTTGTTTTTTGGATCTTTTTTCTTTTTTGATACACAAATCTAAAATATGGCAACAGAAATACTACTATACAAGTAACAAAAAAATATATATTTTCACAGTAGTATCAGGCATCTTTTGCTATATACATGAAAAGATGAATATCATGTCAAAACAACAGTACTTCACAATGATCCAATTATTTGATACTCAAACTAATATGACAGTAGTCAGCAAAACGTTGCCAGGCGTCGACGTTTCGGTCCTTAATTGGTTAAAACAATCCATAGGACCATCTTCAGGACCATACGCTGCACATATTAATCCAAGACCTCCAGCCGGAAGTCACAAGGTTATGCACTGCAAAAACCTACTGTCCAAAAATATAGATGTTATCTTCCAAAATTCGAATACAAACTCCAATGATTCATGTATTATGTGGAAATCAATGTAGACCAAGAGCGAGATGTAGGCAATAGTCCAAAACACTCGCAACACTTAGTAGCGTTGGTCAAGGATCCGTCGTTAATCACTCCCTATCGGCATCATGGCTGCTACATCTCCCCCTTTGTCACAAACAAAAGTTCTTTGTCACATGCACGAAGTCTTGGTACATCACGGAGGTAGTGAATGGAGAGAGAAAGAGAGAGAGAGAGAGAGAGAAAGAGAGAGAGATATTTTCTTTACATTTCTTAAATTAGTCTTTTTGGCTTTCTGCACATTCTGCTTGGTCTTGTCTCTCTGTTTTCCACGTTCGGTGATGTTGCCACTGGTTCTTCCTCTTCTACTTTGAGCTCCTTGAAATGGGAACTGTTTCTTGTTATTCGTTGATGGTCGGATGCTGCTGTCACCATTGATCCTTTATGTTGGTCACTACTAGTGGATCCTTTGAGAATGGACTGTCCGACTTCCGTTGTTGCCTCTGTCTCACCACCACAAAGTCCCCTTCGTTTAGCTGATGTTCTGATGCGTTTCTCTTCTTGTCCGCATATTCCTTAATTTTCCTCTTGGCGTCATGATCTCTTTCCACTATGTCACCTCGATCCTTGCTTGCCTTTGTATCTATTTGAGGCAGTCTTGTTTTGCTTGATCGTCCCAACACCAGTTCCGCTGGGCATCGACCTGTGGAGCTGTGAGGGGTGTTTCTGTAGTCTCTCAGCACTTGACATAGTGCTTGTCCAATCGATATTTGTGTTAGTTTGGCGCGCTGGATGGCTTTCTTTATAGTTCCCATAAATCGTTCTGCCATGCTGTTGGCTTGTGGCCACAGCGGTGTTATCTTCCGATGTTTAATCCCTAAATATTCCATGAATCGACGGAATTCTTCTCCAGAAAACAGAGGGCCATTGTCTGTTTTTAATGTTTGTGGGGAACCCCACGCAGCAAATATGTCGTCTAACGCTGGTAATGTGGCATTTGCTGATGTCGACGATACTTCTCTCACAATTGGGAATCTTGAAAACTCATCAATGACCACTAACAGGTATTTTCCAGTCTCTAGTGGTCCGTAAAAGTCTGCTGCCAGCTCAGTCCATACTGCCAGTGGTAGTTCCGACATTTGCAACGGTGTTGGCTTGGAGGGTGGTCCCGTTACTTGACAGACATGACAGTGTGCTACTTCTTCTTCTACCATGTTGTCCAGTCCTGGGAACCACACTTTTTCTCTCAACATCTTTTTTGTCGCTACAATGCCTCGGTGTGATTCGTGAGCTAGTTCAATTGTTCTTTTTCTTAGTCGGTATGGTAGCACAATTCTTGACCCTCTCATCAGAATTCCGTTCTCAGTTTCAGACAGTTCTTCACTTATCTTTTTGAAGGCCAGCAGTTCTTCTTTTATGACCCCTTCTCCTGCGGAGCTGTTATTGTTAATGTGTCTCCATCTCTGTTGCCGCACTGCGTCCCCGATTGCCTGCATTGTCGGGTCTCTTTTGGTTACTCGCTCTAGCTCTGCAATCATTATTGATGACGGAGTGATCTGTTTTAAGATGAAATTTAGGTATTCTTCTGCCATGGTGGCGCCATTTTCTTGATGGGGAAGTGGGTGTCGTGACTTGTAATCGTCCGGGTTGTGGTCTTTTCCGGGCTTGTGGACAATCTTGAAGTTGTAATCCATCAGTCTGATCCCCCATCGTTCAATTCTTGGTGGTATTTTGGCGTTCGGATTTCCATAGATGGTGACTAATGCGTGGTGGTCCGTTACGATCGGGAATGGCTTCCCATAGATGAACATGTGGTAGTGCTCACATGCCCATGCTACCGCCAGACTCTCTTTTTCTGGTTGAGAGTATGCTCTCTCAATGTCCGACAGGCTCTTGCTTCCATAGGCTACGATCCTTCGTGGCGAGTCCTTTCCATGTTTATGCTGTGCCAGTAATGCACCAAGACCTACTGGGCTGGCGTCTACTGTCAATTCAGTTCCATAAGTTCGGGTCAAAGTATGCCAGGTGATCTGCTGCCGTGACTGACGCCCTTATCTCTTCAAATGCCTTACTGCATTCTGTGGTCCATTCGAATGTTTGGCTCTGCTTCGTGAGTTCTCGCAGTGGGGTGCTCACAGTTGCAAAGTCCTTGATGTATCGCGCACAATACCTGGCAATGCCGAGGAATGAGCGCACTTCAGCTACATCTTTTGGTTCTTTTGCCTTCTCTAGGGTGTCCACTTTACTGCGATCTGGTCTCATTCCTTTCTTCGAGAAAATGTGTCCAAAGAATACCAGTTCTTCTCTTCCCAATTCACATTTCTTTGAATTTACTGTTAGGCCCACTTCCTCGAGCTGCGAGCATACTTCCCTCAGTGCCTTGTCATGTTCTTCATCCGATTTGCCAAATACCAGGATATCGTCACTGTAGTTCAAACTGTTTTTGATTGGTCTAATGATCTGTCTGATCGTTTCCTGGAAAATCTCAGCTGCTGATGATATTCCAAAACTTAACCGCTTGTAGCGAAACAGACCTAGGTGTGTTGAGAAGGTTGTTATGTATCTGGACTGTTGGTCCAGTTCCAGTTGGTGATACCCCTTACATAGGCCAAGCTTGGAAAATCTTCTCATTCCCGTCAGGCAGCTAATCATGTCATCTAGGTGTGGTCCCGGATGTCGTTCTCGTTCAATGGCTGTGTTGGGGATTCTCATGTCCACACATATTCTGATTTGTGCAGTGTCCTTTTTTGGTACAGAAACTATTGGGGACACCCATGGCGTTGGCCCTTCAGCTGGTTCGATGATGTCTTGTTCTAACAGTGCTATTATTTCCTCTTCTACCTGTGGTTGTAGATGGATGGGTACCCTTCGGTGGTGCTGGGCGACAGGTCTGACTGATTCGTTGATATGCAGTGTGATCTGTCGTCCTTTCAGCTTTCCGAGTCCTTTCGTTAACTTCGGGTACTCTTGTAAGATGTTCCCTTTGTCCGATATGTGGTATGTCATCTGTAACAGGCCCATGACTTTCGCTGTGACATTGCTTAGTAAGCATGGTGCGGGAATGTCTCCTCGTAGCACATGAATTTCTTCAGTGATGGTCTTGCCTTTATGCGTCATGGTGTCCGTGAACTTTCCCATGTTTGTTACTGGATTTTGTGCACCCCAGGTAAATACTCGTACACTTGATGGTTGCAGGTGTGGTTTCCTCTTTATTTTTTCGTATTCAGTGGCGCACATAATGTTGCACGTGGCCCCACTGTCTAGCACAAATTCTGTTTGGTGTGGCCCTACATCTATGGTCACCCAGTCTGTCTTCTTTATTGACTGCTTATCCACTAGTCTGATGTGTTCTTCTTCATGCCCTTCATCTGTGGACATGAGGCATAGGCGTTCCACCTTCTCTGTTGTTTCTTCTCCTTCATCTCCCGACTCCAGCGACGAGCTCCTGGTGGTCGCTTCCAAGTGTCGCACATGTCGGTTTGTTGTTGTTCTCGGTCTCCCTGGCCTTCCCCGTTCATTCTTGAAGTGCATTCCTTGGCACATGGTGGCGAAATGGTTGCTTCTGTTGCACTTTCAACATATTTGCCCAAATGCTGGGCATGCTCCTCGATGTGGAAATTCTAGCCCGCATCTGTAGCACTGGGACCCTTGTTTTCTTGTCCCCTGTTCCTTTGACCCTTTCTTCCAATTTCCAGTTCTACTCGTGTCTGTCATTCTGTGGACTTGCTCCTCTCTTCGGTCCATCTGTCTTGCATGCGCCATTGACCTTGCTTCCGCTCTCGCTAGATCTAGAATTCTTTCTAGAGTGGTTGGCTCCTTTAGTATTCTCGTGCGAAAGTCTGTGTCACGACAGCCTTCTATCAGTCTTAGGCGGATGGCCTGCTCATTGTCGTATTTTTCAAATTCGCAATGCGCTACTAGTTTCCTTAACCTTGTTGCAAAATCGTCCATCGATTCCTCTGGCTGCTGAAAAGCTATGTTGAAGCTATATCTTTCAAAGTCGATGTTTCTTTGGGGATCAAATTTATTTGTTAGGCATTTTATTAGTCCTTTATATGTTCTTGTCTCGCTCATTGGGAGTGTTATCAGAAGGTCATCCACTTCATCCCCCACCAGATTCAGGAATAGTCCTAGTTTCTTTTCTTCTACTACACCTGTTGCTTCCATGTATCGCTCAAACTTCACAATCCACTTCTCCCATCGTATTCCCTCTTGTGGCTCTGATACACTGAATGGCATTGGTCTGCGATACTGTGCGCTTTGTTTTGTTTCGGGCATCTTTGCTTCCTTTTATTTTGTTGCCTCTTTTCTTATTTTATTTCTGTAATTTAAAAAAAAAATTGATACTGTTCTTGTCACTTTCTCCTTTTATGTTTCACTTTGTTATCTGTTGTTCCTTGATGTGGGGATCCTTCTATGTCCCTTTCCTTGTTATTTCCTCTATTTCTCTTTATTTCTCGTTTTTTTTTCATTTAGCCTGCCCCTAAGTAGCTGCCCTGTATTTTTTCACTGTTTTTTCCTTTGTGTCCCACTCAAAATGGCCGCTCGTGTTCACGCGAGACTTAGCGATCGAAGTCTTGCGTTGCCTGTCTTTAAAATGGCCGCCGCGTTTTTCCTGTGTTCTGATTGGCTGTCCTTAAGATGGCCGCCGATGTTTGCCTTTCTCACGAGACCTTGCTCTTTAATTTCCGAGCACGAGGACCTCGCGCTTCTCGTTTCGGGCACTAGCGCTGTTCTCTGCACTTTGCTTACCACGCTCTGATGTGTTGAGTTGGACGCTGTCGGGGTGGGCTCCCGTGTAGCTCCTTGCGTCTGTCTGTTGCCACTGATGTTATTCCTTTCGAACACACGGTGGGATCCTCACGCGTGTGGTTTCGTCACCGTCTTCATCGCCAGATGTCGTGTTGTTGTAGCTGCAATCAGCATAGAGAACACAGGACGCCAGATGAGGTTGGTCACTCTCTTTATTATATCACAACAAATAATATCTGGGGGTCAAAAAGAGAGTCAGTAAGTCTGGCAGGAAGGACCACTATACCAAATGCATGCAGGGCAGTATCGGTGAGAGATAATAGTTAGTGAATGGTCAAGTCGAGACTCAAGAGTACATGGAGAAAAATGTATTGTTCCCATCAGAAGCCACACTGTACCGCCCTTGTTGTCATCATATGGGATCTCCTTACCCAGGAGACAAGACGGCCGGTAAATAATTACCGTGACCGAAATGTGATGTGAGGGCAGAACAGAAAGGTATGATAGTGGCTAATGACAAAAGCAGTGTATAGTGATTAGAGTGGAAAAGTGAAGGGTAATTATAAAATTAGGTGAATGGGTGGAAAAAAGAAATTTTATTAATATCCCCCAAACCCTAAGATTAAAAGGCAGGTGTGGGTGCAGGTTTTAAATAATAACCGCACTGAATGGTGGTCGACATGTTTCAGCATTTCACAAGATTTTCTTAATGCATTCCTCAGGACCTAAAAAAAGATACACTACTGCTTTGTAAAAGAATGAATAATAAAGATATCACCTGGGCATCCAGGCGTACTCAACCGTATACTGTCAGTGCAAAATGGCAAGGGATCCAACGTGTAAAACAAACAAACAAACAAACGGAGAAACAAATAGAGCACTTGATGTTATTCACATTGTTTCTGTTTGTATTCATAATGGCATTGCAATATGTTCAATCATACTAGGACATCAATTCAAGTATACACTCACCCTTATGCGTAGGTTGAGGAGCTTCACCCCACCTGGCTGCAGCGCAGGTAAAAGGAGCACCGCTCTGTGAATAATCATATGATGTTTACAGAGCGATTAGTGATGTGACACTAGACAAAATGAATGAGAAAATAGAGTGTACTTCGAGAGAAGAGGTAGTCTAAACCTCTTATAAAATCAAATGGTGACCAGGCTAGGCATAACCGCCGTAATCTATCACAATCCGTAAGGATGACTACTCAGTAGAGAAAACTTATGCATGGAAAACGCTCCGTGTCGATTTTGTTTAAAACCGTACACATAAAACGCTTCGTATTTTTGATGGCGGAGTGGCCTCTAGCGGCGTATCCGCGCAGGGAAAGAACCAACGCCACGCGCTTAGCGTTCACTCACCTATCCGTCGGTGTCTCCGGGCAGTCTTCAGTACTGCTCGGGGGGGCGCCGATCGCGGAATGAGGTAATGTTTTGTATGGTTCTAACTCTACAGACAACACGTGACCCAAGCAGTCACGTGATGCTTGGGATTCTGGGAGATGTAGTTTGTTACCCATTTCAACCTCTTTTTGATAGAAGAATGGTATGTTTCAAGGTTGTACCATACTATGTGTATATTACAAAAATCATTCCATGGTATGGCATGAGTATTGTGGTGTATGTATACTGGAGTATGGTTGCTAGATGGCTTACAGACAAATATTAATAGACGATGCGTAGTGACATTATACAGAGCACCATTCAGAAGGACATCTTACAGAACACCATTTAGAGGGACATCCAGGGTATAGGCTCATTGAGGCCCTCTTTGTCACTGTTGAGGCGGTATACCCATTTTTGTTCAATCTTGAACAAAAAACGGCTAACATCCGCACACGAGTCGGGAATGTGTGGTTGCTCAAGGACTGTCCAATAAAACTCTTCAGGACCATGACCCTTCTCCAGAAAATGTGCGGTCAGTCTGGTAGCTTGTTTTCGGCACCGCACTGTGCTTTTATGTTCTTGGATGCGTGTCCGTACCTTTCTGGTTGTCATCCCGACGTACTGTAATTGGCACGGACATTTGATCAAATAAATCAAGTTACTACTGTTGCAATTCGTAAACTTGTTTTGTGTCCATGGGCGGTTAGTGCCAATGTCGACCTCAGTAGATTTATTGGTCTGGGGACAGACCGTACAATTCCCGCATGGATGGTGTCCGACCACAGGTGGTAAGTCCCATAGGGTGCCCACTTGCCTCCCTTCCTTGCTGCGTGGGCGTGTGTGGACCAGATGATCTTTCAAGTTCGGTCCTCTTTTGTATGCAAACATGGGCTGGGGAATGTCGTCACCTCCAGTTTTGAGGATAGACCAGTGTTTCTTTATGATTTTTTGCAACTGGTTTGATCGGCTGTTGAAGGTGTTAACGAAGGCAATACGATCCGTTTTCTCCTTTGGAGGGTGAATTTCAAGTAGGGCATCCCTGTGGTTGTTAGAGGCCCTCTTTTTAGACCTGCGGATGATTTTTTTGGGGTATTGTTTCTCCTTTAGTTGTTCTTCCAAATTTTTGGAGTGCACCTCAAAAGACTCCTTTTTAGAGCAGTTTCTCTGTACCCTGAGGAACTGACCAAAGGGTAGGTTGTCCCTCAGGGCTCGTGGATGGCAGCTGTCGTATCGCAACAACGCGTTCTTGGCCATGGGTTTGCGATATAGCTCCGATTCGATGCCGGTTGGAGTCGCGTGCAATTTCAGGTCAAGGAAAGCCAGAGATGTTCTACTGTGCTCGATGGTGAACTTGAGATATGTATTTTTGCTGTTCAACCAACCGTGAAATGACAAGAGGTCTTCTTCCGTGCCACGCCACACCACCAGAATGTCATCAATATAGCGTTTCCATATATATATTGATGGTAAGTATGGATTGGTGGTTGTTAGGACATTCTGTTGTTCAAAATGGTGCACGTACAAGTTCGCCAGGCTCGGCGCGAAAACACTGCCCATGCTGGTCCCGGACGTTTGCAGGTAGAATGTGTCCTCAAAGCGGAAGTAGTTTTCCTTCATTGCAATTTCTGCTAGATGCATGATGAAGGGTATTGGTGTTATGGATTGGTGGTTGTTCTGCTCCAGAAGTGTACCCACTACTTCTAGGGTCTCAGTTTGGGGGATCGATGTGTACAAAGATTCTACATCGAACGATACTAGGATGTCAGTTTCGATGTTATATTGTATCGTTGGAAGGAGTCTTAAGACATCTTTAGTATCTTGGAGAAAGGTAGGCATTGCTTTGACCATTGGGTTAAGAAAGTGGTCCACAAAGGTTGAGAGGGGTTCTAATACCGACCCAATGCCTGATATGATAGGCCTACCGGGTGGTGGCCTTAGTGGCTTGTGCACTTTGGGGAGGCAGTAAAAGTATGGAATTGTAGGGTGTTTAGTAACCAGGTACTGTCCTTCCTGTGATGTTATCCATCCCTCACTCGTGGCTTCCTCTACTAAGGCACTTATTCTGGTTTGTAGCCCTTCAGTTGGATCCGATCTCAACGGTAGGTAGGATTTGCGGTCACTGAGTTGCCGGAGGCACTCATTTCTATACACTTCAGTGTCTAGGATCACGGTTGCTCCGCCTTTGTCGGCCGGCTTGATGGTGATATTGTCGTTGGAAGTTAGTGAGCGCAAGGCTTGCTGTTCATCTTTGGAAAGATTCATGAAGGGCTTGACATCTCTTCTGTACAGGTCTGTGACGTCATTTTCCACAGCTGCTTCAAAGGTCAGAACTTTGGGGGGTAAGGTGGCACTTGGTGGATTGAACGAGGAGGGTCTCTTCAAGCCAGTGTTGTTGTCTATGGCAATGGTTTCCAAAGCGGTCGATTTTGCGAAGAAATAGTGCAACCTTATTTTCCTAAACAGCTTGGATAGTTCAATTTGGGCCAGGAAAGGATCACCTTTCTGGGTAGCCACGAATCCCAAGCCTTTATTTAAGAGGTGTTCCTCATTGGTAGACAGTGTGTGTGAGCTGAGGTTGATCACGATGCCGTCTGGTTGCTTGTTCCCGCAGCGTCTTGGGGGACTTTCTTCCCGCTGCGTAGATCCATCCTCGATTGTTGCGGGGTATTCGTGTCCGTGTTCCAATGGACTTGTTGTGGCACTGCTCCTTGTCTCCTCCTGCCTCGGCCTCGTCTCTGGCCAAAACCTAAAAAAGGAAACGATCCAGGGCCTTGTTGCATCTGTGGTGGGCAGAAGGGCGGGCCCATTTGCGGAGGGCAGTTTGGTCCCATCATCCAAGGGTTAATAGGCCACCATGGTTGGAAATTGCCAAAGTTCTGTGGTTGATTTCTCCAATTTCTCCTGTTACCGCGACCCCTAGGGGCTTGGTTGGACGATCCGGTTTGTGATGTATCTGAGTCACTGGATGTCCCATCTGAACTGGAGGTGCCATATGTGGAGCCTCCCTTTTTGCCACTGCGACTGAATGTAGGTGCTGTATAGGTGTCACTACTGTATGGATATACTTTCTCCATTGAGAATTTCGCCAAATCCTTTTTAAACTTTTCTAGTTTTGTAGATAAGATAGATTCCTTAAAATCTTTGTTGGTCTTATCCGTATCATCCTGTCCCTTTTCAAATTGTCCACTTTTTAAGGAGGCTTTTATATGGCCCTCAAGGACCTGAATCTCAATCAGGATGGTATCCGCAATTCTTTTCGCGGTTTTTATGATCAGGACCAGCCAGTCCCTCGTGCACCTCCAAGCTATCATGGCCCAATCCTTAAGAAATTGTTTGTCGTCAAGGAAAAGGCGTGGTGCATTGTTGACGATGAGGCCTGTGGGAGCACAGTTGCCTCGAAGGTACTGTGCCATGATAATACCATGGACGGAAGTTCTGGAGTGGGACTTCTTTAGGATTAGGACTTTATTCCAACTGTCATCATTGTTTGTTGCTTGGGGTGGAATGGGGACATTATCTAAAAGACTAGGATTTTCATCTAAAATGTTTTGTACTTCAGCGCTTTCAAATGCTAAACCCCAGTTTGTAGCCATCGTTTGGAAAGACAGGTGAGGCGGTCAAACCACAAAGCGAGATTCTCGAAGTATACTCTATTGCATTGGTGACTAGAGTAGTCAACCAGGATTAAAAAAGACCCACAGCCTTAGCTGTACTAGTAACACGTTCAACAAAAATTAGGGAGGGTCTAAGGGCAAGTTTACCGACCAACCAGATATGAGCCCCAAACACAATATATCACAATGGCAAGGGATCCAACGTGTAAAACAAACAAACAAACAAACGGAGAAACAAATAGAGCACTTGATGTTATTCACATTGTTTCTGTTTGTATTCATAATGGCATTGCAATATGTTCAATCATACTAGGACATCAATTCAAGTATACACTCACGCATAAGGGTGCTCTATTTGTTTCTCCGTTTGTTTGTTTGTTTGTTTTACACGTTGGATCCCTTGCCATTTTGCACTGACAGTATACGGTTGAGTACGCCTGGATGCCCAGGTGATATCTTTATTATTCATTCTTTTACAAAGCAGTAGTGTATCTTTTTTTAGGTCCTGAGGAATGCATTAAGAAAATCTTGTGAAATGCTGAAACATGTCGACCACCATTCAGTGCGGTTATTATTTAAAACCTGCACCCACACCTGCCTTTTAATCTTAGGGTTTGGGGGATATTAATAAAATTTCTTTTTTCCACCCATTCACCTAATTTTATAATTACCCTTCACTTTTCCACTCTAATCACTATACACTGCTTTTGTCATTAGCCACTATCATACCTTTCTGTTCTGCCCTCACATCACATTTCGGTCACGGTAATTATTTACCGGCCGTCTTGTCTCCTGGGTAAGGAGATCCCATATGATGACAACAAGGGCGGTACAGTGTGGCTTCTGATGGGAACAATACATTTTTCTCCATGTACTCTTGAGTCTCGACTTGACCATTCACTAACTATTATCTCTCACCGATACTGCCCTGCATGCATTTGGTATAGTGGTCCTTCCTGCCAGACTTACTGACTCTCTTTTTGACCCCCAGATATTATTTGTTGTGATATATTGTGTTTGGGGCTCATATCTGGTTGGTCGGTAAACTTGCCCTTAGACCCTCCCTAATTTTTGTTGAACGTGCACTCTCTTTATTATCCTTGGTGCGAGCGTGTCACAGCACGTCTGTCCTCTTCGTCTTCCTCAGTCGTCTGTCCACTTCCTGTCCCTACAGGATGTGGTGTCCAGTGACCTGGTCACTGCCCTATGACCCGCAGGGTCCTAGTGCCCTACGTCTGTTGTCACCCTACAGTCATGGCTGCTACATCACAAATCCTGAGACCTGCACAGCCTCCAGGTCACAGCCTGCCCCAGACAAGAGGAAGAGGATATTTACTGAAGAGATTGACTTTGTAAAAAGCTTTGTTGTATATATGATTTCTTTTCATACACTCTCAGTGGCGAAGGGCACGTGGACTTGTGGTAGGAGCTGGCAAATTTTCTCAATGTTTGAGGATGGATGTACCCTTGTGGAGGACCTAAAAAATGTCAAGATGTCAAGAGACAGTTAAAGGTAATGTTTTCCAGGGTTCAGGTGACAATGTTTTTTCTTGGAAGTTGACCTGGATGCCATCTCAGGCTCAGTCCCTTCGATAAATATATCCCCTTCACCATGTACCCTGACCTTTGACACATCTGTTCCAGAACCTCAGAGTCTGGCCAGGTAAGAAACTAGGGGGCAGATTTACAAGTCCCTTGCGCCTCCGATGTATCACGTTGCGTGACGCACCGGTGGCGCAGCCTGCTGTGTGATATTTACAAGCACAGGTAAAGTCACCCTGCGTGACTTAACCTGTGCTTGTAAATATCGCCCCTGTTCACGCATGGGTGTTGCTGTGGGTGTGCCCACGCAACACCCATGTCCACGGATGCATTTCCAGATTTACGAGAAATCGTAAATCTGGAAATGCGTCAGAATGCTACGCCACCCCTGCGTAGTGAGGTGCAACGAGGAGAAATGTTGTCATTTCCCCTAGTTTTTTCCTCTTTCCATGCGTGCTGCATTCTACAGCACACATTGGAAGAGAAAATCGCCTCAATTTATTCTTTTTGTGAAGGAAGGTGTCCTTTCCTGCACAAAAACAATCTCCCCACTCCCCAGGGTGCAAGGATGCCTGCGCATGGCAGCAGTTTGTGCCCCACGCAGGGGAAGCACAGAGATGCAACATATTGTTGTAAATATGTTGCATCCCTGTGCTGCGAAACTAACGCTGCGCGACACAGCAAAATGACCTGCACCACCGCGCTTCGTTAGTTTCTTGAAGATCTGCCCCTAGATGCTTCTACCTATAAACTACATTGCTGCTCTGAACTCATGCCACACTTCCCTCCTCCGCAAATGTAGGTACACATTTCACACATCTCGCGCACACATGCTTGTACATCTACTATTTATTATAATATTCTTATTGCATTTTCCTTGTATACTTTTACCATATCAAGCGTATTGTTAGCAAGAGCTGGAGCAAGAGTAGTCTTTAACGTGGCAAGGCGACAACTAGATCTTGTTCATCCCTCCCACTCACAGATTTTTGCCACACTAATATCAATGTCACTAACACATTTCAAAAAGTGCATGTTTGTGATTGTCATACCTCAACATTAAAAATAATTGTTATATATGTTAAGTTAAAATGTTCTCTATACAAAACTATAATGTAATATCATAGGCCTCTGTAGTGCTCACACATGTAATTTCATCATTTATTTTGAAGGACCTGTTTTGTCTGTGCCACCTGGAGCACCCCAGGCCATTGTTCTTTTTGGGGGACGCGATGGAAAGCCTGTGGGCCCCATTAACCCCACCAGCACACTGCTACTGCAGGAGCGACATTATATTTTGTAATAATTGATTTAATTTCGAAGTTGGGTGCCCAAGGGCACCGAACAGCACGCTTCTCATTAGGGACTGGAGGGGAGAGGCCCAGGGCCCCCGCTGTGTCGTCTGTTTTCACCCATCTCTGGTGCAGCAGGAGCTGGGATTGCTCCCACCCCGTCAGGCGGGAGCAATTGACAGTATTTTCCCTGCTCGAGAGCGTGAGCAGGAAAACGTTTTGTTCATCCACTGGGCAAGAGCTGCTTTGTGCTCTCTCCCGGCAGGAGAACATTTTGCACTGTCCATGTTCGCACCCGTGTAGACGGTGGCTGGGGGTTGGGGACCCCGGGACACTGTACCTGAGTCGGCCCTGGGGAATGGGGAGGGGACCCCGGAGCCTTTTTAGGCTCAGGGAGGGAAGCCATGAGTCCCCTTCCCTTAATTGTTTCTATGGCCCTTGGGAAAGGGCCCGGAGAGGTGGGCCGCACACCTGTCCCCAAATAATTAATGAATCGCTTCCCTGTGCCCTCGCCCACCCTAAGGGTAGTACTTTAAAGGATGCTGGAGTCTGCGCTTTTAACATTTTTCTATCGTAGAATCATGGATCCTACGCAAATTTGCGGCAAAATTACAAAAATTAAGTTTTTGTCCCCAGGCGGGGTCCCTCTGGCATACCATTACCAGGCCAAGAAGGTCAGTGTATCCCTACCCTACAGTGCCCCCTTATTTTTTAAAAACTTTTTATTAGGATTCTGGACTGAGTCTCAAGCTCTAAGATGGCTACCGCCACATCCTTGTTGATGTGGTGCCAGCCAATCAGATATCTCCAAGAGATCTATTGGCTTAGCAGATCCTTTGCTGTATAATATTTACAAAGGGGCAGATTTACAAGCTCCTTGCGCCCCTTTGGGCTGCCATTGCGTCACTTTTTTTGACGCAATGGCGACGCTAACAATGCGCCCTATTTACAACGTGATGCATCTATGGAGATGCGTCACATTGTAAAGCAATGCTTCACATCATACCTGTGTCAGGTATAATGTATGCAGGGGGGTGTTCCCACGCAGAAAAGCCTCGAACAAGTGATGCAGTGAAATCTACAAGATTTCCCTGCGTCACTTTTAGGCCGCCGCTTCATCAAAACGTTACTCCTGCTTGAAGCAGGCGTAAGGAGTGATGCAGTATAGTGGGAATAGGCCAGAAAATGCATTGCTGGAGTTGCGTCGTGCTTGCGACACAACTCCAGCAATGCGTGACTTTTGCCCCAACAGATGCGTCAGAATTTCTGACGCATCTGTCAGTCCTTCCTCCATGGTGCCCCTTATTGTAAATACAAAAACCACAGTTGATGGACATAATGCAGAACAACGTCATACATTCACCCCAGTACAGAGATCTTGGCCCAAATCCATCGTTTTTTTGCACTCACGCCACCCCAGTTCAGACATGGCTCTATGCAAATCAGTCTGACCCTGTGCCTCATAGGAACAGTCCAGCCCGAACTGCCAAGCCATGCCTTCCCTGGACCGGAAACAAGCTTCCGAGGACAGGTTTCTGGCATTCCAACCATCTTCATCCCGGCTTGCTTGAATCCAGTGGTGTGGAGAGCATGGGACTCACGTCTGAGCATACCCATCCCACTCGGGGTGACGCTGCTGCTCGTTTAACCGCATCGCTGCTGCGGTGATTTTTGCGCTGTGCGGCTGTTTTCGATTTACCGCGATACATGACGAGCTCAGCTCGTCATCCGCACATGTCACCCGTGGCTGATGACGAGCTGAGCTCGTCATCAGCATCGAAGGGGTTAATATGTGGTACCCCTCTCAGACAACATATTTCTCCCTCTCTGCGCCAACTTCATTGGCTTCCCATTGTTAAGGGAATTGAATTCAAGGTCCAGATTGCTACGGTCTAAAACCCAATGACAACTGATCACACCCAGATTTAAAAAAGCCAGATCCGGTGGAAAATCCTTTGAGGTGGGTGCCACTAAATGCTGAAACAAACTCCCCATGCCCCTTCGGCATATGCAGACGGAACTTCTGTTTCGTAAAGCCCTTAAAACCTGGATATTTAGCCAGCCTGACTAGACCAGCCTGATTCTCCTGCTCTCCTCACTGTCTGCTACAGCGCTGGGACACCCCGTTGGGGTAGCTGCGCGCTTAACAAGTGCCTATAATAATAATAATAATGATCCAGGCCCTGGGTCCAATTTCCCTTAGGCAGTCAATCCCATACTGGGCACGTCGTTCAGCTATGCACAGAAGGGATTGACTAAAGAGCTTAGCCTGCCACCAGACCCTGTGGCCAATCCCCCAGCAGGTCATCAACCCCACGCCGTGCACAGCCTTTGGGGTGTGCAGAGTAGGGTTTCCCTCTAGGTCCTGGAGACTGCATCTCCCAGGGCCAAAATATATATATTAAGGGGAGGGGGTCCCTCCTCCACAAGCCTTAAAAGTCTTCAGGGATCCCATGGTCCAGGGACAAATACAATTATACAGGGGAGAGAGCATGCGGGCCCCTTCCCAAAGTCTTCTTGGGCCCCAGGGATGCCACAATGTATGGGGAGTCGGGTATCCAGCTCCCTTCCTTGAGCCTTAATAGGCACCAGGTACCTGGGGTTCCCTACTCCCTGGCTTGACAGACACACTGTACCCAGTAATTGGATGTTCCTATTCATTTGTATAAATATAGGGGCATATTACCAAGCAATAGCGATAATTATCGCTATTGCTTGGTTAGAGACAAAAATTTACAGCTGAGCTGCGGCGATTTTTACCGCAAATAAACCTTGGTATTACCAAGGTTTATCGCAAATGCGATAAAAATCCCCGCAATGCATGAATATCGCTGAAAAGTCAGCGATATTCATGCATTACCGAGCTAATGCTCTTAGCCATGTTATCCACCTCCCATTGGATAACATGGCTAAGAACTGCTTAGGGCAGGTGTTAGCTTTTGGAGATATTCGCGCTTAGCATGATGTAATATGTGACGTCATCAGCAGTGCATTGCAGGCGCGCAAGTTATAGTGAGTCCAACAAACTATAACTGGGAATTTCAATGATTTTAGGTCAGTAAAATTTCCAGCTAACTATAACTGGTGTGAAACCTATGGTTTTTTCAGTGAATTTAATAGGTTTGTTAAATGCTAATTCCTAACTATAACTAGTGTGAAACCTATGGTTTTTTCAGTGAATTTCAAAGGTTTTTTAAATGCTAATTCCTAACTATAACGTGTGTGAAACCTATGGTTTTTTCTGTGAATTTCAAAGGTTTTTTAAATGCTAATTCCTAACTATAACGTGTGTGAAACCTATGGTTTTTTCAGTGAATTTCATAGGTTTTTTAATAGCAAATTGTTGGGCTACATCTGGCTGATATTTGGGCTACATTTGTTTTTTTTGTCTCTGGTGTCCATCTTTGGGCTACATTGGGCTACATTTGGGCTCAAACATATATATAGCCCAATGTAGCCCAATATATATTTTTTCAAAGTTAATTTTCATAAAAACCACTGGAGCATATATCTTGAGACATAGCAAAGGCACATCAGGGTACCAGTACCTACAAATTTTAGCCGTTTGGGCTAAAAGTGAGTTCGACCGCCCTATGGAAATTAACATGGGGAAAACACGTTTTGGGACCCCCATTTTATCTCGGCCCCCGCTTGACGAATTCCCCCCACATTTTCAGGGAAGGAGCGGGCCACGAACTTTGAGAAATTCGCGAAGATTCGTCCACCGGCGCCAAAGTTATTCCCAATAGAATGTTGCGGATTTCCTATGGAAAGTAAATCCTAACTATAACTACCTACTGGCGACCGCCAGTAGGTTATATATATATATATATATATATATATATATATATATATATATATATATATATATATATATATATATATATATATATATATTATTAACAAAACATATACAATATTTTCAACGTAGGATAGCAAGAAGTTTAAATTTACTATTACCACTCCAGTGAGTGCAACAGTAGTGAAAGCATTGGATAGCGTAGAGGTAAAAATTACTATTCCCAATCCAGAGAGTGCAACAGTAGGGAAAACATTGGATAGCGTAGGGGTAAAAATAACTATTCCCTCTCCAGTGGGTGCAACAGTAGGGAAAGCGTTGGATAGCGGGAGATTAAAAATTACTATTCCCACTCCAGTGAGTGCAACAGCAGGGAAAGCATTGGACAGCGCAAGGGTAAAAATTTCTATTCCCACTCCAGAGAGTGCAACAGTAGGAAAAGCGTTGGATAGCGTAGGCATAAAATTTACTATTCCCACTCCAGTGAGTGCAACAGTAGGGAAAGCATTGGATAGCAGGAGGGTAAAAATTACTATTCCAACTCCAGAGAGTGCAACAGTAGGGAAAGCATTAGATAGCATAGAGGTAAAAAATACTATTCCAACTCCAGAGTGCAAAAGTAGGGAAAGCGTTGGATAGCGTAGGGGTTAAAATTACTATTCCCACTCCAGTGAGTGTAACAGTAGGGAAAGCGCTGGATAGCGGGAGGGTAAAAATTACTATTCCCATGCCAGAGAGTGCAACAGTAGGGAAAGCGTTGGATAGCGTAGAGGTACAAATTACTATTCCCACTCCAGAGAGTGCAACAGTAGGAAAAGAGTTGGATAGCGTAGGGGTAAAAAATACTATTCCCACTCCAGTGAGTGCAACAGTAGGGAAAGTAAATACTTCATATATGAATTAAATTAAATATTAATACCAATTACAAATAATATAAAATAATTAACAATTTTATATAATATATTAATTAATCAATTAAAAATAGAAATGAAATGTAATTATTAAAAATAATTACCTACTAATACAAATTATTAGCAAACACGAAATTAATTAACAATTAGTAAAAAACTTAAATATTACAACTTACAACAAAAATAACCAATAAATACATTTAAAAATTTAATTATTTATAATTCAATTAATTCCCACACTATTCCCCTATAAACGCACAACCCACTACTGAAAAGAAATTAATAAAATTAACATAATTATCACTTAATCAATTAATTGAAACTATTGACCAATTATATTTTAATTAATTACCAATTAGTAATTAATTACCAATTAATTCAAACTAAATACCAATAAATAAATTAACATATTTAATTAATTATATTTAAATTACTGCCCACCCTATTCCCCTATAAACCTACAACCCGCTGCAGAAAATACATTAATTTAATTAACATAATTATCAATTAAACAATTAATTAAAATTAATTACCATTTATATTTTAATTAATTACCAATTAATAATTAATTACCAATTAATTCAACATAAATACCAATAAATAAATTAACATATTTAATTAATTATATTTAAATTACTTCACACCCTATTCCCCTATGAACCCACAACCCGCAACAGAATTATATTACCCAAAAATTAAATACAAATAAATTAATTAATTAAAATGAATTATAAAATAAATATACATTTTTCACACATATAGTAACATAAAAAACACTTTAAAAAATTCATATTAAGTTACTTACCTCACATTCGATATTTCTGTTGTCTATATTCTGTTCATTCGATATTTTGTCCATTCTATATTTAGAATTCCATATTAATGCTATTCTGTTCGATATTTTGCTATTATCCAGTATTATGGGTGTCTTTCATAGTTCACATGCCTGAATCATTCTCCGTCGTTGAGATGGGAGTCCCGGTAAATAGAAAAGTAATGTCCTATAGACATACATAGAGAAAAGTAGGCCTAAGGGCCTTACCTTAGTAGCCTATCTATGTCCTGTTGTAAAAAGGACTAAACTCTAGAAGGTAGCCAATCAGCTACCACCTCCCTCATGAACCTTCCTGCCAGGAGCCTCAGTCTCTCAAATTTTCTACCGCACGTTGTGCTAGGGAGTCTCCACCTGAGTTCTAATCAGGATTTCAAGAATTACTTCTTTTCCTCACAGAAATTATATATTTTCTTCTACTAACAACAATGTCTACTCAGCAAAAGAAAGGACTTTTCAGAGCCTGTTCATCCTGCGGTAAGAAAAGACTGCATGTTGATGACAAACATGAAACTTGCCTCTACTGTCTTTACCCTGACCATTCGGTGAAAGAATGTAGAAAATGTAGAACATTTTCTACTAAGACTCTTAAAGACAGGGATGGAAGACTGCTACTCTGGTTAAGCAGACTTAAAAACAGAGATGAAGCAGTATCCTCAGAAGAAAGAGAAATGGCTTTGGTGTCATCCAAGCTGTCCTTGAAGAGGCCTAGGATGAGTTCCCCTGGCCCTACGGACGTTCCTCCTAAAAAGGCTGCCTCTAAGTCTTCTGAGGTAAAATCTGTCACGTCCGAAAAGGAAGTTACCACCTTCAGAAAGCCTTCTCCATCATCGACGACGAGTTCGTCGACGCATTCTTCACTAAAGACAACCTATTTTCCACATCGACGACCACGGTTTCAACGACGATGGCATCAGCCTCCTCATAGACGACATCTATAACTCAATCGTCGACGGCGGGTAAGCCTCTGTCGTCAATTATACTTATAAAGAAGCAATCGACGTTACTTAAAGTTCCGTCGACGGCATCGTCGACGACAACAACGTCGACGACGAAACATAAACTGTCGACGCCAGCACCGACGACGAAGACACCATTGACTCCAGGCGCTTTGTCGACGAAGACATCGATGACGGTAAGCGCAACGTCGTCGACGAAAGTATCGGCGTTGAGCGCGCTGTCAACAAAGGCACCGCCGACGACTACCGCGTCGTCGAAGACACTGTCGACGACTTCATCGTCGACGATGAAGGTACCGTCGACGACCACACACTCGACGACGAAGATACAGTCGACGAAGAAATCGTCGACAAAGGAACCGTAGACGAAGGAACCGTCGACGAAGGAACCGTCGACGACCTCATCGTCGACACATGAAAAACAATCGGCGTCTGCACCGTCGATGACGAAATCGACGACGACATCGTCGACGCCGTGGAAAAAAGCTGATTTAATTCCTCCAAAACGGAATGAAAAGATTCAGATTACACCTGAAATAAAGTCACCAAGTAGAGTACAAGGATTACTTCCATCTTGCCTACTACAAAGTGATGAATCTGAGGACGACTACTATGAACAAGCTACTAGTCCTTCAGATCTTATTGTGAAGTGCCAGAGCACAGACGAAGATGATGTAATTATTACAGAAGAGACCGTTCATACACAACAGGTCACTCCTATGGTTTGCCTTCCAGTTTCAATTGTCTCAGATCTCCAATTCTTGATCGCAGACTACAAGAAACGTTTTCCGGAAACACCTGCGGAACCTCCAAAAGAGAAATCTTCATTATCTTCCAAAACGCATTCATCTCCAAAAACAAGGCCACCACCTCTAGATCTTTCTCAAGAGAGAGAACCAGTTCATAATGTTCAGTCATCGGATGACGATGAAGAGGAACCAGAAGAAGGGGAGGTACGGGATGACCTCTCTTCTCACAGGGATGATGAGGAGTATATAGCTCATTCTCTAGCCTCACCTGAACCTCAGACTTCAGATTCCCCCCCCCCCAGTGGATATTGGAGGTTTCCACAACTTGGTGGAAAGAGCAGCCACAAGATTTCACATGGCTATAGAGTCACAAGAAACAGACTGTTTTCTTTATGATTTTAAAGATCCGATCAAGAAGACAACTAGATCTATTCCCATAATAGAACACATATGGGAGCAAGGTCAGCAATTGATGCAAACGCCAGCATCGGTCTCTATAGTAGTGCCCAGACTGGATAAAAATTACAAAGCGCCATCAACAGCAGCTACCTGCCTTAATGCACGCCCCAAACCAGATTCTGTAGTCACACAAGCGGCTCAAAAGAATTCTAGAAATCCATCCTCGCCACTGTCAGCACCACCAGACAAGGAGGGCAGGAAATTGGACAGCATAGGCAAACGCTTCTACACTAAGTCCGCCATGACTGTCAAAATAGCGAACGCAATTGCGCTAATAGGCAGATACAACAGACAATTATGGGAAGATATCGTCCCATACCTGAAAGAAATACCGGAAGACTTAAAGGAAGAAGTCCAATCCCTCCTGAAGGAAGGACAAATGTCAGCATAAGAAATCATCGATTGCGCAGTAGATGTCGCAATGACAGGCTTCAGGCAACTGGCGGGTGCAGCAGTATTAAGGAGGCAAGGATGGCTCAAGGCAACATCCTTCAGACAAGAAATTCAAACTAATGTACTGGATATGCCCTATAACGGACAACATCTATTTGGGGACAAAATTGATGAAGCTCTACAGGCAATCAAAAAAGACACGGATACTGCACGAGCTCTAGGCACCTTACAGTTCAGAAACCAGTCCTTTCGAGGACACAGAGGCAGAGGTCAGCCGTCTTACAGAGGATCATGCCAGGGAAAATCCTCCTACGCATATAATCAAGGTAGATCGCAATACCAACAGCGACAGCAGCAACAAGGTCGCCAGACCTCCTACGGGAAAACAAATTTCAGAGGGAGAAACCAGAGGAAACCAACAGGCGGACGCCAATGACAGTTTCCAGTTGCTAGCCCCTCAACCATCTCACTCTTTAAAAATTGGAGGCAAAATATCACACTTCCTCCACAATTGGAAAACAATAACAACAGATCGATGGGTGATACAATTAATCCAATACGGACACTCATTGGAATTCAGTTCAATCCCTCCAACAACTCCTCCTCGCAAGATCCAACACGCACATTTGCGATTACTCCTCCAGGAGATTTCATCAATGTTGAAGAAAGGGGCACTAGAACGAGTCCCAACAGCTCAAAAAGGAAAAGGATTTTATTCCCGATTTTTTCTGATTCAACAGAAAAGAAAAAGTGGAGGCCCATACTAGATCTAAGGGCACTCAATTCATTCCTAAAGAGCCAATCGTTCAGGATGGTAACCCTTCAGGAAATATTAGGATCTCTAGAGGAAAGAGACTTTATGACATCCTTGGACCTCCAAGACGCATATTACCACAGCCCAATACACAGGCGCCACAGGAAATACCTGCGATTTGCTGTAGCAGGACAACATTACCAATTCTGTGTCCTACCATTCGGCCTAAAATCGGCGCTTCGCGTTTTCACAAAGTGCCTCTCTCCAGTGTCAGCTTACCTAAGACAGCAAGGCCACCAGGTCTTCCCCTACCTGGACGACTGGCTGGTGAAAGCACCTTCTATGAAAGGCGCGCAAATGTCTTCCAACGCCTGTCTCAATATTTTCGTCAAACTGGGCCTGACTCTCAAACACGAGAAGTCAATCTTGCAACCCTCCAAAGTTATAACTTTTCTAGGGGCAACTCTAAATACGACATCTGCAACAGCATTCCCATCACAGGAAAGGAAACAGAAACTAATTACTTCGGCCAATGCAGTGACCTCAAAGAACACCATCCGAGTCCGTACTTTCAAGTTCCTTCTAGGGATGATATCCTCGTGTATACTACTCATTCCTCACTGCCGCTCAGGATGCACCCACTCCAGGAGGCACTGACCAAGCAGTGGACTCAGTGTACAGACTCTTTCAAGGACCACATAGTGATTACTCCACAAATCACCAAGGCATTACGCTGGTGGAAGACTTCCACCAACCTATCACGAGGACTAACGTTCCTTCTGCCTCCAACTCCACATATCATAACTACAGAAGCCTCTCTAGAAGGATGGGGAGCAGTCCTTCAAGAGTTGCAAATCAGTGGCAAGTGGACGGAACAAGAGAAGAAACTCCACATCAACCTCCTAGAACTGAGGACAGTGTTTCTGTCTCTACAAGCCTTCCTCCCACGCATCAAAAACTCAGCAGTGCTTGTGAGAACAGACAACACAACCACAATGCACTATCTAAACAAGCAGGGAGGAACACGCTCTCTGACACTATCTCTAGAATCACAAAAAATTTGGAACTGGCTAGTACTCCACAACATCAACCTCACAGCAGAGTATGTCCCGGGCAAGGACAACCTCATAGCGGACGCATTGAGCAGACAGAGGTCTCTGTCCCACGAATGGGAACTCAACCAAAATGTTCTAAACGACATTTTCGCAAAATGGGCGAAACCACAAATAGACCTATTTGCCACCAGGGAGAATGCCAAATGCCGCAACTTCGCAAGTTGTCATCCCCAATCGCAGTCACTAGGAAATGCATTTTCCATCGCATAGCGAAACGTGTTTGCATACGCATTTCTGCCATTTCCCCTACTAACAAGAGTCATTCGGAAAATGAAGACGGAGCACTGCACACTGATTCTCATTGCCCCATTCTGGCCGAGGCAACACTGGTTCACAGACCTTCGTCGCCTCTCAGTCCAACCTTCAATCCATCTGGGACATCATCCATCACTACTCACAATGTCCAAAGGCCAAGTACTCCACCCAAATCTGAAATCCCTCAGATTATCAGCATGGCTCCTGACTACAGAGAATTCTCACAGCTAAACATTCCACAGGAATGCAAGAACGTCCTAGCAAAGGCTAGAGCTGATAGCACAAACAAAACTTATTCACTAAAATGGAAACGTTTTTGTGTTTGGTGTAGGGATAATGACCTCCATCCATTTCAAATCACTCCGGAACAGCTTATACCATAATTATTACAGTTTGCACAATCTGGTCTTGCCCATGCATCTATCAGAGTTCATCTGGCAGCCATCTCCCGCTTCACGAGAACATCAAAAGGAACCTCACTATGGTCCCACAGATTAATTAAACAATTCCTGAAAGGACTCTACAGATCCTTTCCTCGACCACGCACAGTTCCACCAACATGGCACCTTAATGTGGTACTCAACCAGTTAATGAAACATCCGTTTGAGCCCATCCATAGAGCTGAACTCAAATACATCTCATGGAAAACAGCACTACTATTAGCCTTGACTTCAGCAAGAAGGGTCAGCGAGCTGCAAGCTCTTACCATTCAAGACCCCTTCATGCAATTTAGAGAAGATAGAGTGATTTTAAGGACTTATCCACGCTTCGTTCCCAAGGTACCTACGGATTTCCACCTAAACGAGCCACTAGTCCTCCGATCATTCTTTCCGAATCCCAGTTCTCCAGCGGAACGATCACTTCATTCTTTAAACCTAAAAAGATGTCTTAAATTCTATTTAGACAAAACAAAACATATCAGGAAAACGAAACAGCTTTTCATTGCCTTCAGCAGACCAAGAAAAGGCATGCCACTTTCTAAGCAAAGCATTTCAAGATCGTCCCTGAGCCCAACCCTATTCAATATCTATGTCTCCCCCCTTGCAGCCATCGTGGAGGGCCACGGTCTTCGCCTGGTGTCCTACGCTGATGACACGCAGCTGGTCATCTCACTATCGCGTGCTCCCGGCCTTGCAGCGGACATCTTCAGGAATTGCATGCAAGACCTAGCAACCTGGATGTCCGCAAACTGTTTAAAACTGAACGGTAGCAAGACTGAGGTGCTCATGGTGGGGGGAGGGCCGTCTGCCTGGTCGTCGGCGTGGTGGCCACCCTGCCTAGGTGAGGTCCCCGTTCCCTGCCATGAGGCCAGGAACCTCGGCGTGTGGCTGGATAAGGACCTTGTCTTTGGTCCTCAGATCAGCCGGGTGACAGGGGTATGTTTCGGTGTCCTGAGAGCCTTAAGGAAAGTCTTAGACCTTCTCCCTATTTCCGCTCGAAGGAAGCTGGTGCATGCCCTGGTCACATCGCGGCTCGATTACGGGAACCTGCTATATCTGGGGGCCGCGAGCAAGGTCATGGGCCGCCTGCAAGTGCTTCAGAATGCCGCAGCGCGGCTTGTACTCAGGCTCCCTAGGAGGTCATCCTCCAAACCAGCTCTGCAAGCCCTCCACTGGCTCCCAGTGGAAAAGAGGGTAGAGTTCAAAGCCCTCTCCACATGCCACCGCATTTTGAGCGGTAAAGCCCCTGCTCCGCTCCTAAGTCTGGTGACCCAATATGAGCCCACACGTAGCCTACGGTCCTCTCGGACTGGACTGCTAAAGATCCCCAGAGTCAGGAAAGCACGTATGGGAGAAAGATCTTTCAGACACCTCGCTCCCAGATGCTGGAATGCTCTACCGTTAGAACTGCGACTTGAACCATCTGAAGTCCTGTTCAGGAAAAAGCTTAAAACCCACCTTTACAGCAGGTAGCCTTCCGTGGGAGGGGGGACAGCCACTTCACTTACTACAGCGCGGGGACACGCCAGTGGCGTAACCAGGCGCTTTACAAATGCCCAAAATCAAATCAAATATCATCTGCAATTGCATTTTGCCATGATAAAGCTGGACTACCACTACAGTCCACAGTTCGAGCTCACTCCACAAGAGCTGTGTCCACATCGGCGGCACTATTTGCTGGAGTGCCCATTCTGAACATTTGCAGGGCAGCGACCTGGAAGTCTCTGCATACTTTCACCAGGCACTACTGCCTGGATACAGAACTGATGCAGGATGCAGCTGTGGGCCAGGCTGTACTTCGCCATCTATTCCAGTGAGATGAGCCTTCCTTCTTCCCTCCATCCTTTATTGGTCTGCACATTTTCTTCTTTTTATATTCACTTGTTGATGATTGCAAGTCGTATGATATGTACTATCTCAGACTGCTTATACTGTCTCATCACAAATGTGCATAATGTATTGCTCGCTACTCTGATTCAGGCATGTCAATCTATGAAAGACACCCATAATACTGGATAAGAAATGCGTTACTTACCTGTAACTGCAGTTATCCAGTATTGGTGTCTTTCATAGATTCACATGCAACCCTCCCGCCTCCCCAGGAAGGTCTCCTCTCTGTCTTTCTATTATATATTACGCCTACCTAGCTTGGTGCGTATGAAAATCTGAGAGACTGAGGCTCCTGGCAGGAAGGTTCTAGAGGGAGGTGGTAGCTGATTGGCTACCTTCTAGAGTATAGTCCTTTTTACAAAATGACATAGATAGGCTACTAAGGTAAGGCCCTTAGGCCTACTTTTCTCTATGTATGTCTATAGGAGATTACTTTTCTATTTACCGGGACTCCCATCTCGACGACGGGGAATGATTGAGGCATGTGAATCTATGAAAGACACCAATACTGGATAACTGCAGTTACAGGTAAGTAACGCATTTCTTCTATTCGATATTTTTGTAGTCTATATTCTGTCCATTCGATATTGTGTCCATTCTATATTTTTAACTCGATATTTTGGCCAATTGATATTTTTATTCCATATTATGACTCTATACCGTTTATTTTTTTTTGTTAACTTTTCAGATACAACTATCACAACTTAGCACAAAAAATGTGTTCGCTTTGCATCAAACCTAAAGCAAAATTTACAGACAGTAAAACAGAAAGAAGGAAAAAACATTCAGATATAATGCAAATCAAAGACAGCATGTGGCTGTCAGTGATGTCGGTACCAGTCAGGGAGCCCAGTTTAGGGCTACAAATTAAAGCCTGGATGGAGTGGCATGTAAGTCCCTTGCCCATGTCCTTTGGTCTGCTGCGGGCCGGCATAGGAGTCCAGTAGCCCTTAAGGCGCTCCTGGCAGAAAGTGACGTCAGTCAGCCAGGCGCCAACAGTGGGCACTGTGGCGCAACCCCAATACATTGCAATCATTCTCTTGCCCAGGAGTAGCATACCACAAGTTGGGGGCCGTGGTGGAGACCCATTGCCCCGGCTGGCTCCCCCCATAGTGCAGTAGCGAGCACTGCTCTCACCCGGAGGGAGCAGCTGCTTTTTGCATGCTCCCTCTGGGCGGGGGCAATATAGGTTCTGTTTCTGTACCCGCATCAGTGTGGGCAGGGAAACAGAACACAAGTCTGCCTCCAGCCAGCAGGAGCATCTTTAAAGTCCCACCAACTGGATGCAGGCCTAGCGGCCAATTCTGATGTCGACCAGACCTGAGTCCGTCCGACATCGGCCTGGAGCTGTGACCTCTCTCCTTGTTGTCTTGCTGTAACCATCCGACCTGCTGTCTTCGGTTACAGCCCTGCTAGTACGATGCGACTGAACAGAGTTCGGTCACATTTGTATACTTAACAACACAGACATGCATTCCGAGCGGAATGCATGCCTGTATTATTGAATGCAGGGGTGCAGTTCATCCCTGCACCCTGTGGCCAGCAACCCAAGGTGACTGCCACCGGGTGCAGGGATCAACGGAGGGGGACCATAGGTACCCCTAGGCCGCCATCCGGCAGCCTCACACCCATAGGGGCCCTGCTGGGGGTCCCCAGAGACAGCTTCGGACTGCCTTTTCATGCTGGACACACCAGCACGAAAAGGCAGTGAAAAGCTGCAATCGTACTCCCTCGGTCGTAAAGTGGCAACCGGGGGAGTACTGAGGGATTTCCGGACTGCGGACAGGCTCTCCGAGCCTGTCGTCCGCAATCCGGAAATCCGAGTCGGATTCATTTCCAACCGAGCCCATCAGAATGGCCCACACATTCCGGTTCGGTAGGAAGGGCTCCGACCATCGTTCGGAGCCCTTCCGACCAAAATTGGAATCAGCCCCTTAATGTTTGCTGTCGTTTGGAGGGATATTTAAAAATACTCCTGCCAGATGGGAGCAAACACATGTTTCGCTGCCCATGGTAGTACAGGCATGTAACCTATTGTGTCCCGGGGGTGGGCTTCCTGGGACACAGTCACCTAGCCGGCCCGTGAGAGCCATTAAAGGCTCGGAGGGGGAACGTGACCCCCTCCCTTATAATTTAAGTGACAGCCTTGAGGGATGGCGTCCTCAGGGTCTTTTTAAGGCTCAGGGAGTGGGTATTTTGGCCCGCATCTACTTTATTTTTTAATAGGACCTCGGGGGATGGGGTCCCTAGGGCCTCCTTAAGCTCAAGGTGGTGGGGCATGTGTCCCACCCCACTCACACAGGATTTTGGCCCCTAGGATTGAGATTCCTGGGTCCTTCTTAGGCTTAGTTAGGGAAGATGAATGACCTCCTCCCCTTAATTAATACATTGGGCCCCAATGTAAGGGGTCCCCAGGGCTCAAAAACAGCTTGGGAAAGAGGGGCCCTATCTCCCCTTCAGTAATATACCCAGTCCCAGAGGGCGGGGTCCACAGGACCCAAAATGAGCTTGGGGAGTAGAGCTCTAGTCACAACCCCCTCCTCATATATTCTTTTTTTTTATTGCCCTATGGGATAGCAGCAAAAAATGCAGATTTTTTTATTTTGGGCTCAAGGGTGGGTCGCTCTAGGTCCCCCAACAAGGCCTAGGGGGGTAGGGTATCCCCACCCTACCCTCTATAATATTTTTGTTTAACTTCAAGAAAGGGGTCTTAGTCCCCGAGTCCTGAAATGGCTGCCAGCAACATTTTTCTCAAGCTGCTGGCAGCGAATCAGAGCGCTCTCTCAAGTGGGAGTCTGACTCCTGGTGGAGAGATTTGGCCCAAGGGAAAAAAGCTTCCTGGGCCACTTAGAAGGCTTAATTGTTTAAAATTGGGGTTGGGGGGCTTTAACCAAACCGTTCAGATATACAAATAATTTTGAACCTTAATTTCTCAAAAACTACTGCACGGATTTACACCAAATTACAAAAAAAAAACACAATCTGATGACCACGATTTAGCTTCTTGCCAAATTAGGTGCCATTCCATTCAGCAGTTTTTGCAGTAGCGCTGTCCAAAGAAGTCAATGAAAAATGCATGGGAGTTTAGTAATTTGGGAGCCTCTTTTTTGTCAGCCCCTGCTTGATGGATCACCCTGAAACATTCTATGCAAAAGAGCATTTTTTAGAGTTATGTTGAGATTCACCAAATGGTGCCAAATGTATAAGCAAAAGAAATTAGGCATTTCCTATGGAAATAACTACCCAGAGGTGACCACCACTGGGTAATATCTATACTACTATTATAAAGAGAGAACAGAAACCTTTTGGCAAGGTAAACTCGGGAACCACAGCGCCAATCCACACACCCAATACATTGTGGTAATCCTCAGGGTGTGTAGATGGACATAGGCTGCATAAAAAAAAACTTAAAATAAAAAATTAAACTTTAAAAACAAAGTAGTCCCCTAAAAGTAGCGCCAGCCGCGACGTAGCGCTGGCCGCGACCTAGCGATGTTCGCAACGTGCGTGATGACGACAGGCGGGGAGGAGCGGTGACGAGCAGCGAGGAGTGGCGGTGAAGTCCGGAGTGCGGGGAAGAGAGGCGGCTCAGGTAAGGCAAAGGCGGGAGGCGGGAGAGGCTGGAGGCAGTCTGGGCAATGTCGGGGCGGGCGGGGTAAGGCAAAGGCGGGAGGCGGGAGGCGGTCTGGGCAATGTCAGGCCGGGCGGGGGGCGGGGCGGGAGTGCACCCAAGCATGAAATGTTGCCCCCAGCCCCCTTCTGCCCCGGGCAACACTGCTGCAATCCGGAAATGCTGCCCCCAGCCCCCTTCTGCCCCAGGCAACGCTGGGGTGGGCTGCTAGTATCTATATATAGCTTTATGTATATTAACTGAAAAAAACAAAGGTTATAGAGCTATTATAGTTAGGTTAACTGTCAGTTTAAATATACCATTTTAAATTAACAGTACCACTGAAATACACTAGTTATAGTTATCCCAAGTAACTATAACTTGTGCCCTAAATTAACTATAAGACGCGCCCGCAATGCACAGTGTTGTCATCCATTACGTAATTTCAGATGTTGATAAGTTTAGTGAGATGGATGAACTTTTTTTGTGAAAAATTTGATGCAGATATGTCAAATTGTGCCAAAGTTATATTCAAACCAAAAAAACTATTTCCTATGGTAATTAGATCCTAACTATGACTCCTGAGTGGCGACTGGTTTCAGGGACGTTATAGTTAGTTGGACATTTAACGTACAAAACCAGAGAAATTCGGCCGTTATAGTTAGTAGAGCTAATTATAACTTGCGCCCCCGCAATGCTGATGATGTCACAAATTACATTACTCATGACATGGTCAGTGACATCACTGATGACATCATCCATGTGATAATTTTATGCACCTCCTCACACCCTAATATAAGCTTAGATCCACCCACTCTATAATACAGACTACCATTTTTGAAACCATAGACAAACCAATAACAGTTACTACATTTGCGCTGACTGATTCCTAGGTATACACACACATTCATTCATTCACCCATACAGCCTCTCATACATGCAGTCACCCATCAATACAGCACTATCATATGCACTCATTTATCTATACAGACACTCACACACTACCACTCATCCATAGGGTTATTCACACACCTAGCCAGTCATGTAAAGAATCAATAACATTGCCATTTACTCACCTATTCAGTTATACATTCACTACCACCCTATTCATTCAAATACTAACATAAACATACTCTCTTATACAATCACTGACACAGGCACACACTCATTTATACAGCCACTCTCGCAATCACCCACTCTCACATATAGTTATTTATACACCATCACTCACATATACTGCCTTTTACATATGTAGTTACTCTCATGTACCACTGAGACATCCATTCACTCACCAACACACCCATACACACAGTCACCCACTCATAGAGCTGTTTGCACACGCACTCTTGAACCCATACACCAAGTGAATCAACTACTCACACATCTATGCACAGAGTCACACACCTCCAACCCACCCACCCACACACGCACTCAGGCATCCATACAAATACTCATGCAAACAATCAATAACCCATATAGGTACTCATGTAGCTACTGACCAACCCATGTACCAGCTTACACAACAACAGACAGACTGATACAGACATTCACACAGTTTAGTCAGTAACGCATGCATTCAGTAAGACACGTTTAATCAGTCACTTATACAAGGAGTCCCACACCTCGTAAATCCTCCATCCAGACACTTATATACCCACTCATTCTTCAATACATCTTGGCATATATATAAAACATTTAAATTTACAAAAACACACAGTCACTGGATGATGTCATCAGTGATGTCATTTGAGATGTCATCAGTGATGTCATCAGTGATGTCATGACCATGCCATGAATGATGTAATGTGTGACATCATGAGCAGTGCATTGCGGGGGCATGAGTTATAGTTAGTTGAACTAACTATAACGGTGGAATTTCTATGGTTTTGTACAAGTGAAATGTCCAGCTAACTATAACGTCCCTGAAACCTATGGTTTTTTCAGTGAACTTCTAAGGTTTTTTAAATGCTAATTTCTAACTATAACGTCTGTAAAACCTATGTTTTTTTCAGTGAATATATATATATACATATAGAGCCAAGCCCAATGTGACCCCCCTCGGCCATAAGCTAGGCTAATCATGGGCTTTCCTGCTTAGGCAATAGAATATGGACTATGGGCCTCTTCCGCAGTGACACTTCTCAGTTCTATGCCCCTCTAAACCTAAATGGATCCCCCTGTTAATACTCTTCTGAGCCACTGGACAGACCCATGGGGAACCCTTCTCCTCACCTGTGGACCACATCACCCCCCCACCCAAGCAAACTCTGTCGATAAGGACAGCAGCCAGTAGAGGCCATTGACAGCTATCAATGTCAAGAACCAGCCCAGGGCCAGCCACTGCCAGGTTGAGGCTTCAAGCAAGGGCCTTGGGTAGACTTCACTTTCATTCTTAGGACTGGAAAGAAGTTCCCTAACTGCTCTTGAAGATTCTCTGACCTCTGAAGTTTCTCAGAGTGAGATGGCACTGCTCCAGGTGTTAGGTACCCAATTTCCTCTTTCCATCCCACCAGTCCAATAGTGGTAGCCTGCGACTGGCCACTCAGCCGAGGGTCTATACCTTAAGACTGAACAGGTTCCTGGCAAGCCAGGACTTCCAAGGGGAAACCACCACTCCCCTCAAGGGTGTTACACTGTGTCTGTGTCGTACAGGGATCAGCCTGTTGCAGGTCTCCAGCCCTCTGTCACAGGGAGCCTTTTGAGGTCAGAAGTGGCCATAGCATAGTCATTTTTAGGGTGCTCTGTTCTCTGAGCTGACAACCCCTGACCCACTGGTTCTCCCACCGAGGACTGTTTCTACTTCCTGCCCCTCCAACTGGGCCTCCCCACCCTCCCCTTATGAGTATTACCCCAGAAACCTGAGCTTTCATGGCGCCCTGAGCAGCCACCCCTCCCCGCTCTGCTAACACTGGCGCTCAATAATTTTCCAAGACACAGTCAATGGGCATTGGGATACTGACTATGTCCCCCTCTGGGTCACCTCCACAGCTCATTCCAGGGATAACAGAGCCATAGGGCGGAAGAAGTCTTGCTCAGGTGCCCGAGGTACCCTACACATATGTCCCGTATACTGTTCTGGAGAAACTAGCTTTTCCACTGTCATGGTCTGGTTTTTATCAGTATCTCTCAGAGCACTGACAGGGATCCCATTTTCTGTGACCTGGACAAAGTAACAAATCTCACCCTCACCCTCTGCGTCTCCTAACTAAGAGAGACTAGGGCATGTTCTACCACCTGCCCCTGGGGACTACTTACCCCCTAAGGCCATGTTGCCATCCCTGTAGAGTTCCCACCATTGGGTGGTTTCTTAGGACAGACAGAATCCCCCTGCGTGTATCCTAACTGGGAACAGTGAAAGCAACAGAGCTGAAGATGGGATATCCTGGGCCACCTACCACCTGTTTTTCAGAAGGGGCTTCAAAACTCTTCCACCACATTACTTTGGGACTTGTCTGGGGTGCCTTGGACCTCTCTGTCTGGGGGAACCTGAACGGCCCTTTAGGGTTTACTCCCAGGTACCTTCTTGGACACCCTGATGCTTACTCACAGGTCCACCGCCTGGTAAAGCTGTTGGCGCAACTCCATAGAGCAAGTACTGAGCACGTGATCCCTCAAAATCAAGTCATGCAGCCCAACAAAATCACTCACTTTACTGCCCCTTACCCAAGTACTCCCTATCCTCTGATGAGGGACGACGGGGAAGTTCCGTCCCCACCTTTGGCAAATCAAGTAGGACCACGGCTTGACTCTTGGCCACTTATTTCCTTGGACATTCTGAAATCCTTAGCCGCGTCCATTAAATCAGGCTCTCCCTGTGATCCTCTCCCCATCAACATCCTGAGGCAGCTGGACGACCCAGCTCTGGGGACTATTGCTGATACCTTAAATGCCTCCATCCATCTGGCAACTGTTCCAGCGGCTTGGAAGCATGCCATGGTCAGCCCTCTATTGAAAAAGCCGGCGGCTGATCCTGAGGTGCTGGCCAACTACCGCCCAATTTCCCTGTTACCTGCGTTCTCTAAGATCTTAGAGAAGCACATTCACGGTGTACTCTCAATGTACACTGAGAACAATAATCTACTCCATTTTACTCAGTCAGGTTTTAGGGCAGGCCATTCCACCGAGTCCGCCCTCTTGGGAGTCACCGAAAAGATTAGGGGACTTTTGGATGAGGGGCAAACGGTTGCTCTTGTCTTACTTGATCTCAGTGCGGCCTTCGACACCATCTCACACAACAGACTACTTGCTAGGCTGAGTGATGATGGTGTCGGAGGGAAAGCGCTTGACTGGATCGCGTCCTACTTGAGCAACCGGACGTTTCAGATCTCGTCCTCGCAAGCTCAGTCAGACACCTTTCTGTCTCCACATGGCGTGCCTCAGGGCTCAATCTTGAGCCCGCTGTTTTTTAATCTGTATCTCCGCCCACTCGCCGATCTAGCTGAGCGAGTTGGTTTAGAACTTATGTCTTATGCGGATGATTCGCAGATTATTTTTTCCCTCACCAACGCAAAGCCTTCATCCCCCTCTGCGCTGAAAACAGGCCTTCAGGAAGTCTTCAGCTGGATGTCAACTAATCAGCTGAAGCTTAACGGGGAGAAGACGGAGATTCTTCTCCTAGGGAAAAAGAGAGATCTATGGCAGGATACCCACTGGCCGCCCTCCCTGGGTGCTTTCTCCTGCCCGGCCACTCAAGTCAGAAACTTAGGGGTATGCATTGATGACTCCTTATCAATGAAACAGCAGGTAAACAAAGTAGCTGGCACGTGCTTTACCATCCTGAAATGGTTACGGAAGATCATCTGGATGCTGCCTATGGATACCCAGAAGACCGTAGTCAATGCACTGATTACATCTAGGCTTGACTACGGTAACATCCTATACCTGGGCTCCAATTTAGCTGTGATTAGGCGGCTCCAACTGGTCCAAAATTCAGCCGCCAGGCTGCTTTGTAAGATCCCTAGGACAGCTAGGATATCAAAGCACCTGAAGGACCTTCACTGGCTTAGGGTTGAGAACCGGGTCCGGTTCAAAGCATTGACCTACATGTTTAGGATCAAGGCAGGGACCGCACCAAAGTACCTGCAGAATCTGGTTAGGCCCTACGTTCCTGAACGAAACCTCCGCTCTTCAAATGGAGCCAACTTTGTGGTTCCTAGATTTAAACTGGCCCGTATGGGGGGAAAGTCTTTCTCCCATCTGGGACCAGTTCTTTGGAACTCTTTGCCTTTAGCCCTGCGTAAGGAGGTAAATCTCGCCAGTTTTAAGAAAGGTGTAAAAACCTGGCTCTTTGATAAATAATTGCAGGCTTCTAACAGGTTGTTTTCTGCGCTTTTCGGTGTTTTCTCAGCTCTCACATCCTTTGCGCCGGGAAACCCTTTGTGGGTATCTGTGCGCATTATAAGTGCAAAAAATAAATAAATAAATAAATAAAATCCTACTAAAGTAATCTAAGAAATCACCCCAAGACTGGTTTGGCAATTTCTGGCCATCCCTGAATCTTATGTGGTATTTTTTCGGGTGAGTCCAGACTTAGTGAGAAGAATGGCTTTGATGGGAGCCCACCTCACCTAGTCCCCTACCTCTAGTGTCAGCATATTATCCTTCCACACTGTAAGCATATTTTTCCATGGACTTGCCCCCAACCCCCCTCTGGGACCCAGTGCATCCTCAGGACTACTTCATAGGCTAAAAACCATTAGTCAATATTATTCCCCGCCACATAGCTAAGCAGTAGGTCCTGGGGAATGCGGACCTTCATGCCTGCACTGGACATTGTATTGCTGCCACCTTTACTGCTGGACTCTGAGGCTTGTTTTGCTTGGATATCCACCTCTTTAAGACGCACTTCATGAGCCAATACCAGTTTTCGTTCAGCCAAGGCCCTTACAGCCTCCACTTTCTTCTTCTCCAGGTCCAGATTATTTTCCTCCAAAGCTCTTTTGCATTACCTCCTCCTGTCTGGCAGTTTCTCAGGGGAAAGGTTGTGTGAGGACACACTGCTCCCTGCCCTGGCAGGGGGCTCCACTCCTGTAGACTAGCTGTCCTCCTCCCCCTAGGGGTGCTGCAGCACAGGTCCTGTGGCCAGGCCCTCTTCCCCCTCTAAGTCGGCCTCCTCCTCAGGACCAGCCTCCTGCTGCTGCTCAGGTTGGGAGGGGCAATAGGGGTTGCATATTTCTGACTTCCTCAGAAGCTCAGATGGATACCTAGAGGTCCAGCTTTGTGCTCTTGTTTCCCACATTCAGCCCCTTTTCCTTGCAAAGCCTCTACCACTCTTTCTTGCTGATGTATTCAGCGTTGATCCGCTCCATCTCAATTGTAGCAAAAATGATGTGAGGTAACTTAAATTTGTGGGATGAACGCCACATCAGCCCCAGACATCACCATTGCCATCCCGGAAGGCTATAAGATCATTCGCAAGGACCGTACCGGCCACACAGGAGGAGGCATCGCTATCGTCCATAAGAAATCCATCCGCATCTCAACCAGCTCAGACGTCAATCTCGCCAACACTGAACACCTTCACTTCCAGATCCACATCGACCCCAAGACCACACTCAGAGGCACCCTCCTTTACAGGCCACCAGGACCCCACGCACAATTTAGTGAAGACATCACGGACTGCATCACTCCACACGCGCTCCCCTCCGAGGATTACATCCTTTTGGGAGACCTCAACTTTCACCTTGAAAAGAACAACGACCGCAACACCACCACCCTTCTGGACAACCTCGCCAACCTCGGACTTAAACAACTTGTCACTACCCCCACCCACATCGCAGGTCACACACTCGACCCTATCTTCACCTCCAGCAAACATGTCTCCTTCAGCCACACCACAGCTCTCCTTTGGACTGACCACAGCTGCGTTCACTTTACCTACAACAAGCCCACATCCAACAACCACCCCCAACCCACTCTGCAAAGAAACTGGAACAAAATCACCATCGACCAGATCTCCTCATCACTTCTTCAAAACCCCCCAGCCACTCCTCAAACCCCGACCAAGCAGCCACCAACCTCACCCAATGGTTATCCAACAGCGCCGACATCCTAGCACCACTGAAAAAACGACAAATCAAACTAGGCAGCAAGAAGGCCTCCTGGTTCAACGATGATCTTAAGAAATCCAAGAAACTCTGTCGCTCCCTTGAGAAGGCCTGGAAAAAAGACCCAACCACCAGCACCAAGGACGCCTTCAAAAACGCCACCCGCATACACCACCAACTGATCCGAAATGCCAAGAAAGCCACTTTCAAGGACCGACTAGATAACAACGCCCACAACAGCAAGGAATTATTCAACATCGTCAAGGAATTTACCAACCCCTCAGCCAACTCCAACGACATCACCCCCTCTCAAGCCCTCTGCGACTCCCTAGCCTCATTCTTCCACAACAAAATTGCAGACATCCACAACAGCTTCGACAACCGACCCGAAGACCAACCCACACAACCCCCTGCAGGACCCCCACCCCCCCTGAACATCCTCAATGACTGGAAGCCAATCTCCACTGAGGACACCATCCGTCTGATGAACTCCATCCACTCAGGATCCCCCACAGACCCATGCCCTCACCACATCTTTAACAAAGCAGACTCCATTATAGCACCGCACCTCCGAGACGTTATCAACTGCTCCCTCAACTCCGCAACCTTCCCGGAAAGCTGGAAACATGCCGAACTCAGCGCCCTCCTGAAGAAACCCACAGCTGACCCCACCGAACTCAAAAACTACCGCCCTATCTCACTCCTTCCATTACCGGCCAAAGTCATCGAGAAAGCGGTCAACAACCAGCTCGACGCATTCCTCGAAACCAACAAATCCCTCGACTCCTCACAATCAGGCTTCCGAGCCAAGCACAGCACTGAAACCGCCCTCATCGCAGCAACAGACGACATTCGAACTCTACTGGACAATGGAGACACAGTCGCCCTCATCCTCCTCGACCTCTCCGCAGCCTTCGACACGGTCTGTCATAGCACCCTTCTACAACGCCTCAGAAACGTCGGAATCCAAGGAAAAGCACTGGAATGGATCACCTCGTTCCTCACCGGAAGAACCCAGAGAGTCCGCCTTCCACCATTCAAGTCAGAGGCCACTGAAGTCATCTGCGGCGTACCACAAGGATCTTCACTTAGCCCCACCCTCTTCAACGTATACATGAGCTCCCTCGCGATCATCGCAGGCCAACACAACCTCAACATCATCTCCTACGCCGACGACACTCAACTGATCCTCTCACTCACCAAAGACCCGAACACTGCCAAAACCAACCTGCATGAAGGAATGAAAGAAGTAGCCGAATGGATGAAGCACAGCCGTCTGAAACTGAACTCAGACAAAACAGAAGTCCTCATCCTAGGCACCTCCCCCTCAGCCTGGGATGACTCTTGGTGGCAAGAGGCCCTTGGTAAAGCACCCATCCCGACGGAACCTGGGCGTCATCCTGGATTCCTCACTCTCGATGAACAGACAAGTCAACGCCGTTTCTTCATCTTGCTTCAACATTCTTCGCATGCTCAAAAAAACATTTCGCTGGATCCCCACGGAAACTAGAAAAACGGTCACCCACGCTCTGGTCACGAGCCGACTGGACTACGGAAACACCCTTTACGCCGGTACCACCGCAAAACTCCAGAAAAAACTCCAACGCATCCAGAACGCTTCAGCCAGGCTCGTATTAGACATCCCGCGTAAAGAACACATCTCTGGTCACCTGAAAAACCTCCACTGGCTCCCCGTCAATAAGAGGATTACTTTCCGCCTCCTAACCCACGCACACAAAGCACTCTACGAAATCGGACCCGAATGCCTTAACACACGACTGTCCTTCTACACCCCCTCCCGCCAGCTACGATCCTCCAACCAAGCCCTTGCCACTGTACCTCGCATCAACAAAACCACCATGGGAGGTAGATCCTTCTCCTACCTGGCAGCTAAAACCTGGAACTCACTTCCCACTCACCTTCGCCTTACTCAGAACCACCTCGCATTCAGAAAGCAACTTAAAACGTGGATATTTGACAAGTAATTCCCCACCCTTCTTCAAGCGCCTTGAGACCCTCTGGGTATGTAGCGCGCTATATAAATTTACTGACTTGACTTGAATTGACTCTTATGGGATTTTAGTGTTACACAAAATCACTGAGTGGCACTGCACAAATAAGTACTGAATCCCACCACTGAACATTAGGGCTATTAGTGTTGGTCCAAATTATTTGTTTTACCTGTTGATGTGTGTAGTCAAGTGCTAACTGTTCAATCTCACATGCACTAGCAGGTGTGTTGATTGTGAATTAGCCTAGTTGCAATATGTGTACTCTATTGTAGATATATTTAATGTTTTGTTGAATTTGTATCATAAGTTATTGCTTTCAAAAACAGAGATATGCAATATTCAGCCAAAGAAGTAAGTACTTGCACCGCAGCTGCCTCCTGCAGTCTATCAGTCTATCAATGTCGCCTACATCCACAATTGCACTTAGCCTGTGTTGCCACTTAGTACATATGCTGCGTTAGTTATCTGCTTCCTGCCAAGAACGTTATGGGACAACCTCACTGAGGCTTCAGCCCCTTTGCCTCTCAGTACCAGCCCTGGCACCCGTATACGCGGTCCTCCACGATTGCTACCCCCGCCACTTGCAGTATACTGCTTGCTCACACACTCAATAATCCAGTGGGTGTACTTTCACGAACTATCTTGCTGAAATCGGCCACTCATTGGCACCTTGACTCTCGGCACCGGCGGTCATACGCCCACACTGTCACCTCTCTGTCCCTCTGGAGGCTCTCCACTGCCACCGGCCTCTCTGCCAGCAGCGAGGATCACCTCCACTCCAGCAACTGCTACGGCACCCGCTGCAACGACCAAACCGTCTCCACTTGCAGACGCCGCTCCACTCTCCACTCACACATGTCCAAATCAGGTGAGCTAACTTTCTCCGGCTGAATGCAGTCTCCGTAGTACTTCTTGCACTCCCAGCACAATAAGTTACCCCTTTCCGCTATTAGTTTCTTAGGAGTTGAAACTATCAGTACTTTCTCCTTAATTTCTCACTTTTCGTCCCAGCAGTACTCCCGTCTTCTCCACCATTAACCTGTAATTGTGGGGGATAGGTGAGTGTTGTAATCTTCCTCTTCTCTCCCCTGGCTCTTTCCCCCTGTTGTTTCCTTCTTCTCTCTCCCTTTTGGTACCTCCCGCTCTCCCCCGCCTCTTCCACTGTCTTGGAACGTTCCTCCAGAGTTCACCATGGAATGTTGAACAGCTTGTCAGTTACGGACAGTGGATGACAGAATAAAGACGTTTGATCTTAGTTTGCCTCAGAGTTCATCTTCATTATAACACTGGCGACAAATTGGCAAAGGGGGCCATCTCTGTCATTTCCCCTTTCATTGCTCTCTCCTTCCTGCTCTTCTACTTGGTGATTTCTTCAGCTAGGAAGAGCGGCTGTGTCTGGAGAAAGAAGTGCTTCAACTATGCTTTAGGATTTTCTCATTTGATTGAAGAGGTACCTCTGGTGGAGCAAGTCCTGTGCGAGCGACGCTTTTTGGGATCTACTGAGATTTGGGCTCCTGCGTTCATATTTTCAACCAGTATCTAAACGTGTGGTATACCTCACTTCGCGGGAAGTTGTTATTTCTGTGGTGATCTTCGTGCTGCACTCTTCTTGCTGTGAGTACCTCAGAGAAACTGATCCTGTATCCTTTCCTTATTCGTGACACGCTCGCTGGAAGTCTGCTGGGAGTTGTGTGTGAACTTTCGGATGATCCTGTGTGTCTCCTGAGGGCCTATGTACTCTTTCTGTGCATCATTTGCCGCCTGGCTGCTGGACTCACCGCGTCGTTTTTAGACGGCTGCCTGGTGTCTCGAGACTTCTCAAGGTGCGCGGTGAGCCTCCCTCAGGCGGACTACGCAGTCCTGCTGACACCCTGCCTCGGTATACTGTCTGTCCGAGGATTTAGCTTTAGAGGCTCTCCCTCCACCCTCATTCCTGAACCTGAATGTCCCCTGCTTACATGAGACTCGCTCCTGTGCCCTTAGCAGGTCAAACTTTCTTCTTCCCTGGACCTGCGTGGGCGCGCCGATGTCGTCTGCCATAACATTACCTCTGGCAGCGGCATTTTTGTGATTCTTCTTCAGTCTCTTTGGTCCGCTACTTCTGCCGAGCTGTCTGTCTTGTGGACCCGAGTTTACCTGGCCGCCTCAGCCACACTGTCTTCACATCTACATGACCAATGCTGCGTCAGTAAGCAAAGAAGACGGCTTTCCTCTCGTGGCTAGACGTGTTATCTGCGGGAGGCAGTCCTTCCACCGGAGGTTCCTGCGCACCAACAACTAGAGGGCGTTTTTTCCTTGTTGTTTCCTTTGACGCCCCAGCCTCATTTGTCCTGCTTCCTGTTGCAATTTTAGGGTCATCGGAGCGCACTTTCCCTCATAGTGCTTCCCCAGCTAATGATCACTACCCATTACATGATAGACCCTACCTGTTCCCTATCACTCCATTGTTCAAGGCCAGGACTTTTGAATGGCATCCAGCTCCAAGTAAGGTCTTTTACAAATTACATTCTGGGGCCCGTGTGTCATTTTCAGTGCCATTCCATGTGACACGCTCGCACCCTGCGTGCCACCCTTGCTTTCTTGGGGTGACATACATCTTCAGTAAGGGTATTGCAGAGTCTGTGTAGGGACCTGTACCGCTTTTGTCATTTCTTTATGAACTTCCAGCGACATGCTCACATCCTGTGTACCAACCTGAGTTTTCAACCAGTATAACGGTCGTGCTTCTTTAAAATTCTCTCAGGATCAGCTGCATTGTGTGTCTGTGACACACACACCTGTTCTACTAGTTTTCTCCAGCCTTAGCTCTGACATTGCCCAGTATAGCTGCAAGATTAATTCTTAAAAAAAAAAGAATTATTGAGAGTTCATATAAGCATAAAAAACAGTACATATCAGTTTCATTTAAAATTTAAGAGAAACTATAAAATACATACACAACAAGGTAAAAATGTGGCACATAAGTACTAATGCTGGGAGAAGATATTTCTTATAAAGTGCAAAGTGCATATTCCTTATAAGGTGCAACGTGCATTGAACAATATAATATAATAGAGAAACCCATTAGCATTCAAAAACACTCCAGAATTTATCATATTTTTTGATTGCCCCTGACCTTAGTGCATATTTTCTTTCCCTTCCCTGAACTTTTAGTATTTCAGCTTTCCAAGCATTAAAAGTCGGTACTCTATCTGTTTTCCACAGTTGTAGAATACCAGGGATACCATAAATAGTAACTCCTCATAGGGAGTGGAGTTAAATGAACAACCTATAACTGCAATTGAATTGTTAATAGAAATTTGGGTATCTATAGTGTTTCTAAGGTATTTTTCGATATCTTTCCAGAATTTCTGTATTTCGGTACATTCCCATAAAATATGTTTCCAATTACCCTTTTCTTCGCACCGAAAACACTTATCCTCTGCTTGGGGGTATACTTTGTGTTGGAACAAAGGTGTTCTATAGATTAGCCATTTAGAAAAGAATTGCATCCGTTTGAATTTAGCACCTCGGAATAATGATCTATTAAATTTATTAATTTCATCCCAAGTGGATCTGTTAATCTCCATATCTTCTCGCTTTCTCCACCTGTCTCTTGCTTTATCATATGCCATACCTGATCTATCTTCATTAAAAATGTTGATCCAAGTGCTAATTTTCCTCTGTGTCTGGCTGTTTAATGCTTCACTTATATATGTGTTATAGAATAGATTATCTATATCTAATTCTCTCAAAAAGGCATGTAAGCTAATAAACGACCATTTTAAAATTGTATTTGAATGCTGAATTTCTTTTTCTACTTCTTCCCAGGATTTCCAACTATTCCCTAGGACAAAATCCTGAATCTTCACAAAGCCATTTTCCCCAAAGTCTCAAAATGTTTTTGTCCAAAATACCCTTCTCACCTATACTCAGATTCATTAAGCTAGTTGAACCATTCGTTCTGTGAATATCAAAGTATTTCAGGAGCTGGATTTTTTGTTTGAATAGCCATTGTATAGACTTATGTCGAACCTTCTTTGGGTATTTGGTCACTCTTACTGGGTCATTAACCTTAAGCTCAATTAAGATCTTTCTCATAAAAAAATTATCTGCCTCATAGCTTTCTAGGAAGAAAAACCTAACGCTGTGGTGTGCAAAAGTTGCATAGTAATAGTCTCTAATATTTGGAAGTGAGAGACCGCCCTCTGTGATCGAACAATTCAAAGTGCTGAGTGCCAACCTTGGAGTCTTTTTTGCCCATAAAAAAGAAGAGAACATACCATCCACTTCCTTAAAAAAAGAAGCCTGAATTGCACATGGAACTGCACTGAAGAGAAAATTAAAAAGTGGTAAAATAGACATGCGAATTAAAGCTACCCGGCCCATTATTGATAGTGGGAGTTGATTCCAGCGAGCTAGTTGGGAACTAACCCTTTTTAATAATGGCATATAATTTAGGGCATAAAGATCTTCCAACTTTTCTGTTATACAAACTACCAAATATCTCTTAGGGACCGTATTGTATGTCTGCCTAAATTCTGCTAATAAAGTGTCTGGAGTGCAATTACATAAAATGATTTCCGTTTTATTTGTATTTATCTTATAGCCCCCCAATTCCTGAAAATCCGAAAAAAAATTAAAATTTCCAACTGACTCGAAGGCTCAGGATTTTAAAAAAACATAATGTCGTCGGCGTAAAGTTTTATATTCGTCATTCCAGATATTGGTGCCGTATGGGCCATTTTCCCCCTAATTGCAATAGCTAGAGGCTCAATAAATAGGGTAAATAAAATTGGGGATAGAGAGCACCCTTGACGAGTGCCTCTATTTATATCGCATGTCCCTACATTTACATTATTAATCATAATCTGTGCCTTAGAATGCTGATATAATTGTTTCAAAAGGGATACGAAGTCAATCGGGAAATCAAAACTGTGCAAAATCGCAAATAGACAGTCCCATGAAACAAGGCCGAAAGCCTTTTCTGCATCTAAAAACCAGATCTGTGCTTTGACTTTATTAACATAAAAAAAATCCAGGTCCTCTAATAGGAATCTTGTGTTAGTATACAGATGTCTCCCTGCTATAAAACTGCATTGATCTGGTTCAATAAGTGGTTCTATCATTTTATTAAGTCGGTTTCACCAGGAGTTTGGTAAAAAATTTATAATCTGTATTTAAAAGGCTTATTGGCCTGTAGGAATTCATATTTTCTTTATCTTTTCCTTTCTTCAAAATGCTAACTACCACTGCCAAACGGAAAGATTCTGGCGGTAGCCCTCCTTGAAGCAAGTGGTTAGCTAATATCAAGAACTCACTACGTAATGTTCCTGAGAATATCTTAAAAAATTCCCCGGGGAAGCCGTCCTCCCTGGTAGCTTTACCTCTAGGCAGGGTGCTTATTACCTCATCCAATTCTACCTTTGTAAACTCCTCTGTTAGTAAGTTTTTATACTCATTTCCTAGTTTTGGAATTCGTACTTCAGCTAGAAAGTCACGAACTGTTTCACATGCTGCTTGTTCATAAGTCTGATAGATTCCCGCATAGGGTTTTTAAAAACATTTCTCCTATAGCTGCAGTAGTTTTCGCATGTGTTTTAGTAACTCGGTCATAGAGATGGTCTATTCTATTACATACTTGATTTTCTTTGGCTCGCCAAGCTAGGAGTCTCCCTGTATATTCGCTTTCTTCATAAAGCTTCTGAGCATATAGACTGCTAGCCGCATCGCCTAAGTCGTAATAGAATTCCCTCATTTTCTTTATCGCTACTGATACCTTTTGCCCAGTGGCTAAAGATTTGATTCTATAATGCTCTTGGTTTGCATGTATAAGATTCTTCTGAATAGTAGTTTTCTCCTCCTTTTTGGCCTTTTGTTTAGGGGTTTCTTTGGAGGTAATTATGCCTCTAAGTGTGGCCTTAAATGCATCCCATATTATATTAACTTGGGCGGAACCTCTATTCAGATTAAAAAATGTCTGAATCGCCTCCTCAATATCTGTGCACCACTGTGGTTCTGCAAGGTTCAATGTATTAAAATACCATCTTCAAAGTCCCTCTTTTTCCTGAATTCCTATATTTATTTCCATTTTAATTAATGCACGGTCTGAGAATGCTTTTGGGAGATGTTCATAGGTACCTATTTCCATACCATGCGATATTAGGTAGAAATCCAGCCTGGAAGATGAATTGTATTTTGCAGAATGGCAGGAGTATTCACGTTTAAATGAGTTTTTGGAACGCCAACAATCAAAAATATCCAAATCTGTTTTACAGCTTTGGAGCGCAATGGCCACTAGTGGTTTATTTTGGGGCCGATCTTTTTTAGATGAGTCAATTGTGGGATTTTGTAAACAATTAAAATCGCCTCCCCATATTATTTGTCCTGGTATACCCGTCAGTGCTTGCTTAAGCTGCAATATTGGGAGAGGGTCATCGATAACTGGTGCGTATATTTTAGTTAATATTATGTTTACCTGATTTAATTTCCCATAAACAAAGGCCCATCTTCCGCTCTGGTCTGAGTGTGACCCTTCAATAAAAAACCTCACATATTTGCCTACATATATGCTAACGCCCCTCTGTGCCCGACCAGATACTGACGAGAAACCATAGCCTGCCCAGCTCTTTAAAAATGTATCAGAGTCTGCTAAGGTTCTATGATGGGTTTCCTGTATAAAAATCACATCTGGGCAGAGATTCTTTAACCAACATTCTATAGCATTTTTTTTACGAATGTTATTCAACCCATTTGCATTGAGAGACAAAAAATCAAATTATTTCTCATTAATTCAATATATACAAAGAAATCTCAAGGTGCAAATCACGTTAAATTCAAACATCCTTCCATGTGCAAAATACGCGAACCATATATCCAAGCAGCAAGAAATGTGCAAAGTTAACCTTAAAGTGCATACGGCATAAAGATTCGACATCTTACTAAGTGCAAAATATGCATCCTTCCATGTGCAAAGTGCGCAAACATTATTACCAAGCAGCAAAATTAGCCTTAAAGTGCATATAACATAAGAATTTAGCATCCTGCTAAGTGCAAAATGTGCAAACCAAGAATCTGAAAAGACAGAGTATATAAAACCCGTATTAGACTGAAAAATAACAAGAAGTCCCGACATTGTTTCAAAAACTATGCCCTCCGTTAACGAAAAACATACAAGTATGAAAAATCTGTGTTTCTGTGCAAATAGTATCGGCATCGGGCATCTGGTTGTGCAAAACTGCAGTAAAGTGCAAGAATATTACAAATATTAGCTTATTTAAACCAACCAACATACGTTTTATAATGCAAAAAGTACCTTAGAGTACAAACTATATACCTGATCTCTATTAACTTCTCCCCTACAAGTATTGTGCACATTTTTAATATGAACTCTCTTTTTTCCTTCTGCAGCACCACCTCCACCAACCCCCCTCCCTACCCCCCTCGGAGGGAACGGACACCCCCAGTGTCCCACTTCCGTCCCCTTCAGTTTGTTTTTCTTCTTTCTGGATGCCATTTTATTGTATCCGTGCGCGCTCCCTGGGTCATCTTGCTACCGCCTTCTTGTTAGCAGTATCTATTTATAAGATCTTAGCTCTTCAATAATTTCCATGCTTTTTTTTACTACCCTTAGGTGTCTCTGGCCCACTTATGTATTTAATCCCTCCAAAAATAACTGAGCTTCTTGAATATCTGTGAATATAAAAAAATTCATTTGACGGACACCTTTAATTTAGACTGTTGGACAATCATTGCCTGGGCACCTCTAGCTTTAAATGAGTTGATCATTTTCCCAACGTCTCTGTGTCTATGGGCCGATGCCGCTGACATGTCCGAACAAATCCTAAATTCTTTACTTTATCCGTGTTAAAGGCTCTCTTTAAAAATGCCATATTCAAGATTTTCTCTTTGACGCTAGATTCCGAAAATTCATTAGTATAGTACGTGGGTATTTAAGGTTATTAGGCTTGTGGGCGGGTACTCTATGTGCTCTTGTAATTGTTAAGTCACCTTGAAGTTCGGGTTTACCATGTCTGTGCTCTCCAAACCTTCCGGAACACCTACTAATCGTAGATTAGACCGCCTGTTATAATTCTCTAAATCCTGTAATTTTGCCCCTATTTGAGATTTATCTTTAGTTGCTGCGCGGAGGTCCTTTAGCATAATGGTGATGGTATCCTCCAAAGTTGAGACCCGAGCTTCAGCCTCCGTTAGTCTTCTAGGCTAATTACCGAAATTTTCTTCCAACTTTGTAAGCCTGCTATTGAGCTGAGATATTTGCAAGATTAATTCTTGAATCTACCTTTCATCTATTAATTATCCCTGAGAGGTCTTTAAATTCCCATCTCCTCCCCGTGTTGCGTTTCTTATGGCGACACGCACACCCTTCTTACAGGAGACAAAATCTTATGTAATTTATGTAACTGTCATAACAGTACTTGTGGGGGCAGTTTGATGTTTACTTCAGTTGCATGGATATTACACCTCAAATCTCTGTAGTTGCATTGATACTCGATTGTACTTTGCTAATACTACTATTGGGGCAGTTTTGACATTTACTTCAGTGGCATTGATACTATGTTACAAGCCTGGTAGACCAGATTTTGCTAATCTTTATCATTTTAGGTAATTCTGTAAATTCTGGGGTGTTAATCCTAGTAGTGCTTCCTTACAGGCTAATTTCATTATATTTACTTGAAATCCTATTATCTAAAAGTTGGACCCCCACCACATGTGCTTAGTCTCCCATCTCCCCTCCAGTTACTGCTGGGTATTGAGTGACCTTCCTGACCATTGTATACTCCTGCTGCAGCCTAACTAGCCAGCTCCCTTTCCCACCATGGCGGGACAAGCTAGGAGCCAACCTTCTCCGTTCCTAAATGAAATCGGAGAACCCGAAATTCACTGGAAGGAACGGATACATTTATTCGCCTCATACCTCATTGCCATAGGCGGCGAAAGGTATTCCGCAGTTCGCAAACAGCACATATTGTTGCATAACTTAGGCATACAAGGTGGAAAGATTTATGACACCTTACCCGAACCAGAACTAGAAGAGGATGAGGAGGATACTGATGAGTTTAAAGTCACCCTGTTAAAATTAGAGTCACATTTTGGTGACAGAGTAAACGTAGTTTTGGAGCGACATAAGTTCTTTACCCGCTTCCAGGGTAAACAGGAATCTGTCATCAATTACATAGCAGCACTTAGAGGTCTAACACAACTATGTGACTTTGGTGAACTCACTGATTCCCTCATCAGAAACCAACTTGTCAGGTGCGCGTATAATAGTCAAATTCAAGAAAAGCTCCTGGCAAAAAAAACCACCTTAAAAGAAGCGGTTAGTATAGCAGTCTCTGTAGAACACACTGCTAAGTGTATCAAAGAGATGAGGACTCCCAATGAGCTTGTTGCCAATGTTCGCAATAGCAGTGATGTACAGGCCAATTCCATTGGTAATGAGGTCTTCAAGGTTAAACCCAGAGAAGCCAAAGATAACCATTCTACCAGTGAAAAAGGAAGGTTGAAATGCTATAGATGTGGCAGCACCAATGACCTTGCCAATGATGTGCGTTGTATCGCCCGCAATGTCACGTGTGGAAAATGTAACAAGAAGGGGCACCTGAGTAGGGTGTGCAACAACAGTGAAAACTACTAAGTGAAAGTAGTGCACAGTGAAGGGGACATAGCCCCTAAGTATGTTTTCCAAGTACAAGCTAGGGACGGCCAAGCTTCCCCAAGTTTCAAGGGCAATTCAGTGACCTCAGGCCTATTGAATATTCGAAATGTACCATCTTTGTGAATAGTAAGCCCATAGATGTCTTCGCCGATTCGTGTGCCCCGGTTACCTTATTCAATGTTGATGTCATAAAAGACATTTTTGATACCTCCAGTCTCAAAATGCTGGAACCTGACATTTCAGCTGTAGGGTATGCCGGTGAGAACATCCCTTTAGTGGGGATGATGAGTGTATGTATTAAATTCAAAGGGAGAACTACATGAGGCAAAGTGTACATGGTGAACAAAGGGTCAAATCATTTTGGATTGGCCCCATCAAAGAGAGCTGGGGATTGTACTTGACCCCAACAATAAAGACCAAGTACTTGTAGCTGGGGGTGGGGGGGTGGGGGGGAGGGGGTGGAGGAAACCAGCAGTGACATAAAAAAATTGTTCTGAGTTGTTCACCGGAATAGGACAAAGAGTAAATAACAATGCCTGCCACATACCTCCCACGGGGGTGAACATAATTTCTAAATAAAATGCCAAAACCTCTGTAGAAGGGGACATGCCAGTGATGGTTCATGCTATATCAGGAACTGATGTTGTTTAAAGTTGGCCTGCTGTGAATATTTGTAACCTGTCCGACAATGCCACAGCAGTTCCTAAGACTCCATGGGTTAAGTTGACATTGGAGATAATCTGTCCCATAGGACAAACCGGAGTCTCTATGAGATTTTTGATGGTTCTCATGGACTACATATCTCACTGGATCAAATGCAAGTGGGTCTCACGTGTCTCGACAAAAGCCCTCATCTACTTCTCAAGAGACGCATTTGCATGCAAAGGTGTGCCAGCTTGCATAATCACTAACAATGATACCAAATTCTCACCTATGGACATGAAGACATTCCTGTGTGAGCTGGGCATCAAGCATGAGGAATCTACAATATTCTGCCAAGGAGACAATGACCCCATTTGGATGGCAATGCAATGCTCTGGATCAAAAATCTCACTCATCTAGCTTGTACCAACAACATGGATGTAGATAAAATGTTAAGAGAAAGCATTTGGGCATATCACACCTCTTCTGACTTGACAACGGGAGTTACCCCTTTTGCTTCCATTAGGGGAAGAGATCAGATTGCCATTGCTATACCCCTGATTTGCCGTGCACAATACTTCTCGCAAAATTGTCTTCATCATAATGTAACCCGGATTGTCCCTCCCTTTGACAGCTGTGTGCCCTCTGCCTCCCAGGCCCATGGGTTCCCATGTTACTGAAATGGTTATCCTGTTTTCTTCACTGGTTCCTCTAGAACTCCCACCCCTTCCTCCCTCTAGTTGTTCCGGTACTTTCCCTTCCCCGTCCGTAGGGAGTTGTGTTGTAATCTTCCTCTTTTCTCCCCTGGCTCTTTCCCCCTGTTGTTTCCTTCTTCCTTCTCCCTTTTGGTATCTCCCGCTCTCCCCCGCCTCTTCCACTGTCTTGGAACGTTCCTCCAGAGTTCCCCATGGAATGTTGAACAACTTGTCAGTTACGGAGAGTGGATGACAGAATAAAGATGTTTGATCTTACCTTGCCTCAGAGTTCATCTTCATTATAACAGTGAGCTATTCGGGAGCCGCTCACACACACGTCCAGCCAGTGGACGCCATCTTGCCTCAGTTGCAATATGTGTACTCTATTGTAGATATATTTAATGTTGTGTTGAATTTGTATCATAAATAAATAAAACTGTAATATTGTTTCAAGAAAAATATTTTCCATTCATTATTTGCTCTGTGGTTAAGTGTTAATAGATGATTTGTAAGATAGGGCTTTGCAGTAGCAGTGTTTGGACATGTGTTGTTTGTGACTTACAACAAGGCTTGGCTGGAGTAGATTTGAGGCTATGTTTTCAGTAGCTCTACTGACGTAGATGTGGTTGTAACTTTGATGAATTGAAAGTAGCTTGATTGTTTATGGGTGTGTTATAGTATTTGCCTGGGTCTCCTCATGCCCCTCCTTGAATTTCTCTTTAGTCCACCGATTTTGTAGTAGATATTCATTATTTTCCCATCACTCACATTTCCCCTATCACATTTACTTCTAAAAGAAGTACCCATGTGTGCTGAATCCATTGCACTTGTGGCAGAGAACTCCACACGTAAGGGATGCAGGTGGCTTGGTGAAGACCTCTGGTTGGAGTTTTGTGAATAGCATTTGAGAGTATGTAAAGCAGTGCTAATGGAGTACTACTTTGCATACTAGAAATGCTTTCATGAATAGGCCCGGGTAGAGCAGGCATTGCATGCCTACATGATATGATAATGAATGCACACCAATTATGTAAGAAAATGGGTTATTTACTGTGGGTGGTGAAATATCTTCTCAAGCAACAATCACAATCCTTGACAGGTTGAACCAAAAAAAATCAATAATTAACTTGTGCTTAACCCTCTGGTAGCTTGGCCCAAAAGAGATCAAACTTAACTTAGAGACAATGTGTAAATTATGTATGCACCACACAAACAGTAATAAAGTGAAAACACAACACAAGAAAAATCACACACCAATTTAGGAAAATAAGGTAAATTTTAGTAAATAAAATTATACCAAAACATCAAAAATCCAATCAGTAGAACTGGATATATACAATTATAAAGTTGTAGGTATGAATAGATCCTAAAAGCACAAAGAGCCACTTGGAGTCACCTGGGCATGATAGACAGGTGGAAAGTCACCAATTCATGCTGACTGCGATGGAGTTTGGGTCAAATACAAGGAACAGGTTAGTTCAGTTGACAATGTTACCTTCTCAAAGTTTGGCGCAAGGAGTCCAGAACTTCAGGATTTCTCCTTTTCTTGTAGAGGAGAGTACTCAGATGCCAGCCTAAGGTCCAGGATCTGGGGAGGCACTACTTGGAGACCAGGGATTCACTCAAGCAGAGGCCAGCAAGGCATAGGCAGGTCCATCTGTAGGTTCAGGCAGGTCCAATTGCACAAGGTCAACTTGGCAGTTGCATGGAGACCTTTGGAGCTTGTTGTGTCCCTGTAACTCAGAAAGGAGGTCAGCCAACGGCTCTTTGAGTCACTCATGTAGTCTCGGGAGAAGGGAGCAGGTACAGTCTTCCTTAGCAGAGAGCATGGCAGAACTCAAGCAGCAAGGCCATCCCATGGGGAACAAGGCAGGCCCCAAGCAGCAGGAAAGTCCTGTGGGGAGCAAGGAAAGCTTCATGCAATGGTAGCAGTAGGGCAGTCCTCTGAGGAACAAGGCAGGCCTAAAGCAGCAGGGCAGTCTACTGGGGAACAAGGCAGGCCTCATGCAGCAGGGAAGTCGTATGGGGAACAAAGCAGTCATTATTCTGTAATGTCGGTAACTCCAAGAGTGTACTGAAGAGTGGCTCAGAGGGTCCTATATTCATACTTGGTGCCATCCTTTGAAGTGGGGTAATTTTCAAGGCTACCCCCACATCTGGGTCTGGAAAGTTCCTTCCTTTCCCTAACAAGGCTCCCAGATGTCTAGTGATGAAAAGCAGCGTGACTCCCAAGACTTTCGATGCCGCTTGGTGCAAACCACCTCTAATTCACATTAAGATTTAGTGATCAAAATAATGAGGCAGGCGCTGAAAACTGGAAGGCGAAGAACAGGTTTATTTCTCTAGAGGAGAGTACATCACATCAGACACCGGGGCTATTGTCAGGAGGTGCTCTAACTGCATCTCTGTGGCATGGCCTTTTATATGCTTTTTCGTCACTTTATTACATGGTCAAACATTCCTGGCATCACTTTATTGCATAGTCAAACATCCTTGGAATCCCCACCTAAAGCTAGTTCCCACACAAACCCAGCAGCAATCGTCCCTCCACCCAGATCTAACAGATGATCGCTATCTTGCAGCTGGACATTCCGACAGGATCTAAAAGTATGTGGGAACGGTCAGATCTAAGGGTTTGTGTCTTTGATTAGATCAGGCCCCTTTGTTGGTGAAACAAGCTCTGCAGTGTGCGGGTAATAAACTATGTCCACAGGGGTTGGTTAGTGCCTGGGACCAGATTGAGTGGCCAGGTGCAGGGAAGTGACTCCGGGGCATTGTCATGCTGACAAGGTTTTATGACCCTGGTACATGTGTTCAGGCTTGGTCAGAGCGCGGGGGGATGATAGCAAGGTCATGGTGATTCACAGGTGACCAGCAGAGTATGAAATGGCCGCGATGTCTAAAATGGTTGCTGCTTACTCGCAAGTAAAGGCCCTCATTAAGCAAGATGGCGCCGGCAATGTTCATATTTGTCGTTTTATTTTCTACAGTCCTCCCTTTGAACATAGTCCAGCCAGCTTGCTAGTCTATCTCAATGTCCATAATGTCCTGTATCTCTCTATCGTTTATTACTCTCGTCTTCGTGAGCTCAGTGTCCATAGTCTTAGGGTGCAAGGAGTTCAGGCAAATAGAACACAAAAGTGGTATACAATGTATCCCCAAACAACAACCACATATTATTAATATTGGAACCAAGAGGATCATCATTATTTTCCAGCCCCATTCTTTCAAAATGCCCCAAAACCAGCTTCCAAGTGTCCAAGTTTCTGACTCCTGATGGATTTCTGACTCCAGCCTGTGGAGGTGTTCAATTGCCTTGAAAACAGAGGGTGAGTTGTCAGGGACGTAAGTACAGCGGTACACAGTCAAAATATTGAGTTCTAACTTTCGAACTACAAAAATATTGGGCCAGATGTAGGTAAAATTTTTTTACCGACCTCTTAAATACCGAGTCATACCGACTCGGTATTACCGTGTCGGAAAATGAGATGTAGGTAATGAAGGCGGTAACAAATACCGACTCGGAACCAGTCGGTAATCGGAAACGGTATTTACCGTCTCGGAATATACCTACACGGTAAAATCCGAGACGGAAAAGCCCAAACCGATCCACCGGTGCCACGGCCCATAGGAATGAATGGCAACTTCCGACCCGGTAAATACCGAGTCGGTAAACACCGACCCGGTAATTACCGTGTCGGAACTACCCGCCGAAGATTTTGAAACTGACAAACATGTGCGCCTGTGAACCAATCAGGTACTTCAACCACACCCAAATTTCAAGCCACAGGGGAACTAACCAATCAGATCCAGCCACCACACCCCAGTACTTGGGACAGGCCACGCCCATGCAGGTGCAGAAACAAACAGTCAGGAGAGCAGGAGGACAGAGTGTGGAGCAGCCTTACCTGAGACAGAAATACACTGCAAGATGGAGAGCCAGGAGGCACAGAGAGAAGCTGCAGAGCGCAAAAGGAAGCAGAAGTTCAGCCAGGAGGAACTGCAGGTGCTGATTTCGGAGGTTGTCAGACATCATGGCAGAATTCTAGGAAAGCAAACTCTGCATGTTGCAGAATCCATCAAACGCAGCACCTGGTTGGACATACAAGGCAAGGTAAATGCCATTGGTGTCACCCACCGTGACCTAGAAGACCTCAAGAAACGGTGGTATGACATCCGCATTATCACCAAGAAAAAGCTTGCTGCCTACCGCAAGGAATGTGATCTCACAGGCGGAGGACGTAACAGAGGCCCCAGACTCACCGACATCGAGGAGATGGTTGCATCCACCCTTGAAAAGGAATGTATACACGGAATAGGAGACGCAGACAGCTCAGCAAGAGGAGCCAAGAAACCAGGTAAGATGCAAGAACACTATCATTTACCCTTTTACCTATTCCCCTCACATGGCAAATCAGACTCCACAACAGGTTCAACTAATGTCCTGCAATGCATCCTGTGAAATGTAGTCACGTGTAGATCAGAGCAGTCAGCGTGCATTGCAGCAAGGGGAGCAACAGACAAGTAGCATAGGCAAATGAGAGACAGGCTAAAGTGCAATAGAAGTGTATTTTATCACATGACACAGGTGATCAACATAACTGACTCAATGTCCATGTCTGTCCACAGGAGAGTCAAAGCGCAACACAGCTGAGGTCAGAGAGAAGAGGAGGGAAGGAGCCGGACCTAGCACATCTCACGCAGGGCAGGACCAAGAGCAGGCAGCCCCGATACCTGAGGAGGCAATTGCTGAAAATCCACAATCCCCTCTCCTATTCGGTAGTCAGGACACAGGAGCGGCAGAACTATCACCCACCCCCACATCACCATCCCCAGTGCTGGGAAGAGTCAGGAGCCATGATGTGCCCCCTCGCAGAATACTGCAAACATCATCGGAGGAGGAGGAGGGTGGCACACAGGACAGAGGCAATACCGAGCAGCAGCCCACTCCCAGAGTCACGCGGGCCAGTGTCCGAGGGCGACGTCCACGGGAGGAAGAGGATGTGCGGCAAGTCCAAGGTGTCTTCTGCGGACTGGAGGCCACCATGGTGAAGGTGCAGCGCCTGCAGGCGAAAGCAATGATGGGGGTTCAGAGGCACGCACGCACAACAAATGAGAAACTGGATGCAGTAGGCAAGGGCATAGGGGACATGGCAGAGAGCATGCAATCCATGGCGACAGGAATATCGGATATCACACAGTGCATGACTGTCCTGTGTGACAAATTGGACAGGGACCATTTGGCGAGACGCAAGGCCCGTGTGGATGCGCGCAAGCAAACCACGGCCCTGAACACGTTTGCAACTGCCATAGTGCAGTGCTGCAACAATTTAAGTGAAGGCATGGCCAGGATGACCTCTGCAATGGAGCTGGTGCTCGCGCAACAGACTGGCACTGGAGGCGACACTTGTGCTGCCGAAAGCGAGGGGTCCGCCAGCAGGAGTGGTGCAGGCACTCCTGTGCATGAGTTACGGAGGAGTGGCAGGCGTGGTGGAAGTGTGACAGGCCAGCGTGAGGACATAGATTCACAGCCACAGCAGCCCCGCCCTGTGGCCCGTGCCCACAAACAATGACTTATCACTCCAACCAAGGCTGTAGTCACGGTGGTGTTAACCGTGACATCACACTCATGGAGTGTTTGTATTAGTGAGCCCAATGTGAGCTAACAATGCTGTGGCGTAGTGAATATTAAACTACTTCAACAAAGTTACATTCATGCCTGTGTCTCTTTACTCACTCAGAAATATTGTTGTGTAACCTCTGCCCGTCTCAGTCTCCCATCTGTAGCTGCTGCTGCCACTGAAGCTTGGGGCTCTGCCACCTCTGGGTCGTCATCAATGTTCTCATGATACGTGAGCTCCACCTCAGTGCCTTGCTTGGTGGCGAGATTATGCAACATTGCACAGGTCGCTATTATTTTGCAGCAGATGATTGGGGTGTACTGCCGTGCACCTCCACTCTTGTGGAGGCAGCGAAACCTGCTCTTTAGGAGCCCAAATGTGCGCTCAACTACGTTTCGTGTGGATCTGTGAGCCACGTTGTATCGCCTTTCACTCCTGGTGGATGGGTTGAGGTAGGGAGTGAGCACGAAGGACCGCAGGGCATATGCACTGTCGCCTAGGGGGAGAAAGATAGACATTAATTGCAAGTACATGAGACGTAGATCTAATGTGAGTGTCAGGGTGTGTCAATGTGATTTACCTAGCAGGTATCCATTTCCGAATTCTCCGGCAAGTAGGCGCGTGTATATTCCACTGTTCTGGAAGATGAATGAATCATGGCTACTTCCGGGGAACTTGGCTACGATGTCAGTGATGAGGTTACCTGCATTACATATGACCTGGACGTTGATGGAGTGCGTCGATTTGCGATTCCGGTATATGTGCTCTGTGGCTGCAGGTGGACAGAGTGGGACGTGGGTGCCATCGATGCAGCCGATCACGTGAGGGAAGTGTGCCAGGTGATAAAAGTCAGTCTTGGTTTTGGCTAATTCTGCCGGTGTAACAGGGAATGAAATATAATGCCCCATCCTCTGCATCATGGCGTCAATAAACCGCCTGAAGAAGCGGGACAGGCAGCCCTGGGACACGCCACCCACTGCAGCTATCACACTCTGGTAGCTACCTGAGGCCAGCAGGTGTAAGCTACATAGCACCTGGACATGAGGTGGGATCGCATGGGCCCTGGGTGTTGGGTGGTCCAGGAGAGGGTGTAGGTCCCTGATCAATTGCTTGATGGTGTCTGGGTGTAGCCTGTACCTCTGCAGTATTTCAGGCTCTGTCAATTGGAACAGTGTAATCCTCTGCCTGTACACTTGTTCCTCCCTTAGCCATTCTCTCTGTCCTGCTGCCTGTAGTCTCTGCCGTCTTGCTATGACGTAAAAAGCCGCCATCATGGGTCCTGAGGTGCATTTTGGGACTTTTTTTATAGCCCTCCCTTGGTTACCACCTGCTTTGAATGCATGGTAAATTCCGACTAATTAATACCGATTTTTCGGCGGAATCGGTATTTTTCTGCTTACCTACATCTCCATGGCAGATTTTTACCGTTCCTGATTTACCGAGTCGGAGAATACCAACTCGGTATTTATGTATACGGTATATTCCGACACGGTAATTTTACCGGGTCATTCTTACCGAGTCGGTATGTTTCCGACTCGGATTTTCACAACTCGGTAAATCATGGCCTCCTACATCTCATTTTCTCGGTAACGGCCGATTTTACCGATTTTCGGCCGTTACCACCCGGTAAAAGCCTACCTACATCTGGCCCATTGTGTTTTAAATTTCGAAGGTGTAGAATATCGATGCCAAGAATATCGTTGGACAGAATATCGACCCTAAGGTAAGTAATATCGAAATTCTTAATATCGATGTAAGCATTATCGAAGTTAGTAATATCGATCGCATATATATCGATGTAACTAATTTCGATATCTGTATTTTTTTGTATTTTATTATGTATGTGTTATATGTTTTATTTAAGTATTTAAAATAATTTATATTATATGTGCATTAATTGTATATATTAATAAATATATTTATAAGTAAATTATATGTTTTAGTACTGGAGCGGGTAGAGGGTTTATAGGGGAATAGGATGGGAAGTAATTTAATTGTAATTAATAAACTATTTATTTATGTATAATTTATTTAGTAATTAATTCATAATTGGCAATAATTAATTTAATTGATTAATTAATTATATAATTGGTAATTAATGTTAATTTAAATTAAATGTTATGTTTTAGTACTGGAGCGGGTTGTGGGTTTATAGGGGAATAGGGTGGGAAGTAAATTAATTGTGAATAATAAAATATTTATTTAAGTATAATTTAATTTGTAATTAATTATTAATGGCAATTAATTATTTTAATTGATACATTAATTATATAATTGGTAATTAATGTTAATTTTATTTAAATGTTATGTTTTAGTACCGTAGCGGGTTGTGGGTTTATAGGGGAATAGGGTAGGAAGTAATTTAATTGTAATTAATAAAATATTTTTGTATGTATATTTTATGTTGTAATTAATTATTAAATGGCAAGTAATTAATTTAATTGATAAATTAATTAATTAATTGGTAATTAAAGTTAATTTTAATTCAATGATATGTTTTAGTACCTGAGTTTGTTGTGTGTTTTTAGGGGTATTGGGTGGAAAGTAATTTTATAGTAAACATTTATTTATTTATACATTTTTAGTAATGGATAATTAATTTATTAAATAATTATTATTGGTAATTATTATTTTAATAGATAATTATTTTTCAAATTGTTAATTAATATTTGTAATTTGTAAATTTTTTTAATACTTAGAAAAAAAAATTTAATTTGTATAATGTATTTTAATTTTTAATATTGATTTAAATGAAAATAATATTTTATTGTTATGATAAATATTTTTTTGTAATATTTATTATTTGGTGAGTATTATTTAATAAATAATAATTATTGGTGTTTGTTAATTTATTTTCAATTAATTATTCAAATTTAAATCGTTTTATTTATTAATAATTGTTTTTTATTGATGTTGATGTATTTGAAAAATTAATTATACATTATTTCAAATATAAACATTATTTAGAAGTATGTTAAAATAACAATCTATGTTATTACACGCTTTCCCTACTGTTGTACCCTTTGGAGTTGGAATAGTAATTTTTCCCTCTACGCTATCCAAAGCTTTCCCTACTGTTGCACCCTTTGGAGTTGGAATAGTAATTTTTCCCCCTACGCTATCCAAAGCTTTCCCTACTGTTGCACTCTCTGGAGTGGGAATAGTAATTTTACCGCCTACACTATCCAACGCTTTCCCTACTCTTGCACCCAGTGGAGTGGGAATAGTAAATTTTACCCGTACGCTATCCAACGTTTTCCCTACTGTTGCACTCACTGGAGTGGGAATAGTATTTTTTACCCACCCGCTATGCAACGCTTTCCCTACTGTTGCACTCTTTGGAGTTGGAATAGTAATTTTTCCCCCTACGCTATCCAAAGCTTTCCGTACTGTAGCACTCTCTGGAGTGGGAATAGTAATTTTACCCCCTACACTATCCAACGCTTTCCCTACTCTTGCACCCACTGGAGTGGGAATAGTACATTTTACCCGTATGCTATCCACCGTTTTCCCTACTGTTGCACTCACTGGAGTGGGAATAGTAATTTTTACCCACCCGCTATCCAACGCTTTCCCTAATGTTGCACTCATTGGAGTGGGAATAGTAATATTTACCTATCCGCTATCCAACACTTTATCTACTGTTGCATCCTATGGAGTTTGAATAGTAATTTTTAGTCTTACGCTATCCAATATAAATTGTATTTATTTATGTATTTCATAATATTTTTAGTATGTTACATAATGTTGTGTTTAATTAATGTTTCAAATATTGAAAGTATAGTTCATTGTTTTTATGTTTTAATCATAATATGTTATTATTTTATGAGTGTTGATGTATTTGTAATTTATAGTATTTGTTAATAATTTTAAAATAATTAAAAAAATAATGAATATTAAAATCATTTATATATATATATATATATATATATATATATATATATATATATATATATATATATATATATATATATATATATATATATATATATATATATATATATATTACCTACTGGCTATCGCCAGTAGGTATATATAGTTAGGATTAATTCCCTATGGGATTTCTGAAAATTCTATGTCTAATAACTTTGGCGTTTGTGGACGGAATCGGCTGAAATTTTCAGGAAAATGGCACATTTTGTTTCTGAGCAGCCCCTGAAAATTTGGTGGGGTTTCGTCAAGGGGGGGCCGAGAAAAAAGGGGGGTCCCAAAACGTGTTTTTCCCATTCATTTTTCCATAGGGCGGTTGGACTTACTTTTAGCTCGAACGGCTGAATGGATTTGCACGAAACTTGGCAAAATTGTAGGGACTGTTAGCCCGATGTGCCTTTGCTAGGTCTCAATATATGTGCTTCAGTGGATTTTGAGAAATTAACGTTTAAATCAAGATATATATCTGTAACAGCGCTCCGGGCAGCGATCCGGTCCGCTTACTTTTCGCGTTTCGGAACTTTGCGCGCAGAAAGCTGATTGGCTCTCCGGTGTCTGTCAACATTCTAAACAGTCCGGAGCGGCCGCCATCTTGTCTCTCGGAAGGATCGAGAGAGAAGAAGAGGTGAAAAACGAAGGGGGAATTTAATGAAAGGGGGCAAGGTATCCTCCTCTTGAACCCCTAGGAATGTTGTTGGGGTTATTAAAGGGTCCCGTGGGGAAAAGAAAAAAAAAATGATTTTTCACGGTAGAAGCCCTTCACGGGCCGCGAACTGGGCCGCAAACTGGTAGCGAAACGGGAATTCGCCATTTTGTGCTTCGTTAATTAAATTACTAGGTATAAGGGGGTGCGGGAGACGTATCCTAATCCCCTATGTTTCCTGAGGGTGGCTGAGGAGGCTGATATATGTTGATACGTCTCTTCCAGCGGCTGTGCGTGAGCTTTTTTTTTTTTTTGCTGCGTGACAGTCCGGAGCGGCCGCCATCTTGTCTCTCGGTAGGATCGAGAGAGAAGAAGAGGTGAAAAACGAAGGGGGAATTTAATGAAAGGGGGCAAGGTATCACCCTCTTGACCCCCTAGGAATGTTGTTGGGGTTATTAAAGGGTCCCGTGGGGAAAAAAAAAAAAAAATGATTTTTCACGGTAGAAGCGCTTCACGGGCCGCGAACTGGGCCGCAAACTGGTAGCGAAACGGGAATTCGCCATTTTGTGCTTCGTTAATTAAATTACTAGGTATAAGGGGGTGCGGGAGACGTATCCTAATCCCCTATGTTTCCTGAGGGTGGCTGAGGAGGCTGATATATGTTGATACATCTCTTCCAGCGGCTGCGCCATCTTGCCTTTTTTCCAATGCCACAATTTTGTCGTGCACAGCAGCCATTTTAGATGCCAGGCTGGTCCCAGGCTATCACCTACCCCTGCGGATGTAGTTTATGGCCCCAGCTGTAGAGAATTCAGACATGCCAACCCTCCCGATTCAGGCGTGTGACTACTGATTTCAGTGCTAGTCTCCCGCCTCCCGATTTCTGCAAGCAAAAACCCGGGGGCATATTACGAACAACTAGCGATAATTTTTGTCTCTAACTTGTTTAGAGACAAAAATTATCGCCGCACATCGGCGATTTTTATCGCAGATAAACCTTGCTATTATCGCAGAAAAGTCAGCGATATTCATGTATTATCGAGCAAATGCTCTTAGCCATGTTATCCACCTCCCATTGGATAACATGGCTAAGAACTGCTCAGGGCAGGTGTTAGATTTTGGAGATATTCGCGCTTAGCGCGAATATCTCCAAAAGTTGGTAATAGGAGATAGCGATGTTAGGGACTGTTTCCAGTCGCTAACATCTTGGCACGCCACTTTGCATGTCATTAGTGATAAGTATCACTGACATGCAAAGCGGGGCCCAAGATGGTCGCTATCTCCTTTTAGCTGTCACTAACTGGTGTTAGCGACAGCTTGGTAATAGGGAGATAATTTTATCTCCGCTTTCATGGCTTTTAAAGCCAAAAAAGCGGAGATAAACCCCCTTGATAATATGCCCCACGATTCCTTGGGGGTTTCAGCTGACAGGGCTTGGTATTGTGTTACATGGTAATTTTTCCAGGAAACGTCAGAGGGTCGATGCAGGGGTTCTAGAAGAGGTGATAAACCATTTAAGCCTCATGAACAAGCGCATGGTCTTTTAAAGATTTGTGAAGTACTCGGGGCGGCGGTGTGTGTGTGCCCTCTTTCAGGAGCGGGCGGGGGGGCACTGCCAGCAACTTGCCAGGTCAGGTAGTGTTCAACACGTGCATCACCCTTTCTCTGCCTGCTATTGCGCTCCATGCTTCGGAAAGGTAAGAAAAAGAACGTGCATTTGAGTTTGAAATGTCCGATCCTGCAGCAGCACACTTCCAAAGCCCACACATGACAATAACCCGATTCAAGGCCCTATTCACCCGTTTTTAAAAAAATAGATAACACTCCGACAAAGTAAGATTATAAAACTTTATTAACTTTTAACTATAATGAACGGAACAAAAACTAAAAACATTTAAACATTTTTCAACTCAAAAAGCAACAATGGTTAGAAGCTGTCTTTTGTGCGAATAGTCCCAAGGCAGCACAACGTGCAGAGTTCTGGACGGCACCCAGGTGATGTCGCCTGGGTGCCGCACTGGTTTTGGGATCCTACAATGCAGCACAGAAAAACAGCGTGGGGCGTCCCGGGTGGTGCGGGGGGAGGCCTCGTCAGTAGCGGTCTGTTGTGCGAATAGTCCCAAGGCAGCAGAACGCGTTGAGATGTTGATGGGACTGTGTCCAGTGTCCCATGGCTGACACAACATGTACGACAGGCACCCAGGTGATGTCCAGTAAACTGCCGCACTGGTTTTGGTATCCTACAATGCTGCTCCGAAAATTGGCGTGCGGCGCCCCGGGGGGGGGGGGGGGGGCGTGGGGGAGGCGGCGTGAACGGGCCTCCCCAGGTGGCGGCCATCTAGCTGAGTTGCGCCCGCTCTTGCGGCTACAGCGTTTCGCTCACCATGTTGTTGAGTTGCTCCCACTCTTGCAGTGCAGCGATAGGCGGCTGCCACATGGCTCTTAAAATGGCGGACGGCTCCTCGGTTTTGGGCCTGGTCCACTGAAATGGCCCTGGGACACCTTGGAACTCGGACGCTTGCCTGCTAGGGCTTGGGCTCCATTCTCGAAAAGCGTCCCCTCAGCCGTGAAGATTCTACAAAAGTCTTGGGGGCCCCCGACTCCCGCAGGCTTCCGGTGGGGAGCGGCTGCCATGATTGCTCGCGGAATGACCACGACGGAGCCACGAGATGGTGGTGCTCTCATGCTGACGCCAGCTTCAGTCTGAATGATCCAGAAACAAGGTGGGGCTTTCATCGTTTGGGAAAAAAAATGTTTTAAACCAATGAAAAGTGTTATTTTTAGGTCATATGACCAAGCCTTCCATCTTTAGGAAACCAAAAGTAAAATGAACCAATGAAAACTTTTATAAACAAGTCACATGACCTGTTATGCGGCATAGGGCTACAAAAAGCGTAGAAAATCCGTTGGCACGTGAGACGGCGTCAGTAGCGGACCGATGTGCGAATAGGCCGAAGGCAGCACAACGTGCCGAGATTCGGATGGCACCGAGGTGGTGTCCAGCAAATTGCCGCACTGGTGTGGCCATCCTACAATGCTGCGCCAAAAGACGGCGTGTCCAGCTGAGTTGCGGTCACTGTTGCGGTACAGTGACTCGAACGCGCCGAGATCCGGATGGCACCGAGGTGGTGTCCAGCAAATTGCCGCACTGGTGTGGCCATCCTACAATGCTGCGCCGAAAGATGGCGTGTCCAGCTGAGTTGCGGTCACTCTTGCGGTACAGTGAGTCGAACGCGCCGAGATCTGGATGGCCCCGATGTTGTGTCCAGCAAGTTGCCGCACTGGTGTGGCCATCCTACAATGCTGCGCCGAAAGTCGGCGTGGGGTGCCCCGTTGGCTTATGAGGTGATGTCAGTAGTGGACCGATGTGTGAATAGGTCGGAACCAGCACAAGGCGCCAAGATCCGAATGGCAAGTCCTGGATGTTGAGTGCCTCAGTTGAGAGTTCTGAGCAGTGCTTGTAAGACTGTCTGAAGCTTATTTGCACCTGCTGCAGCTTCACTATTGCCCTGGTGTGGCCAAAGGTGGCACATGACATAGGCGGCCGGTTCCCGAGGTCCGGCTGAACTTTTTTCCTTTTCCTTTCTGCTTCTTTTCCTACAATCCGTTTCATCTGAAGACACGACCAGGTCCCTGAATGTGTGCAGGGGGACGCTATTGATTGAATGAAAATGGCGGCTTGACACAAAGCTGACTCAAGCGTTACTGTTGATGCTATACAGACAAAAATTGGTTTTCAGTTTGTACATTCTTCAGGTTTTTTTTTTCCATCCAAGTCTGATTGAGAGTTTGTAGAAAAATGGCTTCAGATTTTCCACATACTACTCTTCAACATTCTTCCTAAATGTAACAATGTGAAACTCACTAGGAGAACGGCTGTTTCTGTTTCCTTTCAAAATGCTGCCAACAATATTTTCTGAATGGAAGACACCATCTTGTAGCATAAAGGGACGAAAGGGGTTCTGGTCTGGCCGATGTTTGGTGGAGACATTTTGACTATATCTTGGACCTGCCCGGCCTCGCCCAAAATGGCGCCGGTATAAATGGGACTCGTAACTCCTTGCCCGCAAATGTATATCTAGAAAATGTTATTGTAAGTGGCCCTGTCGTATTTTAATTACAAAATGTATGTCCACCGATTCCGCAACTGTTAGACACCTTTGTTCTTGCAACCTAATGGCCCGCTCGTTACGTTCTTCTACAGTGTAAATGTCTCCTCATCATATACGATTTCAGTTTGCTCCGTGGCCGGCCCACATGGTTATAGGCCCGTATTTGTATACTGACATTTTCACAATAAAGGTTTTTAAAACAAAACACGGTAGTAGTATTTACATTGGTAAAGTTTTTACTTTTAGTCACTGTTTTCGAATCAGTAAAGGCAAGTGAAATAAAGCAGTCCAATTACATGACGGATAAAAGGTATAATATGTAGGAACGCAGTAAAGATAAATGCTTAAGGGCAGTTGTGTTTTTCATGTCTGCAATATAAAGGGATCGATAAGAATCTGATAATCAGGCGTATCGGCGACTAAGACAGCAGGCCGAATCTCTTTTACTCAACGGCTCCGTCATGGAAGGAAGAAACGCCTTTTTTCTCGAAAAAGGAATATATTTTACTTACAAGACAGTTGTAAATTTTCCGGGAAAGTACATTAGCCTGGAATATTATAACATATGTTTGAAAAAAAAATATTGTTCGAAAACAATAAAAAGCGTAATTTTTAGGTCATATGACCAAGCTTTTCATCATTAAATTAACAAAAGTAAAATGAACCAATGAAAAGTTTTATTAACAAGTCACATGACCTGTTATGCTTACGTTACGCGCTGCGCGCCGCGCCTCGGATCACTTCCGGGTGCGGTAACGCGGCGTGTCATATAACGCATTACGCGACAACGTAGGTCAAGAATATAGTCAAAATGTCTCCACCAACCAGCGTTCGGAACACAACCCCTTTCAGCAGTCCAAAAAGTTCTGTTAAATGACAACAGAGGGGACAGGCAACAAGAACCATCAGTCAAAGAGGGGAGGGCAAGTTCTTCTCTTCCGGGTCATGTTGGGGCGCTACCGGAACTGATCGAATTGGTAGTCTACAGTGTTTCTGGATGTTTCAGACTAAAGCTGGCGTCAGCATGAGACCACTACCATCTGGTAGCTCCGTCGTGGCCATTCCACGAGCAATCATGGCAGCCGCTCCCCACCAGAAGCCTGCGGGAGTCGGAGGCCCCCAAGACTTTTGTAGAATCTTCACGGCTGAGGGGACGCTTTTCGAGAATGGAGCCCAAGCCCTAGCAGGCAAGCGTCCGAGTTCCAAGGTGTCCCAGGGCCATTTTAGTGGACCAGGCCCAAAACCGAAGAGCCGGCCGCCATTTTGAGAGTCCTGTGGCAGCCGCCTATCGCTGCACCGCAAGAGTGGGCGCAATTCAGCTGGATGGTGGGCAAGACGCTGTAGCCGCAAGAGTGGGCGCAACTCAGCTGGATGGGACAAGGTTCAGAATTGAAGAGTCATCAAAAGGCAAAAAGTTCCGCCGGACCCCGGGAGCCGGCCGCCTATGTCGGGGGCGATCTCAGGCTACACCAGTGCTATAAGACTTGGGGAGGGTGTCGGAGCCAAGCGTCTTCTCCGAGTCCATGGCCATCACACCGCCCCTCAGGGGCCTCCGTCAAGCTGTTTAGGAAGGTAACATATCACATTGTTTTCTAATGCAGTCAGGTCCACAAACGACACTCACTTACTTTGAGAATAGTGAAGCTGCAGTAGGTGGAAATAAGCTTCAGACAGTGTTACAAGCGCTGCTCAGAACTCTTAACTATGGCACCCAACATCCAGAACTTATGCCATTTGAGAATGGCAGTGACATCGAAGCAACTCAGGGACCAAAACCATTAACGTACTTTCACGTATGAAAATCTTACTTGGGGAGGGGGCAGGAGCGAAGCGCCCCCTCCCAGTCAGCGCCACCACACCGTATGTTGAAAATTTGAAGCCATCGTTCTACAAAGTCAACCAAACTTGGATTGAAAAATCTAGAAAAATGTACAAACTGAAAACCAGTTTTGGTCTGCATAGCATCAGTAGCAACGCTTGAGTCAGCTTTGTGTCAAGCCGCCATTTTGATTCAACAAAGCACAGGCATTGAAAAAGGCTCAAACTCAGAACTCTGAACTATGGCACCCAACATCCAGGAGCTTGCCATCCGGATCTTGGAGCCTTGTGCTGCTTTCGACCTATTCACACATCGGTCCACTACTGACATCATCTTATAAACCAACGTTATGTAAATAGTTTTTTAATAAAATGTTTTACCCTGTTTCTTTGCTGGTGTGTTGTCTATACTTTTAATATTTGCATAGGGTTTGTCGTTATTTTGTGCGGGATGGGTGATGGAGCCGAGCTGTCTTGCAGCCCTCATGGTGTGGAGCTCAGTTCATCTCACTATTTTCGTATTTCTCATGAAGGGTTGTTCCTAATATTTCTATTTTAGCGAGGTCAAAAAGAGATCCAATTAGTGGCCTACTGATTTTGCTCGATTACTTTTATTTTTTTACACGATTTTTCACTATCTGCAAAGACTAAACAGAGTATTGCGACTTTGTGCTTGTTTGTAAATAGAGAATGATCCAAAGAGAACCAATTCTAAAACAGTAAATGCTTGGACAACAATCAATCAAATGGAGAGACAAGCAGGCACGACGGATTACAACGGGGGTAAAGGCCTGCGTTAACTACCCTTCAGTATCTGCAAAGAGAGAGTACTACTAAGGCAAAAGAGGGGAGAGGGGGGTGCAGCGTTCAAAGCACATCAGCGTGCATAAATACGAAAATGTTTTTATCTATCACGTACTTGACATTTTAAAGCTTTTCATATTTGCTATTAAAAAGCCAATGAAATTCACAGAAAAAACCATAGGTTATAGTGGATATATAGTTAGGAATTTGCATTTACAAAACCTTGAAAATTCAATGAAAAAACCATTGGTTTTAGGCCATATATAGTTAGGGATTTGCATTTACAAAACCTTATTTTACTCGCATAAAACCATTGAAATTCCATATATAGTTATAAGCGCTAACTATATATCGCGCACCCGCAATCCACTGCTGATGATGTCACATATTACATCATTCATGACATGGTTAGTGACATCACTGATGACATCACTGATGACATCTCAAATGACATCACTGATGACATCACTGAAAACATCTCATTTGACATGACTGATAACATCACTGATGATATCATTCATGTGATAATACGATGAACCTCTTCAGACTCTAATATAACCTTAGATACAATCAGTGTAAACAGACACTCACAGACTGTCACTCATCCATGGAGTTACTCACACACCTAGTCAGTCATGCAGAGAATCAATCACACCTCCATTTCCTCAAATATACAGTTATACAAACTTTACTTATTCAAACATATACTAACACATATTTACTCTCTTATACAATCCCTGATACAAGTTCACAATGATCCATACAGCCACTCACACATTCACTGGCTCTTATGCACAGTTATTTATATATGTCAACTCTCACATGTACTGTGTTTTACATATGTACTTACTTTGACATGTAGCACTGAGATATCCATTCACTCACCAATACACTTATGCACACAGTCAACCGCCCATACAGCTGTTTCCACATGCAGTTTTAAACCCATAGATCTAGTGAATCAACTGCTCACACATCTATGCACAGAGTCATACACCTCCCAGCCACCCACACACACACCCAGTCTCCCATACAAATACTTGGGCAACCAATCAATAATCCATATAGTTACTCATATAGCTACTTATCAACACATGCAACAGTTTACAGAACAACAGACATAATAATGCACACATTCAGACAGTTTAGTCACTAACCCATGCACTCAGTGAGACACATTTAATCACTCACTCATACAGTCAGTCATGCAGCTACTAAATCCTTCATCCAGACACTTATACATCCACTCATTCTTCAATATGTAAGACATATTTTAACTTTACAGAAACATACAGTCACTGGGTGTTGTCATCAGTGATGTCATCAGTGATGTCATTTGAGATGTCATCAGTGATGTCATCAGTGATGTCACTAACCATGTCATGAATGATGTAATATGTGACATCATCAGCAGTGGATTGCGGGTGCGCGATATATAGTTAGCGCTTATAACTATATATGGAATTTCAATGGTTTTATGCGAGTAAAATAAGGTTTTGTAAATGCAAATCCCTAACTATATATGGCCTAAAACCAATGGTTTTTTCATTGAATATATATATATATATATATATATATATATATATATATATATATATATATATATATATATATATATATATATTACATATTGTATGTTTAATTTTAATTAAATGCTTAACATTAAATATGTATTATTTATTCATTTTAAACATTCTAAAATATTTTAACATAACTTTAAATTATATACAAGTATTATTTACTTTATATATTTTTTTTAATTACAAAAAAACCTGATATTTTTAACTACGATATTTTTAACATCGATATTTCATTTTGGATATTTTTGTACTTACCATGTTGTAGATAGGGTGTCGATATGCTTACCTTCGATATTCCAGCGTCGATATTTTGTCTGTCGATATCCTGTCTCTCGATATTCTGTCAGAGATTCAAGTACAGCAACTGGCTTCGATGATGCGGCATGCTCCTCCACGATCCGCTAGTACCACATCTAGAACAATGTGGATCTGTAAAGCCACCAGGCGGAACGCCTGAAGCTCAGCTTTGTTGTTGGTGAGGATGCCAGCAGTGACGTTCAAGGCTGTTTCAACTGCCTGAGTTAGGTGTCAGATGGCTCGGCTGTTTGCCATTGGACCCCATAGTGGGACGAGTCCTTTTGCTGCGTCGAGGAACTGTGATGCGGCGGAGTCTGCTTGTTCTGTGTTTTTGGAACGCCTTTCTCTGTGATGGTCCGCAGGTGCTGTGTAGGTTGGAGGCAGAACAAAAGCGATGTAGCATGTGCCCCCCCCCCAGCCTTTTGGGAGCCAGGTGTAGGCTTTGGTACCACAGATGAAGTACATGTTGGGTGATGCAACAAATGAAGGGGGGTCGGCAGTGTTCAGAGTCTTCGTTATTTGGAAAGAGCTGTGACCCACGATGTTAATCCCATGGATTTCGATGCAGACAAGGCCTGAGACGTTCACCACAGATAGGGCCACTGTCAGAGTTATGCCAGTTCATTTCTTTAGATAGGAAAAGGTAGGTCTGGCTGGGTTGTTGTACACTTGCATTTCAACTTGTTCTTTGGCGGGAATGTTCATTGGAAAGGTTGCATTCGAAGTCAGAGGGCAGATGGGAGCGGATGTTCTTCCCGTTTTGTTCAGCCAGAACTTGTTGTAAAATTGTTTGATTGTCCCATCGGATGTGGCATTGTCTTTGTAGCTCTCTTGCAGGAGCATTAACCAGGCGAGGCAAGATCCATGAACAGAAAAGGGTGAAGGGATGAAAGAAATGGAATGTTCAGTGGCATGAGGTAGAAACCCACAGATCCAGCAGTTCGTGGCATTTGCGGCAAGATTGTGCTGGTGCAATAATTGTACGAAAGAATTATTCCAGAAGTCTTTGCATCGGTCTCGGAGGCGTGGTGAC